>NC_088132.1:45487635-46144302 GCF_036370855.1 Dromaius novaehollandiae
TGACTGATACATGTTCTCGGGTTGTCAATTCCTGTCCTCAAGTGGTCAAGTTTTTTTGTTGAAGTGTTCTGTGTGTGGCAGCAGCAAATAAGTATACAGGACCCCTCACCCTGTTGAACCACGTTGAAAAGGAAGCCAGGAGACAGTCTATATTTTTCACACGGTGTTCAAATAGCAGCAGTATTACAGCAATAAAGCTACAAGTTTTCTGCATGCACAAAAGATACAAATAAGAAAAGGTCTGAAATGAGGGAAAGAGAAGGCAGGCAGACCAAATCATTCAGAGGATCAGATGATAAGAGATGAGGAGGTCTCACTTAGAGGGAGACTTCTCTGGCGTGCCCCACGAGTGTGATCTGGCGAGCCTCTCTGCCGACACAACGCAGCAAAGGCCATGCCACTTTTCGACTGGCAGGACTGTCTCCTTTCACAGGCCCTCCAGGTGAATACATGCCACAGGTCCCATCAGGCAGAAAATCTGAGCATAGGATGAGTGATAAAATGGGCAGGTGTGGGGTACGCGTGTAGATTACCTAGCACGCCTTGCAGCACAGTGCAAACACAGCTGGGTTTCTTCAAAGGTAGTTCCAGAGACTGCAGTACAGTAACAGCTAAAATATGGAACAGCATGGGTATAGCTTCGCGCCCAGGCCTCTGTCATTAGACACACACCACTGCAAGTCCTTTTATTTGGTGATCAGTCTCTACCTTAAAATGAGTTACACTGCTTTGCCTCTATTACTTCTGTTAGAAGAATGTTGCAGAAGAGTATTGCTCAGGCAGAAGTTTTCTTCCAGTTTCTAGTCCCATTTGATTTGTGGCTAGTTTACTGCCGTTTGTCCTTGTACCAACCTTGTCCTTTAACACTTAAATGTGTTTGCGTTTTTGTTCAACGCTGAATTACTGTAACCCCTCCTTCCTGTTTAGGGGTCACACAGAAATGCTGGAATAACTGAAGCGTAAAGAAGAGTTTCTGTTTGTAAACTCATTACCACAATGACAAATTGTCTTTCACAAATCTTTAACTCTCCTTTCTCATTTTAAAAGCTGAGTGTAGCAGATCAGGCTGTGCACTGGTTGTGGTATGTACTTGGGAAGAATCATCTTAATGTTCTTGTTTTCAACCTTCATATATATTTCATACCACTTTTTACTCAAACTGATGTGCTGTCTGGGGACATGCATTGTGAGTTCACACAGCAGCCCATACTTGTAATGGTGGAGCAACAAAATTGCTATGTGCTTCCTGAGAATGGAGCGCTGTCATTGTCAGTAATCAGGATAAGTAATACCTATCAACCAGAGCCAGGCCTGACACCTCCTAACAGCTGACTGTATGCATGCATTTCCTCATTGCGTCTTAAGGCTCCTGACAGGGGCTGTTTTTCCTCCTTTTGGGTGTTCTGCTCAGTTTCTATTTGGGCAGATCATTTACGGTTTCTTTCTTTTTCAGAGTTTTCTAAATAAAAGAGAAAAAATACAAAGGCTGTATCACACACAATGTTGATTTTCTCTTTTTCAATATGCCTTTCCAACATGCCACATTGTTGCAACACCTGGTGATATTTATTCTAAGAGGAGGTTAACGTAGGTTAAAGAGAGAAAAGAGGTCTAAATTTGAAAAACTGAATGATGTTGATAGCTCTGCAGAGTGACTGACATCAGCCTCAAGGCTATCTTGCCTTGAGAGGCTTCTCAGTGAAAAGCTGACTTCACCACATCTCCTTTTTTATTCAATTATCGAGAGCTGTTAGTTCACTTAAGTGCACTCCTTTTTCTCTCGTCTATAGGATTTGTGGGTACACAGTGAGGCAAATTAGTCTCTGGTATGACCCCCATGATTTTGCTTGTCATACCAAAAGGAGTGAAGGCCAGTGTGTCCATTATTTTCCATTAAAGATGGACCAACATGAAAACAGAACAGATGTGACACTTTGGAATCTTTGCGTAGATATATAAAATTACATTTCACATTGCATTTCAAATCCTAATTTTGGCTACCCCTAAGAATAAAATGCAGATACATCATAAGAAGAGCATTTTTCAAAGAATTTGAAGCCTATGGCCAAGAAAATCTTGAGAGAAGTGAATGTAGGAGAGCAATTGAAAATAAATACTTGACTGTATGTGAAGTCTAACACAGAGCCAATCACTTTGACCTGGCTGACCACTTAAATGTATTTAATTAGGGTATTTTGTTTGGCCTACCCTCTGGGCCAAAGTAGTTCATCACTGACTAGTTCATCAAAATGTTCATGACTGTTGCTATGGTAGGGATCTACTATCTCTCCTTGAACTAGGGAAAAGAGATGCAATTTTGATTTTCCTTTCCTTCACTACTACGACAGATACTGGATTTCTTCCCTCTCATCCTGATCTTGAGAAGGTAACAGGAAACAGACCAAGTTCTTTGGAGTCCAGAGAATGAGAACCAGGGGACCAGAAGACTGGAACTTATAATAAAGAATGCCTTGTAATTGGGGGCCAGGCTGCTTCTTTATTTGAATAGGAACACGAATTGTGCCCGGTGGTTTTGAGGAAGAGAATCCTTAAATTCATAAAGACAAAGGTGGGCAACTCACTGTTGCAGACAGTATAAGACAGGAGGAGAATGATGCTTTTTTGTTCACCCGTAAACACTTGGTAAGTGCAAAATGAGGGAAATAATTACCAGACTCAAAAAATGTGTCAGGGGATGCACCTTCCATAAGCAAAAAAAGGAACAAATGTAGTGTTTTTGTATTTTGCAGGGTTGGGTTAGATCTGTGCAGAGCAACCACATCTAAGAAAACGAATCCACTGGAGGGAAAGAGAAAAAAAACACAACAAATTAAAAGTTCAGGTGTGATTCTGAAATGTTCGTTTACACCTAACTTGCAGGACCAGTCAGCTGCAGTATCATCTGACATTTGATTTTCGTGAATGTAAGTTCTTAAGAAAACTAGTAAGCATGTGTTTTTCGGGCTGAACTTATTCCTGAGGGGACAAAAAGAAATCCTGGTTTAAACTGGTCATACAGAAAAAAGATATAATAATTTGTTTCTCTCACCTCCTCATTCTTTATACAGAGCGGAACAGTCTATACTGACAATAATTTCATTTAACAACTTCATTGTACCTGCCAAATGATGATGAGCTTGATTTGGTCACCTGCCGGAGTCCTCCACTAGAATCTCATTGTGTGCTTGTGGTCAGGGTCACCACGTCTGAGACAAAACTCAGCTGAGACAAAGTTTGGGACCTTCAGGGTACATAGCCAGCAATCCTCCTAGCTGCGATGTAGGGGAGTCAGGAAGAACAGTGTTAAATTCCTCTTAGTCGGAAGTGGATGTGTAAGAGTCAAATGACTTGTTATTGCAAAATAAAAGAGATAGGGAAAAAGATCAACCTATTTCTATTTCCTGACAATATGGTAAGTTGATAAATTCTCCCACCTTCCTGAAATAGAGGAATTCTTACTTTAAGATTAGCTACTCAGATGTTTTGATTTTTTATTATGCCCTTTGATGAGAAGTGACATGCATTAGAGCGCATGAAGATAATGATCTCAGAGTCATTTTGAGGACTGCATAATGCAACCCATTAGAGACAGTTCATCTTAGACAACAGGATAAACTCTACTATTCCAAATGTGCAGTGCATATAGGATCGCATGGATAGAGTTCATCAGGACAATGACAGGAAGAACAGAAGGAACAAACTGATAGTTACAGACCACATCACATACTTGTATTTTGCAACATTCTTGCCTTAAATCAGCTTTTTGGATTTCATATTCCAATGCATAACACAAAAGACTACCTACTGCTACTAACTGAGTAAATTAAATAAGCAGTTTATAAGATGTCAGTCTCTCCCACCTATACCCATTATACTTCTTTCATTATTATCCAAACACGGGTCAGAAAACCTTTAAGAATAAGTACACATGCTGCCATCTACATGAGAAATGAATTAGATTTCTTTAATCTCAGGTAACAGTACTTTGTGCTATTTTTATAAATAATCCAATCACTGATCTCTTGTTAAATCAGATTGCTTATCACAAAGTGTTGTTTTAGACTTACTTGCTGTTTCTTGATGATTAATGAATACTACTGTTAAAGTTCTGTTTTTCCTTAAGGACTACCTTTTTGATAGCACATCACCTCATTTTATCTTATTGATCTTTCTCTTAATGTTACAATTCAAGTTATAACAAAAAGAAATCTTTGTTTTGTATTTTTAATACAGGAGGCAAAGAAAAGGCAAAAGCCTTGCATCATTTTGTGCTACTTTTTCTACCATAATCCACATCTCCCAGTAAAACATATATGCTATATGCTGCAAAAATCTTCCAATCGCTTTACACAGTGTTTGAATGCTTTCATGTGTATTGCATATCTGTATCATCTCTGCACATATTCATATCTGTATTAACCATCTGCAACATTAATGAATGGATATTTTCTTGCCTCCCTTCCTTCCTCTTTCAAACATATCTCTTTTATCTGGGGAAATATCACAGCACAAAGTCATTAAAATGACCAATAACCTCTGTAAATCTTCTTCCAGCACCAACAATGAAAGGCCAAGCACTCTACTGATGAAATGATTCTTCGGATTGCCCATAGATTTACTCACCTTGGTTTCAGTGTCACAGCAGGTCATTCATTTTCAGGTATCATAGCACATTGTAATGATGCAATCCACAGTGCAGATGATCGAAAGTAAAATAATGTGTTTGTATCCTTTGGGAGCTTAATGGATCCTTGTTTAGAATTCCATTTAGTCTCATTCAGGGCTGCTAATCGGTGTGATACATTCTTAATGAAGCCTTTTAGAGACTTTGCATTTTAGAGTTGCAGAATGTTCAACTACAACATTTATACAGAAGAAAAGTAAAATGACTCATGATTTCCAGAATATTTGCGACATTATTTTTTTTAAATGCTTTGTCTTTACAAAATCCAATTTAGACATTCACACACAGTGACGCAGTACTAGCTGACAAAAAGGACCTTGGGAGAAATTATAGGAGCCTAGTGATGTATAAGCCAGGCATGCCATTTTAATAAGGCAAGTCAGTAGCAATGACTGGTTTAGAAGACAATTTTTCTACTCTCTATTTGACAAACCATTTGTCTATAATGGTTGTTTTCCCAAATCTTAGTGTCAGTCAATTGAGTCATTTAAGTTCACACTGTCAAGTGATCTATTACCAGGTAATATTGCTTCTTCTTTTATTTAATGTTGTGCTTCACTCCCTCCTGGCCTGGTTCATTCTATCTCAGACCACATCAAATGAATAATTGCCTGGATTTAATTCACCACTTGTGAGGCTCAGTAAAACTACCTAGATGAAGTACAAGATAACCACTCATGCATTCTTGGATATACTCACAGGAATGTGCTTTCTTAGGTAAATTTTACCAAGTAACTATTTCTCATGGTAAGAAAAAGGCATGTGAGACCTATGTAAAACATCTTCATTCTACATTCATGGTATAAATGACTGGATGAAATAAGTAAAATTTTGGTTAAAAATCAACCTCCTGCATACAATCAAACGTTTACAATGTAGAAAAATAAAGGTGGGACTCTTGGTGGCATTTGGATAAAGCATCCAGTATGAGCTAGGATTTTCATCTGCCGAATTGCTGACGAGTTTACCATTTATTAACACAGATTGCAAAAAAAGAAAGCTGTCCTAGGACACTGTGGTTGCAAGTCTAGATAAGAGTGCTTATTACTGTGTACCACTGGCAAAAAGACTGTGGTCTTTTGAAATGCTGGCCTTGCTGCGGCAGGCTGCTTGCACCACCAGCACTGAGAAAGTCACTGCAGCTAGTGCCAAATGCTGTCGGCTTCCTTCACGCATGTGTTACAAATGCACACACATCCTGGGCCACTTCCCCATTGAGGCTACAGGCAATTAAGCCCTTGAAATCCATAGTTCTCTCTGTTTTACACTGTGGCTGTGAGAGATTGGCTCCACTGACAACAGCGGAGTTTCAGCTGACTTCTTTAATTTACACAATGAGTTCCTCAGCTAGGCATTTTCTGTAAAATTCTGCAATGATGATCTTTTCTGTCACTCTCTCATTCACCATACAGCTGATCTCTTCTCCTGAGTTTGTTTGAAGGGATGGGCTGAAGTAGCTTGGGGCTTCTAGGTACTTCTAGCAATGCCTTAGGATTTCAGGATTACAGCAGTGGCCTGCTTTCTGTTGCTTATTCTTTATTTTATGACTCATTTGTTTAATTATTTTCATCTATTCTGTGGAATACAACCCTTAAACTGTGATAGTTAAGCACAATTTAAGATGAATGCAGAAGTGTTAAGAAAAAATATTTAATTGCTTGTTATTTTTAGTTCTCCTTCAGAACTGCCACATTCAGCATTCTCCTACTCAAATATCCTACAGCAAAGGTGGCCAGCAAATCACTGAAAGAAGCTTTTTGTTGCTCTAAAAGGCATCTATAACCATCAGATATTTTTCAGAGATTGTAAGAGTAATTTGCTATTTGTTAAAAATTATATTCATTATTTGTCTTTAACGAATTACCTAATATACCTCCTCTTCTGCAAGATGAGTACTATAAAAGTACTGTTAGTATTTTATCTTAAATTCCTATGTTAATATAACCAAGTTAGTAGGCAGTTTTGCTAAGGGATGGTTATTTATTCAAAGATCTGCTTGATTGCAAAGAGTTACTTGCTTGGTAATTTAATGACAATTATAGCTTATTTAAACACAAATAATTGAAACAGTGAACAATATTCACACCACCTAACTTAAGGTTCTTAAATTATATATTCAATAACCTGAAATTAGGTTCTATTCCTAGGTTCCTGTGACATTCAGCAAAGAGACATAAGCTTCTCCAGTGAAAAATTCAGAAACTCTGAATTTAGGCTTCTGCTCTGAAGGTTTCTGCTTCTTCTCTGTCCTTTGACTACAAAGGGAGACGCAACTGCTACCTAGACACCAAAATAGATTGGTACTGGATACTGTTCCCAGAGTTATCTCCCCCCCCCCCCCCCCATTTAAGTGAAATATCTAATGAAATATATCCTTTAGAAAATAAATTGCTTCACAGTTTCAATTTATAATTTTTTTTTGCTTAGAAAGATTTCTTTTTCTTGAAAAACATGTTAATGGATCAAAATATAACTGGGCATTGAATTCTATTTTAAGCTTCCTTTTTCTGCTATTGAAATAATGGAATTATATTTACTAGACTCAGATTTAATAACTGTTAACATTTGAGTTCATTAGGGTAAAGTATTTCACTGTAATCTGTGTCTTCTGTGACTATTTGGAAAAAAAAGTAATAGAGCTTAATAGCTTGTTGTATCTAGCATGTAACACAAGGGATTTTAATTTTTTTTACAAATCACTTTCTAATTTTTTCTTGATATGTGACCAAATACAAATGTTTGCAGATTAAAAAATAAAAGGAAGTTTGTAAATTAATCCTGATAGTTAGGCAAATAACCTAACTGTGGTTTTGCTAATTTTACTAACCTTCTTATCAGGTTCACAGAAAGCATGTAAAGTGGGTATGTTTGTATGTAGGGCACCTAAGAAGGATTCAAAGTTGTAGTCAGCTTGCAGCTGTGGATATTCTGAATTATTTCCACATTTAATTCACTCAGCTTACTGGAAGTGTTTGGAAATTGGGATGTAAGACTCTGGAAATTCATGTGCAAGTGTGGCACACAGAACACCTACCCCTGTTGAAAGTCAATGACATTTCTACTTGCTACTGAAATATTAACTCTATTTTTACAGTTATTATCAGCTAGGATAAAATTTTTTTAAGTACTTAGTGATTACAGCCCAGTTTAGAGCTCAGGTTCAGAACTGATTAGCACATGTAGATGAATGAAACACAGAGGGATAGACTTAGGCATCTGACTGAAGCTGATGGCAGAGATGTTATCCACATACCCATCCCTCTCCAGGTTACTTTGTCAGGGCAACTTTTGCCATGAGCAGAGAGACGTTGTGATCTCACAAGCATGAAGCAATTGCTTACTAGTTAATCTACACAAAAGACAGTGAGGAGTAATGGGTTATTAGGCTAAGCATTAGTATGCCCACCACCCTGGCAGAGCTTTTGCCGGCAGTTTTCAGTCCAAAGGGAAGGGACTGCTCCTGAACAGAGTCTCGATGTTGCTGATTGCCATCTTTTGACACATTGTTTTTTCCTTTGGGATTTTATACCTTTTCATGTCAATGCTTTTCCTCCTGATTCCTGGAGTTGCTCACTATCCCTGTGTGTGCAGTCCTACCTCTGTCTACAGTTCTACCTTTCTGGTCTTGCACGGCTCTGTGTACTATCTCACAGCTCCTTCTTACAACTTAGCAACATCTTCAGAAGCCTGAGCCAAGGTTATGCCTCTGGGCTATGACACAGGTAGGCCTTGGACAGATAGCTGAACCTCTGAGGAGGAGGGAAGCAGCAGGTTACAATACTACCCTATTTAGTATTCATTAGGCAACAGCGCCGGGGAGCAGAGATCCCATTATTTCTTGTAGATACACCCTGCTGCCTACTTCCAGGACTGACATCATTTAAGCTTTTTGGCATTTCCACCAAAGAAGAGGCAAAACTTACAAGGAAGGATGTTAAATTGAAAAGACTTTAGTTCTGCCTTTGTCCTACAGCAAAAATTCTACAAAAGTTCTGACTCTGAGAGCTGACTCTTTTATTCTTCACTGGGTAACAACCACAATTTTTTCATTACCTCATAAATCTGTTCTTATTCCTTTTCTCTCAGCTGTGCCTCCATAATGCTCTATGGAATAGAAAATGCCTTTTGGGTCCCTGCCAAATGGGTCCCATAGGAAAAAAAAATCCTTTTTGATTTCCACCTTAGCTATTGGTTAGAGCCATCCTATCCCTGAAACTAGTGTAGTAAATATGACGAATACAAGAAGGGAAAGCAGGACTTCTACCATAGCAGGATGGTCCTGTGATGCATGCCAAAGATAAGCAGAAAAATCCATGGGTAAGTGAGAATACTTTTCCTTTCTTTTCCCCCTAGACACATTACAACGTATACACTGGGAGGCAGGGAGAGATTTTTTTTTATTATTCATTTTTCCCTTTTCCTTATTAGGCTTAAAGGAAGCAACCCCCCTGCCTCAGTGAGTCTGACCCAACCTCCCATGCTGCAACCACTGCTCTGCAGTGAGATGCCAAACACCCTGTGCATCACATGTATCACCTCTCTTCCCTAGTTCCATGATCATTTTCTTTCTTAGCAGTATCTCCTTCAGGAAAGTCACTTAGCCTAAGATTACTTTTGCTTTTATCAATTAACATTTTGAAACATAATAAGAGTTTTTATGAGATTGCCATCTCTGTGTAAAAACACTCTTCTTGAAAATGACTTTTTTTTTTTTTTTTTTTTTTTACTTCCTGCTAAGATGCATTTGTCATTACAAGTCTCTTAGTTCTAGGTTTTGGCATCTACTGATCTTGCATGGATTTTGCTTCACAATTAGCCAAGAAAAATCATTTGAAATTGTACTCAGGGAACTACTGTACTGAAGTGAATATTCTACTAGCGTGATTGTTTTTAGCTGAAAAGTGGAAAGTTGCTAAATGAATGCCATTTCATGAAACTGGATTCAGCAACACTTTTCGTCAGCAAGTCAGAAAAATCTATTGCATTATTCTTTAGTGTGATGCACAAAAATATCACTTTTTTAAATAATGTGAAATATTCATAACATATTCAGACAAAAACTTTTATGTGACATTTTAGGTTCTTTTTATTGGGAACTGTAACTTGAATATGTCAACAGTTTAAAACCCCTCTCTGTTTTAGATGCCATGGTGTGAATCTGGCCTCTTCAATGGACAAAAAAGGTCAAGTATCTTTTTCTCAGTCAGCATGGGATGTTGTTCATACAAGCTGCCAAATCTGGCAGAGGTTGCTAAAAATGATTGTAAGTAGTCATGCTGCAAAGCTGTCCTAAATGGCTTCTTCACCACCCCATAGTTTATCTGTGCCTTGTCCCAGGATTCATTCCTACTCCTATTCCTGGTTGTACATGTGCATGAATGTGTATAAGCTGCCTTGTCACCTGTGCGCTGCTAACAATCACGTTTATGTTTCTTTTTCACTGCTTCTACAGCACTTTATGTTTGCTTTTTCATTGCCAGAAAAAGATAGATATCTACTTAGAAGCTATTCATTCAGGCCTATCCTGGGTAAGACAGAGGTGTTGCTGAAGGGCAAATTTCAGGCAGATTCAGGAATTAGTGATGTTTCCGTTAGCTGTTTCCATTTCTGACAGTGATTGCTTATTCATTCATGTAAAGAGATATAATTCTAGTGTGTGATAAAAGTCTGCTCTAACCAGGAACTAATTTGTTCAGTGCAGTTTTTCCTAAAGACTTTCCTCAGCTGCTGACTGCATCATATATATGCTAGTTTTACCTTCAAGCAAGACTTTCTAGGGATAACAGCAAATCTTCACTTACTGTAGTATTAGAAATGTCAATGATTCATAGGAAATAATTCCTTTATTAACTGTGCATCTTTTCTTTCTAATTCAGTTTTACACTATCAGAAGAAAAACAACTTTTATAAAAGTATTTACAAAGACTTTTTTTAATTCTTCCCTATCTCTTTCCACAACTTCCCTTCCAGTTTTCTAAGCAGGCTTCAGCAAGGAAATCACTGTACTTCTGATCCACAGCCTGTAGAAGTATAAGCTACTTCTTGTACAAGTACAAGAAAAAAAGCCTTAAACTACCTACATAATAAATTATGTCTCCCTTTTTGGAGTCTTTGTCTTTCCCATGTGTAAAGTTAACTGTCTCAAAAGGAGCTGAGGTAAGGTATTTCAGGATTGCAGCAGGAATTTGTTCCAATTAGAAATATTTCTAAACCCAAGTCTAACCACTGTAATATTTTTATAACATCTTTTTATTCCAATATCCTTAGTAATTTCCAGCTTCAGTATCTCAGCACTAAGACTTTCCTTCTCATCTCTGTCTTTTTGAAGTTAAGACTCTATGTGGTATTTAATCTTCATTCTTGGGAAATGATGTTGCCTACATATGTAAGCCATGAAAAACATGACTTTACTGATGGAAACGCTGTAAATACATAAAATAAGATTCCATATGGGTTGTTATACTAGCACTGAAAGAGATGACTTGTAGTTTTTCTGCAGTGGACCTCCTTGCCAGCTTTTGTCATTGATCCCTGTAAGCCAAATCCCATGGTTTATTTTTTTTTCTTCCAGAAAATGCAACCAATTTTGTGCTTTTATTCATTCTAATATTTAGTGCTGTTCTAATACTTATTAGCTAATATTAAAAACAGAAATGTCAGTCTATGATAGTCCTTAGTGACAGTCCCAAAACACGCAGTGTCATTCTGCAGACTGACAGACTATAATGTTCTAGTACAGTTGTGCTTTTTATAAAGATTGCCTAAAAACTCTGTAACCCAGTCGTACAGGCAGTGTTACTCTTGTGGTGGAAAAACAATGGACTGCGTAGTTAGTAGGGAAAGTTCTGGTCTTTGACCTCTGAAACACAAGTTTGAACTCAATTTTATCTTCACTTTTAGTGGGCATTAGGTCAAAAGCAAAACTAATCAAGCCTCTGGGCACAACATAGCACATGACAGAGCAATGGAGTTATCATTGTCATCTATCTTCCCAGTGATGGAAGAAGAGAGACACAGGAAGGGAGCTAAAGGTTAAGGATTATTAGCTCCTTTCTGTGGAGAAGCCATCATTCCTCTGAATTAAAAAATAACTTGAAGTTCGAGCATAGCAGTATATTTCACCAACCCTTGTATCACAATTGACTTCCAATGGTGGAACTCGGATGTGAAACAGAAGTATCTTTAATATTTTAAATTTCGCCCTTTCCCTAACTACTAAGATTTTTTTGCCCCCAAAATATAACTAGATACTAGAAACGACTTTACCACTATAGTCTGGAACTTAGTAGAATAGAGTTTGGAAAGTAAAACTCTAAAAACAAACAAAAAATGTTACTTTTTTCACTGAGGAAAGTTTCAGTGGGAAAGGTTTTGATGCTGTTTAGAACTTTTGCTTCAGCTTTTTGCTTAAACAGCCCACCTTAGGCTTGTCATCTTGTGTGGTCCACCACACTTCTCTGCCTGTTATTTTCCACTCTGCTGTTCTTAAGTGCCACTTCCTGTTCCACTGTGGTGAACATGTCTTAAATGCAGTTTCCCATTGTATAATGCTGAATATTTTCAAGCTGGGATGGAGAAATTCTTTACTATCTTGCTTAACTCAGAGCATCACCTGGAGCTGAACAGGGGCTCTTGGATGGCTCATGTGAGGTGGTGCCTGTCTTTGTTCAGCAGGATATTACACTTGCTGTTATTCTCGTCGATGTGTGCTGCATCTGTCCACTCTTCCTTATTGCTGCTTTCTCATGCATATTAAAAGAATTAGATAAATAAGGTCATACTTAAAGATGGAGAAAACATGAACTGTTCTATTCATAAAAGTATTTATAGACAATATGTATTTATGCCTAGAAAAAGAAATGAGGATAGGAATATATTGTTTGTAAAGATTAATGGGTCTTAGTTAAGCAGAATACCTCTCTTCGACAAGCTCTCCAGCAACCATTGAAAATAATAATGTTCTACACAGGATGTTCAGCTCAAGGCTAGATCAGACACACAATTAAAGTGCTTCCATTATCAGCAGAGAACTAAGCTTTAAGAAATAATTAATAAAATAAAGAGCAGGACATAGTACAGACTATTTCTAAAATTAGTAGCATTCTCTTTTAAATATATTTTCATGGATAGAAAGATTATGCAAGCCTACAACAGCTCCCCAGCTTATACCTACTCCGCAGACTTTCAGTACAAAAAAACTCAAAACATAAATAGATCAGAAGTAGAGGAGCAAAATATTTCATTTTCTAATTAAGAAAAATTTGAAGATATTAGAGATTCAATTCTGAAAATAATGAACACGTGCAAAATAACGCATTTAACTTCATTCTCAGCAAAAGATGGCCACTGTTGTGGGTTATATTGTGAGCCTAAAAGGTGCACTGCACATCAAAAACTATACCATTTGGATCTCTTCTGGTGATGTGATTTTTTTTTTAACTGTATATAAAATAATAATGCCCTATTTTATAAAAATGCCTAGCGATGTGGTTTCTACTACTTGAAAAAATCTGCAGAAATTCAATCTAAATATATGTTAATTTAAGAAATAAAGAAATAGAAATGGAAATAGAAATAGAAATAGAAGTATAAATCTGCACTGTGCAGCTAAATGACAGATACCTTAAGGGTCTTTTGTGTGGTGCTGATCTTCATGCTACTGTCAGAAATCAGCTGCACATCAGATACCCATTCAGAGTGGGTTTATTCCTAACTATTGCTCTTTATTAAACTATCCAACTGAATGAAATTTATAAATGGGGACACAGCCAATCTATGAAAAGCTTTGGTTCTTTTTAGCCTAAAAATACCTTTTTAAGGCCGTCTTTAGCGACATATTAGAGACAGCACTGAAATCACACATCAAGGTAATCATCAGCACCCAAACTTTCCTTCTCTATTACATGTCAAGGAGTGAAATGTCATTCTTGACCTCCCTCTCTGTCATCCTATCCCTTGGGGTCTTTTGCACTTTGTCAAAACATCGGATGAAGAAGTTTGTGTTATACGCTACATAAGGTTTATGTACTATAAATATATATATATGTACATATATATGTAATACATACGGTAGACACCTTATTAACTCTGCTATACTTAAAGGCCTTCACAGGGTTGGCTGGAATCATGGAGGTCTGGGCACAGTGGCTCAGCTGGTCCTTTCCAATTCTATTTTTACATGCAGTGGAGAATCAGCAGCTTTGTGCTCTTAAATCAAACAAGTTTAGAAATGCTTTTCCTCTCTGCCAGTTCTGGGAAAATAAACTATTTTGCAGATACATACTGTTTGGAGTCACATTTGTTTGGAAAAACATAGAACATGAAATTCTGGTAAAGCTGCCGTGACATGCATGCGCCTTTTTGGAAACAGAATACCTTCATTCTGCATTCCAAAGTGATAATTTATTTCTAGTATTTAATTAAATACTGTATATAGTTTTATAAATATAGAACTTACAATGAAGCAATTGAATTCTTATTAAAATATGAAAAACCAGAAATATGTCTCTTTTCCCATTCTCTTTTAAAATACAGATAATTGCGATGTCTGAGAACTTCTTGAAGAACAGGAAACCTGGCCACTCTGCTGGTACTGCAGACTTTCAGTGCATTTTCAGTTTTAATTGCAATGTCTCTGCTTAAAAGAAATTAAGTGAAGTACAGACTTGATAGACTAACACGGTATTGAGGACTTAGCCTTAATTTAGGAAAATGGTGCTTTCTTCTTCCAAAAAGAATGTTATACATAAAGCTGAAGAGAAATGAAAGCAGGGGCTCTGTCATTGAAATGAAGGATAATATGGTTGTTGATACTGCATGCTGGCATGTAGCACAGGGTAGGAAAAGCTGAGTTGGCTCTCGACTATGAGATCCTATGAGACCGTAATGCAAAGGTCTGCAAAACTGAAAACAAAGCAGAACTGACAAACTTAATCAAATCCTTTTGGATCTCAAAGATGGTGTGGCTGAAATGTGAGCAAAATGGTTACTTTGAGAGTGTGGATATGAAATGTTATTATTCTCTTCTCAGTAGCTGCCTGTAGCATGACAAAACATGAGCCTTGGAAGAATTTGCAGAGCCTTGCAACCACATAATGATTGACTGATTAGTGATTAAGACTTTTGCTTGAATGATGGGTTAGGCAGGAAAAGATCCCAGATGAAAGAAGTGGTTGAATTTATGACCGCACCCAATTTAAGCAGAAAAAAGTGAGTCACAGTCTTATGAGCTCCTTATGAAGGGGCTGGTTTATCACAGACAACGGGGAGGTATCAGGGCAAGATGTACCTGGCAATGCTGATAAAACAAAATCTGTAATTTGTTAACTAAAAACAAATGGAGAAAAATAAAATTAGTCTCTATCCTGCTAATTGTTGCAGCAATTGAAATTGTCATGAAACTTCAGTTTAGATGCTGGAAAACTAAAATCATACCGAATTACATTTCACAAAGGACTACATGTAATGAAACAATAAACTAAGGAATTTGCTCATTTTGTTCCCTATTCTGAAACCTGAGATACAAAAAGCAGGTGTTTGAAAGCCCTTAACATATTATCTCTATGATCAGCAGCAGAAAAACAACCACACCCCCACAATCCTCACTTATTTTAAAGATGCCCCAAATTTTTAAGGTACCATCTGGTTGCAATCAAGTCTTTCAGGATGTGTGAATACATGAGTTATAGCTCATGAATTTTGTGTGGGCAGATGTATACTACATAGAATTATTAATAGAGTGTAGGACCTCAAATGATTCAGTTATATTTGGGTGCTATAAATTATAAGATAGCACTCAGAAGTAAGCAAAACCTGAAAGCTTTGTGGGTTTGGCCATTAAAGCTACAGAAGATACATGATAGCTCAGATTACACAAACTCTAAATCTAAGTCAAGCACAGAAATGTTGTATCTCCTTGGCTGCAGGGTCCCATTTTGGAAGTCTGTAAAAATAGCCTTTTCCTACGTAGTATATATGCACTCCATGAGACGAGCAGGGAATATGCAACCGGAATAGTCCCATGGACATAGTGAGTTGATGCTTACATGAAAGAACAACAGAAGTTGGTAGCCTACCGTTGAGCAAACACAGAAACTCTGAGAAATTTAGAATATTTTTGAAGAGAAATACTTGGAAGAAATCAATGTAGTTATTTATTTTAGAGTAGGAAAAACAATAACGGTTGTGTATCTAGTCATATTAGAAGAAAATTGCCAAGCTGACATATGCTCTTGGCTTGCAGAAGTGACTGCTAGTTGAAATGAATACTTCAGATGTATTGAATGTTATTTTTCTTCCAATGTGATAGAAAGAATTCTTTGCAGTAACATTTCTTGCTGCATGAGCATGAGCACCACCTGTTACACATGACTAGCAGAAATACAATCCTACTGTGGCTGGGACACCCACCAGCTTTCCAAACTCATAAAAATGGTTTCCTACAGTGTCACAGGAACCTCAGCAGCTGAGGCAAAAGACAGGAAGCGGTCAGAAACACTATGCTAAGCCTTTCATCTGCAGGTCACCAGTTCAAATTTGGCTGAAGTTAATACCAGCTAAAAGTAATTAGGATGACTGCTGGACTTTATGAAATGTTATTGACTCCTACATCAGCAACCCATCCACGCAATCAAAAATTTTTGCTAAGATTCTTTTCTTAGGGGTTTAATGGGCCAAACCTGCAGCTATAGCAGGTCAGACTTGAGGCTTATGGGCAGACAACATGGGGAAACATGCTTCACTTGTACTGAGCTGGTTATGCGGATAAAAGAAAATGTTGGTTTCCAAAGGTCTTTAAGGGCACCTTTCATAAGCACCATATTGATCAAAATGCTATCATGCTGTTTGTCTTCCACACAGACATATACAACATTCTACTTTTTTTTTTTCTCAAAGAAAAGTGCTAATTTTCAGGTTTCAAGGATTGAGACTTTGGTACTGTTGTTATTATTATTTTTTCGCTATAGGAACCTTGTTACAGACTGAACAGTTAATTAAGATGGGTCCAAGCAAAAATTAAGCATATTGAAACTCTGTTTAAAAAAAACCCTGCTTTTGTTTTACATTATTTTACTTCTGAAGCCATATTTTGTCTTCAGAAATTGTACTAAACAATAATGAGATTATATGGCAGAAGACAGACTTTCACTATCATGAAAAACAATAAATCTTAAGTAGGAGCCTGAATTCTGTGATTCCCTTGAAAATATCTGACTTCTTATCATTTATTTGATTTACTTCCTTCTTTAGGTATTCCAATCATATGGAAACATTGAAGCCTCATCTACATATTCTTGAAAACATGATGGAGATAGGCAGACAAAGATATAAAAGCATTAGCAGAGTTAAACCTAACCTCTGCTAGTGTTTTTGACACTGCCTCCTGTAACACCCTCAATGACAAACTGATGAACTACAAGCTGGGTGAATGGACAGTGAGGTGGACTGAAGATTATTTATCCTGGAGAAGAGAAGGCTCAGGGAGGATCTTATCAATGTTTATAAATATCTGATGGGGTGGTGTAAAGAAGACAGAGCCAGACTCTTCTCAGCAGTGCCTAGTGAAAGGACAAAAGGCAATGGGCACAAATTGAAATACAGGAAATTCTGTTTAAACATAAGATAAAATTTTTTTACTGTGAGGGACTCTGAACACTGGCATAGGTTGCCCAGACAGGTTGTGGACTCTCCATCCTTGGAGATATTCAAAACCCAACTGGACACGGCTCTGAGCGGCTGCTGTAGATGACCCTGCTTGAGCAGGGGGGTTGGACCAGACAATCTCCAGAGGTCCCTCAGCCTCAACTGCTCTGTGATTCTGTAACACTCTACAGAACTTTTTAACATCACCTGCATGGTGACAAGTATGGGTGAAGCAGTGTGGGATATACGGCTGGCTATCCCATATTTTATCTTTCTTCTTACCTCTCCATTTAATTGAAAGATCCAGTATCTTTCTTTAGGTCATTATAGAAATCAATCTGCAGTTGTTGAACCGATCTTATATCAAAGAAAGCTGTCTGGAGACATTTCTGTCAGGATTTAGTGACCTCCTCCTACCCAAGCCATTTACTACAGGGTAATATGAAATCAGCTTCAGTAAAACAGAAGTAACATTTGAAAGAAAAAAACCTAGGAAAACAGGAGTAAAGAATACCATCATCCAAAAAAAAGTAGCCATTAACTGTAAGTAAATTCATTTCCCTCTTTCTTTGGAACAGAAACAGTTTGAATAACACACTTTTTATTCATTATTATGAAGCTATGGTCACTTTTTAGACTTGTTTGTGTCTTTCAGATATTAACTGTAATGGATGTTTACAGAACACTTATCTCTTCTCCCTTTTTTTCTCTCCTTTGCTGTTTTTTTGCTGAAAGATCTCCTCTTGTCCGTGTCTGTATGTCTATCTACCTACATATCTACCTACCTTTTCCTTGACAGCCTGAAAAAGTCACCGTGTAGCTGAGAGAAGAATGCTGCTGAAACCCTGGTGAAAGTGTACAGAATTGTCTTTTGCAGGCTATTCTATCTATGCAGAATACTTTTTTTACTTTTGAACTTGGTGATATGTAACTATCTTTAGATGTGTTTGTGGCGGATGTTTCAACGTAATTTGCAGGAGTGCTAAGACATGGATAAGTTTATGTGCAAAGGCAAAAATGAGAGTAGTGGGTGCTGAGATGTCCAGATGATCTCAAAGGACATAGCACCAGTTAGGCTGATGGTAAATAATTAGGGTACATTTAATATCAAATATAGAGACAATCAGCTCTGTTGTCTAACCTAGGACAATTATATCATGACTAGATACAGGTCCCTAGTTTAGGAAAGGTGCTTATCCACACTTCTGATGCCAGAGTTAGGACAGATGAATTCCAGCACTAAGATCTACTTTTTAGTGGTTTTTTTGCAATGTAAGATGTACTTTTTCCATACATATTAAAATCACATCTCTAGAATAAATACATATAGTGTACTTCAAAGTAAATTCTAACGGCTCAGAAAGCGAGCCATTCACCTGCACACTGCTCAGCATTCACAAAGTGCTTATCTCTATAGCTGTGCTTATTCCTGTTTCTTCTAGTTCACTGATACCTCTTTGTCCTCCAAAAAGCAGTAATAGTTCTTCTGCTAGCTGAGTATATACTATTTCTCAAAACACAAGGAGATAGACTGCATACTCAGGAAATTAGCACACCAGAAGAAATTAGAAGGTAACAGAATGATTAGTAAAATAAAATATTTGGTTAAAAAATACTCTCTCCTTTATACAGGTGACTCTAAATTAAAACTTGTGCAGTCTGGGCGAGACAAGCTGGATTTTTGCAAAACAGAGATGTCTCTGCAATACCTGTATATGATGATGAATACACTAACTCTCATCCTATGAGATCATCTGGAGTATGGCTGTAGACATTCAGTCTCCTTATAGAGATACAAAAATACATATTAAGTAGAGTGAGGGCTGGAACCCTGAGTCTTTAGCACCAGGCTAAACATTAATTATTTCCATCATTTTTTAAGATGCAATATTTAGCTGTGTTATAGAAAAAGGCTAATCTCTCCTGATAAAACTATTCTACAGAGCTCCAGCTCAGAATACACACTTGTGCTTGTCCAGCTCAGAATATTCTTGTGCTTAAAGGATTCCCATTTGAGGCAGAGGAAACAACTTAAAAATCTCTCTCTGTAGGGTTTATAGGCAGAGATTGGAAACATCATCTCTTACCTCTTGGGAGTACCCTAATCTATACTAGGCTGTTGGGTATTCAGAAGTAGGATTCCTCTCATTCCTCATGTTAAAACTAATCCACTTAGTATAAAACATTCAAATAGTCACTGATACAGAGAGCATAAACAGTCAGAGAGAGAGAGGGAGAATAACGCTCCAGCCTGGTGGTCAGACCAAGAGGTGGGTTGCCTATATCAGACCATGCTGGTAAAAATGATATGGTATTATTTAAATCAAGTATTTCCCACCTCATCTGAATACACAGAATGCATTTAGGATAACCAGGATAACACATGTAGGATAATCACGAAGTTAAGCACACAACTGTGTGCTTAATGCTGCCTTTGAAATTTCCTTCCCTGACTTGGTCTCCCCCTTTCTGCTCAGTCAGTGGAAGGGTATGGGATGGAGTATTTTCTGCCAAAAAAGGCAACAGGATATATTCCATATTGTGAAAGAAATAATTTATATTGGAGTAAAGATGTACAAAAAATTAAAAATGTTATTTTTGTGGGTTTTCTGCGGTTGGTCTTCAAGGTCATTTTCTCAAGATGAAGGTTCCAGAAAATTGTGGACCTGAAGGGAAGTAACTTCTAATCCATCTCAGGGAAAAATATATTTTTATACAGCGGAAATGTTTCATCTGTGTGAATGAACAGAGTGGGTGAATTATTATCCATGTTAATTCTTAGCCAGCAGATGAATTAACATGAAATGATTGCTCTTGCTTGGATTTTTCCATATTAAGTATTTTAGAAGATTTCTTTACTGAAAGAAATCCGAGGCGAAAGCAGTATTCTACAGTGTCCTTTAGCTAATCACCTGGTGTATAAGAAAATGGTTCCCACTGACCTAACACTAATATCTTTCTGTATCCAAAAGTACTACTGGGGGAAGCACTCTTTGGGCAGTTCACAGACTCCTTGACCACAGTCCAGCTCTTTACTCTGTGAGAGTATGAAATTAAAGAAAGCTGCCTATCCTTTGTCATCTTTGTGTTTTATTCATCAGAAATGATTCAGGCTAGCTATAATCTTTTTTTTTTTTTTTTTTTTTTTTTGCTAACACATGACAATGAAGGTTTGTCTGCGTATACATGGATATATATATAAGTTCCCCAAAAGTGCATATTAAATAGACAATCCAATGAAAAGGCCTCTCCAGCTTGAAACAGATGTAAATATTCTCTCATAAACCTACATATTTGACTGTGCTCTTAAATGTCTTCAGCAATTTGATTTTCCTTCTGTAATTTCTTATAAATAAGAGTTGTCAAAAGTTGTCAGAATGTTTTGTTAAACCTCTGCTATAGCATCAAGGTATAGAGAAAAGAAGATTAGTCACCATACATGGAATGCATCCAGGTGGAAAGATTTATTGACTCTGTGATTGTTATTGGGATTAAGATATTTGCCCATTCACATGACAGAACTGATTAATTTGGGTAAAACTCTTCATTAAAAAAAGTCTGACTCAGAAAGACACTGTGGACCTGGGAAAAAATGGAAAAAGTCTCCACTCAGAAAGGTCAGTGTGCATAGTGAGCAAAAGAAAGCACGTGTCTTTGACTCTCTGTTCTTGAACATTCACCAGACTTTCTTTCTGGAAAAAGAAGTGAACAAAGGGGTAGGGAAGAGTGGAGGGGAGACATGCAGGCAGCTCCCAGAAGGAAGGATCTCAGTTGTTCCCCGGAGGTGCCTTCACTTACACCAAGGTGCTTAGGGCTCTCCACTACACCTTCTAAATGAAGTGCTTAAACATCAGACAACATAATCTTCACATACAAAGTCTTGTGTGCTGCTACACGTGAAAAATATTTCCATGTATTACTCAGGTATATATTGACTGCAAATGTTACTCAGGCTTTTAGGAAATCTTAATTTACTGTAGGCAATGTATTTCTGTAAAGGACATTAAATTAGCCATCATGACTGTTTAACATAGAAATCACATTGGGGGTGTATTGCTTTTAGGTGGCTGCAGTGTTCAGTTGAAATGTTGGCATTTGAGATGGGACTACTTTGGTTTAGGGCTATAAGGTTCAGTGTTGACATACAATTTGCAAAACCAATGCTAGTTGAAAAAGACAAGTATAGGAAATCTTAAACAAGCCCAGTCATTAGCCATACTAGCCTTAAAGACAGTAAAGACATCTAATAGGAATATCCTGGGCTTGACAGAAATGTTTCCAAAGTTTTCTTATAACCTGGATTGTTTTACAATTTTGTACACATGAAATACTCTGCTGCATGTTAATTACATGCACCTATTTAAAAGTATATCTGACTATATCATAGTTTCTAAATCTAATTGAGATGGTTTTAACAGTAGTTAATTTTATTTGCTGATTTTGAGAACAATATGCTGAGTGCTAAGATGATACTCTAATGATGGAAGCAAGCATGGAGGCATACCTTGAGAGATACCATTTCACCAATCTGAAAATAAATACACTTTCTATATGATTGTTAACAGTGCTAAAACTCATAGTCCTAGGACTAGATCAAAACATTGTGCCTTTTTTTTTGAGTATTCCTAATATTTAATAAAAGAGGTCAATAACCCCAGCTGCTCTTAACTAGCATGGTCATAAAAACATTGGAAGCAGCTTGAAATGTGTCTACTGAATAGAGGCTCTCAGTTAACTTGGCTGGTAATCCTTGTGTACGCAAAATTTCCTAGTGCATAGAACACCACATGAAAACAGCACACATACATACAGCCAAACACCTTTAGCTAGAAGATAGCTGTGGGACATAACAGCAAAACAATATTCTGCTCACAGGTAAAAAGCTAACAAATACTAAAAAAGTCACTACAGACCCAAAAGAACTGCATTTAATGCTGACCTTAAATTGCCTCTAGGGTTAAACACCAGATTTTAGGTAAATAGAACAGAATGCTCTTAGATTTCTATCACCTCTTAGAACTGAATTTCTCCAGATCTCACCAACAGATTGAGTAATATGAAAGGAATTATCAGAAATGCTATGCTTCAAGCCATATCATCTCATGTGATTGTTTAGCACCCTACCCAATGGGCTGCTGCATCTGACTAGAATCTCCAAATAGTACTGTAATAGCAATCTTCTACAATAATAGATATTAAGAACTAAATCCTATATCCTTTAATCCCTTTAGTGTAAGTCACTAAAGCTGACAGAACTAAGTACTTTAAATACAAATGTCTGAGGAATAAATAACAGACAACTTTTTAATAGCATTTTATGTAAAACGTAGAGCTCGTCTTAACAGAAACAGTGTACGATGCTTTCCTTTACCTGAATACTGGAGAAAAGCAAAAAGAACTCATGGTATTATGCACAAGCACAATAATATACAAATATTAAAACTATGAGAAACAATGTCAAACATAGGTATTTGCTTATGATAACTTCAGAATGAAGAAAACCAAATTCCCTCTGTAATGGTCTTTCTATTCCCCTTACAACAGAACAAAAAAATTAATCATAGAGCTGTCATACATATTGTTTTATAGAAAGCAAGACATTTGGGCTTCACACAAATGCTAATAATGTATTTTAATATATGTCAATATATTTTAGCTAAAAGAGCTGGGTATGTTTGACATAACCTCTGGCATATAGGTATGTATTTATTTCTATCATGGAGGTTCCAACTAATTAGACAACACATGCCACATGCAACATAAGTAATGTAGTGACTACAACAGCTTAAACTGCAGTCTTCTCACATCTTAAAAACCTTCCAAGAACAATTCTGGAGATGGCTGGTGTTTTAATGGAGGATTCGACAGAAAAGCTAGACATCTTAGGAATCAATGTGGTAGCCATATGTGACTCTATTTTTTAACTAGCATTGATGCTCCCTTATCCGGGGCAAAAAAAATCTGATCTCCTTTGAGATTTTTGTTATTTTTCAGTTGACTACTCAATCTAGTTACCTAGAAATATTTGAAATTCAAAATAATAAAACCCCTTGCATTTTATAGTTCATTAATGTCTCTAAAATAAATTCTAAATGGAAGTTTGTATCTAGCAATGAGTTATACAGGCTTAAGCTTATCTACTAGGACAAACCACCACGGAGTTCACTCTCTTATCACAGGATGTAACTGGAGATGCTGTAGATGTGACACCGTATTTCTCCTGCAGCATATACCTGAAATATTCCTTTCACTCTGTGTAAAGAAACTAATGATTTTGCAAATCATTATTGGCTAAGAAAAGGAGTGAGAGCCTGAGCTCTAAATCTCAAAATCTAGCCTTTGTCTGATATCATAAAATATTTTCTTTGTAGGTATACAGTACAAACCACAGCACTGTGAAATACCTTTTGGAGTGAAGCTTTAAAGACAGATTTATTTACTAAAATCTTAGGTTTGAAAACCCTGATTCAGTGGCTTTAGGAGTTCTTAGTGTTTAAAATTCCTTTGTACTTACATGCACAATTTGCAAAATTGGGATCCTGAGTTTCCCAGGCAGATATTACTCTTTTTTTTTTTTTTAATTCGAGTTAAGATTTTTGTTAAGAGCACAATAGGACCTGTAAAACAATCTATGTTCTTTGTGCCTTGTACATCAGCACCAGTAATAAAAATACAAGGCAAATGTGACTTACAGTCATGCTACCATTGTCTCCACACTCCTGCTTCACATGGGCAGCCTTTTTGCTTTGAGAGATAACAAGAAAGTACCTGAGGTTATAATCAGAACACAATTGAGTTGCACAAACAGTTCAAGTTTCTTTAATGAATCCGCTGAACTGTGGCTCAGAAAATAAACAGAATTCACTTTTGGAGCTATACCAGCTCTTTGAATTTCTTTGCATGATAAACAAGTTCTGGGAACCAGAACTCATTTACCTTAGCACAGAAAGGGTAGAGCTACAGCTTTTTATTTTGAGCTTCTAGGCAGTTCAGGTACCATAGTGTTCCTTCAGCTCTTTAAAATCATTCAGGATGAAAGGAACTATAAAATAGTTTAAGATATTATTTTGTGATTCACATCTTTTAGATGACTGGTACAGTAAATTGAAATGCAATTTAATATAGTCAAATGTAAAATAATAAGTCTGAATGCAATGAACCAGAAGAAGAGCATGTTATTTTCCTTCTGAGGTAGCTATGCAACCTACTGGCTGGGAAAGGGCTTTCCAGGCTACTATACAAATGCACTTGAAGCTATCAAATCAGGTTACAATTTATATAAAAACAGAAACTCAGGTAGTCAGCATCATCATTAAAGATCTCACAAATCTAAACATTGTTATTCCACACTACTTTTTAATTTTATCCAAAAGGAATATTCAATTTGGTCACCTTCATAGGAAAATTGTTGCTATTTTCCAAGAGAAAATTAAATGTTAAGCTTAAGGATGTTTTCAATTTTTAAAAGAAATTATTGAAAAGATGCTCAAAGGTGATAACGGAAAAACAGGAACCAGTCGTCATAGAAAGGTAGATGATTATGGCTCAAAGCATCCTAAGGCATTAGAAAATTTACAATAATTAGGCATCTTGATGCTCTTATTAATATCTAGATAAATCAAATGTATTAATACTGGCATTTAAGTAGTAACATTAAAACAGATTTGATCTACACAAGACCAGTAGGGTACTTGGATGAAATACCCTATACTCTTTCCTTGCTCTTCCTTGGGCATTGATTTCTTCACACCACCAGAGATAAGATATAAATTTCTACCCTGAGATATACAGAGAATAGATAAACTTTAGTGTGAATTATTTGGGCCATTGTTATACTCCTTTGAGTCAAGCCCAACTGAACTAAAAATGCATCAGGCTGAAAGATCTGGTACATCTAAGCAAAAACTAGGGAATGATGAGAAATTGAAAAAATTCATATAATTACCCCCAGTGTTGAAATGAACAGAAAACTGATACAAAACTACAGTAATAAAATTGAAAAGTAAAGGAATGTAGACATGTGAAGGAAACAGTTGATTATTACTATGCTGGGTTTTTTCTTCTAACAGTTTTCTCGTACCACGATCAAGAACATAGAGGCCATTTCATCTGACTGTTAGAGGTCGGTCTAATATCCAAATTGTATATCCATAATGTGTTTGAGAGAAAACATTTTAAAAGTTCTCTATCTGGATGTACTGAATCCTTTTCCTTCACTACTATACACTGAGCTCCCATTTAATATGTTGTGTTAGCAGCTATTAAAAGTTCCATGTTCACCTTAGACTTACACTACACACAGCCTTTCAGAGCTTGCTGTAACAGCCAGACATTGCTAGTGAAGAGGAACCACCATAGGCTCCATATGCCATAGGTCCACAAGAAAACATCTACTACAGCTAGCCAGCATCAAATGAAAGAAGACTGGGCAGTGAGAATCGTTTCTGTGGTTTAAAGAGCATATTTACCATTCATGGGTGTAGGCCAGTCTGTCCAAGCAAGTATAACTGTGGCTCTTGCCCTGACCAGACTCAGGTTTTGACCTGGATGGTGGCTTGGGTGAAGTGACTAGCTCGTTGGTACAAATCTTAACATATTTTGGCTAGCTGCCGTCTCAATTAGCTGCCACATCCCCTTTAGAGTTTCTTCCAGGGAAAATAAGTAACCAAAAATTAACCCTTAGTCATCTGTCAAATTTGATAAAGTTAAGCTACTCCACACTGCTGGAAACAAGCTTGAGTCAATCTACCAGAAGCGCCACTTTGCTAATGAATGCAGTGCTGTAGTCCCAAGGTCAAAGAAATACTAGATCATATAATTCAGATTATTACCTCAGACTTACATCAGCAGTGATTAAAATCTCCATGTTTATCTTTGGCACAAGATGAAGTTACCAAAAGCAACAACATTCTCGCATTAGCTGTATAAAAACAGATTTTTCTTAGTAATGGTCCTTCTCTCATGTAGGCTTAAATGGTGCACCTCAGAAACAAAGAAACAAACAAACAAAAAAAACAAAGAAAAGGCACACAGCTCTAACCAGTTTGCTTATAGGGAATTTAAGACTGGGACTAAAGTGAATTTAAGTTTTTGAAACTACTATTTAAGGCAACCAGGACAGTATTTACCTCATGAAACAGAAGAATTTGGCCCAAAGAAACATAAATGGCTGGGAAAATACTTTACCTTAAACTCTTGTAAAACAAAGAACAAATATTAAGAGAAATGTAAGACAGAGGAGGCACAAGCTATGCAAGTAAAGTACTATACAATGCTAAACAGACACAGCAACACACATTACAAAAAAAGAAAAGGAAGCATTTGTTTGAAAAAAACAAACAAACTGCAAAAAGAAGTACGATTTGTTGCATTTCTCTTTCAGTTACTCAGTTGTATGACCAAGGAAATAATATTGGAGTTGGGACTTTTCGTACCATTTGGAAAATCAAAGAAGGCAGATACACAAAATCATGTTCTCCACAGTTCATCATTTCATAGGAATTTTTCTTAGAGTTCTACAGCACAGAGCCCAGGAAAATAAATAAATAAAC
Organism: Dromaius novaehollandiae; assembly: GCF_036370855.1. Lineage (NCBI taxonomy): Eukaryota > Metazoa > Chordata > Aves > Casuariiformes > Dromaiidae > Dromaius > Dromaius novaehollandiae. Next base: position 45,514,513 of record NC_088132.1, read on the forward strand.
CAAAACTTTAAGACAAGTTTACAAAGGCTTTTAAGTTTAATCTGATTCAAATATATACTGAACTTGTTCTTACGCAGTCTGTCATTGTACCAAAAATGCTGAAATGTCAGAAAAAGTGCTACACCAATTAATACCAATCAGCTTTTTAAAGCTGTGGAAAAATTTACCCTGCAGTCCTGTGAATGATTTGTTTGGATTTACTGGATTATTAAACTAAACATGGGTTTAGCTGTTGTTTTGTAAATAAACTTAAATTGTTGTATTTACAGTTTCAATATCTTGAAAATAACATGCAGAAATGAGAATGTATTTATATGAATGGTTTATAGTGATTAATCTTCCAAATAGTAATTTTGACGATTTGGGCTTTTCATTAAGTACACATTATGTTGTACTATTGAAACATAAATTCAGAAAAACAAAAGATGTTTTAGACCAACTTCCTCAGACAGAAACATGAATGTCATCACATTAAATGCCATTGTTCTGTGAATAGCACTGAATTTTTGAATGTGTTATCTAATTGGGTCTTAAACAAAAATCAAGCTCAAGCTTTCTTAAATCAAATAAATGGAGGGCTTCAGTATGTCCTACTGCTGAAGGAAGTGTCATCTGAAATCAGCCTTGAATTACAAATAATAAATATCCACAAAATAAATCCATCATTTGGAATTCATTTATTCCACCAAGGATAAAAAATGAATATATGAATATATGTATATATTCTGTATATATATGTATATACTCCTTCATATGAGTATATGAATTTGTAACAGACAGACTTTGGTACAAATCAGCAAAAAATTGCTTCAGTGCCACTTCCTATTTCAGATTATGTCTGGCCTTAAACCTCTCATTTAACTGTTCTCAGTCTCATTTCACCATCTGTGAAATGAAGATAATATTTACTAAACTACATGAAATGGTTTTGAATGGTTTCATGCATTGTTGTTTGGAGACCTTTGGAAAGCTTAAAGGAGACCAGCAGAGGAGTTTCACTAGCATCAGTCTAGAAGCTGATCTTATTTAAAATTTTCATTAATGACCTTGGACAAAATAAAAGAGCAAGGTAGTTCAGTTTACCATGGAATAAAGTTGAGAGATATCTGTTAAGACAGGTGGGATGCAGGAAAAAATGGATGACTGATGACTGACATATAGTAGAAATGGGGCAGAATATAATGCCAAAAAATTGCAAAGCCATGTTATCTAGAAAGTGCTAACTAGTTTCTTCTGAAAAGTGACAGCTCATCAGCTGCGTGTGATAAGAAAAAATCCTAATCACAGGATAACTAAGAAATGATGTTTCCATGATATTGCAAAGAATTCCATTGGAAATAAGGAAGTATTGATGCTGATTTATAAAGCACTGATAAGAACTCATCTGAAATACAGGATACTTTCTCATTAAATTATGAATCTGAATAGAAATAGATGAAGACAAAGCCTGCTAATATGTTTAAGGCAATGGAAAGACACTCATATGACAAAAAATACAAGAGATGTTTAACCTAGCAACTGAAGCTTAGTAGGAGACCTACATGCAAGGAAGAAGAAATACTTAGGTAAAGGACAAAGTTGGCACAAAAACAAATAGATAAGCTCTCCCTCAGTAAGTTTAGCCTGGAAATTAGAAGATGTCCAACCATCAGAATTGAGGTTCCTCGAATAGCCTTTTAATAAATGCAATTCATCCAGCAAGCTAACACATTTTACAATAAGGCTTGATTAGTTTTTGAAAGCGATTATTTGATGTTGCTGCCTTCAATAAGAGAGGCCGGACTTGCTGACCTGGAAAATCCAGGTTCCACTAAAGTACAAGGGATTCATATGACCAAATGGTATCAGAGAAATACCAGATGCTAGATGAAGTTTTCATCCTGTTCTCATTTATATCCCATTAATGAAATTAATGCAAATTTCTGCAAGATTTGGTCTTCTGCTACCCTGTGAGAATGATGGAAATGAAGTGCAAAAGTTTCAATTAATCAAGCTTTTATATCAGGGAAGAAACACAAACAATGCATTAAAGCAGTTCTAGAACATGCGTTTTTTCCTCCATTACGGCCTTTCAAGTCCTGTTGTCAGTTTTCTTCCTATGAGTTATTCTGCTAGAAATAAAAGTGTCAGGAATGAAGTACACTTTAAGCAGTGTGGAAAAATAAAAATGAATCGGAGAAACACAGCAGTGCATCTGGGTACAACTCCCTGCAGCTTAGATAAATCTGCACAGCTTGGTGTTGATCTGTCAGGGTCAGAAGCAGGTGGTCTAGAGTTATAATCACACCTTGTGATGGATGTTATTTGCTTTGTATTTCTTCTGAAGAATATGTGACACCAAAGACAATTAAACAAAAGTCTGGCTTCCCTGCCCTCAAAAACCTCTACGGTGAGCTTTGCCTTTTCCCAGAGTACACAGCACAGAGTCAGATTTTACTCTCCAACAGGCACAAAATGAACATGAGATTACCTACTGTCTCAAATCTTCTACCCAGTTTCCAGACTGAGGAGGTAAAAAAGGAGGGAGACTATCAGGGAGGTAATTCTTCCCTTCCCTCTGCATGAAATGGACTCCTTAGCTGCAGGACTCTGACAACAAACGTGACTGAACCCCTTGATGCCCCTCTCCTGCACCCTGTACGCGCCATGTCCCACGTACACCCTCACCATGACCCGCTTCCCTCTCTACTGTAACACTGCAGTAGTCCCAGCTCCCTGCCATACCTCAGCTGTTTCCCAAAACACCCTCTACGTCTTTGCTGAGTAACCAGCCTGTTAAACAGCACGTGCCTGTTAGTTCACATCACAACTTCTCCTCTTCAGTGTTGAGTGGCCCTAGCTTGGGCCTCCTTCCTCTATCCAGTTGTTAACGAACACAAAAAACACAGGTGTTTATGAAATACCTCCATTCCTCTGTCAAATATGGTTGAAACTGGCCAATTATCAGAGGGTACTGACAGATAAAATGATCATGTGAGACATAGGCCCTAGGAAACCAGGCTAAAATAAGATTACTGATTAATCTCACATTTCCTATCTCAAATTTAGCCTATAATTTTTGTAGTAGGGCAATTTTCCTTTTTCTCAACTCTATTGCTACCGTATTTGAAGAACTCTGTTCATTTCAGCATTATATGTAATTCAACTTTCAGTATTTCATTTTGTTCCTGCAGTTATCGGTTTAACTTACTTCTGCATATTTTTGTGGATCTGCCAATCCCCTTCTTTACCATGCCATGTGTATATATTTTTAACACTATTCCCTTATTGCTTGGACTGCTCTTTATATCACCTTACTTAATCATGTTGGCCTTTTCCAACCTTTTTGCTGTTTAAATTTAAACGGGAATGGATTTCAATTGCAGTCTGTTCAAGTATTTCTTAAATATTTACCACTTCTCCTCAGTACATTTGCCATGCGTTATAGAATTTCTATCAAAATCACCCAAGGCATTTTACATTCTTCCGACTCAGCTTTTCTAGAGAAAAAAATGATAAAATAAACCCTTAAAACCCTTGGGTATTTCTCTTTAAATGTTTATCCTCTTGAGATTTTAAAATTCACTAATGCTGTATTCCTAAGTTCTAACATTCTTTGACTTGAATTTGCTATATATTCAGGAACCGATTTCTGGTGACAATCCAATTCATGCAGGTCAACAAATAAATAAGAGTTAAAGCATCCTTATTTTTCCTGATTGTGGCAGTACAGCTTTTAGGTAGTAGATCTCCACCCCTTTCCTTATCACATATTCTCTATAAAATACATTCTCTGTAAATATTCCTGAATATCAAACAAAACCTATCGAGTTTTATATGAGTGTAACTCTGCTATTCAGCGGTTTTATATTGGGAAAAGCTGATAGGGTAACAGATGATCTTAGGGTCAATGGGAGAGTGTGAAGCACACTTATGAGATCTGGAAAATTCAGCCACATCATCTTTGTAAAACTCCATCATGTTATACAACAATGAATTCTTTTCTGCTTGACTATCAGGGTCTCTCTAATTCTATGTCTGCTGAAATACTTTCAGTTCACACACCAGAAAACCAGTTACAATAGTCTGTAGATGCTTTTTATATGAAATGTGATTTCCCTTCCATGTGCTCTTCTCTCCAAGGCTTTAATATGAATACCCTGAAGAGTCATCATTCCTAAAGAGTAAGAAGAATTAGTGACATTGCACAGGACCCTGAGTGAGAGACTCAAGGCCAGCTCTGGACTTCTGTGTGCAAGAGAAGAAACCCCGTAACATGTGCAAAAAATGGGTCAAAAAGATGTCCTCACATGATCATGAAGTAATTCTACAGTGTGCAAATTCACATTCAGTAAGTTACAAATCCCTCTATTTTCATTCTACCAGAAATTAGCTCTTTTATATGCATACTTCTGTAACTTGTTCTTTATGTACATTAAATTATTATTCTCAGTTAGTAAAAAAATACAATTGGCAAGTGTTGTCTCAAGGATCAGGAGAATAAATCCAGGTCCTGGACTCCTAGTGCAGCATGTCAGACTTGCTCCACTTTTCCCGAAATGAACTGTCACAGCACACTCATGAGATCCAGCTGTATTTTGCAGACAATACAGAGTTAGATCACTCTATACAAGAACTGTGTCCAAAGATCCTAGATATTTTAGGATGGCATGATTTGGATGCATTCTTGGGAAGCACCAATGGCTTCAGCATAGCTGTGTGAATGTGAAAGTAGAAAGAACATTATTTAAAATTAATTTCACAGTGCAAAGTAATTGTTCAAATTTTCCTTTTTAAAGCTCCTCCTTCCAGGACTTTAAATGAAATAACTTACACACGTAAAAAATCACTGCAGAATGTCTAATTTGGCTTTGTGAAACTTCAGTTTCAGCACATATCTGGCCAAAAGAAATCTAACGAGTCTGTAACTATAAAACAACGTAACTAATTCAGCAAAAGGTCCGAATATAATTTAGTGGTCTCTAGAAGCAGTTGTAAAATGTCACAAGCTTGTCATAAATATCCACACAGTAATGTTGCAAAGTATTTGAATCTACAAGTTTAGAAAAGAAACAGATACAGTATGACTATGAAAGATAAAATCATGATCAATTCATGTAAATTGCAGTAGCCCACAAAAAAAGGAGATTCATTAGGAGAACATTTGGATTTTGAAAATCAGATATTGGTATAATGTACATCAAGATAAAGATTCTCAATAATTTCTTGGATACGCAAGACAACAAATATCCAGTTATGCTCCATATTTAGTATCATCCAATGATATTTACGAACCGAGGTAAGAAAAATCACTTTATTAGACCAGAAGAATCTTATAAGAAAGTACAAGTGATTAAAAAAAATCAGAAATGAAAATTATATTAGCTCTCTATATCTAGGGAAATTAATTATTTCAGAAAGAGAATCTCATCTTCAATTAGAAAAAGGCATGTGTTGATAAAAATGTGCAAACATATCCATAAAGCTGTAAGTTAAAACACATATCTCACATAACAGTATAAGATATTACATTTCACATTCTTAAATTATGTAATTCTGTCTTAGAAAGTTTTTGAAATTTCTGTTTATGGTTTTACAGTACTCATGAAGATTCTTGGAATTCTTCCTTAGAGATAACTGCTGTAGTCATATTAACGTACTCAATGAGCTTTTAACACCTCCTAGGTTACATACTTAGATCTGCAGCCACTCAAAAGTTGAGCACTTCTCTGCTGAAGTGTGATTCACAAAACTTAAGCATGTGTCCTTATAGTCAACAGTTTGCTTTACCTTTCAGCTTCTCATATCCAACATTTAAGAAGTAAAGCTGGATACTGGATAGTCAGTCAAAGAAAGTGGATACAGAAATACAACTATTTGGTAGGGGAGACCAATAGGCAGCACAGTCTGCTGCATAGTGATACTCTTCCCCCTTCTCCATTCCCTTCTCTTAACAATCCTTGCAACAGGCCTATCTTCACTTTTGCTTAACCATGCCCTAGGAAAGTACAGTACAGCATCGTACAGCTTACAGGGCCATAATCAGCATGACTTTAATCTGTTCTCATCTATTTTGCCTGACAGAGTATTGTTCAGGTCTGAACTTGTTCTGAAGCACTTAGGTAGGACTGCTTTCATGTGGATCATGGGTTTCAAGCCAGTAGATGCTTCCTTCAGAAGTCTGTAGGCTCCAGATAGGCATAGAATTCTCCTTGAAATAAGTCTCTGACATCCAGACATTCTCTTCTTGCAGCTTTACCAAAAGTCTTTGAGATGGGCAAAGCCTTCAGAGAATTCCAACTTTAGCATTGGATAAGCTCCAACCAAAGTTAGCTGAATTCATCAACAACATAGGAAGACATTCAAAAAGGTAGGTTGGAGGAAATTAAAATAAGGGCAAGATGTACACTCAAGAGCTCAGAAATATGTGTAAGAACTGGTGGAATAGGAGAGCGAAGGAGTAGGGAAGAAGTATGGATAGATATTGCCACAGCTCTCAAGAGCAGAGGGAGCTGTAGATGTTTTTCATCTTGAATCAATATTAAAAAACAATTGAACAAAATGGAAACAATCTATATTGCTTCTCAAAATTATTTTGTGTGTATTCCTTGTGCATTCCAGAAAGCAGCTCCCCTGGGACTTACAGGATGGGTACAAACTCTGAGCAAACACTGAAATGGGTTTTTTTGCTTATTTGTTTTTCTGCCAGAATGTGTATCATGTCCTGACAGATCATTTATTCACAGTCCCCTTCTTACTTTGTCTCCCACCATTTCTCACACATGAGAATCAAAACAATCTGTGTAATATTTCTTGAGATTGTTCCATGAGACCTTTTTCTCTTTATGTTTAAGACATTCAGTGTTGGATCCATATGTGACGGTTCTGTTCTGGAGAACAACTTTTGTAAATTTAATAGTTGTTATTTCTTAAGAAACAGCATAGTCCATGTGATTATTGTCAAGCTCACAGTGTATTTAACCTCTGCCCTCACTGAGCACTAACTCTGTTTCTCTGGATAAAGTCTTTCTGTGACAGGGCATTGGCATTTTCCCTGCAACAAGAGGAGCTATTTAAAGAGGTCTCTTCATCATTATTTTTAATTGCTCTGATTATTATGAGGCTTTGCTGTGACCCAAGAATCTCAAGACTGGGTAACACTCACCCACTGTTCAAGTTCTGTAAATTCTCAGTCCATGCAGTAATGGTTGTATATTTAGGCTAAAAATCATGAGAAAAACATTTGAACAACCTTGTGGAAGAACTGTTTCAGCAAGAACCACTGATAAATTTGGGAGATATCATGAGCAAAAAAAAGTGAGAGTATAGAAATGCCTACTTTAAATGCCTGTAGTAAACAGCTATGAACCTGAAAGCCAGCCAAGCAGAAGTAAGGAAAGTAAGTGCAAATCCAAGTACCTTTAGAGATTAAAAATGTCTAGCTTAGGAATCCAGCTCTTCTTGAGTTATTTCTAGTGCTCTGAAAAACTCTGCACCTGTTGGTAATTAACAAGTTATCCAAACCCTTAATTTCCTGAACCCCCCATTTCATTTCCAAACAAATCTCCTCCTTTCAAACAACAACTCCCAAAGTGGCAGCTCAAGAAAATCTCAACACTTAAAGTTTAAATTAGACTACTAATAATTTCAGAAGACTAGTAAGCCCATCAAGAAGCGTTGTATTTTTATGAGCCCTTCCTATCTGTAAGGAAAGCCGATGACAGTAGATTTTGGACGCTCCTAGAACCCAATTTATCCTTGCCCTTTATGCCCACCACTCCTTTGTTCTTTGATAGACTGCCAGGTGGCTGTAAACTGCAGTTTTCCAAAAGAGAGAGTTTTCCTATTTTTTTATTCATCTTTAAAATTTCATGACTGAAAACTTATTAAGAAGAAAGCCTTCAGGCAACGTGAAATAAATTTTGAATCAGCTCCCAAGATAACTACGTTTTCCCAAATGGACCCCTACAAGCCTTATTATGCTATAAAGAAAGACTTTCACAGTGGGAGGAATTGTTCTCTTTTAAGGTCTGGTTACAACATACATCACCCAAGGAGTAAATGAAAGATATTTTGTGTGAATGGCTTTGCGTATTTATAATTTCCACCGATGATGATTATTGCTGAAATTCCCAAACTGTGTTATCCCAATGCATTTTCTTTTCAGGGCAAAGCAGGTGGGCTACCATACATAGTCAAAACTCAGTAGTTAGGAAGCTATTGACCTCCTGTCTCTTAAGTGAATTGCTGCATTTGTAGTTATCACCTAGTAAAGGATAAAAATTGCAGTCCATCCCATCATACTAAATAACAGAAAATATTCTGCATTTCAATTTCAGAATCTTCAACTACAAACAGTTTACTTTTCATAACAGCTTGGGACACAATCTCTACAACTCTGGGTTATATGTATTCTTCTAGCTGATAAAAAATTAGAGCCATCTCTTAGGTTTTACTGCCACTCTGGCTGTACATACCACACAACTATTTATCTCATCAAATACTAGTTTACTGGCAGTCACGTCTGTCTTTCTGGTACAGCACTATGTCAGAGAGAACATTAAGTGAAAGTGAAGCAAAGTTGGTTTTCATGCTAGGCAGTGTACAACAGAAAGGATGCCGTGGCAATAAATACAGTAGATTTAGAAATGGTCCCCACCCCCAGCACAGTAGCAGTTTTAACCTGCTTCTTTTAGCAGCTGGTAGGAACATACAGAATATTATAGCCCTTGCTTTCCTCACATCCCCTCCAAAGGCATGTAGGCCCTGTGGTAAAACATGAGGGGGTTTGGGAGGGCAAGCAGGTGTGAAGAAACATCTCTTCACATGTAGGCTTCTCAAAAGTAAAACACAACTGAACTGATGAGTGTGTCCCTCAGAGTCCTCGAAATCCTCTCCCAAAACTCCTGTTCCGCTGTGTACACAGCTTGTAGGGAAGAGGGAAAGTCATGCCTGGGAGAGGAGGCAGTTTGAGCAGACACTAGTGGTGCAATTCATCTGACTAAATTTAATTGAAATTTAGGCTAGACTCTGCTCCCAAAAGAGGCATTGCATTTAGACACAATTCCTCTGCTTGAATCGGGCTCTGATTCACCCATTTGCACAGTGCAGACATTCTAAACATCTCAGCCTATGCTTGGGGTAATTCAACACCTAAATGCCTTATCTTTATGCTGCTCATTCTGACTGAAAGAGGCTTACAGGGAAAATACAAGCTGACACATTCAATTCTCTCCACTTTCCCTGTGCTCCTACAAAACCTTACGGTCATGTCTATTGCTTCCTTTGTAGATTCTGTGACCGGCATAGCACGAGCCCCATCACACTAACTGTTCTAGATGTCCACACCAAATACCTCCACCAGTACTGTAAACAGGCAGAGTGTCCGTCTTTGAAAGCCCCATCAAAAATATCATGCCAGGCACATCAGCTCTTCTCTCTGGCCCCCCTTCATAGCTGTGATGCACTCGCCAGCACCAGACAGCATGACCACCACTCGCCAAATACAACTAGCCAAACATACCACCAACCAAATACACCAGCAGGTGAATTCAGGTCTTTTAAATGGTGCCAGGCAAACAGCACAGGAATCTGATTTAATACCACACATTTTTGTCAGGAAAGACCAGGAGATGGGGGAAAAACCTCTGTAAGAGCTACGGCCACCCGAGCTACTCGTCTGCTCTCTTTCAGAAGAGGAAGTAAGCAGCTTTATGTGGAGACAGCAGGGTTCCCTCTTTTTCACATCTTCAGAAACACAACTGTGAATAAGAAGCATATGTTATGGGATGAATTTGTCAGCGAAGCTGGGAGGGGGAGGGAGGAGCTGGACAAGGAAGTCCTTTGGAGGCAGGGACACTGAAGAAAGAAGTAGCCCTACTGTTTCCACTGTCCAGGTGGAGAGACACCGCAGCCCTCTGGCCTCTTCACCAAAGCTTCTGCCTAAATATGACCACTGTGCTGTGCGGTTCCTGTAGCAACCACTATTCCTATCTTCCAACATCACCGCCATGGTCTCTCCTTTCCAATTCACCTCCAACGAACAAATCTATCTCCAGAACATAAATCTTCATAAATATCCAGTTAGTATGTATGCTCATATATATATTTATACTTATTGAGTGAATAATATGTTTTACCCAAGCAAACATAGTCTAGAGTGTGCTGCAGTCATCATACTTTTAGATACAATAGACCATAGCTGCATTTATTATCTAGTTTAGCAGGTTTGAATGGTATCAGATTCAAGATATCAGGGATCAGTGGCAGAAAAAACATTCAGAATTTGATGTTTTTGTAGAGGATGCCCGATTAGAAACACCTTCTCATGTACTAGACCTGTATGAGTTGTCATCTAATCTTGTGGCAGTATGGGTTTTGGAAGACAGATAGTTTTGAGGCATTCAATATCCTTCCAGAATAACATAGGAGGAGAATATCTGGAGAAAGAAAGAAATATCTGAAAAAAGACTCTTCTGCTTTGCCTGCCATGCTGTCAGCAGGTCACAGAGATTTTTATTTGTGTTCTTGATTTATATTGGGGTATTAATTCAGGTATTTTAAGTTGCAGTCAATGAAACAATGAACATATTTTCAACGTGTATATATCTAAATAAACCAATTTCATGAAATCCTCTCCTGCTATAGCAAATGTTCTTGAAGCATATTATTTTGTGGTATTTTACATAATATAGTAAATATAAGAATACATTTTTGAAAATTTCTACTTTCACTTAAAAGCTGCTGAAAGTTCGAGTTAACAGAAGTTTGTGTTGATTTATTTGTAAAGAATTATTGAAACTAGAGAATTATGTTATGGTCCAGACCCCAGGATTTTTAAAGAAAATTCTATTAGAAATAAAGTTTCCATAACATAGTTTCATTAAATTAATGAGTTGATTTAATCAACAGATTTGCCAGCTAAGCAAACATTGCAGCAATCTCACTATCCACTGAAATGCATTTATTTAAATATTTGGTTAGTGTTTAACTTGGTTCATTATGTGCTTTAGCAATATTGTATGATGTGCATAATAGTGCTAGAATATAGCCTGGGGGACTGTATACAGTATTAAAATTTCAATGCCCCTTAGGCAAAGAGGAGCAGGAGATGATATAGGGCTTTTGCAACTCAGCTTCAAATTGGAAGCTTAAGGATAATTAATGAGGGACTTAGAGAAATATACTGGGAATAAACAAATAGCCACTCTGTAAATAAAAAAGCCCATGTGATAAGCCTTAGGTTAGGCTTTGCCCTCTGGTGCTCCCACAGTATAATTAAGTGATCTTTGTGGAATTATACTGGAAGGCATTGCCAACATTTTCTTTATTCAGTACAAAGTAATTTAAGACCAATGTACAAAACTATTTCTTAGACCTCCAAATATTTTTCCTGCAAGCCCATATATTGGCATGTGTTACATGAAAAAATTACATGTGGTATATATTAAAGGTACAGTACTTTTTATTTTTTCCCCAATTTCCCAATTGTTTTATTTTAAAGAGTTGCCAAAGACAAAAGCTTTTCTAAAGGAAAAGAAAGAAAGACAGAATTTGTAGCTGTTTGAAAATAGATAGCCTAACTAAATTTATTTCTACCACTGGCCCTGTAGCTTCTGAAGTAGTCAAGAAATCAAACACTGAGGTAAATACTGTTATTGTTTAACCTCCCTCTGAGTTATATTCCTACAGAGCTACTGGAGTTGTGAGGTTTTGTAAGTAACCAGAGATGTCTGGTTTATTACAGAAACAGGCATAAATGACAAAATCAGAGACAAGGAGAGAGTCAGAGAGAGTAGCTTCTCATGCAGTGTATTTTACAGACTTCAGTGATTGGTAGCGGTGACTTACTAGGATGGAGAGAAGAGATCATTCTTAATATGAAGTGATATCTTATAGTATCTAAATGTTCCTAGTCTAGCCTTTCTGACCAACAACATTGTCACACAAGGAGGAATATAATAGGAAAACTATCCGTATGGACAGATATGGATAATATTTAAAAGGAAATAATTTCATGCTCTCACTTTCAAATAGATAGAGAAATGTTTATATAGAAAAATTTGGTAGCTTCAACTTTTGCTTTAAAATATATGATGTATTTTTTTTCCAAGATAAAATAGCAAGCCAGGATTTTAATATTAAACCCAGTAATACGGCTATGTGAGCTGAAATTAGGTGAGGAACTCAGCTAGAGTAAATGAAGCCAAACCAAACCAAATGTTTAGGACTTGAATAACCACTGAATTCTGCTATGATAGTGCAGATGTGTGATCGCCTATCTACAAGTGTACTTGCATGGTGAAGCGGAACGGGAAGAAAATAGTGCACATTTCTTTCAGAAAGGGTTTGTCTTCTTAAAGCTACCCAAGGGAAAAAGTAAATTCTACTTGTCTTGAGGTCTTCCAAGCAAGATGAGATTTTTCTGAATTATTTATTTATTCCAGTGCAGAATACCAGGATAAAATTCTGTTGTGTTCTATTGAATATTAGTATTATCCAAAATTAAAAGTCTGAAAACTCTGAAAATACAGGCAATCAAAATGTAAAAAAGATTTCACGTGTGAATGCATATGGCTAACAGAAGTCACCACTAGTAAAATCTGACTTGCTGTGACCAAACAATATGTCTTGCATTAAATGCATGTCGTAAGGATTGCTTCTAATAACAGTACCATATTTTCTAGAGCCAATGCAAGTAAAGAAAAGAGTCAAAATAGATCTAATTAAAGACATTGCTGTATGGACTGTTGAGACCTAATGATTACTACACACTGCACATACTCTTGGTGAGCCTCACAGAACATGTAAAGGATCTTTTTGCATACCTTTCTATATGTGATATTGAAGTGAACAAAACATAGTATCAGACTCAACACATGAAAGATGTTGTCATCATGATCTGAAAGCTTTAATTGTGATTCTACTAATTGGTGCACAACTCGGAGAAATGAGAAACTGAAATTCAGAATAAATTAATGTATTTTAATCCCAGTCCTCTACACCAAGTCACAGCCGCTAATAAAACTTAAAAGCTTTTCCAGATGGCAAATACATTCCAGGCAGCTGTTTCATTGTCCTACACTGTTTATACAGGGGACTGTAGACCACTGCAGCAAGGCCATCTGAGGGTCAGCTACCTGACACTGATGTAGTGCTCTAAAAGGGTCCTTATTTAGTAAATTTATCCATAATTAAAACAGCTCAAATGCCAGGCTTGGCATATATGTGAAATTTCACTCTCTTTCCAGAACAGCACTGTTAGCTAAGTATCCCTTGCTATAAAGATCCTAAGATAATGCAGCTTAGTTCACAAGTACTACATAGCACTGTAGTATATTCCAGCTATGATAAATTCCCACTGACTGATTGGTCCTTGCTGCAGATCTGATTTTTCAGCTTGTTACATATCTGGTATCTTTTATTCTCATGTGTGCATCTTTCATAAAAAAATTCTAAACACATTATGAAAATGCAATTTTCTAAAAGAGGGACTCTACCTGAGAAATGTTAAATTCCTCTAGACAGTGCTTTGTTTTCCAGACACATATAATAAGCCTTTTTCTTTTCCTCCACCTTCTTTAAGGAAATGCATAATGAACTAACATTTTGAGAGTCAGGCAAAATCTTAGAGAAGGGGAATGACATAGCCTCACAAACCTTCATTTTCTATGTATCATAATGGCTATTCAATTAAAATTATTGAAAATATTTCCTTGGCTTCAACTACAATCTGCAGAACACTTCATTTCAGTTCTCTGAATTCAACACTGGTTACAACTATACTGATTACCTGTTCTATAAGTAGTGCTCTTCCTGAGTTCTGTGTTTTTGTGCTTGCTTACATAGTGTTTCGTATTTTTGTCAGTATGTTATACAAGATTTTGTAAACAATGATTCTAGAAAATGTGTGCCAAAAAAACCCCGAAATTTTGTTTGTTTGGTCTGTTCACTAGGTCCACTATTTCTACAGAAATCTTGAAACTCTGCATGAAAAAATACTGAGGGAATGCTAACAGTATATCCTGGAATGGATTGGGAATTCACTTTTGGAAATTATAAAGAAAGGAGATGAGAATAGGAGTCACAGATAAAACAGTGTAAATAATTGATTTTTCTATCCAGTGGCTAAATTTCACTTTTTAAAAGTTCTGAGCTAATCAAGACATCCTTGTTTAAGAAATCTAGATTCTTTAACCTTTTCATCTGGTCATTTTAATTTTCATGTTTTCCTTATATGTGAAAAAAAATCACTGACATTTTGCTAAATTCATAAATAGATTAGATTTATTGAAATTCTGTTTGGTATTTTTCTTATACTATCAGTTGGGAAAATAAAATAAATTCCCAGATAAAGTAAAGAACAATGTAAAATACGGACAAAGCAAAAGAAGATGGCTTAAATGAAAATGTTAGCTGGCTAATGAAGGTGTTAACAATGTATCTATTGTTCAGGAGAATATTAATTTTTTATCTGAGCTTACTGGAATAGGCAAAGAGGATGCAATTAAGGGTAACAGAAAGAAAGAGAATGTTTTTCTTCAGGTCCGAATTCTGAGATTTTTAACTGTAAATCAGTGGTGTAGAAATGTAGCAGTTATTTTAAGAATGCCGCATTATGTAGAGTGCAATTGATTCTGAATTTTCTGGATGGTGATCTATTGGTTGTAAGAAATATAAAAGCCCTGTCGGGTAGAACAACAAATTTTGTAGAACTTCTCTGTCATACTACCTTTTACTGTTTATTGATCTGGTAACCAAAGAGACTAGATTATACGTCTCTTATAAAAGCTTTATCTCTACATTGCTTGCCATCTAAAAGTGGAGTTACCCGACCTCAAAAATCAAACATTGATTTAATTTATATGCTCTTAAGCATACTCCAGATGACAGAACTGAACAATTCAGAGAAAATATTCTATGAGAAATCCATAATTCGCCTTCATGAAGACCTTCTAAGACAGAAGGTTTTTGGAAAAAGAAATATATTTTGTATATGAAGTTCTACTTTGCCTCCTTCACATATACAATTGCCGTAAGTGTTTTGGCAATGTTAGTAGCCCCCTTATAAATTGCAGGTCAGCTGGCTGAAAGAGAAGGCTGGTGAGCTACATTTACTGACACTAATGAGCATTTTTGAGAAAAGCAAGGCCATCACAAAAACAACACACTCAACAAATTTCTTAATGTGGATAACTTTATATTCTTAATAACGCAAGTTCCCTCCCATACTTACAATTTTTATGGCAATTTCTGGCCATAGTAAGCCATATAATCTCTTTCCATTTAAGAGCCATAAGACTAATTCTAAAAGTGGACACACTATCATATACTAGGATATATCTGGTATGTTGTCTAGCTAAGAATGGTAATGAAACCAATGAATTTCCATGCACAACGCTGTATCAGCTGCACACAAAGTATGAGCACATCCCTGAGCTGAACCTCAGGGTATATGTTTATCTGGATTCTTCTCATTCTGTTGATCAACCGTCAGTTATTACTGTTGCCCACTACAGGTGTACAGTCCTGAAAAGCAAGCCATTAGAGAAGGAAGGTGATGCAGATTTTCTTTCCATCCCTCACCACACAATGATATATACCTACTTGACTAAACAGATTGCTTTACTTCCTTTCAACACTACCATTTGCTTATTTCCAAAAACAAACAAAGCAACCCATTATATTTAACATAGTATTTTTCCATAAATCAAAGCACTGAAACTACATTTTCTAATTAGAAGGAAGGCTTATTAAGAGAGCATCCCAATGTAAAATATCATATTTAGGACAATACTAAGAGACCTACATTGTGGTCACCTTTGGCTAAAGTCTGTGAGCATTCAGACAGAAGTGTGTGTGTGTGTGTGTGTGTGTGTGTGTGTGTGTGTATTTTAAACTAAACTTTGCCTAATCCAGGCAACAAGTATTTCTTGCTTGATTTGCATGAATACAGAAATAGTAATAGGACACAACTACCATGGTGTCATTCCATACAATTTAGTACACAGTTCTAAGAAAAAAATAGAAAAATCCCAAAGTCTAAAATGCTTTTCTCTTAATTTTATTTTCATGAGAACAGCAATAGAATGTGCTACATGTGTTAATTCAGGTAGCAATTGCAGATTTGTAAATCTGGAGGCCTGAGGAGGACAAAGTGGACCCTAGCATATGTAGTACAAAATTTAAGAGAAAGTTAAAAACCTGGCTCCATACTGAAGGGATTTTTCAGAAAGAAAATTATTGTCTTGAGCTAGCTGCTTTTGCTTAGCATTTGAAGGGGGAAAATTCCAAGATTTAGCTCTGCACCGACATTCTCCAAAGTCCCGCAGAACTTGTGGCTTAGTGGAGTCAAGGATTTTGCATTTCAGAGAAGGGGCATCATGAGCCTAGAGGCTAGTACACTAGTAAATTCTGGTACAATTAGGCAATCTTCAGATTGAGAAAGTACCATCTCCTAGATCACAGGACCAGTAGGGGCTGTACATCTTCATCCTTAATACTCAGTAGCAGTTTGAAGGGTGCAATCTGTAAACATGACATTTTAAAAATTTGTGTAAATATGATCAAATTGTTTTAAGAGAACCCTTAAAAGAAACTTCTGACAAGTCGAGGCATTTAATTACAACTGTCAGATCTTTTTAACAATTATCATTCATTTTAAACTACACTAGTACACTTTTGGTTTGTATTTCACATAGAATATCCTTGTATTTATTTCATTTCTTTAAATTTGAAAGGAAAACTATTTTGTTTTGTGGTGAAGCAAAGAATCTCTTTCATATGATCTGAAATAATTTGTTTATTATTTTTAGGAATGTCAGCAAAATTAAACAAACAAGCAAGTGGAGAAAACCCACCCTATTATTCACTTAGTCTTCCTTTACTGAAGAACTGTCAGTTACCTATGGATTAATAGTCACAGGATGGAAGACCTGAGTGAGTGATGAAGTGCCTATTTGAGAAATCTGCTGGCAAAGTTCGACTCCTACTCTTCTACATAAGGAACCAAAGAGGACATAAAAGAATAGCAATAGCAAACTGCCTACCATCACAGCAAATCACTGATAAAAAAGGGGATTCAAATTAGGTGGTGTTTTAGTTGCAAAACTCACTTGCATGAATCTTAGGCCTTTTTAGTTATAAACTGCAAACAGTGCCTAGTCTCCCTGCAGTATTCTTCACTATTTTTGTTAGGGTATATATATTTTTTTCTGTTAGGCTTTAGTGTTGGGATTAAAGGCCTCAAAGTTTTGAGGAAGAACTTCAATGCACATATTTTCCTGAAGCATTATGTAATCATGATAATAGCAAAAAAAAAAAAAAAAAAAAAAAAAAAAAAAAGAATGGTTTGAACAGCACAGAGCCAAATTTGTTTCAACTCAGGTAATAGATAATAATAGATAATAAACAGAAATAGCTAAGCAGAAATAGCTGTCTTATTACTTGACTGGCTAGTTAAAAATATCAAATGAACAAACACAAAACAAAATCTCATATGTAACACGGGAACCAAAAAGTAAAGCAAAACTAAAGGCAATGGAAACATGGGGCCTGCCTGTGAGTACTTCAGCACTTTCCCACAAGGCCTGTAAGATAATCACGTCATCTGCACAGAAAGAGAATACTGACCTATCAAATCTATGATAATGAAAAATAATCTAAAACATGCCCAGACAATGTTGAACTTGGAACAGGAAGTTATAAGCTCACTGACTGTTTCTGTCCAATAATTTGAGGGTAACATAATGAAATACTGAAATCTAGCTGCAAAGCTGTGCATTGGAAAAATAAAAAGATAACTGACCATATATGAAATCTAGTTGCAAAGTTGTGTTTCAGAAAAAAAAAAAAACAATAATTCACTGTACATTTTATGAGAGCAGGACACTGGAACACAGGAACATCTGAAAGCTGATTGACCCTCTTCAGGGTGCTGCTACAATGCTGTAAAATTAATGCCTTTGAAAAGCTTGAGCCTTCTGTACAAAACATGGTCACTGCTTTGTAAAATCAGAGGTCAGGCCAGAACCATAAGGGACCTATTCGCTGTTGGATGCACAACATAAATCTCTTTAATGCGAACAGGAGTTACAGGCACCCTCATGACTGCTCAGTCATTCAAGCACTCAGACTTTTTGAGAAGCCAATTACGGCAGCCAGTCTTGCAAGCCCTCCTTCACACAAACCTTCCCTGTTCACACAAGTCCACATGTAAATAAGGGACTGTGACAAAACCAAGCCATTGACTACATCTATAAAAATGTCTTATCTTTCATTTCACTTTAGCGGTTACTTCCAAAGCAGGAAGCCATGCTCCTACAGGTACAGTGTTTCTTTTATAATGATCCTTTGGACACGTCATATTTCAGATCCAGCAGCAAGGGATTTTTTTCATTTTTTCATTCACAATAATTAGTTGCTTAACTGGGTTTTAAGAAATGAGGAGTAATTGGCTGTCATACATGTCTGGCTGTCAAGAGTTCTGTTCTGCTCCTGAAGGATTTTTTTTTTTTTTTTTTTTTTTGCATTACACAGAGTAAGATTTTAAATAGAGAGAACATTAATTATAATTGGTATTTATTTAAATACCAATTAGAAGGGATTACTCACTGAATCCCTGCTCATTCCATGCTCTCCAGTTTATTTTCTCCATTTTGCATTCAAAATTCTCTGTGAACATAAAGCAATTTGAAGTCCTAATAATATAAACAAGGAGTGAAAACATCAGCCCAATTTTGATCACCTTTCTTGTCTACTTAAATAAGTAAACCAATTGCAGTTTGGCCCTTGAGAGGTAGGCTCTTGGGGAAAAAAATCTTTAAAATCAAATTAAACATGGAATTGATTTGCTATCTTAATTGATAGTAAACTTGATCTCTAAACTTGAGATCTAATCTCGAGATCCAAACCTCTTCCCCTTGCACCACTAGTGGAACAATGTCTAACATTGTTCAGCTGCTTTTATTGATAAAATGAAAGATTAACTATCACATATGTTTCTCATTTTTGAAAAGCATAGCAATGTTGATGAAATTTCAGTTATATTCAGATTTAAATTAATATAAAGTTCAAATGGATTTAATTATCTTCATCAAACTATTCAGCCTGATCCAATAACAAATGGCTTTTTGTCTTGTGCTTCTCCTGCCTTTCCCAATTTCCATCATTGTTTTGTCTGCTGTTTGTTCTGGCATTGGTGGCAGTATACAATAATAAATACATCACTTCAAACCAAAAGACTTGGTGAGAGTCCCATAAAGAAGATGTTAGTCTTGCAATTTCAACTTCCTAAACAATATTTTGTTCTGAATGCCCAAATTTCTCATTGGTTTTTAGAAGCAGAACTGAACTATTCACCTCTCCTGTCTTCACTCCAGCACAGGAGCAATGTCAGCTAAACCAATTCTAAAATCACTTCAAATGGGGAGATGGTAGAAAAAGAGCATGAGGTCATTTTCTAGTGTAAGGTGTGTATTTCAGCAATTACAGAGTAAAAACATTTTAATTAAAAAAAACCAGAAAATTCTTCTTTATAGAGAGATTTGAATTCCAAGTTGCAGAAACTCTCCTATGCAAAATAATTTTGGTTAAACAGATACATACTCCTGTCAGCTGAACGATTTCTCCTTTTGTGCAAGGAGAAACTGCATTGCAGCAAGAGGTAACTTTGAATGACAAGCCCACTTTGCCTCATTTTTCAAACCAGCCTTATTGTTTTACTGGTTAGTATGCATTCTGCTCTCAGGAAAATGGTCTGCTTTTTGTCTTTTCTAAAAAAATGACAGTATGATGGGGAAAGTGTCAGACTATCAAATATGAAATGGATGTGTTATCCCTAAGGAAAAACCTACTAAAACAGGTCAAAAAGCTGTCTGAAAAAACATTTAAATTTATGAACTCTTCATAAATTTACATGGCAAGAACAATTCACAATATAAATTCATATATCCATATTTCAAAAAAGACAGCATGTAGTGAAAAAATACCTTTCTTGTGAAGGATACTCTACAGGCCAAAGGTTTATACTGAGCTCTTTTGTGACCAGCAGATTTCAAAATTATTAGAAAGTCTAATTATTTCTGACACTCTCCCATATCTAAAGCCAAAGTTTACCAGAAGTTGACTGGCATATGTCACAGCAGTGAGCTTTTATTGTCAAATGGCCTTTGGCTTTTCCTGTGGAGACACAATTAGCCACAGCACTTAACCAGTGGCTTTTGTAGACCAGTGCTACCCTGTCAGAAGTTCAAAAAGAAATTGTTCTTCAGGGAGGTAAAATGCCTCCTCGTGTAGATGGATAGACGGCACAGACTTCTCTTGGTGAGCCCAATGAACTCTGCAAAAAGAAGCCTCTACTTCTTCTGACTTAGCCTTTAGGACACACCTCAGAACATTTCAAGCCCTTCAAGGCACCTGTATTTTTGTGAAGAAAAGCCTCATTTTGTTGCTTAACACGTTGTGTCTCAGTCTGGTTCTGAAGGACTACATTTAAGAGCAAAGCAAAGAATTGTTGAATAGTTAATGAATCTGGACTTGTTTCTTTGGAAGCTTTCCGAGGACAGTTTAAGATCCATTAAATACTTGATTTCAGCATTACTCACCAAATACTTCAATTTGTAACTCTTGAATTTAATTTGTCCCAAATTCTTTGAATTGTTGAAAAGAAGGATGGAAGAGGCCTCAGAAGATGGAATCAAAAAATATGAAGCCAAGATAGGGTCAACTATCTTTAAAACCCTCCAGAATCACATTTTCAGTGTGAGAGTACCTGTTATCAATCCAAAATTTTCCCTCAGAAAATATTTCTTTACATGCATTAAAATGTATACTTCCTGCACCTATTTGTGCTAGCAATTCCATTGCTGAAACAGTCATAGCGAGTGAACAGAAAAGAGCCATAATCACATCCTGAGCAGATTCTACTTTTTATTAGCATGAATATTCACAGGTGGAAATGTAAAGTATTTGCCCAATCCTAATAGACTTTATTTTGGTGGTCCTTTTTTATTTTTTTCCAGTAGTGACTGAAAACGGAAGACAAAGAATCATGCAAAAGTCAAAAGAATTTAAGAAAGGAATCAGCTAAAGCCATTTCAATCTTTGAATACTTCATTTCATACATGGTCTTTACAAACACTGAAAATCCAGGAAAATGGAGTCTTCATACAGGAGCAGAGGAAAGAGAAGAGCAATATAGAAGGCTGTGATAGATAAGATAGATAAGAGTTTGCGTACAATCAGTTTTTCATGAAACACATGCATAAACCCAGTCAGATCTTTTCCTTGTGCTATTTGCTCTTTTCCCTTAGTATTAGAACTGTTAAGAGATGAGCATAAAATACTGCATGCAAAGAAGATATTTTTACTCATATAGCAAAATACCCCATTATATAACGTTGGTTTTCGTTGTCCTCAGAAATAAACTGTAATTATTGTACTATGTAGAAAAAAACCCTCTCATCTTGATAAAAAGATTGCTTTTCCTTATGTACAATACTACAAATGAAGAAGATAGGTTGCTTTGTTAGAATCAATTTTTATAGATAGAGTTCAAGAAGGAGGACAGCTAACTGCATAATCTTCTCTTCCAAACAAGCACTCAGACTTCTGGATCTCAAATGTTTCAAATGTATTGTGATGTATTTCAGATTTCATCTGCAAAGCATAATACTAATACTACAAAACACTTGCTAAACTAAGCAATTTGAGAAATTAGAAGAAATTACTTTCCAATTAAAAATAGATTACTAGAGATACCTACTTGAAACTGCTTCCTGTAAAAGCAAGTTATTAACCAACCATACACAGCAGCGTCATAAAATGTAAGAATACTCTTCTGAAAAACATTTCTATATTTTATATATCGTATATAATTTAATTTCTGTTGGGCATAGCATTCTAAAGTCAATTCCAAATTGAAACATCATGCAAATGGTTTAGAATAAATCTATTTTTCTGTGTATTTTCCTCCTCTTGAGTGTAAGTTGTGAGTTCTGCACCACTGCAGCAAGATTAGAATGCATCCCACTGGAACTCATTGGTGATCCTTTTCTTGCAGAAATTTACATTTTCTCTTTAATATAATATAGAATGCTGCAGGATAGTGCTTTAAAATATACAGCACAAGATCAGTATAGTAAAGCAACCAATGATTCAGTGTCTATTAAAATAAAAACTGTGAAAGAACACGAAATGCCAATACCTACCAGAATATCTAAATACTCATCCCTATTTTCAAGTCAATTTATTAAGCAGATAAAAACACATTAGAAGGCCCTATTGACTGATTAAGCATACCAGCAAAACCATCCAAAAGGAAGTAACTTAAAAAAATTGCCTTCATTTAAAATTTTGCACTGATAAATTACCTGTCTATAAAAAATAGGTATTTTTAATGAGCTCTACTGGGTGGCAAAATGTTTGTGAGGTATATTATCTCAATGACTTTGATTACCTCATACAAAGGAAAAAGAGAAAGTTTACTCTTAATTCTTTAGAATATATTTACATTTAAATAATCTTCAAACTACCAAATCAGCATAATTAAAAATGTGCAAGATAACGTGCAAAATAAGACTGCCACAACACACCTCAGAAAGAAAGTGAGCTATGTTTATGACTGACATGTCTAAGAAAGAAAGTCAGCTATGTTTATGACTAAAGGGGTTAAAAGACTTTTGAAAAAATCTGCTTTATTTATGATACATCATTACGTTTTAGTACATTAACAGTATGTTTGCATGACAGTTGATGACAATTAGTTGAATGCTTGCTTCTGTATTGCTTTTATTAAAAAAAACATATAGAAACAGAAAAATAAGCAAGACACCACTCGGTTGCCTGATGGGAGCCGGGGCTGAGCCCCACAGGGGCTCAACAACACGCCCCAGCTCTGCACAGCACTTTGCGCACTGGGTTCGTACGCTGGCCGGCAGGCACTGACCCGCTCTCAGCTAACATTTTTATCGTCAGTCTGTCAATGACGCCCTCATGCAGATATCTAGAAGCCACCTTTTCCAAGACTCCTCTTTAGGAGCCAAATTGACATATCCCTGAAGGAAAACTGGAGTAAATGCTGAATGACAGTGACTTTCATTAACGGATTTTCCATAATATTTTCCTGTCCTTCAAGATAATTAAGTCTAAATTAAATTTTATCCACCGTTAAAAACAAAAATCAAACAAAATACAAACTAAGAAATTTGATGTAGCTACATGAATATAATGAATATATTGCTTGCTTTTATGATGGCATTAAGTTAGCTAAGGCTCTTTTTAGTGCCAGTAGAATTTTATTTGAAATTCAGAAAGATAGTTAACTTTTTCCTGAATGAGAAGGGAGAGCTGTTATTTTTCACTTAGTGTACAGTATTGTATTATGTGGATAATCAAAGCTAATCAGTATTAACTGCCAAGTGTTGCTTTTTCATCAGAACTTCTGTCATGTGGCTCTATTAAATAACAAACTTCCCCATGGAGACTACTTTAACTATATTGGTTGGATTTGTTTTTTAATTAAAATATATTATGGCTGTTCACTGCAAAAAACACTCTTTGTGATAGCCTTTTTTTCCTCCAAAATTAAAAATTACATATTTCCTATTATATGTAAAATTGCCCTAGTATATCTAAGATAATTTGATTTTTCCAAAGTGACAATCACTGAAGCTTTAGTCATAGGATTTTAGCTTGCTCCTAAATCCCTTTTTTTAAACCAGCCTCTCAGCAAAACTAACAACAAGTAATATTTAAACAGCACTTTCTGCACGGAGTTGTTTTAAATCTATTAAATGTAGTCAGCTTATTTTTCTAAGCAATGATGTTTGCTTTACACTGATCCATGATCCCTTCTGGTCACCTTGATACTAGACTAGTTATCACTGATCTCTTCCTGGTTGCCCAGCTGATTTTCAAACCATACGATAAGACAGTTATCCCTAGCACCTTTAAATTTATTTATCTAAGGAGAATTGTGAGAAGCGTCATTAAGTTTCACTGAAGTCCATGCATATGATACGTACACTGTATTCTTTTCACTCCTTAATTTTTGAAATCTATTTAAATAAAAATGTGTATGCTTTCATTTGTTCCACCTAAGCCTGTGCTGTTTATTGATATTAATTCTGTTTTTCTCTAGCCTCAAATTGTTGAAATGTGTGAAACATTTCAATCCACTTGTGTTCAAGGTACTTCTGAGTCATGGTAACCTGATTTAAAGTGTTACCGTTTGCCATAGTCCTGTTTGTGAATGCACCAATGCTAGTATCCTTTCTAGCTTCTGTGCTTATTTTCTGCAATGTTGTATTTATAGTAGAAGTGAAGGATGAACAGAGCAGCACAATTGAAAACTCCAGTCCTAGTGATCCTTTACTTGTTCACAGACGTTTTTAGTACCTCCAGGATGAGCAGCTGAGTGATAAATTAACTCAGATCGTGTACAAACCATTAGCGAAATTAATACAGAGGCTCTTCCAATAAAAATAGCTTCAGACTATTCTACCACTTATCTATCTTGAGAGTACAGGCAGGAATTAATTGTATAATGATACCCTCTGAACTTTTCTGGTCTTTTTTTAATACAACCATGATTCAGACCTATCAGAATAACCTCCACTTGTCTATGAGAAATTTCCTCTTGAACCAAGAATCCTTCACTAGGATTTTTTCACCTTCTGGGAACCGCTAGGAGATGTGGTATATACTTAAAACTCCCCTGAGCCTCCCTGGCTAGGGCAAGGCAGGGTGTTACCCACCCGCTTCCTAAAAGGTGAATAAGTAGAAGGCAGGGAATGGTTCTGAAATGCCTTGGTTCAGAGGCTCCCTGCTCTCTCTTATTTCTACAAGGACAAGACGGAGGAAATCGCTGCTGCCTTATTTTCTTCTTCCTGGATGCATCAACAGGAAAATGACTGGCAATGCTTTGCCTTTGGTAAGGGAATGAGACATAATTACCAGATCAAGACTAAAACTGCAGATGAAATATCTCCAGAGGACAAGCATGCTATAATTCAATTCATATTTTGTCTCAGGAGTAGGAGAGGATTACAAACTGTTTTTTTTTTTTTTTTTTATCCTCTGCACTGAAGAATTGTTTCTCAGTCCCTGGCACTATAAACTGGCATGCATGTAAATTTATACAAATTAAATATTCCACTTTTTTTGCCACATGGTTAGCACACATACTGATCTCACATGGTTAGCCACTGGAATCATGACATGTGACCTTGAAAAAAAGTCTGAGTAATGTGTTGCATATGTGATATGGGAAACCGCAAAATTTTGTGGAAACACTGTGACGCATACTCTAGACGTTTGTTCACGTAGATGCCCAGGCAAGATGCTGAATAATTGTATTAATTTAGAATCACATTTTACACTAAGCCCAGTATAATCAATTCCTATATTTCCCAAATTATGCAAGTCATTCTCTCAGAAGGCCATGTTGCTGTCTAAGATTCTTGAAAAACAAAATAAATACAACTTGCTTCTAGACCAGAGTCTTAAATGTATTTGTACTATCAGCTTTCAACTATGTCTAGATTTGTTTTTTAGGGTTTTCTATCAGGAATCATTTCAGCATCCTCTTCAGTCATTTGTGATACATTTTTCACCCACCTCTATAGGGCATGGATAAGACATTTAGCACATTATTCAAGAACAGCACTCATTTTAAGGACAGATGTTGATATTTAGATCCCCCTAATCAAATCCTCTTTGACTGTGAAGTGCAGGACATAAGGGTCCCGGCTCCCTGAGGTAGGCATGCTTGGGGGAATCCTCTGGAGAATATGAGCATCTGGCATACATTTTTATGACATTTCAGCAGCCTGGCAGGGCTGCCGAAAAAGATTTTAGATGTTTCAGTGGGAAGAAACAAAATAAATGTCTGCGTTACCAGGGCACTGAATTTTCTCTGTTGTATAACTCACATAAGCAACAAATAGGTCCAGACCTTGTTCTCTTTGGAGTCAAAATAGAGTCTGACTGTTCACTTCAGTAGAAAGAGGATCAGTCCTACAAGACAGGAACTGTAAGAAGTGACGTTCCTGCTATAGCTGCCAGTACGTGGAAGAGAGAGCAAGGGCAGATATCCTGGAGGAGGTAAGGTACTTTGAGAGGAGAATACTAAGAGAAACAATTCCCTAAATGGTAGGAGAGGTTCAAAAGCCAAACTGGACAGAAAGTGGAGGTAGATTCTAACTATTTCATAGGTTGCCTGAATTAAATTGAACGGTGATAATGAACCCTGCATCCTCTATAACACTTGCTAGTGGACCCCTACTAATATGACTCAGTGGAGCTCATGCAAGCTGACTCACATAATCATTTGTTGCCCTATGTTGATACAGTTCCTTTCTCCCTTAAGGGCCTGGCTATATTCAGGGTATTTAGACTACTCACTTCTGCTTTAATAGTAGATAATAATAATAGATAATAATAATAGATAATGCTGTAGCAGCACACTTATCAGGCCTGAGAATGACAAGAGCACCATCCCACTACCTGTGTTGCACTAGAACAGTCTCTTGAGCACCCTGTCCTAATTTCCTAATTAACTTTTACACCTGCTTCCTGTCATCTTTTAAGTATTCAGAATTAGTTTGCTCATTCTAGTTTAAGTCTATCCTTGAACACCTTATTTGAGAGTATGATATTCTCAGCTCCCTCAGATTCTCTTTTCTTTTTGAGCAGAAGAATTCTTCTAGTCCTATACAGAGTGTAGAGAAATCAAACTGTTAAGCTTTTTCCCTAGGATGTGAACCATTGCTCAAATTCCTTCTGTACAAAATCTTCATTCTTGAATATTCTCTCACTTATCACAAGACACTTCAAGACACTTCATCAGCCAGGCTGGCCTTCCTTTCCCTCACCTTTTTTTCTCCAGTAACTTCTCCTAACTCTAGGCCCACCTCTGATTTAAAGGCTCTTCTTGTCACTCCTCAGTGACCACATGACAGGATCACCTGCCTCCAATTCCAGACAGATGATCCTTCTTGGAGCTCATTCTTCATTAAAACTGCCATGCCTTGGAGCAACATTAGCTGCTGTGAACTCTTATTGCCTTTTGGAATAGAGTGCTTTGCTGGAAAAGGTTAATGATTCATCTCAGTTGTGGACACTTCCAAACTGCTTCATACCTGCTAGGAGTAGTAACACTTGACTGGCTTGGCAACTCACCGATATTTGTGCTAAATTTGGACTCAGGAGTGAGGGGGATAGAAAGGAGCCAAGTTACTTTCTACTTTTTGAAACCTCTGGCTCAGAGTAAGTCTTCCTACAAAGTCCAAAGAATTAGAGGGGATAAAGGCTCCTGGCATTAGGCAGTGGCTGAGGGATGTATAATATAGTTCCTTGTCTCTTGCTTCTGAATCTCATATGCCATAATTATCTTGATGCAGCACAGTAAATGCAGGATATACTAGTGACTTGGGGAGATACAGTGTTCTGGAAAGATGAGCTATGGAGCTCATCCTCTCTTGTAAGACAGACTTAGGCCTGAAAATTGACACTAAAAGGTCACTGCACACTGAAAAATAGAGTTTCTGAATATCCTTTTTTTTTTTTTTTTTTTTAAGACTCTATTACTGTTTGAGGTAATCATCCATACCAACAACCAGAGAGAGAGCGTAACTAGGTGTTTTCAGCAGTGAGTGCATTTCTATAGGAGAAGCACTTTAGTTACATTCTTTGCTCAAGTAAATGATATGGGTAAATTTTAATTGAAAGAAGAACTAAAAGCCAGTATTTTCCAGATTACTGCATAATTACTACAGATGACTTTTACCGTTCACCTATTCTCTAGTCCAGTAAACCTCTGGCAAAGAGACACCTCTCAGGTGTAGCATGCACCAAGAGGATGGGAAGTAGAGTTTCAAAGTAGTCCATTGGAAAAGGGAAGTCCTGTCAAAGCTTGAGTAGTTCTGAGCCCAGACACAGTCCTTTACATATTTTGCAAATCTTAGCAACAAAAATATAGGCTTTAGCATAGTTTGGATCTAAACTTTTGTTGTTGATATGGATATGGATAATTATATGGATATATGGGTAATTAAGTTGGGTGAAACATAGATATCAATGTCCTTTCTTATTTAAATTTTAATTGCTTGTACTGAAAGAGATCTACTTATTACAGAGGGCACATTATGAATATATTTAGATGTTTTAAGATGCAGACAGGC
This sequence comes from Dromaius novaehollandiae, assembly GCF_036370855.1. Taxonomy (NCBI): domain Eukaryota; kingdom Metazoa; phylum Chordata; class Aves; order Casuariiformes; family Dromaiidae; genus Dromaius; species Dromaius novaehollandiae. The sequence continues at coordinate 45,542,673 of NC_088132.1, forward strand.
CCCTTAGGAAGCCAGTCTTGTTTTCAAAGTTCCTAGGTGCCAAGCTTTCATTTCAATTACCTTTTTCAAACTTGTTCCTTTTCTTCAACAGAACTTTTATTGAGCTTCATTTAAAATATATACTTTTTTTGCTGTGGTTGCAGTAAAAATCACTATACTGCAAACAATACTTTTCAGATAACCATTCCAGCAGATGAAAAATAATATATGCAACGTTGCCTACCCAGCTGAGCTTGTAAAATTCTTATTTGGAAAAGAGCAAACTAGCATTATTTTCTTCAAAAATGGGCTCTTGTCATTTTTGCATTCTTACAGAAAATGGCTTTACCAGTTTATGACTACCCCTGCCTGAAAGGGAAGTAGGAGGGCAGATATTGTTTATTTATGAGTACTCCTGTAAATGATATCACTGTAATACCCACATAAATTGATACAGTCATTTAAGGTTTTCCTACCACCATTTTATTTCTTTCATGGATATTTATGTAGATAACTTCCACTGTATTAAAAAAAAAACCTCCTATAATTCAGACCTGTTTGAGAATTAACAGGCAAAAAAATGACAGACAGCTGGAAAAGATTACAGATAATATTCTGGTTCCTTTTAAAGATTACATTTATTTGCAAACATAATTTCCCCTCAAGATATGATGATTCATTGCTTTTCCAAGACTGTACCTAAATCTTAAGTAATCAATCATTTTTAGCAGTTTGAATTTAAGAGCATTTGTTGTCAAGTTGCTTTTACATGAAATCTTTGTGTGTTGCTTTATAAATAAAATGTTCAGGATGTAAGATTCATTGCAATAGTATGGCTGTTTTGCAAAGACATAGTAGAGTCTAATATGAATGTAGTACATGTCAGGATTGTCTAGCTGTAATCTACCTGAATTTTTAGCAATTATTACTTCATTGTGTAAACTGGAAGAAAATTTTCCTTAAGAGACCCCTTTTCACAGTCTTGGCATGCATCTCTTTGCGTGTTTCACCAGAAAAACAGAGCAGCAAAATTGATTATTTTTTAATAATCTCTGCTTGATATTACTTTTTCTTGATGTTTTAATTGTGCCATAGAAGCAGGAACATCGTGGGAGAAGAGATACTCTCCAAGCTTATTTTAGCCTATGTTGCAGCGAGCAGTGTGGAAGAAAGACAGCCTTATCCTTATCTTGTCTTACTACAGTGCCTGTCCAAGAAGGGAGAAATGGTTTCACTTTTGGTTAAATCTGCCTTTATTACATCAGTCTTTAAAGTTAGAGGCATAGTTACAACAGTTTTCTGGTCCATCCCTATTTTGTGAAATCATGGACTGTTTAAAAATCCTGAGGCCCCAGGAATTTCAGATCCAGTGTCCACACTTGCACACAGATCAACTGATAATGCGTAAGCTACAGACTCTGTTTCTTCAGTTCCCCGAAGAAATGTGTGTCAATTTCAGGGAAAAAATATGTTAACATTATTTCTTAAATGCATTTAGAATGAATGTACTGATGCTCTCTGGCTAGTGACTTAAGTTTGGTTTCCCTGGCCCTATTCAGGCCCTCATAGCAGAACCCAGTGAGTTTGGAAATTGCTGGTTTGGACCCCAGACGCAGCGTAACTGCATTAACCCTGTGCTCTACCCAGGCTAGCTCACCTCCTCCTGTGACTTACGAGGGAGCATCTTCACGCAGTGCTGCCTTACATCATGAGGGATAGATATCCCTCAAGAAACAGCCTAGCCGTGACTTTTTTAGGTAGACAAGAGTAGCTAACTAATTCAGGAATATTGCAATGAAAATTCAGGCACGATCATGTCAGTAAATATGTTCTTGCTGTAATCTCTTTATTTCACAAATGTTGTGCCTTTGGCTAACTTCTTACAAAAAAAGTGCTCTGATTTTTTTCTCTCAACACAGTTCTTCAACAAAAGGGTCTTGTCCACCTGATTGATTCTTTCTCATTCCTTTCCTTTCTTTCCTTCTACAGTTAGTTGAAAAACGGAACAAAAACTGTAACTAAAAATGTTTGTGTCTCCTCAAAGTGACTTCTGAAATTGTCTTTAATGCATGTTCTTTGAATCTTTGGCATCTAATCTTAATCAATGATTATATATTATTCTCATCTTTTCTCACCTTGTCTTCACTACAGATTTTATGCAGCATTTCTAAGAACCTGCAGATTCTTTGCTGTTTATCTGTTCAGAAATTCTCTTAGTAGAACACCTGGTTCCTACTTTGTCCCAGATCAAAGCACGGAGTGGAAAAGGTAGGTGAAAAACTGCCGAAACGGTAAACTACTAATAAAGACCTTATATACCTAAGAAAGAAGTACTCTTTTGGCTGAAAGGTATTATGGGCATACGTGCTGGCTTATAGCTATTCTAACGTGCTTAATTAGGCAAGGACTCTTGACAAAGTTTATCACAAATACAGCTATAGATGCATCATATTAAAATGTCCTAATAATATCCTTATTTCATTCCATAGCCTACCTGTTTCCTGGCCAAGGAAACTAATAGATTTGTATTATTAGTTGTTTTTTTTTAATTCCTTCCAAACTAAGCTCAAAATCAGTCTAAGCATTTCTTGCTTCTAACCAGAAATCGAAGAACTATTCCAAAAGAACCATTTATTTGATAAATGCTGCCCTTTTCTAATTACAAACAGATGTCAGTCTTCACAAATTTGATCATTATTCAGAATGTAACATTTTTTTTGGCCACTCCAATCCTACATCATTATTAGGTAAAACCTACTTCAATTCCAGTGCAACAGGGCCAGGCCTAAAGTACAAGTGATGTTTTTGAAAGGTAGCTCAGACTGCTCACTGAAGTGTTGGAAACTGGTTATTCTTCAACACCTAACTTCCAGTCAGATGATTGTTCTTGTGGTTTGATTGAAAGAAGTTAAGTAGTATGTGGAAGGGCATACAAAGAAGGCCATTAACAAACAAATGTTTTTCCTCTTTCATCCAGAAAGCAGGGACCGATTTTGAGGAACTAGTGCAAGATGCATAAGCAGGACTGAGGATTTAAAAGCATTTGACATTGTTTTAGACCAAAATACCTCATGTAAGTGCCACCAAAGTGCCAGTGTTACTATATGGAAATAAATATACACGGGTTACAATCAGATTTAGATTTAATTTTTCTTATTCTGTTAATATCTATTGTAATGTAATGTGATATAATAATATACTATAATGTACTGTGATGTAATACAATAGCATATACTTTCAGAGACTCGGAGCATGGGCAACCTATTTTCTAAGCCATATAATTACTTAAATGGTAGGCTTATTCAAAGGAGGGTTAGCAGTAGTCATATTATACTAATTATAGAAAGTTTACTTACAGAAATGGAAATTTCAATAAAAAGACAAGTGAAAACTCAAATATATGTTTTATTTTGGTTTTCAGCCTCCTTTGCTTAAAAATTAATTAGTTATATTTTTTGTACACATTTCTAGACCTTTTTTAATGAATCACCATAATGTTTAACAACTTCTTGGATATATTTCGTCCTTTGTGCAAGAAATTAGGGGAACAAATGCTTTTAAGGGGAACTAGTTAATATGGAATACCAAATTTTAAGTGATGATCGAGCACCCATGATGGAGAAATAAAGTACTTCTATCGGAACAGACAAGACTAAGGAGTCTACAAAAAAGATATCAAGGCTTCATGAAGAATCAAATGGGACTGAAAGCAAATGTCAACTGTAATACATCCCAGGAGAGAATTTCACACATTTTCTAACAGTTACAAACTTCTTAGGTCCAAATATCAATATGTTCTTAAGATATCTCTTCAGCTACTAGTCTCAGGACAATTCAGCCCATAATCTAGACATTCCCAACTCAAAGTTCACCACCCATTTCAATGAAGGACAGAGCTGCTCGCTCTGTGATTTAGTAGAGATCACTTCATCATTTGTTGACAGGCAAAACGTCTTTTAACAATCTTTTAAACCTAAACAAGACACTGTCTTCTTCATGACACTGATATTTACTGTGTTATGTCATTTCTTCATGTAGTTCTCGTCTTTACCAAGCCTTTCCAAGTAAAAGTACAAGGTCATGGAGCATGGAACATACAATGATTCCATCTTGTTGATGCCCGGTTAACAGGACAGCCATGAAAGCAAAAACCGGAGCTAACTGGGGATATGCCAAAGGAGCAATGGATTAACTGTTCCAGAAATCCCAAACCAAGACTAACCTGAGGATGCAGTAGATTCAGGTCCCCACCTTCTGTGTGCTCCTCTAGATATATGAGCACATAGTTTAAAAAAAAAAATCCAAAATTGTAAAAGCATATGAACATATTGTGGCAAAAGCTGAGGAATTTAAGTTATAAATGAGATATAAGGATGAAAATCAAATCTGTCCTATAGTTATAATTCTGGTTTGGCTGGAGCCTCCTGCAGCACTAGCTGGATTGTGCGCAGGGGAAGCATTTGCAAACAGTCAGAAGAAACTGTTCCTGTAGATGCAGGAATGGTTATGTAGAACAGCCTTTGGTACATATTTAACACTGTTAGGAGATATTTTGTACATTATTTAAGATAATCAATAGCAACAGACCATGTGTATCATGGAGTGGTTACATAGTACCATGGACCAGCAGGAGCTTCAGAATTAGCAGAACAGCTAAAAGACACGGCTACAAGGATGCTTGTGATAGAGTCCTGTCATCATCTGGACAGCAACTGACCATCCTATTCAAGATATCAGATTCTCCACACTAGTGTTACCCTATGCGAAGATCCCAATAAGTTAGCTTTTTTCCTTTCAAGTCTGTCCATGGGTGTCTGTGCAACATGTAATGAACACAAGAGTCACTAGCTCACAGTGAAACGTGTAGCCAAGTACACAAAAAAAAATAGTGAAAAAAATCTATACACTTGATTTCTTTGTATTCTGAGTCATATAGTTTATTATTATACCTAGGCAAATGTAGAGAATGCTGCAGAAATCTAAAGAATCACCCAGCAATCACTGTGGATATAGTGTGATTTCATGAAATTATTTCTTATAACTGCCAGCATAAAAAGAGGAAAAAAGAGGTGAAATGACATTAGCTTCCAGCAGAGTTAGGAGAAGAGCATTTATATTAGCTTCAGGCTCTCACATCACTGTCAACTCAAAGAGAAAAAGGAAGTGGCCAAGCTCTTTCTGATTCTGGCTACCTTGGATTCTGAGGAATTACCAGATTTTACTAAGTCCAAACGCTAGGCTGTAAATAATTGCGCTGGACTACAAATTTGATGTGGGTAAGTCGCATTCATTTTAAACAACCAAACCTGAAATATTGTCTCTGATATTTTCCAAATTCACTAAATAGAGTATGGCCTCCTGATCAAAAAGAAATACAGCATCTTGACACATAGCATGTTTTCTGAATATTATTTCAGAATAAGAAGAGTCTCAGAACATATTCTAGACAGATATTCAACTGATTAAGGTAGAGACACTGCAATAAGTATGCTGAAACCTGGAACCTATATTAGGGATATGTATCAGACTAACAACCAAAAGCATAAAAGCTTTAAAATCAATAAAACTCTGAGTGAGTTCAGGGCACAAAACCCTGCTGTGTTTCACTTAACATACTGTTGAAAAGCAACACTAAAATCTCAAAAAAGTGGGAGTAGTTGGATATGATTTTTTATTTCTTGGATGATTTTATGGGATATGTGTATATCCATGCCCTTCCACACCTCTCCCAGCCTCTTTCCAATAAAACAAAAATCTCCAGAGGTAGCCATTTTAATTCTTAGATGATTATATTGTATTACACTGGTATTTAACAGTGATATTTTAGCTTCCTGTTAATTAGTACAGCTAAATATGTACTGGATTACAACAAGAGGAAATCTATAAAAATTAATATCTCAGAACAAACTGTGTCTAATCCACTCCAAACAGAGAATGGACAACTTTTCTTTGCTTCTCAGGTTCCCAACAGTTATGCAGCTCTTTGGAGGGAATCTGTTCGGCCTTAGAAATGTCACCTCACAAGTCACATTTCCTGCGCTGAGAATGCTCATTCTCCTGCCATGCAGAGCCGAAGGCACTGTCCCCCACAAGGGCTAGTAAAAATGTCAGCAGAATTATGATGTGGGTTTTGTACACATCAGTTCACAGAGCTGGAAAGATGCACCCTTTAGAGCAGCTTCTATTAATCTGCAACCTGCATATTCACTTGAAGCTTCAAGAAATTCCTCCTTTCTCTCCATCCTTTCCTCACCTCTCCTCTTGGAATTGACTTTATGGTTACCTGCGTGTATTTAGTCCCTATAATCCTGAATTAATGCCACTTCTCTATACACTGTCTTTGTTAATGTTGCCTTTACTAAAGGCAGAGGAATGCAAAGCCTAGACTTTAAGAATACAGTCAGAAACTGCTGGCATTAGATATTGCTTCCCCTTGCCTGGCCATTAAGATCAGTGAAGGATAACAAATATGACAGCAAAAAATTCTGTGCAAAGGGCAGACAACAGTGGTTGGAGTATTACAAGGGAATACGTAGTTTTCACTGTGGTAACAGCCTATAGCAAAACAAATGGGATGAAAAGGGAGCAACATATGAAACGAACCTTTCAGGCATTACTACAAAATCTAACTCAGTTGCTAGAGTTAGCAGTTCTTACTCTGCTGCCAGGGTAGGAACTGAAAATTCAGGTAAATAGTATCATGGGCTGATCTTACTAGGAACCAGTCTCTGATTTTTTTCTTTTGAGAAAACAACTATAATCATTAAGGGAAGGTTCAGTATTTGGTGTAGACTGAAATTTAGATGAAAAGCTTTGTGATTTGTTTTTGTAAAGCAGCAACAGGTTTACGGAAGGAAGGGTAATATCCAAATGGGCAACAATGAGATATTAGAATAATGTATTTTAAAGAACTGTAAAAGATCCCATGGTTTTTGTTTATGTTTATGAAGCTGAAAAGATTTCCTGTGGGGATTTTGAGAGACACTCTGTATCTACCAAGGATCTTTAAGGCTTTTTCTCCTTTTCAATCACTAAGATTCCTCAAGCGTATGTTTAACAGAATCAAGCTACAAAATTTGGATTTAAAGACAGAATTTTGCCTTTAATTATGTTGAAAAGTAGTACTGTAGTCAAAAAGTAGCTCTTTTAGTTTCACTAAGCAGTATTTACATATTAGGGTACAATTTAATAATGGCTGAGAGTACCAGAACTCTGTCTTAGGTAGTTTGGGGAAACTGTGGAGACATATTATTGCTGATTTTGTACACTTCATGGTCTGACAATCAACTACTGAATAATCAAGAGGAGGATTTGGATTGTAGAAAATGTAGCAGTTATACTACATGCTTCCAAGCAACAAAAAAATTATTTGACATATTGGAAAAGAATGATGGAAGCAATTTCAGAAATTAAACATTGTCTTCACCAAATTGATGCATTACAACTAACTGTATGAAGACAATGAATTATGTATGTGTTTATAAAACTCAGTGCAAGGTATAACGAGTGATGATATCAACACGCAGAAAAATGTACCTTTCCAATGAAAAAATGTTATCAAATCTGGTAAAGTTTTTTAAGTCAAAATATCTTTTTTTGATATTAATTTACCTGACATCCACAACTCACTGTGGCAAGACATGGCACATCAATGCTTTTGAAGGTAAATGTACCCCTTTCTTCCCTGTAACACATACTATTATTTCAGTACTATCAGAAACTGAAGATAGGTAAAATTAAATAAAGGATACAAGAAAAACCTTATATGATGTAAGAGAAATTTTGATTGCATCGATGTTATTTCATGTTAGTCTTTAACCAGACCAAGTCCCTTGGTCTTCAGCTCTAACTCCACAAAGGGCTTAGCATGTCTGAGCGAGTTCACATCTAGGTGTTAGACTTCTCCTTTAATTGACTGTCCTGAGATAGGGGTCCAGGCCATCTGTTCAGCACAGAATAATATAAACAAGGCAGGGCTGTTGAATGGGAGATGTCTGCCTGTCCTTACACTTGAAACCCCTGCCTAACTCTGGGAGTAGGTAGAGCATCACAACCTATGCCTAGTCTCTCCTCTTTCTCTGGGGGACGTGATGTCCATGGCCAAGCCTTGTGCAGAGCACAGAAACTTTCCCTCCATGCACTTGTGCTGTGATACTCATTCCCAGAAAGGAAATTTCCTGAATTTAAAAAGAACTGCATAGCTGGACACTCAGCACAGGCTGCCTATGCTTAAATGAGGGTGAGTGCTGAGTAGTTCATTTTACATGTGTGGTAATTATGCCTTGCTTATGGTAGCCTTGTTTTGTAGATGGCCCCTCAGCCACAACAGGAATATTTCATCTTCTGTCTTAGTTAGTAATAGGCTACCATGCCTAGCTGCACCAACACATTTTATTTCCTGTAGATTTTGAGAATGTAAGGCCTTTATTCAAATTAATGAAATTATTCCCCTTTCTTTCATTGGGAACTGAACAGCTTTCTAAAGCCCTTTAGCCTGTAGGCCCAGAGGATTTTGACACTTGTATAGATGTGCATGCATGCATCACTAGTTAACTAGAATTTTGTATTAAGTTAAGACGGGAAGTAATTAATAGTTAAAACATCATTTTATATCCAGTATCAAGGGTTTTTTTGTTTAGAAGGCTTTTTAATTTCTGAAAGAGAAGAGTAGTCAAAACTCAAATCTCTGGAGTCATTGCATTCATACAGTTTTTCCAAGATGATGTGATTTACCTCAGCAAAACAGTGCAATATGTTTGTTTTTGTGTTACTGGAAATGACATTTACTCTGTTTGTTTCTTTGTACTAATAATAGAGATTTCAATGTCTCCACTATTAAACTTCATTAATAGGAGTCTAGCACCAACAAACTTCAGAAGAGAAATGCACTGACATTTTTATAAACTTTTAAAACTCTCACAAAACACTTGTATTATTTTTAATCATTTTGAATTAAGGTTTGATACTGCAGGAATTCCTGGGACCACTGCTGTACACTTTTCTGAAAATCTGAGATGTGGTCCTTTTTCACCATTAGGACTTTTTTTAAATCTCTGCCTCTGTAAAGAATGAGATCTGAAACTTTGAAATCTTCTAATTAGGTGAGAACTAAAACCTACCTATTCAAGATTCCAGAGAAGAGTGATTTTGCATGCAAGTTCTACTTATGCAGGGATTGGTAAAAAAAGATTCAACATACAGCAGTGGTTTAAAAAATGACAGCCCAAAGCCTAAAGCAGTGGTTTGAGCTCTTCAGATTTTTCAAATTTTAAAGTCATAAGAAATAGAAGAAGAACCTTTTAAATTGGTAAAAAGTGAATAATAAATGCAATTTGCAGCATTCATGTCCCCATGGTAATTAACTATCTGAAGTAATGTTACAACGTAGGCAGTGCTTCAAAAGGGGCATTGTGTCTCAGTATGTAACTGTGCTCACTAGGTATTCCAGCATGTGGCTTTCACCATATAGCGGATGAATAAGCTACATACTTCACAAGGTTGGTAAATGAATTGTATACTGCATGTAGTGAACAAAGAGGTTTTACATAACCCTTGCTGGTTTTCCATAACAAAGTTACATCATGGTATGATAGCAAACAAAATTCAGAACTTTACTTACCTATTTATCTATTTTTTTTGGTGGACGGGGAGTAAATTATAGGAATACAACTTATTGATACACAATAAAGGGCTTCTTTTGTATTTTGGCACATTATTCCAGCTTAAAAATTACTGAATGCATGTATTTTTAACCTTGGTAAAAAAAAAAAAAAAAAAAAAAAAAAAAAAAAAAACCCAACCTTTGTGGCTGAAACCTTGTCTTCCAAGTTTAAACATAGAGTAAAATTTTACAGCTGAATCATAAAGCCATGAAAATAGGGGGTTATAATGGAATTACTGACATAGCACTAAATATTTCAGTGCTAATGGGTACAGGTACAATATAAACCTCACCCAATCTAATAAATAAAACTGGTCATGAACAATAGCAGGGTGTTGGAGACGCTCCGTGCAGTTGGAGAAAAGAACACAAAATATAACACAATATAACACAACCATTAAAATTATAACACAACCACTAAAGAACAAAGCCTCAATGCTTTTGGGCTGTATTCTTAATGAAAGGGAAGGAATATTATTCTTCATATATTGCAGAAAAGCTGGGAAAAAGTTTTGAGAAACAAAAGCAGTAAAATGATACACAAAATAAATTTTCAGTCATTCTTCCCTAATTGTTTAATAGCACCCATGGATGATTGATATGGAGCTCTGCTATCAGCAAAGCAGCTGTGCAAAGGTCTTCTTAAAGGGACCTCTTGAGATCCAGATTGAAACACTAGAATAATATTTTTTTTTTCTAAAATACAGCTTTAAAAATGTTTTGAAAAGTTTTGCATTTGATCTCTTGATATTATTGTCAAACTCATGGAAACCAGACCAGAGGTAACCCTCAGAAGCATGCTGGGTTTAACGCTGTAGAGCACAGAAAAAATAATCCATGCTTTCCTTATTTTTCCCCTCATTTTTAGGTCATTAATTTGTTATTCTATTTTACAGTATAAATGTTAACTCAAGTTTGGCAGGTGTTTTGATGTGCATATTTCCCAAGAAGAGATACAGTGAGCACAGTTTTTCTCAAGGACAGAGGAAATGATTCAGAAAAGTAGATACCTGAATAGTGAGCTTGTTTTCCTTTCAGTGAATGTACATATTTGTTTTTCTGCTCTTCTACATTCTTAGAAACACTAATATCAGAACTGTAAGTACAATCTAATGATAAAAGACCTGATTTAATTGACAGTCCAGTCCCACCAAACTTCATTTGAAGATCTCATACTCTAATTCTCAGGGAAACACATAGGGTTACTAAAATAAATAATGTTTTCAACAGGGATCCTGGATTCCCTGCTAAAATTTAGAGTCCTGACAGCACTGAGTAAGTTTTATGCGAGAAACAAGCATTATCCCTTAATTTTCTGAGATTCACTCAAAAGTTATTTTTTCTTTTGTCATTGTGTAGGTGAGCATGCAGTTCTTTGGTGTCTTGAGAAATGAAATTAAATGAATGGAAAGTCTCATCATAGGAAATTCCTTGGCTACTCCATGGAGAGACTCCATAGAGTGTCTCTAACATCCAAGGACAGAATGTAAGATATAAGAAATAGTAGCAGAAAACCTGTAGCAGTAAGAGAAGAAAGGGATAGAAGAAAACTATTTATGCATTAGTGTCAAGGTGGACTGTCAGGATCTAGAGTGGAAATTCTGAAGATTTCTTTCTTTACATTGATATTTTTATTGTAATTGTAATAACTAATTGTAAAATTAATTATTGTGATTTTTTAAGCTTGAAAAAAAATGCATTATCTCTGTAAACTTTTTCTCCTGAGAAGAAAAGTGGGCTGAGAATGTTTCTCTGTCTCCCTGGGATTTTGTGGTTGTGAATTTAATGTTCTCATGTGCAAAAACATTTTCAAACAAATGCCTTGTAATGGAGGAGTCAAAAATGGAGTAACAGGAGTCTTGTGAATGGAAACATTTCCCATTTAAGGAGGCCTATAATAATCATATGAAAGATAAAAACTACTTTAGTATGGAAAGTACAGAGGAAATCAGATCTACCTAGAGATGTCTGATTAGTGACCCTGGGACTTGAGGGGAGATAAAAGGTATTTGAAGAAGGTTGATATTGATTCAGAAGACTAGAAGAAAATAGAGGAAATACTTAGAGTATAATGACTATTTTAATATTTAATGCTATTAAATATTATGACTACATTTTATTAGTACATTAGAAGGTAAGTTTAAGTAAGGTATATTTGGGTGTTAGTAATATGATACTACTACAGTTAACATAATGAAAGGAATCCCTTAACATAGTGCTGAGGATATATTTCTTGGATTTATTTTTTTAACCAATAAATACTCAGTCTTGATTATACACACATACAGGCATCTCCATATATATCTAGATTATGGATTGTTGTACATTATAATTGCCATTCATGATACATTTCCTGAAGTATTGTGTCCAGTTTTGAACAGAATTTTCTTCAGAAATAAAACAAACCAGAAGTTAGAGGAAGAAGACTTAATGGAAAATAGCAAAAAATGTGACATATGAGGAAATGTTGAAGAAACTTACTCTTATCTTCCTGAAAAAGAGAAAACAGTTGATAGCATATGACAATATGTGAAATATGCTACAAAATATGATCAGTTGTTGCCATGTCCATGAGGACACAACAGGTCAGAGCTGAGTCTTCAGGTGCAGGAGAATGTTGAGATTATTTACCAAGAGTATTATTTATAAAGATGGTGGAGCACTGGAATAGGCTATCTCAGGCCACTGCAGAATCCTTTTCAGTGGGGGATTTTATACACAGGCTAAAAAAACCTTCTGCCAAAGATGCTCTTGATCCCTCTTTAGAGGGATGTATATAACTTTTGAAAATATGCAATGCTATGATTTTGTGATTCTGTCATTTATTCTTTCTTTATGTTTTATGGCAAGATTTTTTTTCTGTCATCCACTGTATCTTTATTACTATTTCTTATACTGTGCACACACAGAAAACTGATATGATTTAACTTTCACTTCAAGATATGCTATTTGCTAGATGTACAATTTATGGTGAGTTAAATACATTTCCTAAAAATGACTGGGACAGAACCTTCCCTCTGCTTTTGCATTAGATACCAAAAGGCAATTTTTAAAATTTAATATTGTCATTTTTGCATGTCCTATTAATATATCCCGGACATATATCCACCATCATTTTAATTCTGAGATTTTTCTTAGACTTTATTCAGCATTTACTTCAATAGGAACAGAACTGCTCCTATAAAGAAAATAAACCTATCTTTCATGCTAGCTAGAAAAAATAATTCTGAGATTATTGAGCAAATAATGCCACTGCTAGAGAGAAATACTTTAATAAATATAGTTATTTTCCTTCCTAATTAACTAAACATAAAAAAATTCAGACATTGCACCTGTCCATGGACTTGCTGGCTAACTTCCACTGCTGTGCAGCAACACTTTCTATTTGACCATTTTTGGTTCCTTGTTGTTATGCAAAATAGTCACAAAAAGATTACTCTGTGACAAACTTCACAGGATAATTAGTAAATAAGTTGGAAAAAAACATGCCATATTATCAAACTTCAGTCAGTAAAAATATTTATGTTATTTATCTTTAGATAAATAGTCTTTAGAGTATTGCAATCTGTCTGAGATTCCATTCAGAACAGCAGTAGTTAGAACTGTTCAAGCTGAAGTGTGGTTGTCATCCCAACTGTGTCTCCCATCATCCCATCATAGCTAAATTCAGCCATGGAAAAAACACATTCCCAGTTTATTTTTTTAGAGACCTGAATTTAATTACAAGAATCATATTTTGCCTTACAGATATGCAAAACTTTGCTTTAAAACTTATGAGACAGATATGAAGAGAAATTATTAAATAGTTTGGCATATTTACCAGGTGGAAGAAAAGGATGTGACAGGTGACTAATTGCTGTAAAATTGTTCACCTTTAAGAGTGAAGTTCCTTGGTAAATTTAAAGAGGTTGAATCATTTTTCTTTGGTTCCCTCCTTAAGAAATTCCACAAAGTTGTTTATGTAAGAGGTCCAGCCTGTCCAAGCAGGCAGTCACAATGCCAAATACTTGTATGGTCTATTTATCCTCCTTGACTAGTCTTTATATTTATTTCCAAATAGTATCATTGACATTTTGACTACAGAAGGCAAGACTGGTGTTAAAATACATCATTATTAATAATTATGCCAAGAGGTCATCTTTTTCAAATGAGTATTTCATAGAATTATAGAGAAGTCTATGTTAAAAGAGACCCCTGGACATCATTTTCCCTTTTGAGCAGGTAATACCTATCTTTTTCTTCCTCCATGAAATTACTCTCCAATAGATCTTTCACTGTCTGAAGCCTATCAGAAGTAGAATGCTACTATGTCTGTATATGTGGTATATGTACTATATAGATATATATACAACTGTTTTTTTATATTGACTACATCTCTACCTGCTTCAGTTATATCAACAACTTCACCAGACTCTTTGACACTGGAGTCTTTAGTCTTTAATTAATCTTCAACTTCTTCACATTTCCCAATCCTTATATAAAGGTTCTTAATCCTTTTGTTTCTTCTACCAAAATTTTGTCTGTGCCCTACTTACCACTTCCCTGACAACTCTAGCTTCTTGTTTTCTCCATCTGTTCTCTGTTCTACTCTGTCTACTCTGTTCCACTCATTCAAGTTACAACAATTAAAGAAATCTTACCTTTCTTTCAACAAGTCTGATTCAATGCTCTTTACTGACTTCAGTTAATTACACATTTAGTTCAAAGTTTTTGACCTCATTTTCAAAGTGGTGAGCTGAAGCTGAGGTTTTATATCATTAGACTCACTGCACTGAAGCTGTTTTGATGTCATCTATTTTTTTCCATTTGTATCTCGCCAATCTGACTGCCTTCAATGTTAGCCAAGGTTTCATCTTCCTCAGCAGCAAATCGCAGCATAAGAAAAATTGTTCTCTACATCTCAGTGACTACGCACACAGAGTCTGAAGTATACCTGAAATGTAGAGAAGTAGGGTTTTACTGTAGTCCACCACTGACTTCAGCAGAGCAAGTGTCTCACTCAGGATTTAATTTGATGAATTACTATATTTTATTCTAGGATATATCATCTGGCATGACTTAATAATAATGTTAGTGTTAAAAATAATGCATTGCAGGTTCTGTGTATGACCTGATCACGGTTCTTCTGACACACTGCCTTGTTTTTATTCTTAAGTATAAGTAAGCAACAATCACCATATTCACCTACCATTTCTATTGCTGATCTCTCTAAAAACCACATTGAATTATATTATGACCATAGCAACATTACCTACATACATGCTCACCACAAAAGATGGTTTTAGAGGCAGTACTTCAAGAAATAATATCCTAAGGAAAAAATCTGGCAGCCACCAATTTAAAGAGCCATAACAAGTGGGAAATACCAATTTTTTATATTTCTAGATATTGTGATATTGCAGGATTCCTTTGGTCAAATGCTATTTGCAAGCCTAGTTAGCAATGGCTTTTATTACCTATTGTAAAAGTTTCACAGTTTTGTCACTTTCTGTAGTATCATTTTGTAAAGTAAATTATATAAGGAAAAACCGTATGTCCGTTACATGATGTATTCCAGCTATTGCTTTCCTATTAGTCTTTTTATAGCTTTCATAATACAAGCTAGAATATTTAAAATGGTCACAAATCTTTGTAGTAGCTGACAACACAAACAATTTTTTGCTACCTTTTAGTAACTAACATAAATGCAATAACTGCATGAGATTAAAAGAGAATTAAAACAGAGGACAGGATAAAAATGTTGTAACTTAATGTATTAAAATGACACTGCCTCAAGTCTGTTTCGCATGCAACTATAAATATGTGTAAGATGCCATCTAAATGCCACACAAATCTGGATGTAGAAATGTCAAAATTATTCCTTACTGACTTGTCATTCACTCTAACCCTGCTGAGAAAATACCTCTTTTGTGACCCTGGATAAATAAGGATTACAGTAATTGACTCTTGCATATTCATTATGTCAAACTACAAGTAATTATTTGTGCAGTCTAAGGCCCATGCTTATTCTAACTGAACAGTTATGCCAAAGAAGAACTAGCAAAATGGCAAAATAAACTGATAACAAGATCTGAAATTGGTTTAGTGGGAATGTTTCAGATAAAGGAGATGTTGATTTACAGAATCAATTGTCTCTAGGGCATATGGAATATCTTGCAAGAATAGTGGATGCATCTGAAGATTGTAACTGTTTTATGCTGGATGTTTTAACATTCAAAAATGACTAGGAATCATGTTCACTCCACAGAAAATAAAAATGATTTCATGCCAATGGAGTGTATTATTCTAGTTCACTATTCATTCAAAATGCTGATAAAACCTTTAAGCCCAGAGGATTGAAACAGCTCAAGAAATTGATATTGGTAAAAAGAAAATAAAAGTGAAGATAAAGAAAGAAACTCATTTTTGTTTGTAGTTCAACAACAAATTGCTCTGCTTTTAAATGAACCTAGGAGAACAAGGTGATTTCACCTTCAAGAGGTAAGTGTGGATTTTGGAGGCTTCCTGAAATCACGTTCAACTTGCAAACCGCTTTCCCTATTATATAATAGAGAATTCAAGTTTGCTTTTATTATCATAGGGCATTGCTGCTGAAACCTCTTTTTAGTCTACTTCTCCATAAATACAATTGCACTGTGAACGCTCATTTAAAGAAGGGCTTTAGTGGGTTAGTATTTGGCATAGATGGCTCTGCCACGAAAAGAACTGTATTGCTAAATGGCTTAAAGGATAAACCATAACAGTTCATGCTATTTTGAATTTTGTGGTGACAGTTTGTCAAGCTCTGTTCTAAGAACATCAGTGTAAAATTAATAACAAGTCCATAAATCCTCCATGGAGTTTGCCTGGGATTTAAGGGCAACACCCACATAGTTGCTATTATGTGAGGACAAATCCCTTTCAGTTCCATTCAGAAATTTAGAATTTCTGTTACATGCCTGGCTTACCACCAGATGAACATCTGGACCCTTGTACTTTTTTTGTGTGGACAGTTCTAGTCCACTCGCCGTTCAAGCATCCAGACACACACCTGTTTGTGCATAATTTTCAAAATCAAGGTCTCAATGATACTATAATTTTGGAGAGGGATAAAAAGGTTGATTAGAAGTTCTGGATGTAGGCAGTCTTTTAAGAGGTGATGTAGATATGTACTTTGAAGATGAAGATACACCTTTTGTTCCACATGTACCTGAGAGAGTTGGTTATTTTGATAGGGGAGCCAGTGAACAAGGACAAATTATTTCCAGATCTTAAAGTCTTCATACAATTTTCAGTCATATAAGCCTCATTTTCAAGTTATTCACGCTAATTTAATTCTAGTGGGAATTCTGTTGTCTTTACAGGAATTATGTGAGGAAAGCAAAGTAAAAATTTTCTTCATAGACATATAGGGAAGGTGTCTGCATAAATGTATACAGCTTTGATTCTGTCTTAATGCAGAAGATAGATCAATAGAGATGAAACTGGACTTGTGTTTCATGTTCATGGAACTTCCCAATAAATAACCTTACTTTGGCAAACAACTACAAAGTTTCAGGATTTTTCCCTGGGATGGCTTGTGCCTAGGCAGCAGCATAAGGTCACTACTTATTTGACATCTGAATTTGTTTTAGGTTTCCTTTGCTCAAGCACAATTTATTGCTCAGGATTTGAGCCAAAGTCAGCCTTCTGTCCTTGAAGGATGAGCAAGTACTGTTTTTTTGTTTTTGTTTTTTTTTATGTTCAGAAAAAGGAAAAAGTGTTCTATTGCATCTTCTGATTTTATAAGTATGTAGCAGTTGGAATTGATGTGTTGCTTTCTGGTCTAACTGATGCTTATGAAGTCAAGATAAATAGAAGTTATAGGAAAATGTGACTGGTGGAATGTCTGGATAATTTTTCTGAGCATTGCATACAAAAATTTAAAAACATTTTTTCTATGTGAATGTAGTTTGCAGCTTATTATAAATCACAGAATCACAGAATAGATGAAGGGAAGGGACCTCTGGAGACTGTATAGTCCAACACCGCCTTCCCTCCAAAGCAGGATCACCTAGAGCAGGTTACTCAGGGCCGTGTCCAGCCGTGTTTTGAGTATCTCCAAGGATAGTAACTCCTCAACCTCTCTGGGCAGCCTATGCCAGTGTTTGACCACTCTCACAGTGATGAAGTGTTTTCTTATGTTCAGACAAGATTTCATGAATTTCCATTTGTGCGCATTGCCTCTTGTCCTGTCACTGTGCACCACTGAGGAGATCCCCCTGAGCCTTCTCTTCTGCAGGCTGAATGGTCCCAGCTCTCTCAGCCTCTCGTATGAGAGATGCTCCAGTCTCTTCATCATCTTTGTGACCCTTTGCTGGACTTCCTCCAGTAACAGTCCCTGCCTCTCTTGTACTGGGAAGCCCAGCACTGGACCCAGCATGCCGGGTGTGTCTCACCAGTGCTG
The DNA here is from genome assembly GCF_036370855.1 of Dromaius novaehollandiae. Classification (NCBI taxonomy): domain Eukaryota; kingdom Metazoa; phylum Chordata; class Aves; order Casuariiformes; family Dromaiidae; genus Dromaius; species Dromaius novaehollandiae. The sequence goes on from NC_088132.1 coordinate 45,560,738, forward strand.
AACAGAGGATCACCTCCCTCAATCTGCTGGCAATACTCTTCCTCATGCAGCCTAGCGATGCTGCTGGCTGCTTTTGCTGCAAGGGCATGTTGCTGGCCCCCGTTCAACTTGTCCACCAGGACCCCAAGGCCTTCTCTGCAAAACTGTTCTGCAGCGGGTTGGCTCCCAGTCTGTGTCAGTGCACAGGGTTATTCCACCCCAGCTGCAGGACTTCGGATTTCCCTTTGTTGAACTTCATGGGGTTCCTGTCAACCCATTTTTCCAGCCTGTCGAGGTCCCTCAGAATGGCAGCAGAACCATCGGATGTATCAACCACACCTCTCAGTTTTGTACCATCTACAATCTCAAATCCAAGACAGAGAATGCTCTGCAAGCTTTAAAATACCCTCTTCCCCTAAAAGAACTGTTTTCAGGGTTTTTTTGCATAATATTGTTTTCCAGAGTAAAGGTCTTTGTGCAAATTTTTGTAAACCTAGAACATTTGGGACATTTTCAGAAAAGGATGCAGCATCCAATTGATACATGCTGTTTGTGAAAGTACTTATCCCATCTCACTAGAATTCCTGAGAAAAACCTCCCAAAGAATTACGGATTAAGGTGTTGTTATTAATGGTTTCCCATAAAGACAGGCACATCTGTGTTATTACTAATTGCATAAGGAAATAGTTCTATGAGCAAACACCAACTTTTTCATATCTCAATTTGAGTTTTTTTTACTATGCAGGAGAAGTTTTACTGAAACCAAATTTAGTTAGGCTGAGCATGTGCTACTGAAAAGTAGCCTTAGTATTTCAGTGTTCAGATTCCTTCTATAATACATACATTAAAAAATTAAAGATGTAAATAAAAGAGTTCAAAATTCCTATTCACATTATTACATTCCCATTTCTAGCTATTCAATATTAGTCACCAGATCAAAATACTATTTGAGTAACTCCTGGAGGAAATATGAAAGATATATTACCATCTTTTAGTAGAGTTTCTTTTCTCCATCAGTAACTTGTTTCTGCACAAGTAGTTGAACTGAGTTAAAGGCTGAAAGTTAAAACAGCAATGGAAGAAATATACATTTTGGGAATGACAAGATTAATAAATAGTTGGAGAACTATTTTGATTACATTTAACATAACTGAAAAGTCAAACACATTTCCACTTTTATGGCTCTTCGCAGATACCTATTACTTCTTCTAGATAAAAGATAAGATTGTAATATAGCAAACCAGAATAAATTGGTCCCTCAATTTCTCATTCGATTCTGAACAGGAAGATCTGAAAAAGCATGATCATATTCATTTACTTGCACCCATGCTTCCTACTATTTATTACAAGCTTTACTGATAAATTCAAATGTTGGTCCTGACTACACACGCTCCACTTCTTTTGTTCAACATCACAGATATCTGATGTCTCTTTGCCTTGATCTCTCTCTTCTGCCCTTGCCTGCCACATGTGCTGGTTCTGCTCATTCTCAAGGAATCAGGTTTTCTTTGAGTCATCTCTCGTTCCCTCTCCCTGCCTTGCTCCAATGCCACATGTTCTACAGACACACTCTGCCCTCCTATATTTTTTCCTCTTCATGTTTCCCATTCCTTTTCACATCTGCACATCTTTAATTCAACTTTAATACAATTCTTCTGCACCACATTACCACGGACTGTCCAAACCTCACAAACCTACATCTGAATGTCAGTTGGCACAGCATTTTTTTTTTAACCTTTATATCACTTTCTCTGTACCCTGGAGCATCTCTGATGTTTCCCTTTAATTACCTTCCTTCTATTTGCCTACTATGTTCTGATTAATTCATTGGGTGTGGGAGAACAGCTGAGTTATCATTTCAATGGCTGACATAAAAATATCTCAGACCTCAAACAATGTGCCAGCAGGTAGAAATGATAAGTTTCCAAGAGCATCTGTCTGGGTCAAGTCTTTCCATAACTTTTCATCTGTGAAACTCACTGAATTGATAACAGACATAAAAATATTAAATATCTGATTGCCTTATGGTGTTTTATGCTGAAATATGTCAGATAATAAGACTGTTTCAATTGGTAAAAGCTTTATGGCTGAAGGCCTTTATACCAGTAGAAACCAATGGTTTTTTTTCATTTTTAATGAGGGAGACTGAAAGAACCAGGGGAAGAGAATAAATATGAGGGAAATATGAAGAACTAGGGTGCACTGATATTTAGGAAGCAATGCAGGCTTTTGCAGATTTGCTTGAGATTGGATGTGGTATGGTCTTCATCCATTACACAAAGTGAGGCTTGACCTTCTGAACATGGTGGAGTATTCTAAGGAGAACAAAGCAATAATACAGCTTAAGAAGGTGAGGCTGTAGATTTCAGTATAAACTCTTTTAGGAGGACTGTTACATGAAGATACTGTCACAGTTAAATCAGTAACTAATTTAAAGTCATAGGAGCCGCATAAACAGTTCAGCATTAAAGATGAAGTCAAAGAGATGCAGGAACATAGAAGAGACACAACTGTGTTTCAGTGTTCTCCCTGCTCAGGAGGAACATTGCTATCTGTGTTACACAATATGAGGGGAAAAACACACAGCAAAGCAAACAAGAAGAGTAAAAATAGTCAGGAGGATATGTATTAGAATACATTCTTCACAGATGTGGAACAAGACATCTGTGTTCAGATCTGTAATCAGATTACAGCTATAAAGCTATTTATGCTGTGATGTTTTCACTAGAAAAGTCATGCTCTGAAAGGAACTAGAAACAAAAATGAGTGGAAAACAGAGACTTGCAAAGTTGGCCACTCCTGAAATGAAAAACATCACTCTTCCTTTAAAAAAATTTAAGCATGCAGAGAAGTGTTTTTTGTTTTTTTCTGCTATTCCTAGACCAATAATCAGGACTTTATTAAGCATATTTATTCTCTCCTGAAAATGTCAGGTTTTCCTTTTAATTAGAACAGAAAAAAAAAAGAGGGGGGGTTTGTATATGCAGGATCAAAAGTCAATGAAGCTATGGCAATTTATACAAGCTGAGGAATCTCTGGCCATTTATTTCATTCTTTCTGTTTAAAATTAGTTTCCACTAATCCATGGATGACATTCCCAGATCACCTTTGGAGATCTGCACTAAACAAATGGGTAACAGAAAAAGAAGCTTGGCCTTAATTCTCCTTCACCATAACACTGCCTTTGCTCTGCTGTAGCAAAATTGAAGTGTCTCATAGCCCATTTTAAGGTCTCTTTCACTGAAAGACCCATTTAAAAGGGACTTTGGCATAAAATAAAGATCAAGATCCTTGTCTTTGAAAAATGAACGTGCTAGTAGCTAGAGAAAGGGCTGGAAAACGTCAAGATTTTATCTTACATTTATTGGAACTGCACTTTGTTTAATTGTGGTAATCCCAACAAAACCACCTTGCTGAAGGGTCAGGGGGGTTGTTGAAAACCAGCTGGTGGCTTTGAAAGGTTTACTGTTTGGATTCCATCATTCACTTCTACTGGGATGGGAAAAAAACTGTACAGATTCTCCTGGAAATCACTCATCTGTGTACTGTTTTACTTTGTCATCTGTAGGCTTTGCTATGCTAATTACATGATGAAGAGTAAAAATGAGTAGCAAAGCTACAGGAACCTAATAAATTAAAATATATGTATTCAGCTTACCAGATATATTTTCCTACAAGCCATGGGTGGGCGTGCTGAAGTTAATGCTATGCAAGTGAACAAATGAATCTTCATCATTTCTGATGAAAACCTTTGGCTCAGTAGGTCCACCAATATTCACATATGAGTTAAAATCTTTGCTATGCTGAAAAGGCTGGGGCCATAGTTCATCTCAACTCACTATTTTCTCCAGCTCTCTGACTTAAATCTAGCACAGAAGAGGAAACGGCAGTGAGTCTTAAGGATTAGGCATTCTCATGAGGAGAAATATCTGTATCGCAACCCTTGGTCGCATCTATTTGGAAGCAACTTAATGTGATTACACTGATCCCTGTCAGGTCAAACCAGTGGACCAGCAGCGCCTTGTGATTCATTGTGTCTGAGAGGAGAGGGATTAAAGGAGAGCAGTAACTTGGTGTGAATGACAGGTGAGAGGGAAACGTTGGCAGTCCAGAGCTATGTTATCAGTGAGATGAAGGAAGGTAAGGTTACATCAGGCGGAATAGTTGTATTTAGTTTCAACTGCTTTAACATGTACTGTTGCACCTACTGTAGACTTTAGGAGTAGCCTGAGATAGAGGACAATTCGCCTAAAATGTTAAATTTTTACTTTTTGAAGAGAAAACAACGTAACATTCAACACTACCCTTACACTGACATTTCTGCTGTATTTTGCTATCAGTCTGACTTGAATCCAACTAATTCTAAAAGGTAGAGTGCTCATTTTTAAGCCATGCTGACTTTTGTGCTGATAGGCAAACTATGCAATCCTTCAGTAATTTTTATCAGACACCAGAGTGTAAATCAGTAAAGTCCACATTGTTTTTGTAATCCAGTATATCAGTAGCAGAATAAAGGATTCAAAAGTATAACAAAAAGTGTATCATTGTGATGTGGCCAGATTCATGCCTTTCTATAAGGTTGGCACTGCTTTGATTCCTGACTCTAAGATTATTTCTCAGATGATGAATGTTCCTAAATCCAGGCAATCCTTAATTAGACTTGCCTTCAGCAGCTGGAAGTAACTTAGATCAAACATGCAGTTGCTCTGCATCACACTAGAAACTAGAATATACCAGACGATTTCAAACACATCTGCACCTGCTTTAAACAACTATGTAATTATCTATTGATACATCTGAAATGTAACTTATGGACAAACTTGTGCTATGGCTGCTCCTCTTTATTATAGTATTTTTATTATGTATTCTAGAGTTTCTTTGAAACAGAATTTTTAAGGTTTAATTGTAATTCTCCATTATATCTTATTGTTGGGTTATCTTGAGATTACCTTTTAATGGAATTACAGTAAACTTCAACCCAGGAGAAGCTGATTTACCAGGAGTTATAAACACACATACATGTATATGTAAACACATATGTACATCAATACATTTAAAATCACACAGCAGTACTTTGATGTACATGCATAGGCCATGATCGTGTGACCAGTCAGTGGTATACAGGTGATCTGAAACTTAATCTTTTCCTGTGCTACAAGAAAATCTTATGCACAACCTAGCACATTTGAAAAAATCAATCAATACTGGCTCACTTGTGTATAGATTCACCAGGTCAATATGATTACTAATATTAGTATAACTTCAGCAAAACCAAATTATCTTTTATATCATCTCAGAACGTGGCTCAGTGTCAGGCTGAAATCAGTTATGTCGATATAGGGACACAAGTCAATACAGGGACCCTGAATGCCCAGTTACAGAAGTAATCTCTGAAACTATGTTTTTTCAAACTTACTATGCATGTTGAATCTGACCATTCTGTGGGACAGAATAATTTCAGAGACCTTTTTTCAGATATCTTCAAAATTAGAATCTCTGAATTCTCCTTCAGGATCTCTGAGTCAGTCTGAAAAGCCGAGTCTTTCTTTTTTAAGACCAACGTAACTATGGCCAAATGTACCCCAACCATTAGCAAGTTGTAGTAGAGGTTAACATTTCTTTTTACCCTTGTGGAACTAAGTAATTCTCAACTGCCAGATTTCTTCCAGTGTATTAGTGAGGCTTCATTCTGAAGGTTGTGTATTAGAAGGATTATAGAAGCAGGACTTAATCTGTTTGAAGAATAAGCAATTACAAATGCATTCATTTTAAGTGTATATTAAATAAAGCAAATATAATGATTATGGTGTGAACATTCATTAACTATAGTTTTGTTTTGATATTTGTTGTGAATATATTACAGATATGTGCATACAATTATCTGTAAAGATTTAATTACATGTTTGATAAATAGAAAATTTGAACTACAATTATTTGTGTAACTTTAGGATAAAGTGAGACACATAATCATTTTCTGTATTCATGACAGTCATGTGTTCCATAATTAAACACTTATTTTCATCTTGAAATTTATGAATAAAATAGCCAAAAACATTCAATACATGAAACAAACAAATGCAGCTACTTGGAGAATTTTTCCATTAAGGGGATGTCAAATCATGCAATGAGGTACAGTACAGCAACAACAACCTAATGCAAAAATGCCTGTAAGGGAACTGGAAATGGAACAGGCGCTCCAGTGGGATGCTGCACTACACTTACAAGCCTTGCTGAAAGATAAAGAATGCTGCTGAGGGCAGTTTTGTTCTGAGAATCAAGCCAATATCTTTTTGAGGTATTGCACCGTATTTTGTGCACATACAACTTGCATTACTACTTCCTTTGGAGGCTCTGCACTCCACTCTGTTGAGCATATGCATGCCACAATTTATACCAGAGCATGTAGCCTTTTTTCATTGTATTGACTTGACCAACAGTATCTTCATGTTTCCACTGTACTTAAAAGTTTAACTACATATTCTGAGTTCTGACCATTTCATAAGGCCTAATCCAACATGTTGTGGTCTTTGGAAGGGCTCCTACTACTGAGCAGAATAGAGAAGAATTTTGATTTTGCATTTCTAACTATATCAAATATGCACAAAGAAGAAAATCTCTTCTGTCACTGGGATATGCTTTATAGAAGAAATCTTACCAGGCCAAACACTCTATGGAATAAAGAAGAGATGATCCACAGTCTCCTATCCAGCACCCATCTGTTCACTGTGATACTTCCATACTAAATTGGTCAATTAATTAGAGGTCATACTAGCAATTTTCTCTAATACATACATAGTTAATTAACAGAAGCAGACAAATGATCATCAGGACAACCTATATTAACAGCACTTGATCTGTATAATTAAAGGATGGTAGCCACACAGGACTGTTGTGCTGATGCTGGTCAAGTAAGGACAGGATTCATTTCCAAATTCCTTGATGGCCCAAAGCCTTCAAATCCATGGGAACTATTGGGAGAATATTTCTTCTTAAGGAATTCTTGAACTTTGAATTGCTTCATTGAAGAGAGACTATAAACCCCATGAAGTAAAATTTGCACACTTGCAAGTCTCACCTGAGATGAGCATTCTACTTTATATGAACATTACTTGTGGATCTGCTGAAGGTGAGAGGAATATTCACTTGCATGTGGGTAATAAACAGTGTAGAGAGTAGACACTAAACATGATGATGACACAGCTCCTTTGCGAGTTAACTGCTCCTCAAGCACCATTCTAGATGAATTCAGCTTACCCTGTTAGTGCATGACACTAACCTTCTTCCTATAATAAGAAACGTACGATACCATTTTTGAATAGGTTTGTTCTGCTGTGTCTATATGCCATCTATGAGTTTTTTGAGACATGAACTGAACAAGCCAAAAATCAGTAAGTTTGTGTGCAAGACATTTGAAGCATTCAGAGTGTGGCCCACAGGAGTAGTATGAAAGTGGGGAATATAAGTCATTTCCTTTTCACACACACGTTCTTCGCTGGCTACAGAGTCAAAGGTAACTGACAGGGCTTGAGGAAAAATTTTGGATTTTTTCCCATTTCTTGGTGTTGGATTAACATCAAAGAATCTACTAACAAATTAAAAAGCCTTCATTTTCTGGTCAGCAGTTCAAAAAATAACAAGCATGCACAGGAACTCAACTCTAAAGATATGTGCACAGCAGGAAATTTTAAAATAGGCCAGACTGACACAGGTTTTACCCCTTAACAGAAACTAATCTGTATTGATATTTTCATATATTTTATGACTAGAAGGAGTGACTGTGGTTACCTGCATCATTTAGAACATAAGACTTGCTGCTGATATTAATACTTGCTTCATATCTAATAGGTGTGCTTGAACTACCGTATGTTTCAGGAAAAAAAAAATAAGGTTGAATATTGATTTGTAAATTTCCAGTAATAGAAAATCTACTAAAGTCTTTGGTAAGGTGTCCCAGCAGTTAATTACTATCAACATGAAAAAGTGTGTCCTATTTCTGGTCTGCATTTGTGTAGCTTGAGCTTCCAGCCATTTCTTCTTTTCTCTGAGACTGAAGAACAGTATTAATCAGATTTCTGTTCCTAGGTAGGGACTTACAGATGATTGTGTCACCCATAACCTTTTCTTTGATAAGCTAAATAAAGAAAACTCCTTTCAAGTCTTTCACTACCTATATGACAAAAGGAAAAAAGGACAAGTTGCTGGTAATGAGTATAAATTAGAGGGTAGGAACTGGGGCTGGGAGACAACAAAAATGTAGGAAATGTACAAGTCTACACTGCCATCCATATAGAAAATAAATCATAAAGACATGAAAGGAATGCTATAAGCAAGCAGTTTTGGTAGACTGTTACAGAACATTTATTTCAACTCTTAAATCATTTCTGTGACTTTTCTCTGACTTTCTGAGTTTTTCAAGTTTCTTCTTTAAAAAAAATAGAGTACAGACACCATAACTGGACTTAGTATTGCAGTCATACCTATGTCAAATACAGAGATTTACATGACACAGAGATAATAAAACTCCTACTCCAATTAGATTATTTCCCCATTTAAAAGGTTTTATTCATGCATTCATTGGCAAGGTTGTTGGCCATAATGCCATACTGAGAACATATTTCAGTTTAGTAACATGGATTATTTTGGAATCAGTGCTTCCCTGAATGATCCTCCATCCTGCTAGTATGTACTACATTTTTCTGCTTGAGTAGTTTACTTTACATCTGTCATATCGTAATTCGTCCAGTGATTCTGTTTGCCAGTGCTCTCCAAAGTTTTTGGTCTAATCAGTTATCTTTGTCATGTACAAAATTTGCCAGTAAAGTTTTGTTACTGCTTAAGTCAGATATTATGCCTATCCCCCAAATTTGCAGTTGTATTTAAAGGAGACACTAAATTAAAGTGATAAGACTTACCTTTCATAAGGCCATGTTAATTGGCATTAATTATATTAACTTTAATTCTTTTTTTAATCAAACTCCGTATCAACTTTTCCACTATTTTCTTCAGGATCAATATCAGGCTGACAAGCCTCTAATTAACCAGGTCACTATTATTACCCTTTCTACACGGCAACACAGCATTGGTTTTCTACTAGTATTCTAGAGTGTCCACAGTATCCCAAAACTTATTTAAAACTAGCATGACTGAATGTGCTGATTTAAAGAAGATAATGTTAACTAAGTGCTGTTTAACATGATTCAGAGTTACTAGCAGAACATATATCATCATTATCACATGAATACACCCTCTAGCTTTTCCTCAAATACAGAAGTATTATCGGAACGCTTTTGCCTTCTCTGCATTGATACTGGCAGTGCTAGGATAGTCTTCTACGACAGACATGTAGAGGATTCCTTAGTGCATGTGAGCCAACAGAAGAGTGAATGTAGAACAGAGACCCCTGCACTTAAATGTGGAAAGTTCTTACGGCAAGAAATAGTGCTTATGTAAGTTTACTACCTGCAGACTAGAAGCCATATAGCACTATTAAACTATCGCTTTCCTTCACCTGGGCATTAGTAGTAAAAATAATGAATAATGAAAGCAAAAGGATGAACTCAACCTTTTGATAATTCAGCCAGAGAGGAGAGTAAACTTTATTCTCCCGAGCTTAGAAGTAAATATTTATCAACATTTGCCCTACGCCATTGCAGGCAAGGCTTATTAGTGAACAAATGGTCTATAGTGTTTCTGTATTCAAGCTGACTGAAGGGGTGACTTGTGACTAAGTATATTGACACGAGTGGAGTCTATTTTTCTCAACCTTTCAGGCAGTATTCTTTTTTTAATACCTATTAATTTTCCTTATGAATTTCTACACTTCCAATTTTCTCATCACTACCTATTTTCCCTTTCTTTCCATGACTTGCTATATTGTAAGGTTTTGCTTTTGCTTTTGTTTTTTCAATAGATGCTTTCATTTCTGTCTGAAGACTTCTTAAAAAGATATTTATTTTTAACACTTTTCCAGTCATAGAATCTAGTACGGTTGTCATTCATTCAGGTATTTATTGTCCTACCTGCTTCTGCATGAAATAGTTTCCAAGACTGGGGAACTGACCTCTTTTTAAGTGTCATCTGACCTCTTTTTAAGTATGATCTATGTTTATTAATAGTTTTATTTCAAATATAGTACATCTAATAATTGATTTTTAGTTCTGTCATCATACTGTCTTTAACTGTCACTGCAACATCTAAGGTCAATTCCTGCATGTCAGAAGCAATGTTTTTTGTGTTAGGAAACGGTCTATTAGAAAACCAAAGAATATTTTGGAAACAACAGCATCGTTCTATGGATACCTCATCTAGTATTTTTCATTTATATTATAATATGAAGGCATAATTATCCAACATTGTTTACTTCAGACTTTTCAGTGTCTCAGAATTCATTAGTACAAAATTTGAGATAAAACACTACTCCTTCTTTTCTTTTGTTCACTTAATCTATAACTGATTTATTACCATTGATTTTAACACTCCAATAATGTGAATCCCACAAGTTTCAGTACTACCAATTAAGGCAAATTTATGCTTATAAACATGCAATTCTAATTCCTCTTGTTTATTACCTGTACTCTTGGCACAGGCATATAGGCAATTAAAATTTTCTTTCCTTCAAGCTCCTTCGTGCCCTGATTAATTTTATTCTTGACATCTTGGTTTTATGCTAAGTGAACTCTCCTTTGTTCACCTTTTGCTGTTAGCTTAGTATCTCCTTGACTAATTTATCTTCTAGTTGTTTATGCTACTGCTAAAACATATGCTGTCCAGGCTGTTCTGACCAGTAAAGATGGGTCAGCATACCATAAGACCAAGACTTCCTACTTGACAGAACAGCAGAAGGAGTTTAATATCACAGGAATGTAATTTGAAAGCTATGATTCTGATAAACCCTCTATAAGAAAATCTGCTTATGTTATGAGCTCCAAATTCTGAGGTATAACTAATTATCCATGCAAATAATCTCATAATGCTCAGATTTCATAGATTCTGATAAAATAGGAAAGAAATAGAGGAGGTCACTTGATACAGAATGCATTATTAATTCCAAACCATAACTGAAATCTGAACTTGCATTTTCAATACAATTAATTCCATTAGCCTTAATCTTCTACGGGACAAAGTTGAACCCCATAGGTAAAATGTACAGTACCTTGGACCAGAAGGTTCAGATCTTGAACAGAAGACACTATTATTCCACTGGGGAAAAAATAAAACAAAATAAAAAAGCTGTAGTTTCCTCAGAATCAGCTAGTTGCCAGTGTTGAATTCTTTAAGTGTGAGGTGTTTTAGTTGGACATGTAAGTTGCTAACTTGTATCTTTTTGTAAGTGTTCATCTGAAGATTTTGGTATCCAATTCAAATATTCACGAATACAAATTTCATTCCAACAAGCGAATTTATTTCCATGATATTTACTCTCTGCAAATGTAAAAACAAAGTACTTTTGAGTAAATAATTATGGGATGTGTTTTGCAAAACCCACCCAACTCAAGTTATAACCTTTCAGAAACTTGCAAATAAATGATCTTACTGTTTTGACCACGATTATCTTTTATCAAGCACTGACCAACACTTTTACTATTAAGAGTCAAAAGCCAAATTTGCTATCCTTCATTTGCTTCTTTTTCTGCCTTTGCCCACTGCTGAACACAGCAGCATAGTTGGGGGTTGAACTTGAGCTCCTGCTGCAGGGCAGCTGTGCAGCGCAGCTTGTACTCCCAATTTTTGTTGCATGTTTGGAACCACCTTACAACTTACAAAATGTCCAACTCTGGAAGCAGTCCTGTAACATTCATGTCTGCACAGCAGCTTTTTGTGTTAACAGGCAGGACTGACTTTCCAGCCATGAGGAAGGCCCATTAGCATCCAAGGCTGTATACTGCCCTCTGATCTACTTCTGCGCCAGAACATCCCCGACTCTGCAGCAGTGGGAGTTCATTCTGTCACAGGCCCACCACTCCTATTGCTTTCCTTTCAAAATAACACAACTTACAACAGGAAATATAGGTTGATGATCAGTTAATATATTCATGGAGCTTTGCAGCAAGTGAATAATTACTTGTATAAACTGACCTTAGTGGCTACTGTAAAACAGTCTAATTATTGCATTCTTAGAGTGACTGTAATTAATGTAATCTCCAAAGCACTAAGATATTAATATTTCAGGTTGCAGATTGTCTGTAACATTTGCTGCACAAGCTGGTGGTTTAATGTGCAGTCTGTGCCATAATTCGCTGCTAATCTTTCAATACTGTACCTTTAAAGTGCCAGCTCTTAATAAATTGCTGCTGTAAAACCACAGGTTTGAACTTAGGTCTGGCTGAAAATCAGCAATTAAAAAACAGCAGTAGCCTAATACAAAAATTAAAAGAAAAAAAAAGAAAGGATGCTACTCTAATGGTAGCAATTATAAACAAGAACAAGTTATTATTAACCAGACCTGGGTTTTACCCCGTATTTAACAAAGCTGACATATTGCATCTATTATTTGATACAGATCTTCAAAATCTTAACCCTTCCTCAATGCAACTTAAAGGCACAGAGAACATAATGCGCTCATTTTCTATTTAATTATCATTGAAACACTGAGGTGTGAAGGTTCTATAAAATGTCCAGACTATTTTCAAACAACCCTTCTTATATCTTTGCAAGGCATGAGGAGTGGGTCACTTGGATAAACAATCTGTGCTATTAACCTTGAAGTAACTGGAACAGGACAAGTATAGTTCAATAAACTACAAAAGAGATTAACAGAAGGTTTTCTTTTTGTGCTGAAAGAGACTTGAGCTGCAAATGAACCTTCCCTGAGTTACGCCTAGCCTGCTTAAAGGATTTGAAACTATGAAGACTTTTATTAAAGTGCAGAATCCTGTAAATATATTATTTAAAAGTATAATGAGCATAAAGCTGCTTGCTTTCAAAAAAGTGCCCTTGGCAAAGGCTGAAAGCAAACTAGAATGAAGATTTAGAGGGCTGAGAATAATGTTACATGGTATTTTTACTGGGGTAGGGGGAGGTGTCTGTGCTAAAGGCTAACATTTTTACACTGCTGTAGCTAGACTAGTTAATACATATTTGAGACTAATAGATATGAAAGTGATGTGCTTTATTACCTAGCCTATTGACTGATACAATCAAATCCATTACTCTAATTAGTGATTATTATGAATAAAAATTTCCTTAATACCCAGCTGCAGTTTTACAGACACTGTTTATTTACTTAGGCCAAGGATGTGGGCAGAGTCAGTGATTCATTTGACTTACTTTGAGAAAACTAGATTGCTTTTCAGATAATTATAAAAGTGTGATTAATTACATTATGGAAATAATGGGCACAAAATTATAAAATCTTGCTGATCTTGTCATTTAACCATACATATCATAAAGTTTTTCTTATTCACATTTAAGGGCATTTTTTTTAATTTGAAACTTAATATGCACCTTATGGCCTTTTTGCATTTCTCTTCTGAATGACTATACTTTGTACTCTTGAATAGTTTCATTAGAAGCATGAAGAGCTTCCAAAATGACACTTTAATGCATTTTGTTATGACTCAGGCAGCCTACGATAGCCAGCTTCTTTCCTCCCATCCTCTGCAAGTCTATTACAGCTATAGTGTTCCCCAAAGAGGACATTCTTTGTTTCCCGAAGGTCAATCATGTTCAGAAGTATGTTCACCTATTGGTAAATTATTTCTAAAATTTGCACTATCACATTAAGATATTAATCACGTTAAAGCAATCACACTGAAGCTTTTTTTGTCTCTTTCTTTCATAAATAAAGTAAATTACATGTTTTCAGATACATTTCTTTCTCAGTAAATATAGACACTTTCTATACATTCTGGTAGCATTTTTGTGGTGCTTTCTACTACTGGGCATTTAAATGCCACATGGGCATAAAAAAAAAAGGCAGTTTTAAACAGTTCAGAGTGTATACCCCAATGGTATCAGTAGTCTTTACTTCCACTGCAGCATTTTCCATCTAAAAGTAGAATTAGTCTTCATGTTGCTTGATCCATGTCATGATTTTTCACAGAATAGTATGTCCTATATTTATCTTTAGAGCACAAAGCTTAAACTGTTTTTATAGATTGAGATGTAGCAGCAGTTGTATATCAGGCCTTCATTAAATTCTCACAACTATATTTTTACCAGTACCTCTGAAGTCCCTATGAAAGCCAGTTTAGATAAACTAAAACAGTTTGTGAAATGGCATACTCCTGAACACTTAGGAACTGATATTAGAGCGAATTCATAAATTAAATGCAATTTTGAAATACTGCATGGTTAGACTACAAAGTTGGTATGACATGGAGATCCCATAAATGAGTACAGTATTCACTGTGAATGGCATGCGATATGATATGCAAGGAGTGTTTCCCAGTTATCTCTTTCACCTGCCTGTTTGTCGATCTCTTGCAGCAGCTTTGCTTGCACTCACAGGCTCCATCATACCCAGAGGAAGGGGCAGAGGAGCATGCTGCCAGTTAGCCGGGGACACAAAGACTGACTGTCCAGCTAGCATAGCTTTGGGGAGTTAATAGCAAGTGGCCAGTCAGAATAAGACTGGCATACAAAAAAACAACAACATAAACCCTCTTGAAGGGAGACAGAGGAGCAGAGCAAAGCTTTTCTCCTCTTCTCTTTTCTGTATTTAAACTAAGGCAGACCTACTGCTCAAGCTGGTCATATGATATATGGTCTCAGCAGTGGGATGGCTTATACACTGAAGAGGGTCTCCAGCAAGACCTGGAAACCATGCCAAATGAAGGAAGCTGAGTAGAAAGGCCCAGCACAAGGAGCAGAGCAGTTTGAGGGCAGAGGAGAATAAGGCAGTCTTCCATACTCTGCATCTACGTTAAGTCGATAGGATCAGAAGATTTATCTATCTGACTATTTATCTATCACTCAAACACAGGCAATTCCCTAAGCTAACCATTCTATCACTTCTGCAGTGTTTCATATGGCCCTGCTCCATAAACTTTCTTGGCGTGTGTTTAGCTTTGGCTATTTGACTAGCCTTATTTCAAATGCTTAAAGTAATGCATATGCTAAATGAGACTGTTGATGGGTGAGGCTAATTAAAGAAAGTAGCTATTCAATACATACACATATTTCTGAGCTACTGACTCCCTCCATGGAAAATAATAGCAGTACCAACAGACCTGTTCTAATATACATATGTTTCACCTCTGAAGCTAATGCATATTACAATACAGATAACTTTGACCTAGCATGACTTCCATTTATTTTAAATTACTGTCATTCTTTTGTTAAAAATGAAAGTAGGGAAAGAAGGAAAAAAGCTAACAAACAGGAACAAATATATATATACACATGCTTCCATCTCCCCTCACTGTATTTTTCAAAATTATAGTAGTTATGTTTGCCTTCAGAATGTAAGTAACTTATGCTGTTATAAATACACAATGATTGGAAGGACAGTTTTACAGAAAACAAACAGTTGAGCAAGGAATTAACTTAAAGATAAATGGACAGTGAGTGACATAGCTTGAAAATACATGGAAAAAGTTGAATTCACCTAAATTTATGGTATTTCTTGTTTCTGGGCTGTAATCGTCTGGTGATGCATTACAGTCCATTGGAGAAACTAAGAAAATGTAAAGTCTAAGCTAAAATTCTAGCAGCTTACGTTATATATTAGCCAATTCAGGCCCTGATTGTTTATACTTTCCATTTCAATTTACAGTTGTTAACAGTATCTAATAACAACTGTGTATTATATATATACTTATGTCAAGCTTTATCCAAGCCCTACTTCAACAAATATAAATAACTAGCATTTTGTAGGATATGTTAAAATCATTAGTAAGGAAGGATGTAATTTTGTGAATGGATAACAACCAGTGGCCTGGGAAACCACTTTTTTAGGAATTCCAAGGCCAGGAAAGGTAAGTCAGAAAAATCTTGTCTGTGCTTCCCCTGCTGTCCCCTCCCCATCTTAAGGGGAAAAGATTATAAAGTGATAGCCTAATTTACTTAACATACCTTATGACTAACTGAGAATATTTTCTAGCTAATAATTTAGAGGAAACAAAAAACAAAGGTATTTAGATACAGAAAAAAGTAAACAGCTTCTGTAATTCTGAAGGAAAAAAAGTCAATAAAAATGAGTACCAGGGAAAGAGAAGCTGGAGATCATGAACATGCGAAAGAACATGAAGCAACATGCCAAAATTCCTGGAGATCTTCTTGGCAAATTTCTGGTAACCTTTTCTCCTATTGCAATTTGGCAAAAACATTTTGTAGACTTATAATTTATAAAAGGTTTCTATATTACTAAGTTAAGGCATGAGCATTTTAACTTGGGTGTGATCACCATTTTCTTAACCCATTCGGGAGAAAACCTCCTGAACCCAGAAAAAAAAAAAAAAAGTCCTCTAACACCTGAAGCTTTGATATCTACAGGCACATGGACCGAATGGTAAAGAGCAGTGGTAATGAAAGGTCATATGAACTGCTGAATCTCTTTGGGCCTCCAATGGTACAGTGACAATTAACATTATATGAAGTAGAAATGTTAAAATGTATGAATTGGCATTCTTAAAACAGGAAATCTGTATTCAAGCATAACGTGTCAAGGAAGATATTAGGAAGAGGTGTTGATCTCTTCAAGCATGACAATTGTGCTGTAAAACATGCATTTGTGTTAAATATGATGAACATTCCTGTCAAAATGGTTGAGTTCACTGATAAACTTCGATGTGTCCATTGCCTGCAACTGCTGTCTGGATTTTTTTTGAGAGAGGGTAATATACGCAAGTACCTCCAAAATGAAATGCATTTGAAGCACTGAAATGAGACAAAACCTCACAGAGTGGTGCAGCAGAGACCTTCTCTGCTTTTCTTGAATGAAATTAACAGTGTTGACATTCCAATTATCATCACCAGTAATCTGCATGAAATCTTTTTGCGGAAACAAATAGAAAATTTCACAGATTTTATAACTGCTTCTCATAACTACTTTTCCTGCCTCCCTACAACTTTAAGCAGATGCCTCAACAGTGAAGCGTTGAGATTTTCTTTACAGTCATAACTGTTACAGGCATTTTTTAAATGAAAGGTCAGATCTTGAATAACAGGACAGAAGTTGATTTTTCAGTCTGTTTCCTAGCAGACAGTGAATAGTCTCACAAAGCCATAAACACACAATTATACCATTTGCACTCTTTCTAGCAGTGTCAGGAGAGACAAATATTTTTAGAACATGGGAAGTGAACTACTCTTTCTTGCCTGAGATGATCATGCTATTCAAAGTTAGAACTTCTACCTCATGAGAGAATAAGATTTGCTAAAAAACTGTTATTTACCTTTCAGTTGAAGCCACAGGTCTTCAAAGTTTCCTTCCAGAATGAAAATTCTGTGTTATTCCCTCCAAAACAGTAGCATGTGATGTCTCCAAATCAAAACATTCTTCCTCAAACTCTAAAAGCTTATATCGCAAATCAAGTGATTTCTGTGATTTTCATCTCCACAAACTACTGAGTAGGAATAGCCACCAAACTAAACCTGTGGGAGCTGAGCTTTGCAAAGGGTATAAAGGCTGACAGGGCTAAAAGCCACCCTGGACATAGGCCTGCAGAGGTGCAGTGAGTAACCTTTTTAAAAAATACATAAATAAATAAATAAATAAATAAATGCCTCCAAATTATCACCAAGTGGAAATCCCTGTGGTCCTCAACTGCAGATGACACAGCTAGTGCACCAGTCCTCTGCTGGTGGGCTGTTTGCCATGCTTAGGCCAACCACTAGTGTCAAACAGGATTTGGAGCTTGAATTTCTCTCAGAAAACACGTGGAAACAAGGCAGTTCCACGAAATCTTTCACTGGCAGTCAATCTGCAATTTGCAACAGAGAAGTGCTCCAGTGTAATGTCTGGAGGGCCTGTGACAGTGATCTAATATAGAAACTGGTGCTCATTGCTTTGTAACCATCCTGACTACTTATTTGTTAAGATATATACTTCCTACATGAAAGAGAGCCCGGTTCTTTGTGTCAGTTGCCTAAATTCAAAAAGAGAAGTCTTGCTGTGTACAGCTGTACACTCAATGTTTATTAGAGGAAATGATAGGAAAATGTAAACACAGCTATGCACTGGGGCTAAAAATGTGAAGCTATTTTGCTTTTATAGCTTGTTTTTACTGTTTTTTAATACATAATAGAGTGCTTAGAGTGCTGTTGTAAACAGCCTTCTGGAGGAGCTTTTCTGACTAGTCTAGCAGTTGGCTGGACAGTTTATGTACAAACAGCAAGACACTTACCCACACAAACACGGTACCTGTAAATGTTAGGTTTCAAGACTTTGTGTTTGGCCTTGCATAACTTCTTGGGAAAAGTCAGACTCAAACATAGACACTGCCTAATTCTTCTAGCATAGGAAAGGCCCATGCTGAGCTCCAGAACCAAGGGCAAATTTATCCACATATTCAGTAGTAATTTAGGTCTCATACCGGCCAAGTCAGTAGCAAATAAAAATAATTTTAGACTAATGGCAAAGATGAGTAGGAAAACACTACCAGAGACCTAGCATTTAAACTATTAAACTCCCCAAAGTTTTTACCAAAGTCCATAAGTCTTCTTCATTGCCTTTTGGTTTTCACCATAGAGCAGTCGTAAAGCAGTAAGCTGCTACGATTGCTCAGAGTTCCCCATTCTCTTTCATTTTGCTCATCAAATATACTATCCTTCCCCTCTTTCACTTGCTTTCAGCCAATAATGTTGAAATGTTCAAATGGAAAGCAAATGAGGATTACAGTAAAAATTGTTAATAAAGGTCAAATCAGTTTATTCGAAACTATCATTTGCCATTTGGAGGGAAAATGTCTGCTCTTTTTCTTGCAATGCGTATATTCGTTTTGAGATCAGTAGAAAAATTCACATGACGTTGATGTATAAAGTGTGTTTTCTGTCTCAGAGGAATAAAGCATAATTCTCATTTGATGTGCAGTCACTAAGGTAACAATGTTGTTAGTGATTTCAGTATCACACAACAGCAAAAAAGGATGCAGAAGATCTAAATTATCTATATGCCAGCTACCACTCAGTTTTCAATTGCTAAATGCATCAAAATACATATATCCCGAACATTACCCTGTTCTTCGCAACTGGTGATAAGAGCATTTGCATTAAGGTGTCTCAATAGCTGGTGACTCTTTACAGTATGTGCTGAAAAAAGGAATGAATGCAAAAATAAGCCTGTAGTGATGGTGATAAAAGTTTTTTTCTTACTGCTTTTTTCCTCTCTTGCCCTGCTTTATGAAGTACAGGTGCCTAAAAAGAGGATTTTAGTTTCATTTGCAAATTCCCCAACCGCCTTTAATTTGTGATGCCATAGTTTGTTGCTATGGAAATTATTTTCATTTCCAGAAAACTGAGGATAATAAAGAATTTGGTTTTGGAATAAGCTGTGAGAAATGATGAAGTTTTTTTTTTTCTTTTAAAAGAAAAAATTCTATTCTATCTTTCTTTTTTGTTTTTTAAATACAAATGATAACAAAAAATATACACTAAAATATTCCACACTGTGGTGGGTTTTATCAGTGATTGCCCTTAATTCTGTTTCTTTCAAAGTATTTCTTAAGAAGACAGGGATGTGTGCTATTTGAATTCTACTGAGATATGGCTTATAAAAAAGAAATCTGCCAATAGTTAAAAACATGCTTGAATCTTTAAGGGGAATTGTATTAGTCCAGGAGTAGAATGTGTGAGTTATCTTTACAAAGAATTGCTAAGATTGAGGAAGGTGTCAGTGACTTTTGATTATTTTATTTAAAATACTACACTGCCATATGTTAAATGAGGTTCCTCATCTCCCCCAGAGAACACTAGATTTTATAGCATCAGTGTATTAATTAAACTTCTCTTATTCTGAACTCCTTTAACAAAGGATGGATATAAATCTCTTAGTGTCTGTATGCTGAAATAGGCTATGCATTGTATTGAAAATATATTAAGGAGATTCTAGGCATGTATCATTTGTTAATTAGCACCCTTATCAGCAACCTCATATCGATATCAGGAAAGTTAGGACAACAAAAATACCCAGAGGAAAACTGTGTCTGTCTGACATTTTCAGCAATGTAACATCCCAGATAGATGAAATAAATTGGAGAAAAAGAAGAAATGACTTGAGCTTGTGTTAAAAAGTAAAACTGTGAAGAAACGTTTGACTAGTTACTTTTTAATCCGAATTTTACGTATAGCATCTGTAATTTGTGTCATTTTTAGTTAAAAGAAGTAGTTTTGGATGGCACTCCACTAACAGTCAGTAAATATGCAAATAACCATGATGTTGCAAGGAATCTTCTTCTACATTCAGCTCCTGCAACTGCGTAATTATATCTTCTATTCTTGACAAGAGGGAGTTGGGGCAGCACTCCTGTTGGTTATATTAGCTGAAAGGCAATAAGGATTTAAGGCCCTGCCCAATAGAACTATCTTTTGTAAGTGAGGAACAAGTTCAAACCCTGTTTAATTAGAAAAATACAGTCCCTGAAGAAAAGTCCAATAAACATTACTTTGTCTTTAGTGCAAGCAAATGTTAAAACACATTAGCTTCTCTGTCCACAACAGAAATGCATTTCTTTAGTGCAGAGTTGCCCTACACAGGAGCCACTGGTGGAGGTGTGCAGGGCTCGGTGTGGCACAGTGAGTCCCAGGGCAGCGGTGGGACTCTGTGCTGCCTGCTACCCTGGCTGCCTCCCAGACCCCAGCCCTACCTCTGGCTGAAACAGCGTTAGTCACTATTTCAACCAGTGCTCATGGACCTGAACGGGGAAGCTCTCGGGCTAACACCAGCTGCTGCAGTCGGAGCTAATTCTCACCATCTGGATCAGTGAGAGGTTCACATACCCTGCAGGTCAGGTGCAAGGGGAGCCCGTGACTGCCATTAACCAGTCTACACATGGAAGACACTTTGTAACAGGACTGGGTTGTGTTGATGGGCTAAACTTCACATCATGATCTGTATTTCTAACTAGACAAACCTAGAAGGCACTTCAATACTCGTTCCTTGCTGTCTAAGACTGTATGTTGCTGGGCAATAATAAACTACCCCAAACCAGGCAAATCATTTGCCATTTATTAACCGAGAATTGAAATATTCCAGCTATCTGGGCATAACAGATGTAATAACTAAAGCTATATATATTATATTACCAAAGAAATCTTTATGTATTCAGGTATCTGATAAACATGAATTACATGGCTACGTTATAATGTTTAGATATTTTGCCTCGCATTGCATAACTATTTTATAATGTTCAGATATTACAGTTTATTTTGTTTGTCAAGACTTCACAACAACACAAATGCAGAAGTTGTTAAGTAAAGGACTGTGTCCTGTGTCAGGAACATATTGCTTAATATCTGTGTATCTCTACAGCTAAAAGACTAGATTATTTGGAATAGAAGACATCTTAAAACTACTATGGCATACCAAAAAGATACTCCTCTGCATATATCTGTTCATAAGATAATAGCTTTAAAACAGAAAAACCTTTGTTCAGTTCTGTAAGGAAGCAAACATGGTATTTCTTACTGAGTAAGCCCCATTCTGCTTCACTGAAACTAATGAAAATAATCAAAAACACTACAGCAGGAGTGCAATCACCAGGACGATGCACAGCATCTTTCAAAAGGTCTTCAATGTTTTGTGGGAATTGAGACCAGGATTATCCATAAGATCTATAGGTGAGGGGGAACGTGAGGTTTTATATTTAAAATGAACAGGAAAAAAACATTTCAATTTCTCTTTATTTAGGGATTTAAAAATTATTGTTTCCCCCTTATCTACCTCCTCTGTTGTATTTTAATTTTAGAATAAAAGTTTCTTCCAGCATTTACGGCCAATGTTAAACTGGCAAGTCTGCTTACAGAGAGAAAGGAAAAAATCTTACTGCTAACTTCCGGAGTTTAGTGGTCTGATACTTCTCGGTTTTGGATGACTAGTCAAGTTTATGAAGTGTCATTACTTTCTTTCACGCTTTCTGACCCTCTATCAAAATTGTAGCTTTCCCTACATCCTGCCATTATATCTCCTTAATAGATGAGGTACATTTCTGTGGTGTCGCGGAAGGATAATTGAGGAAAGTGTATTTTATTTTCTGGCCTTATGAAGTATTCTAAGTTACGACAAGTCTACTAGTCTACTAGGAGAGGCTTGCGTAGCTCCAGGAGAAAATTGCTCCACAGCCTGACTGGTCTGAGATGGAGAGCCTCCCCGCTGCCTCGGGGGCTGTGGCACCCGTGGTGTAGGAGCTGAGACGAGTCTTGTGGCTCCGATGGAGCTCTCGGGGCTCCGCTCCGCAGGCACGGAGACATGCCTTTTATCCCATATCCTCACACTTATTTTCCCCATGGAGCCCACCGCACACTTAAAGCTGGGAAAGTCTGAACTGTAAGACACTATATATGCACTACAGGCGAACTATATACGCAATGGCTGCAATGTTCCCTGCAACATATTTACATTATGGAATTAAGTAAAGGGCCAGAATGGGGCAAGAAAGTTATGGTGTGTGAACATGGAAATAATACTCACATTTTCAATTTAAAGAAAATTTTAACTGCCCATAAATGGAATTGTCAACATTTATGAAGTATTTTAAAAATGTGGGAAAAATTCTCATTTCTGTTGTTCTGGAAATGCTGAAATCTCCATTATTTACTGTTACCAAGGACACTAAAAATTTAGCCTGCTTTTTCTCATGTTACCCGAACAATACATTTTGTAGTATGTGTATTAATTATATTTAGAGTCAAACTATAGTCAAGGATGACACTATAGGTTTTGTTTCAGTGTCAAATATAAGTTGGTATACTTTGTCTACTGCCCTTGCGAATAAAGTTGTCATTCTCTGATGGTCATCCATAAAGCTAACACCCTGACCATTTATTGCTTTCTGGTATATGCATGTTTAAAGAAATATTCCTTTTCCAAAGGTGTTTCCTCAACGACAGGTAATTTGCTGTCTATATGCTCCATAATTTTCTTATATTCTAGAGGATTTTTAAATGTGATTTAACAAATTCTGTGCCTCTTCAGTTATTTTTTGGTTTAGTTACACTTAAATCAAAAGCATAGTTACCTGGCCATTGGACCAGGGGCTGGCCTTGGTCAATTTAAGCCACCCCTGAATTGCTTTGTAGCTCTGTCCTGTAACTGCACCATTCTGCCTAGCTTATGCCCAGTTATTTCTGGCCAAAGTGGAAGCTCGGATTCCTGTACTTCTGTGGCTTCTCATGAGTTGGACGTAGCCTGCCTTCTTTTTGTATTGTACTTAATGTGAAATGCATAAACTGTTGCATGATATATTCTTTTGCGGAGTTTTCTGAAGTTTGAAGTGGAAGTATTTTATCATTCTAATTTTAAAATAAATATTTTCTTAAAAAAAGAGGCTATATTATAAATGGTCCCATCTAAGAAATTTTCCAGACTCAGAAGATAATACAAACTGTTAATGAAATATATTGATAACTCACAGAGCCACTGAAAAGAAGAAATGCTGTTCAACAAAAATAATATATTACAAGGAAAATAATTTTCCAAAAATATGTATTTTCAAAATCAAAAGCCTTTTTCATTGAAAAAATATTAGAAATATTTTTGAAGTAACATTACTGTTTTTTAATCTTGCAGGTGTAATGTAACTTATTTTTGACCATCTCTTACAATAGTCTGTATTTCTCTCCTATTACATACAATTTGGATATCAGCTGAAATCAACTCTTTTTCTATTACATTGCTTAAGCAGCTAAAATAGACCAAACTAAATTCTATCTTTATTCTGCAATTACAGTATGAATGGGACTTAATTTCTAGTGAAACAGGTTAAGTATATTGATGAATTTTATAGACTTCAAAGACTTCTTCAGTCCTTTCAGTTTTAGTTCACAACTTGGTTTTGGAAATCAGCCTCCTAGCACAGGAGTGGTATGCCTGTGCAGAGACCCCAAAGATCTAGCCCCTGACTATGCGCCACAGCGAGCAATATGCTGAACATGTATCAGCCAGGTTGCCCAGGAAGGTCACCAGGGGAAAAGTGGAAATGCTTTGAAAGTACTGCCATAGGGTTGCCCAGTGCTTACCTGAGAGCACCCTGCTGTAGTACACGGGCTGCCTAAGGGGTTTCTCCATTCTTTACAGTCTTTCTCCAGTCTATACTCTTTCTGCCACTTGTATTTCTCTTTACCCCTCGTGTTCATTGCTCTAACTTTCCTCTATGCTTTGGAATAATTATCCTTTGATGCATTTACTCCATCTGCTTGTTTCCTCTATCACATTATCTCCTGATAAAAAATGAACCTTTAGTCTGCTGCTTTTGAACTGAAAATGACTGCCTCGATTGATTTTATAATGTGCTTTATACAAACTGAAACAAATGGAGTAGTTAAGTAAAAACATACAGCTCTACTTTAAGTACATTGTGGATATTTTAAGAGCTTTCAAACACTCAATTGCTGTGTAGTTAACTCTGAATTGTGGCCAAAAGGGGGGGGGGGGGGAAGGAATATGAACAAACAGCATCTACTTTGATGAAAGCTATTTCTATTCATTAAGAACGGCTCTGATATTTTCTTCTTCAGTGCCAGCATGCTCCTGACAGTACTGCTAACAAATAGTACACTCCTCTCCATTTATTTTCATGAACTTAATTGACCATTTTAAGAAAGAAATGGCCCTTTATGATAACAGCAAGATAAAAGCCAGTAATTGACTGAAATGCATGGTCCAGCTAGCTAAAACCACTTCCAACTAATGGAAACCTGAATAGAAGGTATGAAAGTTTCAGCCAGTAACAAAAAAGGTCACATAATTTATTTATTTTTTAAGGAGGAAGGTAGACAAAATATCTTCTGTATGAATTATGGATAAAACAACTTTAAAAAAAAGACATATGAAAAGAAACTTCAGTACTTCAAAATAATTTTGCAGGGTGCCTGATTATTCCAAACTACGCAGGTCATATTATGGAAAACAGATATTATTTAAAAAGCTTTCTCTGCTATTATTGTGCTGCCAGCAGAAGGTTATTTGATGTGCATGCATCCATGGGACTTTATTAGGTTTTACAAAAGCCAATACTTACATGTGAAACAGTGTGCAAACAGTATTTTGATAGGTTTAATGCAACAGGCAAGCCAAGCATCTGAGAACATTTATGTCTGCTGAGGGATAGAAGAGTTTTATTTGTAAACAGTTCCAAAAGTACTATTAAAAAATGGCCTTTGCACAGCTATGGCAAAGGATTTCATTTTGGGGGGGGGAGAGGAGGGGTGGGAATGTAACAAAAGGCCAAATCTTGAGGACATTTTGCAACCTTTTAAACGTTCTTATGCAGGTGCCTCTATGCCATTCAGGATTTGGCCTGATACATTAAGGAGCAGAGTAGAACAGAATAGATCAACTTGTGTTCAGCATAAAGCATGAATGGATTACCCTGTTATTCTTTGTAAGCGATGTATCCGTACTCGTTTGAGGTACCTTCTGTGCTTTCCATTAACAGTCACTTAGGCTTTTCTTTGCAGGAACAAAGCTAAAAACAGCACAGTAGCATCTACAGTGTGAGAGAATTCAGCAAAGAAACAAATCTCCCATGATGTAATTCTTGTTCCCTTATGAAAATGAAACAGAATTCTGAACTTTATGAGTTTTTACGGAAACCTCACTCGTATGAAAGAGATGTGTGCCAAAATAAGGTAGCTCCAGGCAGCCATGCTTGCATACTAAAAAGACTATGACCTCTATCAGAGTAATGAGAAAATAATATCATGACTCCCATATCAAACTGTTCATGCAATTAGGGAGAAAAGAAACATGATATTGCAGACACAGTGAGTGAAAACAGGATGAGAATTTTGTTTATGCTAAACTTACTACAGAGAAAAAAAACCATACTGGTTAAAGAGTATATCAATTAAAGAATTTAAAGCAACTATATATGATGGAGCCAAATCTGAATTTTTGCTTGGGGAATAGATGGAAATCAAAGTGTGGATAGAGACACAGAAAAAGAAAGGAGCATGAGTTCTGTGACACATTCCTTTCTTTAGGATTGCTATTAATGTCACTTGTGCTTCAGGTATCTGCCTTCAGATGTTTTCTGTTGTTGGCAGGTATCATGTTGGGAAGTAAAGGAAACTGGCTAACAAGCGTATTCTGGGACCATCCCTATGAAGCAGCTTGACATGCAAGCAAGAGTTAAGTTTCTCTAAACTGCTTCAAATCATTTGCACATAGAAAGGAAAATGCAACCACTGAAAATCTAAGCTTCAGCAGATCTCCTGATACTATTCAGACAAGCCAATGACATATGCAAAGGGTGGATATACCTCCAAGGGGTGTTCAGGAAATTGGCTCCCCACCTGCACACCCCAGTGCAGATGGGATAATAGGCTAAAGGCACTTCTACATAAACACTTTGGTTTGGGCAGGGAGAGCACATTTGATGGGACTTTCCCAGGATGGCTTTGGCTCATACCGCAGAGGGCTGTAGGTGTGCAGGAGCTGGAGGCCTTCTGTAAGCAGCTAAACCAACAGTGTGTGGAAGGAGCTAATGCTCTCCCAGGGTTGAAGAGCACTCAGTCCACAGAATCAAAGTAAGGATGCTGCAAGGGAACCCCTCCAAAAATGCATGCAATGTGAACATGACACCCCTAACACTAACTCTACCACCTTCAGATGTGCTCCTATGGGACCATGTTATTTGTTACTCTAGACACAAGTTTAAGCCCACAGATCTTAAAAAAAAATTATGAAAAGAACTCTTAAGTGCAATAATGCACAGTGTGGATGAAGTACATCCAGCGTATCATTTTGTCTATGCACTTAGAGCTCCAGAAAGAGACAAAATAAGCCATTAAATATAGAACTACTTTACCACTCTCCCTGTTCTTCCCTGCATATTTCTCATTTTAAAAATCCTAAACATGAATCGCTTTAAAGTTCAGCTTGTATTTTGTAAAAGCAAGCACCTATCTACTTGGGCTGCTTCTAATTCTTCATTTTGTTTGTGAACCACAGTATAACACTTAGTAATTTCACTAAAATGATATATCTCATCCCAGACTTTTTTCTCCACTCAGGCAGATAAAGCCACATATGTTCTGACCATTACAAAACAAATATGATATGCAATTAACACTTTTTTTATTTTTTGCTCTACGGAAGTGGAGAAGACATTTTTTCAACAAACACTTATATTATGGGCATTACATTTTAGTTCTCATAAACTTCAGCCAACTTTTGAAATAGGTAGTGAAGATGGGCTTTTCAAACATAAAATTCATTTTGTGCTCAATGATAACTGCAAATTAAGTACTCTGAAATAGGGTCTTATATTTATCAGACTGATTACAAATGAATTCATTCTAGTATCAATATTCAATTCCTATATGGATTATGGAATGTTAAATTGTGCAGACATATATATTTCTTTGGCAGTCTTGATTTTCCATCCTTCCATTTATTCCACAAATTGAAAATGTGATTGAGAAGAAGGTAAGGGTTTATTCTTGGGTCAGGACTTTACCTGATGCTATGGAAATCAATGTTTAATTCTCACTGACTCCCCTGAGGGAAGGATTTAAAATCCAATTCTTAGACCTCACATATATCTTCACATATATCTAATAATGGCCAAATTGCAGTACACATAGGTCTGGCCTGAATCTGGAAATTACTCCAGAATATCCAAGTAAATCTGGTGGGTATCTGTTACTGATGTTGTCATAAAAATACAGATGTATAAATGAACCCAATTACATAGACGCGAAGGTGATATACTTTCCTATGGGAAGAACTGTGTTAAGACTAATATACCTTTAAAATTCTAGAACAGCGTGAACAGTAATGGGCCTGTACATCTGGTATAGTGCAATCTCAGCTGAGAGTACAAGTCTCACTGTTTAAGAGAAATGTCTTTCTAAGTGTGTGTGTTGCAACTTCAGATGGCTTCAGAGCAAGTGTTCAAATCAGGCTCTCCAGATCCATTAAAAAATAAATAAATAAATATCTACTTTAGTAGTCTGAGTCTCAAACTGTGCTCCAAAGAGCTACCTAGCTGCCACCTTAGAGAGGCACCTAATTTCTGATTCTGGATGCCATAAAACTGCCTCAATGTGAGAAACTCAGAACCTTAAAACTTTTTCTCAGTGACCCTTAGTGGGGATTAGAAAACTGCTTGGTGCTTCACCTCTTAATAGATACCACAGCTTCATCCTAACAGAGTCTAACTGCACCAGTCTGCTCATAAATGTATTTTGACCATCTGATTTCAAAATGCGGCAGCAGTACAGGCATGAATCTGATTCTGATTTTACATGTCCTCACTCAGAAATCAAGAGACTGTTCAGCTCCCTTCTTCAGCTGGAGGAGTCACAAAATTAGGATTTCATCTCTCTCGAGTGGTCTCATCGTTGCTTTAAGCCACTCTCGGTGGGGATATCTCTGTCCCCTCTACCTGCTTTGCAGAAGGTCAGTGGCGGGCCAGAGACAGCACAGCCATGGGGGACTACAGCGTTTAGTTTTCAGTGAGACGGAGGAGGGCTGCACCAGTTGTTTTCTGTAATCTCACTTTATGAGTACTATTTTGCTAAAGTGACATAAAGGAGTCTCTATTTTCCACTGCTAGCATCCAGCAGGAGGATTTTGGTGGTATTATTATTTTGTTCTTGTTTTTTATTTAAATAATTAGCTCTCTAATGAGAATACATATGTTGGTAATAACAGTGCGCTGAGCAGAGCGAACGAGTGATCCTCCACTGTATGGAATTACATGGAATCCATGTAATTGCTACTATTTTTATCAACAGATTAAAAGGTGTTCCAGATTTTTAAAGCAACAGTTTAGTTTTCAGGGATTAAAACTGGGGACTTCGCACATTTTTTAATGCAGTTTAAATCAGTATCTTTATTATTAATGGCCTTACAGAAATAACGTTTGTGCTACCTTTCACAGTTACAAGGACAATTTTTTTTACGGAAAACTACTATCCACGAAACTGGCTATACTACTTTTCTTCTTCCATTTTTTGAGTGTTTGTATTATCTCTCCACGTATATCAACAATCTCTGTGAAGGTTTTCCAGAGAATCTACTTATTCCATCTCAAGCAGGCAGCAGATGGAGACCAGTTTTTTTTTTTTTCCTAGTTGTGGTGACATTAGCAACTTTATCTGTCAAATGTCTGTAACACTAGTGACAGTAGTGTAGTCTGTGACATCGCTAAAGCATTCAAACTTAGAGCAGTAGTCAGTACTGAAAATAAAATATTATAAAACCTTTTATCATAAATAAAATATAAGTATTTCAATTTTTTATTTTCTTTCCTCTTAAAAAGGAAGATGAAGGAGAATGAGAAGGACCCTATCCTGATTAGGGTATATAGGTATATCTCCACAGACTTGCAGGAAACAAAATGCATTGTGCCAACTTCTAGTGGCTCCTAGCAATTTACCAGTAAAAATACAGAGACATCTCTGACAGGGTTATCAAAAGGTGTTAAATTGCCATGGCTGCTGTTTTGGTAGGATCTTTTTGCTTTTAATATAAACTGCTTGCTTTCTTAGTCCCGCAGTTCTATCTTTTGATTCACAGACTACTTTTTACTTTGTTTTTTTTTCCAGTTACCATAATAAATGGAACTGAAATAAGCAATTCCGTGGAATGCCAGTTTTACATGAAGTCTCAATTTCTACCCAGTTAATGTCATGTAAAAGTGAGATGATAATGCTCGTATAATCATTTCACTCTGACATAAATCAATGGATTCCTGTGCAAAGGGTGTAATTGCAACTACTACCATTGGAAGTACACAGCTTGAAGCATACAGGTAATGCTACTGCAAATAGTTTGGATTTACATATAATATATACGTAGCAGTTGACAAGAGAACAATATTGGGATGATTTGTGATTTAGATCAGTACATCAACTGGTTCAGCATACATGAATCAGTTGCATATGCAAAGAAATCTATAGTACTTTGTACGACTTTGTAATTTCATGCTTTTATAATGATGCCTTGTTAGAAGGAACCTATTTAAACCTGAGCTATTAATAAAGAACTACAGCGTCCACCCCTGGTTTTTAGCATATACTTTGTAACACTTTTGCCTGAGGACAGTGTATTATGCTTGAATGTTCTCTATTAATACAAACCATAAATAAAACTGGAAACCATTTCAGAGCTATAGGAAACAAAATGCTGAAAACCAGGAAATGATGTTTGTCATTATTTGCTTTTCCATATTTTGGATGTGCATGAGTAGAACATAGATCCTATAAAATATTTTCTCTTACACTGTTACAGACAAATTTTATTTCTTTGCAGCTTTCATTTAAAAAGTAGACTAGCCATGTGAAGTGTGCTAAAAACAAAGAAATTGTATTTGGCATGTTTTCTCTGATTCTTGCTATGCTAATAGCACTACATCAGAAACAATAAACATCAAAACAGATGTTACAGGTATTTGAAAATTAGGTGTACATTACGACTGAAAAGGCAATATATCTCTTTGTCTAAAGGGTACTCATTAATCTGAATTGCTTGGCTCAAGTGGTAGTCTTTGGAGTTGTGTGAAATTTTGCATATTAAACTGAAGTAATGTTTCCAGCATTTATTTTAGTGTAACAAAAAAGCCAAAAAAGCCTCTTTAAACTGTTGATATTTAAAATGTAAGTAAAAGCTTTTTCTAAAAATTGTTATTGGAAAAATCACTGTTAATAGCATACTAATAGCATATGTGTCAGCTTCACAGCAACAAGGCAGAAAGCTGAAGACTACAACAGGAAGGGAACTCTGGAAGGTGAATTTAAATGATTAGATATGCTTGTAGGAAAATTTCCAGAGAACACAAATGTCTCCTGATTTACTCAGGTGAAAATGTGAGAGCAGCACCTGAGTAACTATAGAAATAACTGAACCTTAAAATGTTGCAGTTGGAGATGAAGGAAGTGTTACTTGTTCATTCACACAGTGAATAGGGATGGTCACTGGGGTTTTTGGGGCCAGACTGCTAAAGCCACCTAGACTTTCTATCACATTATTATTAACACGTCAATTCACATGGTGAATTAAGCAGAACAAAACATCCTTTCAAACTGTTCCCAAATCCGTATGTGTTTATTCGTGAAAAGTTCATATAGAATAATTCATTAAAATAGGACACCATAGTATGGACAATACGATGGATCAGGTTTTTGTCTCATACCATGGTAAGGGAGAAGAACAAATTATGTTCTTCTCCTTCTGCATCCTCATATTACTCAAGCGGGGCCATACAGCTGAAATCCTGTGTTACAGTATAGATGTATTTTTTTTCAACTAATAATTTTTGCAGGTTTTTTGCACACGGATGTGCAAAAAATGCTATTTCGGAGCCACCATGGTCAAATGTGCACAAATGTCACCACACAAATAAGACAACATTTAACAAATGTTTTTGGCTGAAAACAGTGGAAACCATGACTTGCTAATTTGGAGGCTCCTTGAAACTATTTTCATTATTATTTGTTCAATCATTAAAATAACAGAAGAGCAACAATGATTGTACAACTCTACTGCCTAGAATTACAGCTTTGCTCCTTTTCTATCTATAGCCTAGACAGATGTAACCTAAATATCTGTGGTCTTTCCCTTAACTAAGCTAGTCCTAGCTGAAGTTCTTGTTTCATTTAGCCTTTCTTATGAACATGTAGATTAGAATTCTTGTGGCCAAGTCAAACTGGAATATTGTGTGTGCAGATTTTCTTATTCAAATAATCCTGCACCTCAGCTAGTTCCTTTTGGTGCTAGCTTTGACATTTCTATAATGAACCATAGTAGATGGGGAGATAGTCTTCAGATGTTGCATAATATATGCTAAAATTAGGCTGTTTAATTGTAAGTTTTTGTCAGATTAGTAGACAGGTGGAAGTGAGTGCAAAACGTAACTGAATTTGCAGGTCTTTACCAGGTTGTTGTGTCTGAGTATGACTTAACGCTTAGTGGAAGCATCTTCACTAAGCAAATTGAAACAGTCTCATGAAAAAGCCGACAACTTACCAAATACACAGCATAAATGATACTTAAAGGATGAAGAAGGACTAACAGCTTGGCAACTTCAAGCAAATGTTTGATGCCTTGTGATGTCCTTTGTATTTTAGTCATCCGTCTGCAGTAGCCATTTCATCAAATATTCATTAAAATAGAACATTTTTTCCATGCCGTATAGATATTAGCTGGAAAAGATTTGCAAACAATCCTACATCAGAAGGAAGTAGAAGACAATACGGAAAAAGCCTATTATTCTTCTCTTAGTAATCACTGATACTAGAAGAGATGTGAATTAAAGAAAATAAAGAACTTCTCCCTTAAGTAGGGTTTCATGTTTGCTTCTTTTTATTCAGTTCACTGAACTGTGTCACTGTTAATTTTTTAATAAATTTTGAAGAGTGTTGGAACACTTCGTATTAGTTTGACCCTTATATTAGTACTATGCTAAAGTTTTTAATACAGTATCATTTTTTTTCAAAGGAGGAGGGAAAACCAACATGAAATGAACTAATCACACATATATATTTTCACACTTGATTAAATTCCATTTGAACAATTTCTTTCAGACTTCAAATATACTTCTTGTGGAAATGTTCAGCTGCCCATGTACACAGTTAGACATACTGAAGAGGGTATGTCTGCATTGTCATGTTGAGGAGCTCTGTTTCTGGTCAACTTCGAGTTCCTTCTGCATGCTCATATGCGCTCTGCTCTGTAAGTAATTAATTTACTACTTTAAGAAGAATCTGGGCATAGCCTGGGAGATACGTCCCTCTCTCTGAGCTATGACTCTGGGCATCTTTGTGCTGAGATCCTATTTTAAGGCTGGAGCAGCTTCTTTTCATAGAGATAGCAGGCTAACTTAGTAATATTTCTTTTGATCTGTCCAAATCCCAGCTTTGCTCTGATACTCAAGAAACACAACAGGCATTTTGCAAACTCTTTCCTGAATTCCTTAGTGTGTCATTTTCAAAGTCTGCGGCAATAAATTTCATTAATAATTCCAAGGATCAAGTAGTTTTGATGCTGTTTCATTAAAAAAATCTTACCCTGAACTTCTTTATTTTACAGAATGCCAAAAAATAATTTAAAAAACTTTTAATCTAATATTAGTCTGTGTTTTTAATTTTCTGAAATTAATTATTACTGAAAGTTCTTAATTTAGTCTCCTAAATTGAACAAAAGAGTGATCATTTTAAGTCAGTGTCTTCTTTCAGACAAACCACAGGAGATGACCATCAAGCAAGTCTGTATAATCTCTTAATATACTGTCTTTACACACTGCACCATCATTTATAAACTATGTCAACTGAATTGCAGTAACTATGCTAGCATGTCGACTATGGAGAAAATGCCAGACCTGTATGTAGTACTTATGTATTTCCATAGCAATGTCCACACAGATGAAATCCTGGTATCAATGAAATAATAATCTGCCATTGATTTTAATAATGTCAGGTGATTGTTAGTAGTATTGCTAGAAGACGTCAGAACTAAAACTTTTCACAGGAACATGCATACACACAAATATCAACAATACTGAAGCTTCTGGGAGAGACCTACATGCAGTTTGGTATTGCCCAAGAAATTAGGGTGTTTATCAGATGGTTAAATTCCAACCTTGTATTTTTCAGCTAAGGAATCTTGTTTTTTTACTGTGTCAACTCCAGACTGCATGTTTTTGCCTGAGCAGTCATTTATGATTCCTGCATCCCCAGTTCACATTCTCTTCATTGGGCTAACAGTTATTTTTTATTTTTTCCCCTGTTTTCACATGAACACTTTCAAAAAACTATAGATAATCCTGACTCAAAAAATAAAAAAAGAAATCTTAGAATCTTTTGTGGTTTGATAAAATTGTTTTTGTACTCACTTCTAAATAGGATTGCCAGCCTAATAATCCTTTATGGGAATTTTTAATTTGAACCAATCAGTAAAACACACTATCGGGTTAAACCTAAGGATCCACTAAATCAAAATAATCTTGTCCTTGCTAGCACCCATTGTTCTTGCCAAAATCACTGCTCTTACTAAGTATTATCAGCCTAAATTACTACTATCATTTTCCCACAGTGTAAGCCTAAGGAGGGGAATAATCATTCCAATTTTCTTTCTTTTCCAATCATTTTCAATTCCAATTTATGAGGATACAGTTTTACTGATACTTACACCTACGGTATTAAGAATCAAATGAAGGCAATTCATTTAGCCTCTCCAAAAAGGTGGAGTCCTTTTCTTTTACTCTCCAGATCCCTTTCCCTCACTGGAGCTGTTGTGAAGTTTTTTGTATGTCTGAATTTCTGTAATTCACCACAACTCACAGCGATCACTTGCATTCTGTCATTCCACCCATGTATATAAGCCTCTCTCACTGATGGACAGCCTAACCATAAACCAAAAGAAACAGGGTCTGATACGCATTACCCTGCAAAGAAGCTCCATTTTCTACTAAATACAAAACTGTATAATCTAGCCAACATGGTCTACTTTTTCTTCAGAAAGTCGGGAGAATGGCAACATCAGAAACCCTCTTTTCATTATAACCACCAGTAACCTTTAAACTTCTGACAAAAGTTGACTCTTCACACCCAGTTAGATATTTAGTCTGAAGTGTGGGGATAACTATAAGCTTCATTTGCATTTCTCTTGTGTTTCTGAAGACAGACAAAGACTGATTCAGCTGATCCATGACTTTGAGATGAATCTGTGGCATTTTTTAAAGATTTTCTGGCTGGAAAGCCCCAAAAGGCTATTCAAGGACTTAGTAACTGCAGGAATTCAGAAGAGTCAGGACAGACCTTCAAGGAGTTTTGCTCAATACATATTTCCGTTTTGAAAACTGACCATGAAAAATTTCTTTCTGAGAAAGATGTTCCAATCAGTTCCATATTTCTCTAACTGCAGTCTCCTCTAGACTGCATCTTCCCACCTGTTTTCTAACACAGTGATTTGACAAGATTTACTCTTAATGAATCCCTTTTCGTGTTGACTGTTTTCTTGCTGTCTTTCTGTGGCTCACAGCTGGAACCCTCCTATTCATCCCAGTAATGTCCAGATGCTGAAATAAACTGCATTGGTGGATCCCACTCCTTTCTTTGTAAAGCAGGACTAGCTTTGCTGATTCTCTGCCGCTATATTGCCACCAATTGCCACCAATTCTACACCAAAAAGAAATCTGCATATATTCAAAGAAACTTGTGTATAAAATAAGCTGCTTTACTCTTGTTTGTTCTGCTCCACAGAATCAAATATTAAGGGTCACTATCACCAGTTAAAAAATGTCCCTCCTCCCCATTAGTATTTCTGTATTCTCAGTTGCTCATGTCTGCAGTTTCTTCTCCTCTTCCACAACTATTCTCATGGACAATTCACAGCACTAATCATTTAGTGCTCTTGTGTACTTATTATTACAGTTACAGAATATTTGTCACTTCACTGGGACACTAATTTAAACAAACAAAAATACAAAAAGTTATACAAATTGATTTTCCAATTGTGTTTAAAATTAATATTTGGCTTTGAAGTTTCTTAACTTTAGAATCTAGAGAAAAAATATCAGTAAAACCCATCATTATCTGTAATCAGCTTATGACAAACTGACACTGGAGAAGTATACAGTAAAAATGCAGCTGTAAATACATGATATGCAGCTGCACGGTCTTTGGTCCTGGGTTTGAGATGCTGATTAACAGTACTGAAGTCTACAGGAATCAAGTTTACTCAGCTCTTGGCAAGGGCCACTCGGCGTCACGTCATCGCAGGTCTTACACAGATCACAAACGTAAAAGGAATGGAAGTGTTCCTCACTTAATTCCAATCTGTATGCTGAAAGGAATTTAGGAATGAATGTGGCTCACATCAATGTTTATTTAAGAAAGCTTGTACTATACGTTGTCTTATTATATACAAGACTAAATGAAATTAGAGATCAATGCTGCAAAACTCACTGTGCCAGCCCCTCCACTGTGTAAGTCACCACAACACACAACAAAAAACAGTTCCCTAAATACCCATGGCTGACCTTGACAGGAATAAAGAAATGAGCTGAGGGCTCGTTTAAAGATTCTGCCTTTTTTATTTAACCTGCTCTCCAGAAATCTACTGCAGATACAATATCTTGCAGACCCGAAAGCTCAGCACACACATAAAATATAGTTCATCAGTAAATACAGAAAGGGAGTTGGAACAGACAGTTATCCCTGAGTGCAAGTTTAAAAGAGGCTAGTCTTGGAACTCCTGCTGGTTTCCCCTCTTATTAGAGGGGAAAATTATTTTTGGCCAACAAATTTTTCCTCTTTTTAAGCTAGGCTAGAAAAACAAACTCACCTATCTTCGGTGCAGAGCAGGGCTAGAGTTTTGCATTGTGACAGCTGTTGTCAGAATTTTAAATAGATGTTCTGGCAAGATACACCACCACTTAATAACAAGAAAAGCAATATGTAATACATAGAGTAGTAGGATACTACTGTGAATAAGCAAGTAGAAACTAATCTGCATAGAAAAGAATGAAATTTATATGCTCAATAACTTCAAAGAGTCATATAGGTGGATTATGCAGACAAAGCACTGTCGACAGAAACATCAAAAAAGGCAAGTGACTGTCCATCATAGAATCAAGTAAGGCAGCTGCTGAACAAGCTTTATAAGTCTGACACGTACTGTGTAGTACTGCATCGTGGCTGGCCCTGAAACAGATAATCTGTAAGTGCTCTGTATTGATAGGAAAAAAAAAATTTTTATTTTATATTTATTTAAGATCATGACTCAGAAAGATGGAAAAGGAAAATGCATCTCTGACAGTCGAGCACAGCTTCTTTTTCAAAGAAAGCATGGATCACTCAGTCTATCTTTGTATACTGTCAGAATGAACTCCTTTTTTCTTCACAAGGCTGTCTGATGCACATAGAACACTGGACAAAAAGCTAATATGTACATTCTAAAGCATACTAAAATGTTCCCATTTAAGAATACTCTAATGATATATAAAATATTAACAGATGTACTTTTGTTTCTCTTCCTAGATCAGGACCATCATCTTGTGTGTCCTCAGCCTGGCAGAACTGTTCAACTTTGCTTCACGATTCTCCTACCTTAAAGGCCATATACTAGATCTGACAAGAAAAAAGAAGCATGTCTATATTGATATGTAAGTTTCATTCTGTGACAAATTCTTTGGATGAAGACATCAATGGTTCTGGATACAGGAGAATCAATATAGGGCAAAAAAAAAAAAAAAAAAAAAATTTGTTCCACACAGACAGTGAGAGAACAGTGGCAGTTTATGCTTGATAAAAGGAGCAACAACCAGTGTCCTGAAACCCTGCCCTAAGGAAAAACAAGCAGTGCTGGAATAATAAGGTCTTGGTGAGGGTGTATGTGGCAGGACAGTCTGCTTAGAAAAGAAATACAGCTTTTGAATTAGACCACTTGCTAAATATTGAGTAAAAACTGACCTTAAAAATTGTCTAGATAAATAGTTTTGACAGTTTTATTTTGTGCAACAAGTTAAAGAAAAATCTCTTTTAAGTGGGTAAGATACCAGTTTCTTCTGCCAAATCACTACAGCAGAAAACTTTTTTTTCTGAATGTTAATTTCTGTGTAAAAGAAAGAGACTTAATTTCCCTTCTTTTGGGTATGTGTCTCAGACTTCTGTTGTTATTAATGGATAAATGAAGCCCCTTTGCACGAATGTTTACCACTACAAACCACTTTTAAGTAGTTAAAAGGCTTTCTGTGTCCTCATGGTCTTTTCTTAATTCTTGCTGAAACACCTTCTGAGCATGCTTTAGCATTTGTCATGAGTTGCAGCTATTGCCATAGCAGTACCCAAGAACCTCAAACAAAATTAAGGCTCAGTTCAGGTGCCACTGAGAGACAGGTTAGTATATTTAAGACATCACCATGGAACTGGTGGTTTCTCCTAGATCTTGTCATAACTGTGTCTTTTTGGAAGCCAAGAGGAGAAGTCTAGGAAATCTCAAATGACTTTTGCTTACGCAGCTGGAACATGCCCAAGGTGACAAGGCACACTAAAGGAAAGCGAAGGAAAGAGACTTTCCAGTCTCGTAAGTGGTCAGCAGTGAGCTTTAAACACATTAAATATAGGTTTCTTCATCCTCTGAACAGTGCCCCATCTCCTACCAAACCCTCCCTATCTTTATATGTGTGATCAGTATTCATTCAAATGCATTATGTGGGAATTTACCTGTCACTCTGCAGCTATGTGTCCCTTGTCTCTCTCATAAAGGAGTATAGAACAGCAAGTATTTACTGATGAAACTGCATTATTTTATTCTAAGGATTTTGCTCCCTGTACTCATCTACTCAAATCCTAGGTTAAAAAAAAAAAAAAAAAAAACTGAAGTCACACATACATTAATGATCATAATTGTAAGAAGAGCAGCATTTACCTTAGCTGAGGAGTTGAGAATGTATTTTAGCTTCACAGATGTGCCATTATTAGAAAATCACATTATTAGAAAATGGTGTGTCCATCCATTCTATTCCTAACGGCATATCAACTGCCACAAAAGTGAGTGCTTTCCTTCATCAGTGTCATGCTTCCCTGTTTATTACTCTGTCACTATGTTTTTTATATAGAAAGCATTCAGACTGTGATAGAATAAAAGGTTTTATTTGGGCTAAAGTAAGGCACATATCTATATGCTCTAAGGTAGAGCAATACAGGTAGGTCAATACAAAAAAATGTATTTTTATAAATTACACTAATATATATTAAATATATACATAAAAAATACTGCCTTTATCCCATTGTGATTTTGGCTGATGGAATGTCTTTTAGAAGGAAGCAATTAAAGAAGTAAAAAGATTAGCACAATAAGATACAGTAAAGATACAGTTATGGCACAACTTTCTGGCTGTATGATGGAATAGAAGAATGCAGTACAAGTTACTTAGCTGAATGAACCATCAAGATATAATTGCCCTTCTAGTGATAAGCTAGATGCCCAGCTGATTAAAACTGCATTGTTCCTTTAGCTTTTCAACAATTAAATAAATGGCAAAAACAGTAGAAGGGAGACTTAAAAGTCACACATTTGATTAGGGAAGATCCATGATATGGGCAACAAAAAAGAAAGCTGTTGGTCTGCTTTTTGAGAAGTGCTGCTCAGTTTCTGGCATAAAGCATGTGCCAGCAACAGAAAAGAGATGTGGAGATTCAAGCAATCTACAGCTTATTTGTATACCCTCCAGCTATACAACTTACTGTTAAAAATCACTAACCCTGTCACCAGCAGCAGGTAAGCGGGCAGAAAGATGGCCCAGCCACCAGAGCCCGACCCTGAGCTGATGCTCTACTCATCAAACTGCTGCAACAAGGAAGCTCATTCAGTTGCTACTTAGGAACGATGAAGTTTGCTGCAGCAGTCATAATGCACACAAGTAAGTTGGATTTCTAAATGGGTAAACACCTATTAAGATATAGATTAGCTGATGTGTGATACATCAGTGTAGTGACTTGATTTGCTGCCTAAATACCGTAACAATAGTTTTGGTCAACACAGAGAATCAGTTGTGCTAAGATTTCTAAATGAAGGTGGCTTTATTATTTAATTAAGGATGGAAAATTATTTGTTAATCCATTTAGATGTTATTATTTTGTTTGTTCCTGAATTATATGTTCACTGCCTGAGAGAAATAGACTACAATGCTACAAAAGAGAAAAATGAATGCCAATATATCTAGAACAGATTGTCCCCTTCCCATCAAAGATGCAAAAGTCTGGAATTCATGGAGTACCAAAGACTGAGTGGAAAGATTTCTGAATGCTTTTGAGGAAAAGCAGTTTTATGGAGGATTATCTATTCATTCTACCACATTTTACATGAGGTCAGACTTCACCAAAGCATCCACTTTAACAACAGTTACTCATTTGAAATGAGTCTGTATTTCCAATTTTCTAATGTGACTCACTCATATTATCCTTCAGATATTAAGATCTGCTGATGTTCTGAGATTTAGAGAATGATCTAATTCTTTTTTCTATAATATAGGTCATTAATAAAGAGATGGTTTGGTATGCAGCAAAAAACTGAATAAAACAAGAAATAGCTGCTTGGGAACTTTTTATGATTCATTTGCGCATGATTTCAATCTAAGACT
This sequence comes from Dromaius novaehollandiae, assembly GCF_036370855.1. Taxonomy (NCBI): domain Eukaryota; kingdom Metazoa; phylum Chordata; class Aves; order Casuariiformes; family Dromaiidae; genus Dromaius; species Dromaius novaehollandiae. The sequence continues at coordinate 45,600,904 of NC_088132.1, forward strand.
ATTTACATGTTATAAAAGTCTTCTTGAGATACAATTTTGACTTTTGAATAGGAAACAAATCAACCTTTCATATTCTCCACAGTTCCATTATTTACCAGCAAGAACATGAATATTTTTTTCAAAGTAATTATAGCCTTTGGTATAAACAGATGTTTATAATGCACAAGAGTTAAAATATGTCCTAAAAGTGAAGAAAAAAACAATGTATGTGTTTAAGCTATTAAATCCTGTCTGGGTTGAAGTCTGTATCTGTGAAAAATTCATAGACTACGCTCTTGTAATATGACACTGATCCTGGAAATGCTTGTGCATATCAGCAGCTTTGCTCATATAGGAATCGCTATGTATTTCAAATTACTCACAGAATCAATATTTGTCAGATCTAGATCTCAAGTATTAATTTATCTTTGTTCTCTGTTCCAAACAATAATAATGGAGTAATATTAAAGCAAATTTCAACTTTTTAGTCTCAAGTAAGACGTTATAGTAACAAAAAGTAAATTGCAGTTATCACTTAGTGACCACTAACACTGATTAGTTTTCCAATAAATATTCAATTAGGATCCTACATTTGCTTAGATTAATTGGTTAATTATCACTGTATGAAACCATAAATGAAATCCATGTTGTCTTCCTTTTTCCTTGTATTTTTTGAATGACATCTGATGAAGTGGAAATACATCAGTCACTTGTATGAACATGAGGTCAGGAATCTAGAAAAACATACAGAGGCCTATACTGTTACACATTTTGCATATATGACATTCGGATCTTAATTCAAAGGGGAACAGCCAGTTAGAGAGCCAGTTCTACTTAATAAGTGCTTGAGGGCTGTAGCTCTTGCAGCTTTAGCTTAATGAACCAGATGTCATGCAAGGGGGTGGCAGTTGAGATGCCATCTCTGCTGGAGTATTCCACGCTGAAGTCTGAAATACTCCCTATTTTAAGCATGAGAGGCTGTTGCGTCCATTCTGGAGAGGCTGAATTTCACCAAACTAGGTCATTACTTCTTGTATGCAAGATAAGAGATTGAAATGTGTAGGCATATAAAATATGTACAGAACCTACTCAGTTCTGCTAAGCAGCAGATAGAAAATAATATTCTGTTAAACTAACCAAGCCATTCTTTACATTTTTTTTTAATCTAGAAGTGCATTGCTTACAAGGCTAATGCTTTCTCTAAAACTTTTGACAGTAGCAAGCCTCTATCCATTGGATAAATAAAGCTATCCATCTGGTCCATCGTAGTTGTTTTTGATGTTTTTGAAATAATTTTATTCATCAAGTCCAAATTTACTTCTCTGACTGGGGTTCTTAAGTTATTACATAGCATTTGTAAAATCGTGACTGTGGCCTATTCAAGAATTGAAAAGCAAGAGATGACCACTGAGTTAATAAAACTATGAGTATCAGACAATAAAGTTAACTTTGTTCCAAAAAGATGTATTAAAGAATGGTACTATATCTCTTTGTTATGAGGTTATTGATATTTTTATTGGGTATACAAAATTGCCATTGTTCTAAAATAAACAGTATGAACCTTTAAGTGTCGATGGCTTTAGAAAATAAATGTAGTGCTGTGATTTTCGTACCCCAGGTAAGACTGTACCCTCCTTTTTGGAAGAGTTAGCACAGCCATTTCTCAACTCCTAACAATACTCTACTGCTCAAAACTCTCCTACCAACATATCTTTATTTTTATGCTAGAAGAGAGATCTTCAAAAAATAAGCAGGTCATTTGTGTAACTGTGCACCACTCTCTTTTCCTAGAGATACCAAATCTAACAAAAGTTTCACTTGAATGCCTTTTTTTTTCAAGAGTATACAGAGATAATCTAGCAAATCATACATCTGTAGGGAATTTTTGTTTCTTGTTCCTTTTCCATTCCCTGCTATTCTTTTGCTATGTTCACTACCGGTATCTTACTTACAGTAGATATTAAGCAACTTAATACAGAGGCCTTTTTCCCCAATGTCTGTCTAAGAAAAGCTGCATGGAGGGATTCTTGATCCTGACTGGAGTTTTCAACCATTACAGTTAAGAAAACATCAATTAAAAACAATCTTCCTTTCCTTGCACGCAGTGATACCATATATTGTTTGCAGTTGATCTCTACCCTCCACAGCATGTGCTCTGCTGCCATATTCTGTCTAGGATGATCTCCTTGATCTTACTTAGTTATCTCACAATAATAAACAAATACTTTTCAGGATAATCCTCAGATGAATGTTGATATATAATCACTCTCTTAATTAGTTAATTATCAGAAGTCAGATCTCAAGCACCGTAATGAAAAGCTAAAATCCATTATTTCAGCAAGCATACAGTAAAATCAAGATGTGGAGTGGGCTTGCAAGCTTGAAAAGGATGAACTGATGGAAAAAAAAGGATGTATCAGCACACACAACTGAAGAGACAGCAGCCAGTACATAGTCCAGGAAATCCTTAATCAAAAAGCTTCTAAGCCTATCTATGCTGTGACAAAGGCTGCTCCAGTCCCTGCAATAGTATGTTAAGGACCCAGAAGTCTCTTTTCATTGCACTTCAGCAGTTTTTCCACGTTGAGATTTCTGGACTGAATCTCTTAAAGGCTTATTATGTGTTACACTGGAAGTTGTTTGATATCTCATAATAGTAACATCATCATATTTTTAAACTTTATCCTGTCATATTACTATACTACAATTGCTCCTGCTCAGCTGTTTCTGGTGGCATATGTTCCACACAGAAACTAGTTGCTTATTAAATCAGCTTCCATTAAAAAAAAGTCTGGGAAATTACAAAACTGCAGTAAATATTCATGAGTTGAAGAGCATTCCGTTTGTATAAATAACTGAGTGATAGTTAGGACTAAGGATGCCTTGCTGCATGTGGGTAAACTGACACATTTTCCCAGGAATGGCTAAGTAGGCTAGTGATTCAAATGATAACATTTATGAATTAACAGGAAATCAATGACATTTTAATCTACTTTTTACCAGTTTATCTTCCAACTTGTCAGTTCACCATTTATGTGTTTTGATTTACATACGTCCAAGCTCATGAGCACTAAAGGCTTACATCTTAAGATTTTGCTTGGGTGTATAAATATGTTTAGCTCTCCAGAAAAAAATATCTATTTGTTTTGTCCTGTGCTGAAAAAAAACCCTGAAATCTAAAAATCCAAATTAATATTCTGTGACCATCATCACGAAAATTGCAAGTAATTTTCTAACATCTTTAGCAAAATGCACTGGCTGTCTTTTCCACTCTTTTGCATTATTTAAATATGGCTTTTCTATCTTCTTCATGGATATTTTGAGAGAATGGGATTAGTTCTGTATGCTAATAATCCTGCATGTGCTATTTCTAATGCTGTGAGCAAGTGCAGGCAAAATCACCTAACTTTAATCTTAGGTGCCCTAATTTAGATTGACAGTGTAATGGTAGTGATTTGGTATGAGAGCATGCCTGCATACAAATGAATTTATATATTCATCCACTTCCCACTTTCTTTCATAGTCAAAGAATTACATTGCAGTTACATTTCCAAAGATAATTTTCAATATGATACCCCAAAAATGAAGACGAAAGATGAAGAGCTGTGTCTGTGGAGAGACTGTTTCCCTCTTTCTTAAGCTTGAATTAGGGTTGCAAAAAATCTCTATGAATTGTTTTCATAGATGTAAGTATTTCAGTGTAAATGAAATCCCAGCTGGCACTGAGGTAAAACTGCTCTGAAGAAACACTTTTCTTAGGGTGATGCTATAGCATGGTCAACAGTTGGGGAGAGGAGGAGAAAAAGCAAATGCAGGAAGGAAAAACAGAGAAAAAGGAACTGAAGCGCAAACTCTCTGTGTAATGAAATCATAATATCCACCTAGGCCACGACTGGATAATTTAATAAAACTTTATGGAGAACAATAAAAATTGTTGGCTACATCAAATTTCTCTTGGATATTCTCTTCTACGTTGGTTATCAATTGTACATTATAATCCTAATTAATTTGGCATTAATGATGTCTTAGGCAAGCAAGTCTTAGTGTTACTGACTGTATCTCTAATCTTTTCTATATACAGAAGCCTATAGGACATAATATGAACCAATTCAGGATCAGTGTTGTACTACATATACTGAGGTTTATAAAGACACAGCAGAACACTTTCACTGTGCATCAGCAATGTGGCTAAGTCTCTTTAATTGCTACAGATTTTCCTAAGCAAGAGAAAAATTAAGAAGTACAAAACTCTCTGCCTTTTATTCCCACGGTTCAGAGCCAAACATTCTAGATTTTGATTAGGTTTATTTTGAAATTAGATACTTTTCCTAAAATAAAAAAGCAGCATTTCATTTAAAAAAATAACAAATACAGTGTCCTTGGTAGAACAGCATGTGCATGGAAAAACTGAACCTCTATGTCTCTGTGCTATATGCACCATGTGTATAAAAATTGTGAATTATGAATTTTCACTGTCCATTACACTGAAGAAAAATAGTAACTAGACCAGTTACTCATGTTTATTCTCTTCCACATAACTGTTAAATGCTAGGGCTAATTACGTCATTAGAAGTTCACTCTCAGTTATATTTCTGTCTCAGTTTATTTTCCATTAGCGTTCTTTTAGACCATTTGGACTTTTCAAAATTGTCTACGCTTTGAAGCATCTTCACTTATGTAATTAGGTCTAAGAAAGTGCAGCCATGAGCTCTCTGAAATCACAGGCCACTGCCTAACTGGGTTGTACAGGCACATTTACTCACATGCAGCTCACTCTTTCATGACATTTCCAGTGGGAATTTTTCCTTTTTTGTATTGCAGATTGAAGTAAAACAAGCTTGTTCTTATTCAGTTTTCTGCATAAAAATATTTTTCATCTTTGAAAAGTATGGATTTGTTCCTTTACACAGCACTTCCTATGTGTACTTGTTTATGTTTGAATTACAGATTTAAAGATGCAGTTTCCACATGGTTCTTCTAACTACTCCATAGAGAGCTGTAGGTGACAATACGAGAGAATATAGCATAAATGCTGTGGTTTGATCTCCAGGGTTCTGCAGAAGTCAGAGAAAATTCTACATATGAAGTGCCGTCAGGACTGTGCCCGTAACAGTTAGCTTCATGGTCTGTTCCACATAGTTCTGAACTTCAATGGACTTTTCAGTCTAACGTTACATTCTGGTACATCAATATGTCACGCTTACACAGTGGCACGAGCTTAGACTTCCTCAAGAGGTGGCAGAGAATGGTCAGTCAGTCTTGAACCCCATGGTCTATTCAGCCACTATTGCTGAATGGTTGAGAAGCTATTTGCTTTCTTTTGCTCACTTTCAGTGGTGGAGGGCCAAGTTCTTCTTCTTACCACAGGTGCAGTCAGAACAAGAGAGTGAAGGAGATGGCTTGCTTCCTCTTTGTATTTTGCCTGACTCTGGGGAGCAAAATAGTTCTAGCAGTGAGTATGAGAAAATCTGAGTGTAAATAAAGGTATCAGAGGATAAGCATATGTGACTGCAAATTGTATACTAGGAATCTCCGGCAGTGAGGCAGATTGTCCTACCCTGCCAAAAAAGATAAATAAGATAAATATGAACTACAAAACGGGAAACTGGAAGGGAACTTCAATACTCAAGACAGTTTCAGAGAAGAGAAATCATTTGAGCCTGTAGAATTTGTAAAAGCTCTCAAAGGTATCATTAGGAAAATTTTCTGCACGATGATTAGTTCCAGAAATTATACTATGTAGCTTAAATTGTGAAATAGTTGAACCTGATGATCTCTGAAAACAGAACTTCTGTACAGAAAAATCTTTACTTCTGTTAAATGCAATAAATATTTTTATGCTACTTTTATTACAGAATATGTCAAAACTCCGCTACCATAACTAACATGTCATAGGCCGTAATTTATGGATTCCTGACACTTAATAAAAAAGAGAAAGTTTGCTTCTGATTTTAGAACATTTGTTTCAAAAAGAATTTATTGTAGAAATACATTGTTTCAGAAAATGATTTAGTGAATTCTTTCCTTCTTTTAAGTAGCAGACTAAGCAACAGGTTTGGGGTCAAGAAGTTTTTCATCTTTGCATAATCTATAAGGCCTTCAGGGTGTCTGTGTTTGAATATGGAAAGGTTTTGTTGCACTATCCTCCAGTGCTATTCTTAGAGATACCATCTGGCAGTTCTACCACTAGAGATAGTCTTTTAATGCAGCAAGATTGGTTAATAGCCTCTTAATCCTCACAGTGGATGCTTGTAATAATTTCTATCACTATCATATGAACAAGCTTTCAATTTTTGGAACGCTGATTGGAAATTAACCCAATTTATTGACTATCCTTATCTCTGACCAAAGGTCCTTAGTGTGTCCTTCAGAGCCATGAAGTACTTCTAAGACATCTGTGCCACTTAGTTTTAAAGAGCTGCAAAATCTGAGGCCAACAGCATCTGCTCTAAGTCTCTTACTTGACTCTCTATAAGTTTACTGATGCTTCTGTGATTGAGGGAACAGTGAGTTTACCACTGAAAATTGAAAAACATTCCATCCATTTTTAAACTGTCCTTAATAATTCCCTTCTTGTTATTTAGAAACTTTTCTCAGCAACCAGTGATAGGTTTAATTTTCCTTCACTTTCCAATTTATGTTTTTCTCAAAAGTACATAGAAATGTTCTTTAAAATCAGTTGTAAACTCATCTTACTCCACCTCGTTTATCTGAAAAAAAATCAATCATATTTCAATATACACTATAGCATGGTAACTGTTATTAAAGATATATAATGATTTACTGATTGCTATTGTTTTTAAGAGCCCTGTCACTTTTACTGGGTCTCTCAAAGGTACTTGATATGATTATTGTCTATCAGAGGGTTGCCCAATATTGCTGTTTTTTAATTTAACTTATATTTAGCACTCCAGCTGTTGACAATTTGTCTCCAGATAAGTTTAGAAAAGATCCAGGGTTTCATGCTATATTGGTCCTCAGGGATATGATTTAGGATATCTTCCTTTTTTGTGCATTGTTACTTAAGACTGTTTTGCACAGTGTATTAAAGTTTCTGTGGGATCAAATTTCAGATATCGCAGCACTTAAGGAAAATCACCAAAATCAAAAAGTTTTATTAGTGTTTGCTGAATAAGCAGTAATATGTAAGGCTTTAACCTTTTCAACTTTGTAATCCTACTCTGTAGCTGCCCTCTCTGAATGTTAGGCTGTCATTCATTATGTATCAGGGGACTTCTATCTCTGTGTGGATTGTTTATAGAACACTTCTTTAGCATTTATGGAACTTTACACTATTGACAAAATCCAGAACTGTTAGTGAATGCACTTGATTTGTCAAGACAACAGCACTGAAATTTTATGCACCAACTTTTCTGCTGATATATAGAGAGATAACTTCACTGAATTTGGAAGGGTAATGCACAATCATCACCACAAAAAACCCCAGCTCTTTACTGAATTAATTATGATATACTCAAGTTGTTGATTTAAAACTAACAGGGTGGCTCTCATTCTTCCAAGCACTTAGCAATTTCAGAATGTTAATCTTATTTTATAACGGTCTGATCTATTAAACTGCAAATTCACTTTTTTCTTCTAAAACATTTTAGGTACAATCTCAAACCTATTTCACATCAAAACTTGAACTGAATTATGTGCTTTTTAAATTAGGACCTATGTAGCTTTCAAGGGATGTAAAAAACTACTTTTTATTAAAAGGCCAAGATCTTTATTTATATTCCTTCTCCTGCCTTTCAGGAAAGGGCCTTTTATCATCCTTCCCTCCCAGGATTCCATATAGAGCCTCTGTTACCCATCCAGTAACGGTATCTCTTTCACAACAGTCTAAATGCTCAGAAGTTTGTTAAGTTCCATTGGGAGAACACTAAGACATGGGGTGTTGTTACTATGGAGGTACTCGCTGTTGTCACTGACTTTTTGATCTGCAGACAGCTGCACATGTACTTCACGATGAACAGTTGATTAGAGATGCATGTTTATGAGATCATTTTTATCTCTTCTCAAATATTCACAGACTTTAACTACAGAAAATGGCAGTGGCCAATAAGCTGTAGCTATTCCTTCCTTATTATCCCCTTCCCACTCTCATTTTATTCATGAGCTCTAGTGTACTTAAAAGGAGACAAGCTTGTGAAGAATGCAGAGCTGACTAACAGAACCAGCCTCCTCAGCTGTCACTCAAGAAACGTTATTTGGTAAGTTCCTGGTTTCACCGCCTTTGCCGCAAGGGCAGTTTCTGGTCCATGTTCAACTTGTTTCTAGCCAGGACCCCCAGGTCCTTCTCTGCAAAGTTGCTGGTTGGCCTCCAGCCTCTACTAATGCACGGGCATGTATTGGTGTGTTAAAACACTGATTTTTAGAACAGCATAAAAAGACGTATCTAAAAAAGTTTCTTGATGAGAATTTTTTGGCCGCTTCTATGAAATCATACGTTTTGCAAGTATGCAATTAGGCACCATTCTATCATGACTAGATCATGGTGGATTAGAGCTGTGTTGCAACACATCAGTGAACTCTGAAACTCTTCCCTTTACAATATCAGTTGTTTCTGGAACCAATATCATTTCTATCAACTTGATCAGTTAGGAATAAAGCTGGCATGGAATGTGATAGAGCAAGTATCTATCAGCTAACAGAGGAACTTGAGCAATCAGTCACTGATCATGTTTGAAAGCCGAAACCAGGCACCAGAAGCGTATCATGAATTTGTATTTCTACTATGTTGGTGTTTGAGCGGTTCTGTACCCTTTCTATTCAAATCCTGATTAAATGTTGGGCATTTTAAAACTAGTAAGTTAAGTTTAGCCATCCATGCACCTTTCCACTGCTTGGTTTTGACATCTCACAAAGCAAATTTGCTTTCTTATTTCAAGCTTCCTGAAATTCTTAATTTCAAAATGGTAGCTCTTCAAAAAGCAATGCTTTTGCATGGAGAATCAGTTTTGCTGAATAAAGAACATAGTTTCTTTGTCATGTACCTAATCCCTAATCTACTTTATATAGAGAATTTTAATTTTTTTACAGAGGTTAAAGAGTATCTCTTGTATTAACTGTATCTCACTCTGATCCAGACAGATTTAATGTATGACCACAACTATAAGGTACATTTGTTTATCATTCCTCCTGCTGCAGTACTGTAGTATCTGTTACAACTGTTGATCTTCAGTTCTGGAACCAATAATGTCCTTAACTGATAATAAAATTACAAGGAAGTAACAATAATGTCATCATCCTTGAATTTCACTCAAGGAATTGCTGCTCTTTCTTGAAGAATCTACTTCATCTATCACAACTGTAAAACAATTTCCAAAACCTTTCTCAGAAATATTCCTGTGATTAAGAACTCTATCTTTGATCACCTCATTATGAATAATCAAACTTGTGAATTTACTTTATTTTAGAATGGCTAGAAAAGAGTTATCAGATCATACTCTGCTCTCAGACAAAGAAAATGAATAAAATCGAAATAAATCTATCCATTTAGGGACCTTTTATTATTGTTGTTGTTGTTGTTGTAACAGCATGTAACAACTTCATAACCCAAATTCTCATTTGGTATAATGATATATACATTTAATTCCAAGTTACCTGTGACATTATCTAGATTAGAGATTAACCTCTGCAGAGACAGAGATAGAAGTCTACAAAGCCTGCAAACATTGTCTACCAGTATTAGCTCAAAAACATCTGGAGTGTCAGCTAGTAAGCCAAATTATCTCAGCATCACATTCCTGGAACAGAGAAGCTTGGTGCATAGACATCCTTGGGGTATGAAACACAGTCCAGCTGGGTATATTCTGAAAGATGTACTGAATCTCTGGTGTTTAGGAGGAGTTATTATTTTCAATTAATTCATGAAAACCTGAAGCCTTGGACAGTGTATTGTCACACAATTTTCTTATCAAGATGTTGGACTTGACTTTTCAGGTGGTCTCAGCAACATTTTCGTCAATACTCTAGATGAAGAAAGTCTTAACACAAGTACAGTTGACATGAAACTGGCTCTATGTGTTTATGTAGACCAGAATTTGAAGTGTTAGTGAATATAGTGTAGAGACACTGGAATTTATCTTCAGTTCAAATGTAACTGGACTGTAACTGAGCTGGAGTTGCTGGAGTTGGTGAGTTCTTATAGAAACTCTGGAAAGATGCCCGAGTTCTTGTTGTCTGGGTTGCTCCATATTGCCACTGTCATGGTCAAAGGTTTTACTATTAGTAAAATTTGCCTGCTTTCTGATTTCTTTGAGAAGGACTGAAAATCTGGCTTGTTAACAAAAATCTCAGTAGGTCCTTGAAAAGTATCAGCTTCTCCATAGTGAAAAAAGAAATCTAGTGACTTCCAAGTTTATCTGAAATCTTTGCCATTTAGAGAATTTATTTCACATCCTTAGTCAAAAATAAGCTGTGAATACAATGTCTGTAATAGAGGAAACAATATATTACATCACTAACATACGATATTCTCAAAACAGCGCCACTGAAAATCAAGGCATGATGTGAAAAACTGTGCCTTTGTGTTCCAAGCATAAAAAGACTTACATGACAGTTATTGAATAATTTCAGAAATACTGAAAATTTTACATAGCAGCTGTAGCATTTCTGTTTCATATGGTAGCAAAGTCAGTTTGAGTATCAAAATCAAATGAATTGATTCACTTGTTGAATCTAGTTTTCTTCCTCTTGAATCTAGTTTTCTTCTTGCTTACCTGCTCTGCTTTAAGTGATTTCATTTTGACAACCTGAAATGACAAACTTCTTTGTACTTCATTCAGTACTTTCTTAATAAGAATGACAGAGCATAATTAAGCACATGCATAATGCTCTTTGAAAATATTACCTGCTTAGCTTTCCTCTGAGTTTTTTCGTAGAACAGATTACAGTGTAGCAGAAGTGAGCACAATAGTCTATACTTTATCTACTGAAAATGCTGGAAAACACGTACTTTTGTGTAACTTTTTCATTTTCTCTCTTGTCCAGAACCTTTAAGAAGGAAAAGGTAACCAACAGAACAAACAACACTGGTGGTCTTATGACTATCAACCTAGCTCAGGATTCTCAGGAGTTCCCTTATATATATTGTTCAAGAATAAGTATGGAAATAGATGGAAATAGATGATTCCACCCCATTTTGTCAGAAGACCTAAATGATGGTGATTGTATCTGTTAGATAAATGCAATAATAGTGATATTTAGCTTTTACTTATTATTTCATTCTAACCTCCAGTCTATACCCACAAATAAAAATATTTATTAAGTATTTTTTTAAACTGAAGTATGACTATTCCCAGCATCTAAAACCAGTATGTCTCTCATACCAGATATATGCCACCTTGAAAAATCAGCTCATCCAAGGGCACTAGGAGTTGTAACATGCAAAATCTATTTCTGCATATAATATAGTACTTTTTAGTGTAGTTCAAATTAAAGATTTACAAACTGGCTCACTATTTGTTCAATGAATTGGGACATTAAATTTCATCAGTAAAAATTCATTTAAGAATCTAGACACATAAATACGCAATTTGCCTACAAACAAACCTTATGAGGATTAGGTATTATACGAAATGTCAGTCTGATAATGTGTGACACCACAAAACATAACCCAACTACATCCTACAGGTGAGAGTGCAACCATTTTAAAATGTAAATACCTAAGGTTTTTTTAAGATTTAGTTTTTCTTATTAGCAGTGTGATAGCAGCTGAAAAGTTGCTATTTGAAGTACTGGTATAACAGAAAAAAAGATGATGAAATCTGTATTTTCTTCTGCCTTCAATCATAACCTGTGTTCTAAATGATTCAGTTATAAACCCAAGATACAACGTACTTCATTGATTTAATTTACTTTTTGTGAGGGTATTGTATACAATAACTTTCTAAGATTCATTGGCCATTTTAAATTCAGACAGTCTGCAAATTGCCCGAGCACCAGAGGGAAATTAACATAAAGAAAAAAATTGTAGCTAAATATTGAGTTACTCTTTATGGTATGCAAGGTACAAAACAATACTGGCAACAGCACAAATCTTTCAAATAAAAATACCTTGATGTTGGGAAAGGGTAAAGCTGAAAAAAAAATGTAGTAGTTATGAGTTCATTAACAATAATTCTCTTGCAAGATCACTTCCTTTAACAAGCCCAGAAAGCCAACAATGAACAAAGCAAAAATCGAACTAACAAGCAACATATTTCAGGAACATTCTTAAATGCTTCATATAACATTTGGTGGGGGGGGGGGGTTAGATGATGTACTCCTCTAAAAAGAGAAATAGAGAAATATTTTTGTGAAAAAATTTTGGCTGAAATCCTGCTTGTACGGAACAAAAAGAATTATAGTTGAAAGATCATTTTAAGAAGGATTTTTCATACTGATCGCCCATAAAACAAAAACATCAATTCAACTGTTAGTAATAGAAAAGCCTGCTATCAAGAATTACTTTTTGACAGCAAACTGCAGATATAAATCTTGTCATTACAACCACTCTATTTCTTCCCCTGAATGACAAGCCTTTCAGCTTAACTTCTATCTCATACTACTAAGCAGATGATCTTGCTTGTCTCTAGTGTTCCTTCCTCTTTTCTGTAGTATTTTCCAATGATACTCAGCAAAATAAACAAGCCACTTGCCATTACAGTAGGAGAGCTATTTTCAATAACATTTCATTTAATGAATTTAGCCCTGTGTTTTTGTCATTGTGAACAGATTCTGAATTCCTCAAAATTTTTCAAAACTATACACACAGATCTACACTTCACTTGTAAATAGGTCAAGAACTATCTAGCACTTACCATATTTGTTGCTCATAATGCTTTATTTTTCGTGTCACTTCCATTTCAGGAACTCTTCTGCTCCCTATGGATGACACTAAAGCCCTTCAAGATGTCTGCAAAATAAATTATCTTGCAAAAGCTGTATTCCTCACGCTTTCCACACACTTTCCTTCTGCAATGTTCCCTGTAAACAAATGCTCTATCATCTCTAAAGACTGAGAGACAGCAAAGGTTGGTGGAAAGTAGATGATGCAGACAGCACTTTATTGAAAATTTAAGTACTTTTACAGCACTGTTCTATATGTACAATTTATATATCCTAGATAGGAGGCTGAAAGGGATGGTAGGTGTTACTTGCTGTAGAATGACAACTCAGAAATATGTTCTGTGGAGCATCTGTCAATCAATGTTCCAACTAATAATGTGGTATAAGATACACTGCTTAGAACTTGTGACAAACTGACAAATCATATATGAAAAAAAATGTTCCATTCCTTAAACACTTACCCATGTACATATATGAAAAGGCAGTCAATGGAAAATCTCTGTCTAGGTGACTTTATGCTGGAGGTCTTGTACAATAACCAATAAAACACCCTTGGAATTTCTAAAAATGATAAATGAGAACTTTCTAACCCAAAACACATGGCATAATTTTACATCAGGTCTGACAGAAAACAAAAGGTGACAGATCACTGAATTGAAAGTCAAGGCTCAATCTGCTGTACAGACTATTCAATTAGCTATGTGCAAAAGAAAATATACTCTTGATTAGACTGCACAGAAAATTTTGGCTTAATTTTCCAAAATTTAAAGGAAATATATCAACGGTAGTAGACTGAAATTTTAATTGATAATAAAATTATTTTAAAATGTTTTATTACATATTTAAAATATGTGATTCTGAAAAATACATAAAGATACTTGTTTAATTAACAGATTCTGTTAAGAAGGTAGATATGTAAATATTTAGGAAAGCAAAACAGATAACTAAAAAATGACAGATGACACCAAAGAGAAGAAAAGGATAGTAAGAAAATGCAAATGCATCACAGCTAACTGTAAGGAAATATTCTTTGCTCTTTCAAAGTCCACAGAAAAATTAAACAACAAACTTCCTATTTTTTCTCTTTATTAGCAGGACCAGATACCTTGAACTCGAAAGTATTAAAAGACTTGGGAAAGGAGATCTCTGATTCATTAAGGCTGTTTTTTTTAATAAAGATGGAACAATAGAAAAAAATGAGGTGCCATTGTTTTCAAATACGTTTTTCAGTAAAAGATAGGAAAAGCTGAATCTCTTTAGTTTATCAGCAGAAGATCACGATTATTAAGGGAAATAATTTTTTGTAGCAGATTGCCTCTTAGTTTGCCTGAAAAAAGTCATAACGAATCAAATGGAAGTTGAATTAGGCTAGAAATAAGGCATATATTTTTAGTCAGTGTGATTCAGGCAGGGAATTGAAAATTTCTGATGGAGCTGAAAAAGCCTTGATGCCTTGTTTCACTATTTTCAGAATGAAAGATACAAGTTAATGAGCTCAATTTTTTTTCCTAAAAAGTCATATTTCACTCTGTATAAAGAGAAACGAAATGAAAATCCATAATGGAACTATTTTATTTTCGTGGAGGAAAAAAAGAGTTTCTAACAACCTGATAAACTATTTCCCCAGAATTTTCCTTCTCCGAATTTAAAACTTTTTGGTTTGATCTTACTTGAAATAGAGCCAGATGTTGAAAACCCCAAATCTTTTGCAAAATGGAAACTGCATACTCTACACAGTTCTTAGTACACTGCTTAATGATACTGTCAAAACTGGAAAATATTCTTTATGAAATATACCTAAACAAGACTGAAATGGGAATTCATGTGCAGAACACTGTTGCCAAATAATATAGGTACCTGAAACAATTTATAAAATATATGAATGTATTTGGTCTCTGTTAGCGTATGACTTTGTATGCATGCTTTCGAACACTAATTTCCTATGCAGAAAATAATGAGTGTGACTGAAAACAAATGAAACAGGTTAATTCTAAAGCATTGTCTGTTTGCTACATAGGTGGAGAAGAGGGAAGGGAGATAGAAAAAGGGAGAATATTGCAGACCAAGAGGGATTGAAAAATATATAGCAACAACAATATGAAATATTTTGCTGCAAGAAAAAACATCTGTATCAGCTATTATGTTAAAATCAATTTAGATTTCCATTTATTCCAAGATTGGGACCCAAGAACAACTACCAAAAAAACTCTGCCTTTATAATCAGCATCAGTGATGACAATTAAGGGGTAATAACTTACGGCTGGACTGCTTTTTCTTCTCCTGAACATTTTAATATTGCTGAACATTTTAATATTGCTGACTCAATCTTTTCTAGTCATACTGCAAGCAGAAATCCAGTATTATTTTTTGTTACAAATGCCTACCTAGTGTAGCTACAATTGTAAGCTTCACTTGAAAAGGGGCATTGAATATGGTTACTATTTCACAAAAATTGTATCTCCTTATTAGCAGAAGAAACTTCTGTTGAAAAATCACCTGCAATTACCAAATAGGCACTTTTTAAAAATTTGATTAATCAGCTGTAAACAACAGTCACTCCAAAGCTCATCTCCTGAAACACTGAATAATTACTGTCCAAGTGAGAATGTGACCTAACCAAAACTGGAACCAACTGTGAGCTTTAATTACCAAAATCTTCTTATTCACCTAGTGATTTGCTTCAAGTATGCAAAAAAACCTGTGAACAGACTTTAACATTAAGATTATTAGGAATGCCAGTGACCTCAGTGGTATTGGTTGAAATGAATAAAGTTGAGCGTGGCTATAATTCTTCAGAAGATCTGGGCCTGATATGAATTCACTCACACTACACTCAAGAATGCTCTTCAGACACAGGATTCTGCAAATTGCATACACTTTGAAGACAGTAAGGCCATTCAAAGGGAACTGTGGCAATGACAGCCACGGTTTTCTCTAAGCCTGCCCTATAGTGTAAGAATCCATTCTGCTGAGACTGTGGGAAAGGAACATACAGTGAGGGAAGCTGTGAGCCTTGACTTCAGGAACCAGTTTTAAGGAATCTTCCTGATTCAGACAGAAATGGTATCCAGGAAAGAGAAGGAAAGTGATGGATAGCAAACTTCTCAGTTTCAGTGTACCTAATTATCATTACAGATATGTCAACAATTAGTCGGTAATAAGGATTTTAAGCAAGCCTGCCTACCAGCTTAAGTACTATCATCATTTCTGTGTTCTAAGTCTTGTATACAAAAGATTTATCGTGATAGGTGTAAGTCACATAGTCTCTATGTGTCTTAATTTTTTCTTATAGAAATGAGCATAATAGACTAAATGGTTTTATGAAAATAAATACACATTTGATAAACTGACATAAAGTGTGCTAATATAATGTTTGAATTTTTCTATCTCTGCTTCTTGACAATAACAAAGTGTATATCAAATTGCCTCTCCTTATATTATAAAGCTTTGCCAAAAGATAATCTCTGCCAGCCAAAGAATTTACACCAGTATCAGATACAGCTCTGAGGTATGCTCATATAAGACTTTATAAGAGTAAAGATTACTTTCAGAATCCCATAGAAATTAAAAGGAATTAATGCACAACAAGAATCAATAGAACAAGTTGTGTGAATGAACAGGTCTACAAAAAGCTGAAGATGATAACATTTACAGTCTTTAAAGATCAATTATTAACTATAGTTTGTCTGTATTTATGTTTCATCTCATAGCAGAACAAATGTACTACAAATACATGTATAGCTTAATGAAAGTATTATAGACTGACTCCTGTCAACTAATTTGAGTACTGATTTCACACTTATGATACATTTGTGATGCCTAACCCTGAAATTAATGAGTCCACTTGGCAAGATACAGAATGATTGATGAGGCACAATAGAAAGAGTTTGCTCTGATCCACTAATAGAGAAAGGTTGTATTGCCCCACTGTACTGAAAAAATAAATAGTTTAGGTCAATATAAGTGAATCTCCAGCATCAACTGAGAGAGAGTGCATTATGTAAGACCAATTGCATAAGCTGACTATAAGCAGGCCCCAGTATCTCATTTCTAGTCTTTTTTGCCATGCATTTTGGTTCACTCCAAGAAAATAAATTCATCCTGAAATGGAGGCAATATTCAACTATTTGCCAAATCACACATGTAGCTGAAAAAAACAGACAGCAGGTGTAATAGATTGTACCCTAAAGGTAGGATAGTTCCATAAAGTGTGCTTTGTGTTATGTTCAATAAGCACAGCCTCGTATTTCTGATTCAGTCCCTTCACTCCTTGAAAGCTCAGACTAGAATTCACTATTTAAAATGTGCCTCTTCATGATGTAAACACATTCTGTATGTGTTTCAGCTCACTGGTTTTGGGAGAGTGCCCTATTAGGATGGAAATACAGACTTATGTTTTGCGTAATAATGAATCTGCTGTATTTCCTGCCATATGACATGGAGAAAATGGCCCCTATCTCCTGTTTTGCATCACCTCATTTCAGCCAGGTCAGGCCATAATCCCTTCTATAACATACACAAACAAGCAAACAAACCCGAATCCTGCTGAAAACACTTTTCTGTACATCACTGTATGATTTCGCTCTCATCTGATATTTTTGCCACAGAAATGGTGTTGTTGCCTGCCATTCATTTCTTAAAATCCAATTACATAGATTAGCAATACAAATTCAGGCTTTACAATATTTTTTTCAAATGAAGTAGTGGTAGCATTCTGGATGTCCTGCTCCTGGTATAAATGTCTGGGAGAAAACATGATTCAATGGCTATGATGACAGCAGAAAACAGGGCAACTCAGTTTAGTGTGCTTTTCTAGTTCAGACTTGCAATGTGATCTCAAGCTTGGACTCATTATGCTTCAGTTCCTATCTCCAAAACTAGGATAATAACACTTCCTTACTTTACAGATCTCTTCGAAAGATAAATACTTTAGAAATTGTTAGTTGCTTTGATAATATAGCCAAGTACACTTCGAAAACAAGACAGAAATACAGGTTTTTTTCCTGTTTTTTCTTTTTTACTATAATATCTTTACCTTGTTTTGTAAGGCGTGCATTCAGTGAGTGATAGAAATTTTCATTTCCTTCATCTGTTTGGCGAGTGGTAACTCTTCAGCAGAGCACTACTTCAGAGAATGCAAAAAAGCTCTGGTTCACAGACAATTCCCCCTTTCCTTCACAAGAGAAAAACAAAATGAAAAATAGGATTAGAGCTAAAGATATATTTTGAGGAAACCAAATGATGACCCGGAGTAAACTTATCAATTTTCACCCAATTGGAGGAAACAGGATACCTAGGTATGTATCAAGATTTCTTTAGAAATGTCTTTCCTCCTGCTAGAGTACTCCTCTTTCTACGTGATCCACATATTCAGCTGAACAGTGAATGTTCACCACAAATCACCCAGCTGAGAATCTAAACTGAATCCACACCTTGCTTGTGCCTACTTTGCTACAGGGCTTTTTGAGGACTTTCATGACTGCATTTTCCTCCTTCCTCCAATTTGATTTGCTCTTAATAATAAGCTTTCCATAATATCATTGATAAAGTAGTAAAGGAAAGTTATCGACTCATCATGCATGTCCCATAGCTTCAGAACAAAGAACAGCAGAGGAAAAAAATATTTTAATATATGGTGCCCAAAGTGAAGGGGAGATTCTTCTTTTCAGTGTAATAAAATACGGATAGTATCTAGACGAAAGCAAACATGGATATCCCCCAACTGGATGCAACATCTGTTCTGCTTCCAAATCCCAATTATTAGACAAAAGAAAAAGTTCTAGGAATGTCCTAGAAATGTTATTCAGAAAAATTTAAGGAGTCAGAGGTGAATATACCAGGTTAATGACTATTCACTGATCACCTGAAACAATCTGATCTTGTATATTTTTTGTAAGAAACATTTTTCAGAGATGATGTTAGATCTTTTCTGAGGATTTACCTGTTTCCATTCAAAAGCCATTAAATGAAAATGCCATCTCCCTTCAATGAGATACTAAAGCCACAGTCAGCATTTCACTGGATGAAACAGTTACAGAACACTGTCCACATTTTCAGAAAATATACATTAACAGTTTCTGAGTTAAATGAAGTTTCCAAGAGTTTCTTCTGATCTTCATGCAATTGCATGCCATAATATAGCTTATGACTATAGTTACTGGCCTGTAGCATAGTTCTACCTTAAGGGAAAACTGGCTGCATTTATTTCAGCAGGGCTTGAGTTGCTTATACTATTTCTGAACATAGACTTCAGCTCTTGTTATTATCTGTCATACACTGTCATTGCAGTGATAGTTTAGTGTTAAGCTAGCAGAAGTTACGAGTCAGATGCACAGAGAGATTAGATCCTATAACAAGAAGCCATTTTACAGCACCCACATATGACCAGAAGTGTCTAATTGCAGGTTTTACATCTTAGATCCAACTCAGTGGCCTAAACATATGCTTATAGGCATGTTTCTAGCATCAGCACCCTTTGGCCTATCTGGACACAGTTCAGTCTTGTCCGTGTTTAGCAGGCTGGTGCCCGTCTTATGCCTGACCTCATCATTTTTCTGCGGAGGGACACGAAATTGGACACAGTCATACAGTCATGTGCTTTAAAGTCTCTACAAAATGCAGTTAGCAAAACATTTCTCTTCTCTTTTCTCTCTCCCCTTCTCTTCTCTCCCCTTCTCCTTCCCCCTCCCCCAGTCCCTGAAGCCTTAGAAAAACCTTATTTCCAAGATGTGGAAGACTTCAAGAATCTCTTCCCTTAGCACTTACTGGGAGACTATGAAACAGGGACTCATTTTTTTCAAGAAGTGGCAGAAATCCAGTTATTCCCATTATGGATAGCTCTCTTAATATAAGAACATAGAATTACACTAATTGTTTATGTCTGGCCTCACAAATTTTAATTATGCCGTGCACACAGAAGTCTCATGGAGCCTTTCCCAGTTTTTATAAAAAAGAAATCACACTTTTCAAAGAAAGGGCTCAGGTCTCTGACTCTTACATGCCCTCATGTAAGCTTCAGTAAGCAGCTGATGTTTCTGATAAGGACTGTTTAACACAATCCTTTCCTTAGACTTTCCTCTTTCTGCATTCTGGTTCCTCTATGCAAACAGTCAGCAAATTCAGGATTATGAGGTTGAGGATGATATGAGAGGGTGAGAGTGAAAAAGTTCTAGCCTTCAATTCTACAAACCATAAACTCCATGTAGGTCCCTATTTTCCCAGCTAAGGTAAGGCAGTTTAGTAGAGATGTGATTGCTGTAAAAACAATAATGAACAGAAAAACAAGTGTGCAGTCAAAAAAGAGCGGAGGAATACGATAAAATTTTGCATACCGAAAAATTCTCAGCAGTAAGCTATAACAATTCTGCTTTTCTGATACATCTACTGACTGGCTGATAAGCTCTTACTTCTCCAGGTTTGCAGCTTTGGAAAGGTTTCCTCTTATGCATTAGTATATGCCCTGTCCTTACCAGTGACAAGGACAAATGCTAATGATTACCCAATACTACCAACAGCAGTGACAAGGCACATTAGTCTAGGTCCAGAGACCGTTTTATTCAACTTTGCTTGCTTATTCTCCAGACTTTTTTTCCCAGCCCAATGAGGATTATACTTGACCATGCCTTTCAGTACTCTCAGTTTCATGTTCCCCGGAATGACAGTGAAATGGAAAGAACCGTAATACAGTGATAAGGAAAGAGATATTGGCTTATATATCATGTCACATTAGAAGCCTCAAAGTGACAGATGGTGATTCTATTCACCTTTTTCCCAAGCTCAAAAATATAAAAGATTTCTAATAGTTTCTCTTTATGATGCTATATTGAGGTCAAACTGGTCATATACTACTTTATTCCTTGAGATGCAGCAATAAGGTACACAGTGCATAACAATTCAAAGACTTTCTATTTTAATACAATAATAGGCAGCAAATCAATGACTGCCAACACAGACTTCATTGTCAATTAATAATCCAAGGTTCTGCTCTCAGCTATTAACTCCAACAGCTAATGTTTTGGGGAGACACATTGAATGATATTTCAATTTTTCTAAATATTAGTATGAGGTAAAAAAGTGACTGGACATTTCTGGAAGATGCCATAATAATACTGTCTCTACCATTTCATGTGATAGTCCACAACACAAGCTCATAATCTGATTTGATACTGAAAGTTGTAAAAGGTTAATGATTTGTGTTTATTGTTTGATATGTCTCTAATTAGAGTAAAAAAGGCTTAGGACTAAATTCAGAAAAAGTTGTAGATCCTTAAAGTATGACTTAGGCAGAATATAGCTGCCAAGTACAAATTGTTTTGTTGTTGCTGTGTTTGTTTTAATCAGAAATAACTCTTGTTCACCCTGGCAGTATCTCAATTGCAAATGTAAGCTTTCTGAATTCAGAGTACACCAAGTGCCAAATGATGTCCATTTGTAGATGTTCAGAACTAGATCAGTCCTAACTAGCATGAACAGCTTAATGCCAAGCTGAACGAGTTTCTAGAAACTTGAGGTTTTTCTCAGTTTACCTGAAGTACTCACTCTGGTAGACATTTTCACACACACAGTGGCAGAATCAGTGCCTCAGATATGTTAACTTGTGGGCTGGCAACGTCCCTTTCCAAAAAAAAAAAAAAATGGTTATTAAAGCAGACAGCTAAGAAGCGTGTGTACAATTCTCTTGAGCTGTAGACAAATCAACCCCCTCCAAAGACCAGGACCTAATCACCAGCTGTAGGCCTCTTCAGAGAAAACAAAGGAAGTGTGGAAAGGGAAAACCTCTCCAGGTAATGTGACTGCAGTTAGATGTTTAAATAATTTGCTTAGGAGCAAGAGAATTGTGGGTTCTGTTTCTTGCTCTCTCCTAGTATTTTTCATCAAATACCTTTGCAGATAATCTTGGGAGAGAAAAATGTCAGCAAGCATCACGTGTCTATAGATAAGCGGCTTGAGGATATGGGAATGTAATATGCAGAAACATCCAGCTAAGTTATGGAAAATGGGTCTGAACTGAGTAGTTCAAGCCTGACTTCTGTATGAACACTATTATTTATGGAGAATATGGTACCCTTGCCTGTAACTAGTGGTCATCATGTCCAGATAAGGAATCGCTTGAAGTCTTGAGGACCAACTGTAATCTTGATTACAGTAATTGACATTAGTGTAATTATACCATCCTGTACTCATTAAAACGATTTGCCTGTGTAGACTGAGGGCATCATTAAGAGTGAATAGGGCTACTAAAATATGAATTCTCTCAGCTGTCCTATAAAAGTCAAAATCTATTTCACCTTTTTCACACTCTTCAGGTAGACACTGATAACAAACTGACTCACAGAATAAAATTTTTGTGAGAAATAACAGTGTACAGTTAATGCCAAATAATAGACAACTAATGGGCAATGCCAGTCTTAGACTGAGTTCCACAGAAGTTGTGGTAAGGTTGAACTATACAGTGCTCTGCTCCTGCTACAGTTATTCTTAGACATTACATGCAAGAGAGCAAAAACAATTCAAATACTGCAGTATAAGGTGTTAAAAAGTACTACCTGGGCAGGTAGTATTTTTTTGCCTTCTGCCATGTATATTTTATTTATTGTAGGTATTTTAGTTTTAATAGTACCTAGAAGAAAGTTACTTTATCACATATGGTTTACAGCCGATTTTAAAATCGATTGTTCCATGAGCAGCAGAACTAATGAAGTTAATGTTTTTTTAGGTCTCTACTAAAGGTGAGAGCATGCAGTAGTCTTTCCTTCAGCAAACATTTTAATATTGTATTCTTTTCCTAACAGCTTCTTTTCATGAAATATCAAAGAAAATAATATTTTTAAGAGACTCCTGTCAAAGCTGGATGAAGGTGGCTGATAGTCCAAAGATTATGTACATGAAAGCATGTGTATACAGACAGTATGAGTAATTAAGCCTCTCAAATGAACTCACAAATATTTCATGATATAGTAAGTACTGCAAAATAAATAATTTGCACCAGTCCTATAAAGCATGGGCGGTATACCTGTATCTATGGATTGAAAGACTTGCAACAGGCTGTTTTGCTGTAGTCCCATATAGGAATTCCAGTGACATCATGTCAGCATCCTGCAAAGCTCCATCTTCCTGAAACAGAAGAAATAATAGGATAACGACGTGTTTGAAATGATCGTCTGTCAACAGATCCCTTTGACCTATAGTTATAAGAATACAGAACAGGAAGTGCAAGGCACTACTGTAGATAAGTAAATATAAGGCAGGAGGACAGTGAATGGTAGGTGACACTTCGCATGAAATATTGATGTGAATGATGCTGAAAAGCAAGTTTTACTTGGAGAGGTATTTTGCACTACAGAACTAACTTTTAAACAATAGTTCACATTTCTGGAAGACTAGATATCTTTCTTAAAATGTTCCTACAACAATAAGTCTTGGATTTGTTAAAAAAAAATATGGATAGAGAATGATGGAGTCCAAAAATCATAGATGTTAGAGGAGAATGTAGAAGAGAAGAAAAAAAATGCAGAAGTGAAGAACAAGGTGGGGCTGGGAAATGGGAAGCTAAGAAACCAGGAAACCGAAGTATGTTATTTTTTGTAGAAATTAGTTTGTTGTATGACATTGCTATGGCCTTTCTCACAAAATGAGTCAGTCTTTGTAGAGAGAGAAAAATAGAGTGGATCAGCCAGCTGCATTCTAAAGACATGGTAAGAAAAGCTGGTATAAAAATCACAGCATTGCTCTGAGAAGAACTGCTAACTTAGAAGGATCTTTGACCTGTAAGGGAAGTGTGTTGGGAAGAAGTGCTGTATGATGCTAGAGGAAATGCACTTGAAAAGAACTCTTCAACAGTCTTCTCTCTCCTTCTCATTCTCTTTCCCTTCCTCCCCAAGCTAGAAGAAAGCAGTTCCCGTAGCTTTTTTAGGGTTTTTTTTCTTTTTAGTGGAGGTTTTATTAGGGATCAGGTAGCTAAAACAGGCATACATGTTCCATAAAAATAACATAGGAACTTGGTACTCCTTGCTTGTCTGAGAGATTAATGGCGGTGATAGTTTTCTATCAGGTGTTATTCTCATACATTTTGTTGCATTATCCTTTCTCCCACATCGCTGTTCCCTAAGAGCTTTGGATTCTCCCAAAGTTGTTTGAAGCTTCTAAGCACTTTTCTTTTCCTCTAGATCAAAGGAGAGGAATATATTTAAATTTTAGGATCTCTGACTCTACAAAAAATACATCATAGTATTTGCAAGGGATATTTATCAATGGAATGATAGTTTTGAGACATACCTATGTGGTCTCACTCTCTTCAGGACCTCTTACTGGATTAAATATTTTCAGGAAAAGGATCCTTCAAAGGGGATCAGGGACCAGGGAATCAACAATTTAAGGAAGTGTTTAAGGATGTCATCTAGGGTAAAGGAAAGCTTTCAAAAGAGTACTGAATAGAAATGAAAGAGCTTTACCACCCTATGATTCGTGCTTCAGTGAAAGCTTCTCCTGCTTTAAGGCAGTGGTTCAAAGAGGTTCCATTCCCCTACTCCCTGATGGTACCATAGATTTGATCTTTCTACAGTTTTTATTCTATGTATTTAGTTTACATATATCCTTAGTGTGGTAAGACTGCCACCGTAAACTTGCATTTACCTATTTATCTTCCACTGCCTGCAGCTTTTTTTCAGTATCTGTATCACTTTTTGGTACCTACTGGCTTGTGTACCAACTTACTATTAATAAATGCTCCATTTACTTCAGTTCTTTCATCATGACTGTAGTAGAGTTTATATGTAAGCTCCTAAATTGAAACATTTTATCAGTATCTCAAAATATGCTCTATATGCTTATTTAGGCTTCTGCCTTCACAAGGGCCATTTTTATATTGACAAGAGTGTGTATGTTTTGTCATCTCAAATATTGTTTTGGTCTTTTTAACAATGGGAACCTAGAGATTCCTTATTAAAAGAAAAATTTAACGAAATGTTTTAATGAAAAGATTCAGATATGGCTAACTAATTAAGCACCTATCCTGCCATTATTTTTACACAAGTCACTGTAATTTTTGGATACATTACCTATTTTATAGAGTTTGATTGATGCACTTTTTTTTCTGATTTTATGCTTCAGAGAAGACTGCAGGGAACAGCTACTGTTTCTGAATATCTAATAACTATCTTTACTATTTATTCATCAGTCAAGTACCTTGTAGAGTTTGATACAGATCTTTATGAATCATTCTTATTTGCCCATATGCTTACTTATTTTACGAGAAGACTGACTTATATATCAGCATTCAAACACTTCTTTTATTGATTTTTGATGATATAGAATTTTGCTGGAATCGGATTCTTTTTCACAGGAATGAAGTTCACATTTTAAAGCATTCTATTCTGTTACAAGCATTTTCAAACTGATGTTATTTTGTGGGCCGTAATGTCTATTATACATGACAGTTCATAGTATAGACTTTATTGTAATTAATCAGGATAATACTGTCTCTTCTAAAACAACTAAAATTTCTAGAAAGAAGTTAGTCAAATGGTTTCATTGCCATTTGTACAGAATATCAAACAAGTTATTCTGCATTCTTCCTGGTATACTGCAATGATAGTTAATATTCTGTATGCCTCTTTGTGAATAGGATTGTTGCTGTCTGTGATGTTAAAAGCTTGATAGATCATGTGGGTTATATTAGTTGATATGTTGCAGATGGTTACCCATAATCCCCAAACATCAGGGTAATCTGTGTTGACAGAATCTCCAGTGTAGACACTACTGCCTGTTCAAACTTCTCATTCATTCCTATGTAATACACTACCTTTCAACAATAATTGTAAACCTTTTGTACATGTATGAATACACACAATATTTAGAGGCACTCAAGTAGTAAGAGTGGTTAGTTTCGATCACACAGGAGGAATGGTTCAGCTCAGTAACGGCGAGAATTCTTACCCTTGCAATAAAGTGGTAGGCTAAATCATAATTCAGAACAAAAATCAAAAGTCTCAGCTCTTCGTCATTAGGCAGGTAATGCTATCAGAAAATACTTAACAAACTTTATCACATACTGACCTTTTCTCTTTGAGAGTAAACACTTCTACTAAAAAGGAAAAATTGCTTAAGTGCAAATAAAGGTCCTACTTCACAGCTGCATGAGGATAAAAAGGAATTGGACAGGCTGTTGTTTGGGGTGCAAACATTCAAACTTAGTTTCGCTGTTCCATAGATAACTTCCCTTTCCATTGTAAGCATTCAAAGTGTTTATAACTCCACAAACAATTTTTGAGCAGTGCCACTGTTTTCCTTCACTCCCTTAAATACAGGATTATTTCTGAGGTATAAAATGTTTATGATAGTATTTCTGTTTACATGGTTAATCACATATACATTATATTTCAATACAGTGCAGCACTTTTTCAAAAAATAGTGAGTACATTCAGACCACAGAACACTAAAATCTGAAATTTCCCCCTTGTGGGAATGTCTGATATTTTAACAATACCTTAATTCAAAACAGGACTAAAAGCTAAACTTCTGGTAATATTCTATGACATGGGAGTTCAAAAGACATTTTAAGAAAATTCTAGAACAACTTCAAGCATAATACTGAATTTTATTCTATTTTTCCAGTCAATGGTATATGTTTATATACTTCACAATATTTCAATGAAAACTACCAACAACCTCCAACTGGCACGTACCAGTTCCCCTAGCTGACTTTCCCTTGCTTGAGGAAGAGTTCTTGAGGGGACTGGTGGGTTGAAGTTACTTTAGGTGCCTTTCAGGTAAAAAGTAGGAAAAAAACTAATTTCTAAGTAAGTAGCACAGCCTTAGGGACCTTCAGAATCACAGTTGTGTGTGCAGCTTGGCAGGAGCTCAGACAGAAGGTCACGCATAGGCAAAAAATGCATAAAGACTTGTTTTCTCAATAAATTTTCAGTATTTTGGCACTGACCAGTCCAAACAAATCACTGACTGTCTCTCTTGTTCAGGACTATTATTTATAAATGAACAGCTGTTTTCTGTAAGATTCTACATTTCGGATGAAAAGATTAATAAACCTATATAAACTACTTGATATTAGAATAACCTTGTCTATTTTCATTCTATTTCATTATTCAGAGATGTCTGTTTATTAAGATAATCAAGGGAAGTGATCTTTGAATAGTTCCTCAAGTAAAACTACTGCATAGGCTTCTTTCTGGCCTTACTGAATAAAGGGGAATTAATACGCAGACCTGTCAAACCCAGGAAAAGATAAAACTATGTAGTAGAAGAGCAGACACTTGTCTTGTTTAGAGATAACGTTTTAAGAAGGAGAGAGATACCATTTTCAACTTCTAGTTTATTATGAAATAAATAGCTCTGGTTACCATGATACAGCATGAAAATGTGCCTCATGGACCACGTATCACAGCCATGGCAATATTTTAAGTAGGTTCTCCTTGAGTTTGTCCAGAAGTGTCAATAATTCTTTTTAGTAAAAAATTTTATAAATTACGATGGTGGAATTTTTGAATTAACTGACAAAATATTTCTGAGAATTCAATGCATATTCTTCTTTTTCATGTTTGCATTAGTCTTCTTTTCATTGTAGTTTATCTGCACTGCACAGTCTTATTTTCTAGACAGTATTAGGTATGCTAGGCACCCACACTGGCACAGTTAATTACAATATCCCTGAGACCAGAATTTCCTAAAAATAAAAAAGGTAACTTTAAGCATCACCTTGCTGAGGTCATCACCCAAAAAGCAATACAAAAACCAGTCACTTATTTGTCGGAAGGGTTTGCCAATTTTGAAATCAGTGTTATTTTACCAAAAAATTTGTGCTAGTTGAAAACAGTGGTTTTGGACTGCACTTTCTAAAAGGACAAACCGAATAAAGGTTAAGACAAGAGTCTTAACACAACTTTCGTTATTAGAATTTTTTTCTGTAAGTATGGGGATTAAACATATGTAGGACATGCAAGTTCATTGAAACTAGACATGGCTGACACAGAGAAAGAGTTAGAGAAAGGAGATAAACATTGACAAATTTAACCCTGATGTGACAAGTGGGTGGTAACAGCTTTCCTTCCTTTTCCCCTAAATTTGATTCCTGTAGTTAGGGAATGCTTTTAGTTATACCAGGTCTGTCATTAGCCCTCTTACTCACTCTCTCTGTGTCAGAGTCCACTTTCACAGCTTTTCCCTGTGGGGTCAGGGTATCCAAGAAAACCACAGAGCTCCACAGCCAACAAGGAACACTGCAGAAAATGAAGATGGTGCAGTCAAAGAGCCCACAGGGAGGTTAAACTCCCCCTAGTTTTACCCTTGTGCCATCCTTGGTACTAGTGCCATCCATCGGAAGTAGCAGTGTTTGCTGTTCAGTAGATTATGAAGGAATGGGCTGTAGTTCCTAGCATGTATGGCAGGAGGCCATCTCTCTCTGCATCTTGAGAAACCCTGCATTCTTTGATGGGTAGAGAGCTGATAAGCAGCTTCAAAGGACCTTAGAGAAGGTGAGTTACATTTATTTTAAGCCACTGTGGAGAAAGAGATTTAAAATTTATTTCAATTGTCACACAGTACATCAGTCAGTAATCCCAACTGTTGCCACTAGTAAAGGCAGAAAGACTTGGAATTGCAAGGTGTTTCAGTGATTCAGCAGCAAATCCTACCGCTTCATAAAAATTAAGCAAATATTGGCTTTGCAATTGCATGGGCACAGAAGAACAACTGGGAACTAGTGTTGCAATATTACTTCCATAAAATCTAAATCTGCTCTTTCATAGAAAAACTCAAGTGTTGGGGACCAAGATAGAATGATGCTGTGTAAGACAGCAGAGAATCTCTAAGGCAGAAAGTAATGATGTGGTAACTATGATTTGTGGCCACAATGTGTACACGTGAGTTGCCAGTGATCATGTGCCTTCTTGCCTACGTGCCAGCAGTCACGGTGTGCCTTCCTGCCTACGTGCCAGCAGCTGCGGTGGGCCTGTCCTGCTGGACTGTCCTGCCCGCCTGCCAGACATCAGAAGACCTCTTCCTACCTATCACAAGATGCCACAATGCCAAGGAGATACCTGGAGGAGTGGCTGAGCTTGACTGCTATATAACCAGCCATTGTGTTTTCAATATAGGATCTTTTGCACTACCCTACCTGAGGTCCGTGTTGTCATATGCCACACTCAAGCACCAAATTGAAGGGTTTGAAGTCTATTTAAGAATAGTTTAGTGGTCTCCCATGAAATGGAAATTACATACTGACCCAGAGCATATACAGATAAGCTATGATACATATAAAATCCAGCTGAGAGTGAGCAATGACTTTGGGACATTAATTCTGGTATTTATTAGATGTAAGTAGCTAGACATTCATGACAAGAACATTAAACCACTCAGTATTCATTTGTTTGTACCTCTGGAAAGGAGATGAAATTGTTTACATCTCAATAGTCTTACCTTCCACTGACATTCACATATCTACGCTATATAAACAGAACTGGAATCTAGCTTCCCACTTTCCTCCTACTGCCACTCTTTGGTTGGAAATTGTATTAGTAAATGTGTAGTAAATGTATAGTAAATTAGTAAATTATGACAGCAAGAGAAGAGACAGAAACTGAACTTTTAGGTATCACTGGAAGCAGCAGGGGTCTGCTTATGGAAGTCATCAGAGTAGTAATGCTAATGGTAAAGTTGTCTCTTGTTTGTGCTATACGGTCAACATGAAACATGAACTTAAGCAGTGTAAGGAGGCAGTAATGGAAGGGAGGTTCCTCTCATTTAAGGAGAAGAAAGTAAGTGGCCAGGACAATCCTCTCTTTATCCAATGCAGGCTTCAACATCTGATAGCAGAATAGACTTTCTTATCTTGTTTCCCTGCTTCAGTGCAGAAGCTTACCGTTCACTGAACCTACACATACAGATCGTGATCCAGGACTATATGCACTCTTGCAGACATATAACCTCTTTTTAGCTGCTGTAATAAGCATGGCCAAAGCCCTAATGCACAAATTTAGCTGTAGTAGCTGTCTCTTTAAAAAAGAAAAAGCCTATAAATTTGCTAATAGAAGACACAGTCTATTGCTTGCATGCAATTCTTCTACTCTGACTTTAACCTAACAAATTTTAGAAGGAACAGAGGAATTTAATTTCCTTTAAATTTTTTTTAAAAAACACAACTAATAGAATTGTCTGGCCCTTGCTTCCAACAATTGTTGGTACTAATTGTTATGGCAATGTAACAACGGATCATTACACAGAAATTAATCTGCTATATATTAATATATGGAAGTCAGGGTCTTTGCTATAAAATGTTTCCTGAGAAACAATGAAGGAAATGCCTCATATCTAAGAACCTAAAATAATTAAGTGATCTCAAGAATAATACATAGATTTGAATTTCAAAATCTATATTTTTGTTGTTTTCTGGATTACTTTAGAGAAATAAAGTAATTCATTTTTATAAATATGTCCTCATCCATTGAGGGTATTTATACATTACCCAAAAGAGCTTTGGTATTTATGGAGCCAGTCAATGCCTGTTGACATTGATATTCAGAAACAGAAGTTTAATGCAACTTATTATTCAAACCTTTGTAGGGTCTGTCAAGGGCAGTCGTCCCTTCTTTTCAAGCACATCCATATAGCAACAATTAGCGTAACAAACATGGATGGAAGGATAAAAACATCTCTAATATGCTCAGATAGTCACATAGATCAGTCGTGTGCAATTAAATGTTTCTAAATTGTTTTAACATTTTAAAAATTAATTTCTCCTCTCCTATACCAATGAGTGTGTTATATTATCTATCTCCACTTGCTATGTCACAGGGATACATTAGTTTTTCAAAAATATCACAAGGAATGTTACAAACTGAAAAAAATCTCCCCTACAGCTTCTATAGAAACCCCAGTCTGAAAGTAATGCTATTAAAACACATGAGATATTAAAGGGGTTGACCGTGAGATGAAAAATATGTATTGTAGATAGTAACTGAAAACTGGATCACACAAATTCACTTCTAACACCATTTCATACAGTAACACTTTACCTGCTCCTTTTGCACTGCAAGCCAGAAGTACTGGCTCTGTCCAACATGCCAAAAATCTTAACATTTTGCAAAAAGTTAAACTATTTTCTCAGGTCATCAGCTACACTATGAGTTCCTAATGATCCACCAAAGAATTAATGCAGATGTAAATGAGGCAGAAGTGGCAGAAAAATTTATGTTACACCCATATAGGAATAGCACAATGGGAGGGATTAATGAAGTGAATTGAACCTTCAATTACATCCCACTTGGTAACAACAAGATCATCTTTAGGGTGCACTGGTCTACACAAATGTTTTACAGAATTATGTCTCATACGATTATTAATCTTGGAGGCATAAGGCAAAAGGATTGCCTCACAAATATATTTTGGCCATTTGTTATTTTTTTCAGTCTAATACTGTAGTTAACATGATCCAACACTGTGACTAGCAAAGCTACTCCAGCGTCAAAGCAGAGGAAATGAATTATTTTTCTGGTATCCCTACTGGTTACCACCTGCTAGTTTAAGCACCCTGGAAAATAAACGTCCCTGGTAACTACAAAAGCTGGTGGATTTGATTAAAAGATAAAGGATTCCACACAGAAGACAGAAATTTTCAGGAAAAAAATGCAACCATTTGGAAGCTACTTCTTGGAACTGGCTTCCTAAAGCTTCCTTATAATCAGTTAGAATAAATGGCAATAAATAAAACCATGCACTTTCTCCTTAAAATCAGTGCAACTGCTATAAGAGTTTGCTATATGCAAGCATTGTGTACTTTTTAAATGTTTTCTGTATATTCTATCTTGTGGTGCGCAAATTCCATTAGTTTGTTATAAAACAACTGAAGATGCTAATGGTAATAAAGGATACTAGATGAACTAACAAAACAGGTTAGAATACTTGTTATCTCAAAATTGAAACTGATCACCAAATTACCTGAATTATTATTTTTTCTGATGATTTTAATTTTCTCCTCCTTTCTTCCTCTTTTGCTGTCCTGTGCTCAGTTAGGATAAGAAGTGAAATGTTCCAAGTATTTTAACAGAGTAATTGCTGTATTTTGACTAGACTCAAAGATGATAAACTGGAAAGTTTGGACTTCTATATCTGTAAGTTTTAATTATAGGAAAAGCCATAAGAGTTTGAGGCAAATTGACTGAAATTTCTCCAGTTATTTCCATGAACTGGGAATGGAATTTTTTTGAATCCTAATTTGAAATTAATATTTTAACTTTCTCAGGTCTGTGAATCTTTAATTATTTTCATTATAGGCTGATATATTGACTACTCTTCCTATCTTTCTTCAGAATGAGAGACTCCTTTATTCCATATAAGCAATAAGTGAATATAAATTGATAACTGTACTTTATGCTTTGATGCCTAAAAGAAGGATTCTAGCTGAACCATCAAGCTGGATCATAAATTTACTCAGTTGTTTTGCCTGCCAGGCTTTAGC
The DNA here is from genome assembly GCF_036370855.1 of Dromaius novaehollandiae. Taxonomy (NCBI): domain Eukaryota; kingdom Metazoa; phylum Chordata; class Aves; order Casuariiformes; family Dromaiidae; genus Dromaius; species Dromaius novaehollandiae. The sequence continues at coordinate 45,633,185 of NC_088132.1, forward strand.
GATTCATGGTTGAGATGGTTCCTGATACACTCTCAAGAACTTATTCATTCTTAAAGTTTGTTTCCTCCATTATCTTAGTCAAGATAGGCTAACCAGGAAAAAAAAAGTGCTGGTTTAGAAAACCCCAGGTTTATATACATATATAAGAACATCAGGCTTCTGTATGTCTTTATACATGTATACAAACCTGATATGTTATACATGTGTACGCTACTGAATCATTAATTAAATTCAAATAATATTACACAAAGAAGGGTTATAAGTAACCTGAGATGTTAAAACAGCCAATAACAATGTAAGTTTACATTGTAGCTTGCAATAAAAATTAAAAAAATGTAAATCAAAATGATTTCTTTTTGTTTTAATCTTTTCTTAAGGATATTAAGATCTCTTCTTAAGAAAAAAGATGGTTTATTATTAATACAAACATAGCTAGAAAGAAATTAGCCCAAATACATGCTCAGGCACAGTAGGTAGAATGCATCTCTGCCCCCCAAAATTGACGGTCTAAATAAGTAACACAAAAAGTAGGAGGTGAAGCAGACATAGAGAAGGGAATGACTTATTTGAGGCCATACAATAAATCAGTGTTAAGAAAAGAGAGTATATACAGAGTTCGAGTTTTGACTAGTGGACCACACTGCTGCCAAGTCAAATTCAGAGCTCTTGTTCGCAGTTTGACATTATTTGCTTCATATATGAACCATCAAGTTAATCGTAAATTTACGGCAAGCAAAACATGTATTTGCTTCATATATGCAAATCTTTCCTTCATATATTGCAAATCGCTTCATATACAATTTTCACCTTTTCCTAATAATTTATCCATAGTTCTACTTGTTCTCTGCCCTCTAAACAGATCCAGAGAAAAAAGTTTAAAAAAACCTGCCATTTTCAGGAAGTATGCAATCCTCTTTCACTGTTGCAGCATGACTACTGCAGCTTAATGAAAATAGCATGTCCGAAAGTTTCTTCCCATTCTTACCTTTCTTTCTTATGCAGCAAATTAATTTAATGGGGAAGAAGAAGGAGAGGAAAATATGACAAAATAGCATCACAGCTGTTTTATGTATCCCTCTCTTACCACCTTACTTGACCCTTAAAAAAGAAGACAGAGTAGCCACTATATAGAAAAGTTAATAAAGTGCACATTTGAAAAGGAATAAAAGTTAATATGTTTATGTTCTGTACAGCCATAATAATCAAGCTAGCAGTAAAGAACAGACCATCAAACTAGGATATTATGGTAGGTTACACATCCATATACTGACCTACTAACAAAGCATCCACATATCTGCACAATCTCCGTTTCTAACACAATTCTGACAGAACTCTTTTTTGTCTGCCTTTTAGGTACTCAGTGTCAAGCTAGATCTGTAAGAACTCAAATATAATCAAATAATATTTAAAATATAGGTATCCACTACAACTTGTTAAAAAAGAAAGTAAGTGAGGTTAAAGCATGCATCAATCTCTGTACAGGCATTTGCTGAGCAGCTTACAAAATCGGGGAGCAGATGTAATTACATGGCCCTCCTGACATAAGGTTCATCTCCTAATTGTTGTTCAGCTGAAGCTTTAAATCTCTGAAGTTTGATTTTGGAATTAACGCAAAATGTTTTTATACTTTTTTCTCAATTTTGGAAGGCAAGGAAGATGTGTTAGTCATATGACGTAGGGTTCCATGAGCCTGTCTCCCAGCGCAAGCAAATGGGGCGGAACCCACAGTGCTGGGTCATAACTGGAAATTGGATAGTGAGGAAGAGGGAACTCACCCCATTACAACACTCACAATTACTGAGATTAATGTTTACAGTTGTTCATATATATTTATTTCTTCTCCCATTCTTTCCAAAATAGAAAAACAAAATTCTGTCCATGTTTGGAATGGTAAGATTAAATAAGCAGTGATTTTTTTTGCCTTTTTTTAAGTCCTTTCCATAGATTCTGAAGAGAATTTGTTTCTAGACAGGAGCTTCATGTAAAGATACAAACACTCCTCTCTTCTTGACTGTCATTCTAAACCACAAATTCTTTAATCACTTCCAGGAAATTAAAAAAAAAAAAAAGAAAAGAGACTCAGCTTCCTAGAGCAGAGGCTTGTAGCAACTTCAGGACGAAGAATCTGGAAAAATACTTATATTGTAAAGAAGCACTGGTTCTAAGATACAGCCTTTTGCAAAGTTTTGTATTGTTTATTTTAGACTACCCCTTCTTAATGCATAATTTATTCGTATGTTTCATCGTTAAGGCACCTTATTCTTCCTACAGGTTTTACAGGGAGCTTGAAGCCTGACTTAGAGCTTAGGATTCCACTAGAGTGGCAAAACACCTGAGAATGACTGCAGCAATTCCCTGCTGAATATAACTCACTGCATATGAGTTTTCCACTAGTGCTTCTAACTTTTATTAGAAGCAAGTCCTTCATGGTATTTAACAAGCTGGCTTTCCTTCTAGAGGACAGATGCTGCATGGTCAGTGGAGTTGCTAGCTAGGGACTTTCTATGGTTAATGAAAGCAAAAGTGCAAAGGTGACCTGGTAGCAATGGAGGTGTAACATGCTTCCAGTAAAAACCAGTAAAGATGAAAAAGCTCACCCCTCTTAACCACTTCTTTAGAAGATAGAAGATGACCTTGTCATGATTCCACTTGCAAAACGTTTTATAGCGTCCAGTAAAGGGTATGAAAATCTTTTAAATTCTAATCTGTATTGACATTCTAGATCTGTATATCATACTATATCACAGGCCCACTGCAGAATCATGGTTTGTGTAACTGCAGGTATAGACAGTATTTGCCTATTAATTTGTGTAACTACGCAGAAAGAGTTACTTGGAAGTTCACTCATAAATACTTAAAAGGCTTCCGGTAGCAAAAGCACAGAAAAGAATAAGGTGCTTTTCAAAATGAAGCTTTCTAATAAGGATGTACTATATAGGGCATTTATAAATGGAATTTTCCATGCACCTCACTTGCAGACTAATCAAGAAAAGATGCGGTAACAGGGTGATATAAAAAATGCCTACTTTCCTCTTCTGATGTCATTCCACTTGTAAATGGTTTGCTACATTTTTTCTAGACTTTAAGAAATGTGTCAATTTTACTTGTCTAGATAGAAAAGCATCAGATTGCTACACCAGCCCCAAAAGTGTATTTGCATGTTGTTCTTTTTCAGGGATAAAACGCATACTGCACAGACTATGGGTTTTCATATGGAAATTACAGATTTGTTTTTCTCACTCCTCCCTGTAACACTTCTCACATAATAATTATTTTTTATACAGAGAAGAAATTTGCTTAAACTGGAAAACTTTGAAGGGGAACAAAGTATCTTCCTGACTTGTGATGGTCCCAGAGTAATATATTATCCAGTAGCGGACAGTAAGGGACTCTGACAATGCTAGCGTTTTGGAACACTCAGAAAGCTCACGATTTATGCAAAAAGACTTGTTTCAGCTCTCAAACTATGTACACTCGGGAAGTGTATATTTCTAGCATGTGGGGGGAAAAAGCCTATCAAAAAGTCAAGTTAGAAACAAAGACAAGTTCTATATTGTTTTCATTGTGGAGTGATTGGGAGGTGATCTAAGTCATGTAACTGATACACAAATGAGGTAAAATAGACCATTAAAGTTGGACGGATTCAATCACAATCATCACTTTATGTGAGCACTATTGCAGAAACAGAAATCAAGCTCTTGACAAGACAAGAGTAAAGTTGAATTCCCTTGACTTCTTGGGTCAGTTACTGCATACTTTTGTTGCAGGATAGTTTCCTGTTTATGGTGTTTAAAAATTCAAATCATCTAATGAACCCAAAATTCTAACTATGAAGCAGCTCACACTTTATTGCCTCTGATCTGCGAAAATAGTACTCCCATTGGAGAAGACATTTCTGCTGCATTCCTTCTTAAATGCTGTCACGGTTGATCGGAGATAATAAAAAAGTATTTACCGTACTATATGCTCTCCATTAAGATAGAACTTTCCTATTTGGAAAGTATTGAGCATCAGTGAGTTCAACTGCAATTCAGGACTGTACTTTTTAAAACCATCTTTGTTACCTACTTGGGAAAGTGTACTCCTTGTTGTCTGTTTTTTATGTAACACTTGCACACAAGCTTTGAATTTTATTCTGAGAATTGATTTTTTTTTTTTATACCAAGACCATTTATATCCCTGAGATAACACAGAAGTACTTCTACTGCTGTATTTTTTTTCACCAAAGCAAAGCTAATAAATGTGAAATCCTCTCTCCACACTCAAGATATCAAGGTAAGGCGGATACGTTTGAAAAATTGCTCTAATACATCAGAAAATATAAAAATCAATAAGCTATAAAAGCTAAAAAGCTTCTTCAATTTTGTCCCCTTATTGCTCAGTGTAGGTGGCCAGGGCACTGAGAACAGTCCAAGGTTGCAAAAAAGCTATCATACATCTAGATGTGCATGGTGAAGAATATATGAAACCCCTATGTAAGTCTGAATGCACACCTGAAAAACAGAAGGGGGCCAGGCATGGCCTTCAAGTTCTTGCTCATTTGATGGAAGACCTGAAAGTGTGCTTGAGAGATTCTGCAGCCATAGCTGTGGTTCATGTCATCTCTGCGCGAAGATGAAATAAACCCTTTAAGAGTGATTTCTAGTTTTTTCCTTGTATCTTTTTGGGCAGTGTAACTTCCACTTTTTATTGGCTGTTTATTCAGAAATTAAGGGCATAAACCTGCCTTACACTGCCCAGAAAGATTTTTGAAAGCCAGTATGTTACTTTCTGTATGTATTTCTTTCCAAAGGACAAATACATTCAGTTTCAAGCTATCTGCATTTTGAAAGCTGAAATCAGAAAATTTAAAATCAAAATGTAAATCATGCAGCTTCTTTCATCTCCCTCCACATACCTGCACACAAATCCACTTCCAGATGAAGGGTGCGGCCCTTCCATATGCTGGTGGCTGCACCACAAGAGGGCTTCAGTACTGCTGCTGGACTAATTTAGCAGCCTGAAAGCCATAAGAATAGATCAAGAAGCTTTTCCAAAGTGATTTTTTTTAAAATTAATGATTATATAAAAGAGGAAATAATAAATCAGAAGGTTGCCAAATAGAACATTTTTAACTGAGAACCACCACTGAGTTTTGGCCAGAATCTTTTATAACAAGATTCACATGCTGCAGCAAAGGTGTCTATATGAAAAATGTGAAGGGACCAGCAATAAGTGCTGGCTGTTTAGAGTGGTCTCTCGATTTTACTGACCTCATTTCCTGCAGTAGCCATTCAGCTGCTTTAGTTCTCTCAATGTTCATGTTTCCAATACAACCTTATATCACATGAGAATCAGCCAATAAAGTCTTCCCCTGCATTTCCCCTTCTTTTCTTCCCTGTCTTTAAAGTGAAGTCACAGTAAGGAAGCCGGGTACAGGCACAGTGACTTGTATTTAAAAATTTATTTCCATTACACAGAGATATTATTCCATGGAGTTTAGAATAAACTCCTCTGAAATTCCCCAAGACTGATTTTCTCTTATACCTTGAGATCTCGTTGGGGAATATTCTTGTGACCGAAAGCAAATGAGTCACTGCCATTCTATCAAAAGCAAACTCATTTTGGTCAAATCACTCAACTACTGAAAAATCTCTGCCTTCACCCTGGAGGTGAGGAGTTATGCTCAAGTATGCTTTATGCTATTTATTATACACTGAGAAAATGCTGTCCTGTCATTCTTTCTCATACCGGTTCAGCTAAAATTCCTACTAACTTTTCAAAGTAGAACAAAGCCTGTACCAAAAAGTTACACAGTGTTCCAAAGAAGCTACATAGTGTTCCAAAGAAGCACAGACAGCTATATACAAAACACCCCATATATGGAAGGAACTCAGGTCTTCAGATCATGTTAGCATTTGGCAAAACATACACAAATGAGCATTAGACTAGGCTTGCTCTGGATGACAGCAATGACAAGACTTCCTTTGGTCTCCCAAGGTACGGATTTAGACATCTGGGATGCATGTCATTGAAAGACTGCACAGACGTAAATCACTTCTTCATGTTCTGCCTGCAGATTCAGGGACACAGAATTTGAATACAGCCTTCAGCAAAGGTCCCAATATTGTACTGGACTTTGTGACTGAATAATTCAATAGATTTAAGGGACTGCATTACTTACATTTAAGAAATAGAGAATACAGGCAACTTCAGCCACTACTCTATATTTATATGAAAAATCCTAAATGACATTTTAAACAAACGGACAATCAAAGATACGGAAGTAAAATGAAAAAAGGAATAAAACACAACATTGACTTACCATATGAACACTATAATATACACTGCTGTTAATGCCAGATTATTTAATTAAGGACAATGCTAGCAAAGGAAAAACGTACTATGAACTAAGCATTAATAAGCCTAGGATGGAAACCAGCAGTACAGTGAGGCTCCGGGATTCTATTCTGAAGAGTATTGGAGGAAAAAAAAAGAAAGGCTTGATTTGTTTCTGAAAAGGACTGTATTGTTAAGTTCCTCTGAAAGCAAGGGGCAGATCTGATGATCCAAGTGATTCTCCCCCAGTTTGGTCTTCTGTTCCCAAAACGCTGGCTGATACGGATTTCCTGTTACTGTTTTTAACTGGGAGGAAAATATTAACTTTAAAACATTAACCCAAACCCTTCATATCATATAGAGAAAATTTGCCTTTTCTTTCATAAGATGTGCAGGCATTTCTGCTACATCAGCTTTTCCTAGCAAAGCCAAAAGTTTAATTTTATAATTATAGATTATATAAACTGCCAGAAGAACTACATCTGTCATGAAACAGAGCTTTCATCTCGTTGTGAAACAGGAAACCTGACAAATTGTAGGTGTCAATATTGAGCTGTGAACAAAGTCCACAGAAGTCAGGGATTATTTTCAATTGATTGTTTACAGTAACAGTGTAAATGGATGAGATACATTTATATTGCATACTTGTACATAATTTCCTGTCCAAATCAAGCTGACAGCAATTCTGAAATGTAGAATTATTAGAATGTGTTTTCATTTGTAACAGACCAAGCAGTATGTTTTTAGAAATATGAAATAAAATCTGTTAATTCAAGGCACAGGGTGAAGTCAGCCTTCTCATGCTTCTGATTGCAGTTATGTCTCTGAAGAAACAAAGTGTGGTTTTCCCGAAGAAAAATAGTCTAATGGACCTACTGAACTGCCCCTTGTGCTTATAGCAGCTCTCAGTATTCCCTCTGACAAGAGATGGGAAATAGGAATTGAATTATGAAGCAAGTTACTGATCACCACTCCTCTATACACAGAGGCTCTTTTAAAACTCTTCTGGACCAGGAACCTAGACTTTATTCCTAACTTTGAAAGGTGAGGGGAAGAGAGCAGAAATTTTGCTTTCCATGCAAGGCTAACTGAGTCTGGGATTACTTTTGGCCATGTCTCTATGGAATATTTCACACAGACAAAACCACGAACTGGAATTTCAAAAGATTTTGTTTAATAGATGTTTTCCTAAGCTCTTTTATACATATTCAGCAAAGTTCCCCCCCTCAATTTAGTAGTCGCAAAGGTAGGCATTTATCTGCCAAAGCAGTGCACTACACAGACGTATCAAATATGAATAATATGTTTACTTTCTCTATTTTGACATCATGTGTGACTTTTAAAGTATCATTTTATTATCAACTTTAAACTTAAAATCACTTGTCAGAAAACAAGGTATTAATTTCTTAAAATAAGACAGATGCTGTCCTAAGTTTTTAAACTTTTAGTAAAAATATATCCGTGTTTTAAACAGTAGTAACATTTTCTAAACACTCTAGTACCTAGAAGAGCAAAATCATCTCATATGTCACTGATAGGTGGTGCATATCCTGCATTTTTATTGCTTTTTTTAATTTAATGGTTCTCAGCTCCATATACTGTCAACTTTTTCCTACAGTCCCAAGTTTCAAGGTCTGATAAAGGTCAAGTTTATACAAAGGGCCAAGTAACGGGCACAAACATGATTAGACTATATGATGAACAAATGACTAAGCAATCCAACACTGATCATTTCTTTTTTCCTAAATCTCCAGGCATTTTACAGGGGATGTGGGAAAATATCCTGACAAGATTTATAAAAGCAGATCTCAGCTAAGCAATGACTCATTCCCAGAACTGGATTCAAAAGAATATGTACTCTGACAGTAAATGACTATTAGAAACCTAAAATAAGGTAGCTATGTAATATTAATGTCCTGCAAAATACACTGCAGGGTGCTGTAGTTCTCACTTATTGTTATATTTAAAATTGATGAAAACTTATCATAGAAAACAAAAAAGACAGTAATTGCGTTTATTCCTGTAAGAAATGGTCCTTCTTGCAGCAGCTAAACAAAGTCAGTAGAAATTCAGTACAATTCATTTAAGATGGTTTTTAAAGGTTAACTGCAAAGGCAAAACAGATGTACTTATGCTTTTTACTGCTGCTTTATGCTCTACAAAGGTGGTTGTGTTTTTTTTTTTTTTTTGTTTGTTTGCTTTTTCTGGTGAATTTTTGCCTTGGAAACGTAAGTTATTGACTTCTCAGTTATTTGCAGGGAAACCTATGGAGAACAAAGCACTCATATGCCATCACAGTGGCCAGAAACGTGACCTGCATTTCCAGCATTCATTAATTGAAGAATAAAAAGGCAGACTCAATGAAGGGTTATGAAAACTACAATTCTAACTTCAGCCTTATTCTTTGAAACTTTATCTTCCTAGATACTTCTGTTTATTAGTCATCCTACCTCTAGAAGCCTGTTACATCTGTATGATCTTTGTAGCAAAGACATGTAAAAGGTATAATCACCTACCCTCTGGAGAAGCTGAGAGCAAACAGTTTCCCAAACTCAGTCTCCTGGTGTCCTACACTTATCCAGAAATATAACATTTCCAGACCTGCATTCCTTCCATCTTTGTGATAATTGGTTTCCCAAAGGAAGATGGATTAATTCAAGTAGATCAATTTAGGAAAATACATTGGGTTTTACTGTGCTACAATCTGAATGAAGTAGCTTTTGGCCCAGCTGAATTGGCAGCACTTACACACAACGCTTTGTGGAATAAACATCATACTTCAGCTTATGTAGAAGTTTTGCCAAAAGGAAGCTGGCTGACTACAGGTATTTTATGCAAGATTATTCAAAAACATAAAAATAAGGCATTTTAGGGGGCATTCAACGCAGGAGCTGATCTTCACATATTCACTATTTGCTGACACTGATCAAAATGCCGCTTTTTGAGTCTTGAGCAGTATGGAGAGTTTATATAATATCATGCCTGTTATACTAAAAAAAAAATAATTTACTATAGTGATATAGTAACGTAAAGTAAAGCATCTCTCTCTCTCTTTTGTTTTTTAAGACCTCATTTTTTCTTCTTCTTTCTTTTTGGTGGCCTCCCTATAAAAAGTGAACAGAACTAAAAGGAGTAACAGATAACTCTGGGTATGCTGAAATATAAATGTGGTCATTAACTTGTTGACTTAGAATCCCTTCTACTTCAGGAAAATGACTAGAAGCCCTTATTATGGAAGTAAAGAACAGAATATAAAGCAAAGACTGCAGCTTTTTTCAGAAAGAACGAGCATGACTTTCTATGAAATTTCCATGTATTTTTCAGTAGAAACTCAGCCTTTCCATCAAAAGACCATACACTGAAGCTGATGAATGATCTTGAAATATTCCCAGTCAAGGAAAATATTGAAGAACTTCCTTAAGGAAGTCAATTTACTTTTGCTGTACTGTTTGGTTTAGGATGATATTTCATAGGTTTTGTTATTCTAGAGGTCTGTTTTTCAAAAGGAACTTGGTATAATCAGAACAAAATCAATAACCTTCTGTGTATTTACTTGTGTGCACATTTCCATATGAAAAATTTGCAATTACACATACAAGTAACTTTTTTTATAAGACTGATAGACTTTACATAGTTTGAACACAGTTGCCCCCTTTGAAAACAAACATGCTCATTTGTGCCTACACAGAATACAGTTACACAGTCTGGGAAGACATATCCATCAAGATGGTATGGAATTCTCTATAAAATCCATGCTAAATTTTAGCATTCTTGCCAGATTCCAGTTTTAATATCAGCATTGTGCTTGTCTAAGTTCCTTTGCAATTTCAGATGGATAAAGTGTTTGGTTAGATTCAGCAATCCCTAATACCTTTTTTCATACTAAGAAACAATTTATTATGCATTATTGGCAAGGCGATTACTTCAGAGGAAGGGGCTATTCAGTGAAGATAAAGATATCAGAAATTAGACCATGCTCCACGGTTAAAGTCTGGTCTTAATAGGAGACTGTGGTATCCATGCAGATGAGAGACTTTATATATATGCAAGATAAACTTCTTAACCCAGAATGTGAAAATAGTTCCTAATTCTGTGGACTTTTTTCCATGTCCTAATGTAATGGCGACATAGAGGTTTTGAAACTCTCTTTAGAGTTGGTATTGAAGAAGGATCTCCTTCATCTTAACCATTTTAGGAAAGACATACAATGCAATGTAAGATAATCAAATAAACCAGTACTGAATTGTTATTTTCATTATTAAGTACTTCTAACCAAAGATGGATATATATCACTTTGAAGTTTGAAGCACAGCTCACTATGAAGCAAGCCTTTATTTATTTGCTTAACTGATACAGAAGGCTTCTGACTGCATTCTGAAGAAATGGGAAAGATAAATCTTTTTCATATCTTTGTTTTTTAAACATAGTTACATTTCTGAGCTTGCTAAGCTATGTTGAATGTGTACAATATCAGTTGGCTAGTCTTCAATCAGAAAAATAACCCCAAACAGAAATATTTCCATGATCTTCCTCTGTACAATTTGCATATTGAATTCTCATCAGTATAATGCAACAATTGATTGTGTTGAAGTTGTCCATGAAAGACAAAGATAATATTGATGAAAAAACACAAAATATCTTCACAGTCCATAGTATCAATTGCAGATTGAATGAAAACAAATTTGAATAGAAATGTTAATTATATGCATAAAGAGAGCTGAGATGCAAACAGTTAATTAGCCACAAAGGGAAATTAAAACTAATTTCCTAACTGGTATTTACTATCTGGCAATATTTTTATTAAACAAAAAAAATTCTGGTTTGTCATAGCAGGTACTTTAGAATTCAAAAGGAATGATCAAACACATAAATTGGGTTAAAAGCTGACAATCACAGAGGTCAGCACTATATCAGCAACTTTTCCAATCAATACGTTTTTTGTTAGCAATTAGCAGCTAAACTAAATCACAGCAATGCATTCTAAGGCTCATGGGAATGTGATTCCGCTTGGCCAGTGGTTTGTCTTTCATTACACTGAACTATTTTATAGAGCTGCAGCAAGGAGTTTGTGAGAATTAACAATTTCAGATGAACAATTAAAGCTTCTCAGAACCTTCATACTTACTTTGTTCACCTCTGAGCCAGAGTGTATTCATTAGATCACAACAGAGAGGAAGATTTAAAAGGAAGAAAAAGTAGAAGGAAAATACACATTTTAAGAAGGGAGATACTGAAAGCGCTCCAAGCAGGAGTAAAACAGAGTAAGAGTCAAGAAGAGATGACCACATGGGCTTGGGTATAAAAATACTGCTGAAAATAACACCTCTACGGTACATCATTTTTCAGTCTTTCGGAAGCCACGAGTGGAGCTGTGTGTGGGCTGCACATGCACCCAAGGTCCAGGCGAACACCATCATCAGGGAAAGTCAGAGGGGGAGAAGGAGAGCCTGACCTGTGCAGTCCCTTCAGTCAAACTGCAGGTAACACCATGCTAGACATGGGATGCTGGCAAATTCTTGAGACTTTAATGGAAGCATGTCAGTAGATTTATACCACCCATTTTCCTTTTATTATTATTATTATTCCTTTTTTTAAAAAATGAGGCTAAATGATGTAACAGGAAAATAATTCTAATATAGCCATGAATCAATAGGACTTTTTTTAACCTGATAAATCCTCTCAGAAAAGTAATTATACAAAAAGGTAAAGTGCTCATTTCAGTCAAGTACAGGGACCGGGAGCACTATAAAGCTGTAAGTAACTCCAAAATACCTGTATTTCACAAATATGGTGGCCTAATGAAGGAAGGCAACATTTTCAAAGAAACAGCACCAGACATATTGTTTTTCAGATGTATCCCGGGTCTGGTGGATGACCTTAAATAAATCATTTCACCTCACGTCACAGTTCATTGCCACCTCTCAAATTTATAGGAGAGGGTACTGTGTGAAACAAACTTTATTTTTATGAGCTCATGAGGTAAAAAAGAACAAACAAGCAGAAAAGGGGTTAATCCCTTCTCTGTGGACTGGCCCAAAGTGTTGATTCGCCAGTTACCTAATTCGCTAGTTCGCTGTTTCGTTAACATGGCAGTTTTAATTCGCGCGCTTATGATGGAAACCGTTACCTGAGCGGCGGCGAGGGTGCGCCCTTCCCCTGCGCTGCGTCGCGCTGGGCGCAGGAGAGTCCGGCCGGCTGGCGCCGGCGAGTCGCTCCGGAGGCTGCCGGGGGAGCCGACATCCTTGCCCCGTCCCGCCCAGCTCGGGCGTTTGGGCTGCACCGTCCCTATTGATCGCTTCGGTCACCAAGAAAGGATGTACCGAATTCCAAAGAGTGTCGGGCCTTATCGGGCAGCTGCTTCTACAGGCGCGAGGACACGAGGCAGCGCCGCGCCGGTCCGTGAGTACGTGGCGGACGTGCTGTGCCCGCCTCGCATAATGGCGCCGCGGCTCCCGCGCGGCGGGCGGGGGCCTCGGCCGTGGGTGAGGCCCGAAGCAGGGCAGGGGCCCGCGGGAACGGCCGCGACGTGCGGTGTGTCCCGTCTCTGAGCCGGGATGGGCACTTTCGCATCTATTAATGAATGCTAAATGAATGAATGGTTCCATGTGTTTGTTGTTTTTACCACCTAAAGTGTTGCTTGGGGGAAGAAATGCAATATTTTGTATTTTGCCTCGGGGGTAAGAGGAATGTTTTTATAGAAACTTACACGTGTATACATACATATATCAATACATATGTGTATATCTATATACCTATATATGCATGTTCTCTCTATACCCATGTAACGTGATGAGGGTTATATGGCATTGTACGTACAGGCTGCAATCAGAAAAACAAAATGTTGGGCTGTAATAGCAGCAGGGACAGTTTCCAGAGAGAAAAGTAATCACAAAGCCACTGAGTCATAGTGGTATATTTACACACAGCTGAACTGAACAGGAATAATCACCAGAAATTCATGACTCAACTTTACAGAGAGTGCCAGAGCTTAGAAGGTAGACCTAGGCCTTGCAAATGACATAAGGAATTTTAATAAATTTATCTGTGATGAATGCATATGGTTATGATTTGGGCTCATTCAAACAAGGCAATCTGACATAATCACATGTAAAATTACATACCTTGGAATGGGGCTTTTATGTCTTTGTAACATAGGCCTGTATCTTGAAAATTATTGACACTAAAAATGTAGAGATCAAAATGAATTGCAACTCAGTATACACACCCAGTGCAATGGCTTAGTCTATTTACTAACATTTTGATCTTCAGATAAAATGGTTATAGTAGTTAGGTATGAAGATGAGTATATGGTATTGGAGAGGCAGATACCAGAATACTACATACTGTTCTGATTTCCGTAAAGAAAGGATATGGAAAAAATTAAGAATATCAAGAGGGCCAATACGGATCTGAGAGCTGAAGGAAATAATTTTAAAGAGATTTAAAGAGCAGAGAAATTCCCTGCAGGGAAGAGAGATTCCCGCTGCAATTTTCCTTCAGGAATGCAGGGAAGGAGCAATAAATTAAATCTGGAAGGTGTAATTTCTTAACAGCAGTTCTTTAATCATTGGACCAAACCTTGAAAGCAGCACTGCATTCTGTATCCCTTAACGTTTTCTAAGCAGGATTAAGTGCTTTCTTTTGCATGTTGTAGCCAAATACAAGTTTTGGGGCTCAGCAGGAGTCACGAGATAAGTTTACAGACGTGCTAATACAAATTAAAGCAGATGATTAAATTTTTCCTTCTTTCTTTATGTCCTTTGAAGAGCTCACACCAAAAGCATTATTGTTTATCCCAATTGAACAATCATTCATAACATCCTTTTGTACTAATCTGTCTACAAATTTTTGAACATCACAGGCTTTTTAGGAAAGATTCTCAGGTCTGTTGCCTGCCCAGGACTCACCACATAAAATAACACTGTAAATAGCTGTGCCGAGCACAGACTTTTAGGTCCAGTTTCACGTATCAGAAGCCCTTCGGGAAATGTCTAAAACTCATAGTATTCTCAAAGCTAAACTACTGAACCTAATTGGACCTGATCCAGAGTAAGTTTGAAGGAAGTTTCAGAAAGAAATCTATAGGTAGACATCAGTAAATTTGACCTTGAGGAGTGTGTGGAGGTAGTTTCTGCATAGCTGTGTAGACACAGACAGGTTAGACTCTAGGTCTTTTTAAGTATTACATAGTAAAGTTTCCGAAAGGCTTCTCTGTGTGGGGGGGTTACTGTAGGATAAACCTCACAGAGGCTCTTTCCCAAGTTTATAACTGTTTTCAGCCTAGTCACAGTTGGAAGTAAAATTTAGATTGCCTAAGAATCCATCTCTGTTTTCACGAAAAGCTCTTAACTCTCTCGTTAATCTATCTCAAATGTCTTAGCTCAAGATTGTAAGAAACAATGCAAAAGCAAAAAGTGCAGGCTCGTTACTACCATAATAGGATAGTTGCAGTTATAATAGCATCCACAAAACATAATAGAATTTTGGAGGGAATACAGATATATACATGTAGAATGTATAGAAAAATATGCTAAGCTGTCAGGACTTTTGACAGCAGAAATTTAACTTTGGATAAATTCATTTTTTGTAGGCAGATCCCTCCTTTTAACAAGATAAATTGCTAGAAACAAAAATGTTCATTGAAATTTATAAGAGGTATTAGAATTCTTGACATAATACTTAACAGAGTAAAAAAAAATCACATTTAAAATACTGTAATATGGATTTGCTTAAAAAAAAATTTAAAGTTTTCCATGCCCAGTGTTTGTAACTTACTGCTTCACTACACATTTGTTTTAAAGAACAGAAGGGCAGAGAGCAGAATTGTGATTATTGCCAATAACATTTCATTTAAAAAAGAAACTATATTTTAGCTGTGAAGTTTCAGTAAAGCTTCCAGAAATATTAGGGTTTTTTTTTCTTTTCTGGTTTCTTTTAAAAGGAAAAAATCATTTGTTGTTTGTTTGCATTAAAAAGCTTTGATGAGAACTAATACCAGTATTTGATCTTACGGATTCATTTTCATCTTCTTTATGCAGCAACCTGTGTTTTCTATTGCCCCCTTATTTTAACACAATGACAGCATTGCACACAAGAAAATGCTTAAGAGTAAGACCAGATGAGTTAGCGAAAGATTCCAGAGAATGTTGTCTTAGCCTTCATTTACACACAGAAGTGTAGGAGAAATGTTAGATACTATCTCTAACATGGCTGAGGCTATGATTCTATCGGATGCCAAAATGTAGGTGTGCACTTGTACACACAATACAATATGCCAAAGGCTGAACTGTGCCTCTTAGCTGGAACCCGTGACGGGCACAGTATGAAACTAGAACTCGTAAAGTGGAGCTCTGGGAGACATTTTGTTTTGGGAAGATACCAACCATCTGTGAATATCTGGAAAAAGTCAAAATATACTTCCATCGCGCATGGTTTGGGGACAATATGCAGTATGTGTCTTCGCCACCTTTTTGCTATCCCTCCCATAGAGGAATACTCATGTATGAGTCCAGTAGATCTAGTAGATTCGAGTAGCTTGTTTAATTCATACTATTTAGCTGGTAGAGAGAATATATGAATTCAACTATGTGAATTTCAAGCAACCTGTATTACATAACCTGTGCCAGAAGTAACTAGTTGATTTCAATATCACTGTGAGGTAGTGTTGATGACTTTTTACCTCTTTTATTCAGAGAAAAAGAAAGAAAAAGGATCTTTAAGTAAGAAATGAAAAGGTAATTTTTTCCTTACTGCTTTCCATCTACAAATAACCAGGTTTTGTTTAAACACTAAGGTTTTAGGTTTTGAGTTTTCCACAAGGGAAGAAAAAGAGAAAAACAAAAATTGTTCTAATCACTTGGCTCTTCCTTAAAACAAAGCATGATTACCTAAGAGAAAAGATTAAACTGTGCTACTTCTTTGTATAAAAAGTTTTAAGGGTAAAAAAGGGAACAGAAGACTTTTTGGAAGTGTTGAAGAAACTGTTCAATGGGGCAGAATTTATAACTCAGCACTGTATGTGATGCTCCCTATTGGTAGGTCTTACACAGCTACCACTTTAGCATGCTTTTCAGGGATTTTTTCCCCAAGAGACCCAGCTGACCTACTGTAAAAATCTTGGTGTCGTAACACAGGGATTGGATTCTGTCTTGGAGATAATATGCCTGAACTATGGGCGCTGGAATATCTTTTAAGCACACCTCAGATTGTTTCTAAGGCTGATAATTACACAAAAAATAAAAGAATCCTGTTCTCTTGATCTTCCAAACACAGAGAAGTACTTCTGAAAGTCTTTGTATACAAAGTTTTGGATATATTTTACTTTTTAACTAAATCTCAGGTGGCATAGGAACACACTAACAACTTAGTTACAATCTAGCTGTTGTCACTGAAATTAAAAGCTCAAATATCTTTTAAAAATATTTCTTTTTTTTTTTTTTTCTTAGGATCTTGCAATGGGCTATACATAACCAGGCTGGGGGAACAAAAGACTCCAGCCATGGTAACCGTTTGCTACATGTGCTAATTTCCTGATATTAGTAACCAATGATCGTGTGATTGTTGCATGTTCCCAGTGTGTATAGCTAGCGAGTGCCATTTATATGACAATGCAGAGAGTATAGTACAGTAATTTTTAAATCTTCAATTCTACCTTAGGAAGCAGGCAGTGTCTTTTTCTTGTGCAAGAAAACAACTTATATCTATACTTGCTTCAAAATAGTAAGATTAGTGTAAATATCTTGATTGATTTCTTGGCCATGACACTTCCCTAAGTATGATGTAGTCTTTGCTGTTCATAATAGAAAATCACATCCTCTCTTCAATCTGAAAGGCAGAAAATAACTTGCCAGTTTGATGATCCATTCCTATGACACATTGTTTGAACAGTAATAATGCCTTTCATGACTCATGCATCCTCATTTTCCTTTAAAATGATACCTTTTCCTGTGTAAAATCACAGGTAAACATGCTTATTCGATGCCTATCAGCCTGACAATTTGTTCAGAGAGTGGAAGATTGGTTCTGAAAGTTATTGAAATCTATGCCAGTTCCTTCTTTCACTTTATATACAAAATATAAAGACTGAAACAGAATTCAGAAGATCACTATATTTCATCACACTGTCTGACAAGAGAATTACAAAGACATAGTGGAATTTTTAGTTCCAAGTGACTTTCTTTCAGAAATATAAGTGTTAGGTAAGGTTATCTAGCGCATATTGGATTTTGATCTCTTTTGAGTTCCTCTTCTGGACTGGAGATTAACACAGTATTTTCTTTAATGAAGTTGAAAGTCATATACTGTTTCTAGAGACAGCATAGCCCAGTTTTGCAAAGCAGTTTAATTTGTGCTTAATTTTAAACCTCCACACGTCCGTGCTGATTTTAGTACTTTCACTCACATATTTCAAATCAATAAATGTTTTCCTGCACCAGGCACTTACCACTTCTAATCCAGGAATATTGAATAACTAAAAACCTCAGAGTCTGACCCAAAGAATATGCAATCAGAGAAAGGAGTCCTAAATTCTAACATTTACAAATGTCATCTGTGAACTTTGCAATAGCTGCTCGCATTTGGAGAACGACATATCTTGCAACTTACATATATACACATTCAAACTTCAATAACAGAAAAGGAAAAATAATCAAATGTAATAACATCTGTATTTTTTCATATGTTGGTGTCATCTTGTTTATGTGAGCAGAAACAATAGTCAATTTAGAAAGTAATCAAAAGGAAGAGGTAAAAAAGTACAATATAGAGGCAGGAAATATCCATGCCAATTGGAGGAGGTTTTCTTCTTTGGGAATCAGCTCATTTTTATACTGGGAAAAGATGCAGAAATGATCTTACTTTGACAGAAAGTATATTTCCCTTGAAATCCAGAGGTATTGAAAAATAAACCAGATCAGAATCACTGTTTATGCTGAGTCTCATGAAAGTAGACACATTCCAATAACATTACTAATCTAAAAATATGTTTAAATAATAGCATTGATCTAAGTTCAGAGAAGAAATAATTTTGGACACAATGTTCAGAGCAAGTGGTTAGGTAACACAACACCCTATTTTCATATCATTAATGTTAATATTATGATAGTATATGGTAATATGTGTTAGTCTGTGAAGAAACAAGAAACTGTAGCACAGATAAGTTTAAAATTAGTGTAAATTTATTTAGGTAAGAAGCTGCTCAGGAAAGAATGAGATAAAGAGTTTGCTGATTAGAGCTAGGAGGTGGGTACAGACCTACAGATCAGATGCGGAAATAAGAAGAAATCCATGTACCACAATCAGGGACAATAAGGATTATCTTACTGTGAGAGACAGCATAGTTTTTAGAAAGCGATTGTTACTTACCAGAGTAGAGTTCAGATACTCTTAGAAGTAACAGTTGATGGATTTATTTGTTGAACATCCTCTAAGGCAGGAAGGGATGATTCCGTTTTACACTTGGATATAGAAATTAACGAGGTAATACCAATTTCTTACAAAATAAAGTATTTTTTTCTTTACGTAACCATGAATGGTTGGTGGTAGAAAACAATTTTAGTCTGAAGTAATCCTGAATTGATTTAATTTAAATCAAACATCAAGATTAATAAAAAATAGTAATTTATATTTTGGATTTCAAAATGATTTGTTTTGAAAAATTAAGTAACCAGTTAGTGAAATTAATGAATGAAGTTAACCGGACTGGATTATAGAGGAGGCCTTACACTCCTGAAGTCAAGAGTTCAAAACTCCATCTCGAAAATGTAATCTGAACAAGTGGAAAAATTTATATGGACTGGCGCAACTTGCTGATTTAGCAACTCAAAGAATATGGTAAGAATAAGTAGACAGATCATGGAAAAGAAGTGAAAGGACTAGTCAATAAAAAAAATAAAGCTAAAATTCAAGAAATACTGGGCTAAGGGAGATTTTCAAAAAGTGAAACTAAACCCTTAGCAAAGGTAATTTTCTTCGCTGGTCTTTAACCATCAAGAGAACAAAGAAAAATAATTAAGCAACTATTAAAGAAAGATATTTGAAATTACGTAGGTAAACTAAGTGAATATTTTGCTGTTTCTTCAATAATGATAGTGGTGCTAAACACTGAGGCAAAAGCAGTTTTTCTAACGGGAAGTAATAATTATCATTACAAGGTGAAAGCCAATCTGCAAGATATTAGTGCAGTCAAACTGAAAGAGCTAGATATAGCTCCACACTGTAATTCTGTAGGAATTAGCAGATGAAATCACAGGTCCAACAGTAAAAAAAAAATTTAATAAATTGGTCATGCGGAAGGTAGGAAGAATTATATGCCTGGCAGATAAAAGCAGGCTACACATTTATTGATTAAGAAGAGAGGGAAAAGATTCAAATACTGTGGGTTTGTTATTCAGTCTTGATAGATCTTGCCAGACTATTTAAACTAAAAGATAACATTGGCAAAGGAACAAGTGGATATAAAGTGAGTATTAGTAAATTTAGTCTGGGTATTAGATGAAAGTTTGTAGTCATCAGAGCAGTGTGCTTGAGGAACAGACTTCCCACTGGAACAGGGAAATAAAACTGATATCCAATTTTAAGATAGAGCTCGATCCATTTATGAATAATATTATATAATGTGATTGTGCAGGATAAGAGAGAAATGCACTTAATGTGCCTCCAATGTAGCACTCTGCATTTCCAAATATGATTGTATGTGATAAGAAATGAACTTAATGTCCCTTTATCTTAATGCACTTAATTTCCAAATACCAATGCAGAATTCTCGCTAGAAACAGAGTTAAGTTTTTCCTTAATTTAGCAGGGGAAAAAAAAACCAAATTAAAAATGTGTGGTATATTTAAGTACTTAAATGTGAATACAATCATCTACATCTGATACCAAGGCCGATAAGAAATGTTGAAAGGGACAGATAGTTACAGGGAACACACACTGCTTTATTGCTCAGTTCTACCTCCCTGAACCCTCTCATTTCCATGTCTCACCTGATACCTGTTTTGCTACTGAATAATCTTTCCAAATCTTCCCATTTGTTCTTTAAATAAGATAGATGCTGCTTAAAGGAATGTTTAAAGCAAACAAAAAATGTCCACTGTAAGAATTTTGTGGTTAAAGGTCAAGTTTGGCTGCTGCAAAACGTAATACCATTCTAACTATAACAACCTTACTGACTGTTTGGACAATAAAACTAAATATGCTTGCCAAGAAAGACATGGCAAAGTATCAGGTAGTTTCACATTATGATAGTGGGCTTTATTAAATCATTAATACTGCACTTTATTTATTACCTAAATGTAATATGCTCTATAAAAACAAACAAGCAAACAAAACCTTTGATGTTTTTGTCTAAGCCATGCTAACATATTTTTCTTGTTTTGTGCTGACAGTAATCCTAAGTACCAACACATCCCAGAAGATCTTGGATTCTTCTGATTCTTTCTCCTGTTCCTTCTTCTCTATTTCTTGGTCTCAAATTTTTTTAAATCTTTGTCTTTCATTCTTCCTTTCACAGTCCCCGAGCTTAACTGCCTTCACAGCAAATAACATGGAATGCTCTACAGACAAATATGACAAAAATGTACCTGTCGTGGGCCTTTTACTCCTTGCTCTCCACCCTCTCTAAATCTGAAAAGAGACTGTGCTTGTAGCAGCATGTCCCAGGGTTTAACAAATGCAGACTCCAGTTAATAAAGGAATATAATACTAAGGCAGTGGTTATGTTTTATCAACCATCATTGAGAAGAATAAAGTTGCAGAATTGAGAACCTTTCCTAACTTTTATTGATTTTTTTTTTTTTCTTCCTTTTGTCATCTGGTATCTATTGCTTTTTTATTGGAATTTTGCCTCAAGGCTCCTACACGATAAACAACAGATTTCCAACAGCTACTGGCAAACTACTCCATAAAAAAGCTTTCCAAGACAAGTAGTTGTGTGGTGATGTGGTGGCAGCAAGTGAACTCTAGGGTGTGAACTTTCTTCAGGCCAAAGAATGCAAAACTTCTGCCCAGAGTTGCATGTGGGTTTAAAGTGGTTCCCAAATTATTGCCAGGGATGTCTGTAATGCTTTGCTGGTAACTGTGTAACACTACAGGTGGTTCAGGAACAAAAAAGATTGAGCAGCCTCAGCCTCTGTGGGAATCCAGAAGCTAAAATTTGATGAAAATTTGACTATTTGACTAAAATAATCAGGATTGTGGTGGATAAGATATCCACATTTTAATGCACCATCCCTTTTGAAAAGACTGATGTTGTCCATTAGATTGAAATAATGTAGTGATCATTTTTCTAGGAGGAAAAAGGAAGGGAAATTCAGCACTGTAGAAAAGCGCGAAAGTAGCATTTATATGGTGGGATTTGGAAAACCTATGAAAAATCTGCCGTTATGTATTTAACATTGTATTTTTATTTGAAGCTTATCAAAAGCCTTTTTCAAGGTACTTCTTTTTAATGAGATGAGTCACAGAATAAGATGGGCTCCAGTATCCAGGTGATTACTAGATTAACAGGCATACTGAATGGATTTTGCAAAGACACATTAGGACTGCTGTCGTTCAGCAGGAGGTTCAGCAGTATGGCCTTCCTCAGCCACCGAGGTACTCACGGCTAAACTGAAGCCTTTCTGCTCATTAAAAAGGAAGGACAATTATGCTCCTCCAGGATGCAAAAGTGTCATAACGGTATGATGGAAGTAGCCTTAACCTTTATAGTCCCGAAGTGTTGATGACCTGAAGAGTAAGCAAGAAATATGTACTTCAAAATAAATTATGCTTCTTTTGTCTTTAAACAATGAATGTGGTATTCACACAGTTAATCGTTATCCATTCATTAGTATACAACTGTACTGATTGATAATCAACAACATGAGTTTCACTAGCCTTTAAAATCTCAAGGCCCTCAAATTTTTACCTTTTTATTTCTTCAAGTCATTTTAGAATTTCCTTAATGCCATCTATCCTAAGTTTTGCATCTAGGTTTTGAAGTTTATCATTTTCTGTTTTGTTCTATTCTGGTTTTGTTTTCCTTGGTGTTTTTATTTTCACAGAGGTTCTGTGAAGCTTCTTATATGCCAGTTTATTTAGATTTTGTTTTAATTTATTTTGATTTGGTTTGCATCCTTCATGAGTGAAGAAGATGACAGAAGAAGCAAAGAAGCTGGTCTCCTTGATAGCAGCTGCAAGCACCCTGTCTATAAGAGATTATTTTCGTTTACTTGCAAGCCTTACTTGTTAAAGCACATAAACATCTATAGGTAAATGGTTTATTACACAGATTACATAAAGCTAATATAAACCAAGTTACAGTAATGTCAAAAAAAATAATGAGCAAAGTGAATAGAATTGTGTGTTAACAAGAAATTGAGTTATTACTTCATACTTTCCCACACTGTTTCTTTTGATATATGATATTACCAGAATGTAATGGACTAAGCCTCTAGGGTCAAATTAGCATCTGGCACAAAGTGGTACCACTTGAATTCAGTTGCAGTAACTCACTGAAGGTAAATTTGAGTGACACACACAGAAATAATGCAGAAGTCTTGTTGAATTTCATGAGAGATGAGCTAGCTTAGAAAGGGCTCTTCTGAAGAAATTAGATAGTAAGATGTTGTGAGATAGACACAATTTGATAAAACAGATTTTCCCAGCCTTACTTAAGAAGGAACAAATGTTCAAATGATATGAAGAAGCCCATTAAGTTCAAGTGAAAACTTGGCCCAAACCAATAAAATGTGAAAAATTATTGTTAACCATTTTTTTCGTGATTTCTTCATCCACAGTGCTTCTTCATAATGTTCTTACTCTTTGACCCACTCCATGACGCGCAAAAAGTGCAAGAGCACCTCTTTTTGCAAAATGTACTACCAACACCCAGCATGCAAGTATACGCATGTAAATCGTGGTCTCTATTCAAAACTGAGGCTGTAGAAGTTGATTGATTACTATATATCTCTTTGTCTGTGTACTCCTGATGAACCCCTAAGAAGAGCCTGCCATAGAAGATGAGCTTTCTGTTGTGCCCTGAATAGAGCTGAGAACTGGAATTTGCAGCATCCCTTTACAGCATCCTTGTTGCAGCAAATAATGGGTGGCCTTTCCCACGTGCTTTGGTTAACCTAATTGCATGTATTCTTTGAGTTAGTATTATACTTGGCAGCTTCTCTGTCCCTGTGACAAATGTCATTTTACTGCAAGATTTAATATAACTGCACTTGATCAAATGATCACAATAATTGCATGCATTGTATTGCCGATCACCTTTATTTCTCCAGGCTGCACAGTTCTTGCTGAGTTGACTATAGAAGGAACACTTGCTCAGATAAATTAAGTCCTGACAAGAAACCCTATGTAAAACAAAAGATAACTGAATGAAGCCTTTCAGGAAGTTTCAAATGTTTCATAATTACTGTCTTGTTTTATTTTAAATGATTTTAGCTGACATTTAGGAGGAAAATGTGTGTAGATGAGTGTATGGATGTGCATGGTACCAGGGTGGAGAAAAAAGAGGCATTTGCATCTCAGACAGAATCCTAAGTCTGAGAAAACTTTCCTCTAGACTTTTCCAGCTGTGTTTAAGTTTCAAGAGATTTGGGTAAGCATTCAGAAATTTGGGGGAATGACATTTAAGACTTCAATGTCTTATTTTTTTAATTCTTTAAATACTTGAAGCTCTTCTCTTGATTTTCTGTAGTGCTGCCTTATAAACCACAAAACAAAGAGCCTTTGCAGGCATCATCTTCACTTCACTTAAAAAAAAAAAAAAAAAAAGGACTATAACGTCATTTCATTGATACCTTGTGTTGCACAGTACACTGAAACAAAGAAGTCAAAGTATGGTTTTAAAACTTTGTGCAAAAATAAATATGATATATACAAAATATTTTATATATAGTTTCCATGCTTCCATTTCTTAGAAAATGAGGGTGGTGTTTTCAGACATGCCGTGAAATGAGTGTCTTTATCAACAAACAGAAGAATTTAGAGTGAGTCAGCTGCAGGGAGGTGACAAATGCAGGATACTTGAGAAGGACTGCCACCTTCTAGAAAAATATTAATGCAGAGCAATTAGCTCTGTTTAAAAGTTTTTTAAAACCTTTATAAGTATGGTTTTAGATGTGCTGAGATGCAAATAGTTTCCAAGCTCTTTTACTGCTTAGTAAATCATTTATAGAAGCAGCCTTAATGGAAAATCCTCTTACTAAATAACATAAAATATATTGATTACAAAATACTTTGCCCTTCTTTATTTTTTTTACACAGATTTACACAGATCCAGTAACAACTTCACTTAATACAACTGCTCTTGAGTAACAGCTTTTGATCTGAATCTGTAATAGCAAGCTTTGCAAACTTTGGCAATTTGGAAAGAAGGACCAAAAAGGCAATTTTTTCCAGTGGTGGAAAATTTCAAAAAGTAAGAATCCTGGGAGAAAGGATAATTATTTAAGACTAAAGGTAATTACATTTAAGAAAAGAAAGGAGTAAGAAGAGGGAGCAATGCTTAAGTTGGAACACTGTTTTCTGAAGATTAACCTCAAAAGTTAATCCATCTCTTATACTTACCCATATGTAGGCATACCACATCCAGTTCTAATCATTTTCACAGTTAAAAATACTATGATTTCCATTGAAAAAATGTGAAGTCAAACACTCTTCTGTGTGTATTGCGTGGGCTTGGTGTTGTGCCTTTGAGTTACCAACCAAAATTTATAACCTTTGAACCAGCAATTGACTATCCACTACATTACAGCTCCCATGAGACATTGAGGTAGACACTCTTTTGAATGTTTCTTTCAAAAAGGAAAAGAAGAGTGCAGATATGTAATTTACAAATGAAAATTACTGGTCTTTCTGCTATTTTTATAGCCTATCATGTTTTAGAGGAGTCAGTGGAAGAGAGCATAGTGAGGTAATCCAAGTTGTAATCTTTCCTATTGATTCATCTTTCAGGTAAAGACTATGACATAATCAGGTAATTATGGAAAACTAAAAGCTATTCCCTACACAAAATTCTGGACTGATACTGTATTGATCTCTGGAAAAAGGCTTTTTAAGTAAGTAAATGACCATCAGCTAAATGGTGGTATTGAACAGGAGACAACTGAAGACTTTTATTTTCATCTGCATGAAATACACACTAATTCATACAACAGCAAATATAGTGCTTAGGACTCTCAACATGAGCTCCAACAGCATACCAGATTCATAATATACAGAGGATGTAAACTGAGAGGGAGTGAAGCTATCATATTTCTCCCACTAGGGAGGATAAAACCAATAACACTGAAGTGAGTTGGAGATATAATTCAGAATTGAACTCCTTCCTGTTTATACTGTATGATGAGGTTTTATTGTAATTCTCATTTGAAAGAAAAGAAACAAAAATAAAAGAAGGTAAAAGAGAAAACTTAAGGTAGAAAAACCTCCCTGCCATAGAGAAATAAGGGGGGTGGGAGAGAAAAATGCTGTTGATTTTAATAGGTCATGAAGCAAATGACATAGATTTTACATTTTTTAAAGAAAACTCCCTAAATAATCAGGGTTTTTAAATGGAAAAATTATTTAAATTCCTCAGCCTCTGGGAAAACTTGATATTCTGCTTCTAAAGAACCTTCCGCATGTGAACTGGGCACATGTTTTGATTGCAGGCTCTCTCTGGGACCAGCATAACTCACCTCTTTCCTGTAGAAAGGTTTAGATATCCAAGAACCACAAAGGAGATTGGAATTTTCCAATAACATAGCCCTGAAGAAAAGGTATACTCTCTTCGTACTGCTTTTGTAATTCAGTATAAGGAACCTGTATGGTGAATTATCTGGACTTTTCAAATTTAATTCGATGGGAAAATTGATGAACAGCTCTGCAATAGAGGAAGGCAAGAAATGTCGATGCAGAACCTCCTTCATCTTCAGATACCTTCAGTTTGGGTGACATCCAAGCTTCCTCTAATTTTCTTCAATTTACTTTGCCCACCACTAAAGAAATCTCCCAGAGTTTTCTGTTTTCTCCCCCAGTAAATGGGGCAAAATGTTTGTCATCTTTGGCATGGTCTACAATTTCAACTGGGTACTCTACATAATGAAAAGTACAGTTCTTTGCCTGATTTTCCTTGGAACTCTAGGCAGTTCATCCAGATTCTTGCAAGGAAATATGACAATGACTCTTCAGAAAACATTCTTTTTCAATATCCACTTATGCCAAAACAAAAAAATGCTGATCAGCAGGGACATGGCAAAGTATTTGTCTTTATTTTTTAAATTATTTCTCTTAATTATTCTGTGTTTCTTAAGATGTCTAATGGTGTATGTCCTTTCAGACAGCATGAGTTCTGTGGTTCTGTCAAAGCTTTCACCATTCTATTAAAACCCAGACAAAAGTGTCAAAGGCGTAAGAGACTTCAAACTCTGCAGTCATTTGCTTTCACTTGTTGATATAAGCTTGCAGCAGACATCTAACTTAATTGGGTTCTCTGAAATACAGAGGTTTGTGCAAACATATTAAGTCTCTTCCCTGTGCTACTAAGGCTTGCCTAGCATTTCTACTGGAACTCATCAATAAACATGCAAATATTAAGAACAAATTATTATGGCTAAACATTTTAGTAATCCAAAACAGTGAATCAGTAACTGAGATTCTTTTGAATTGAAGGCTTTAAAAAATAGGGGGAAGGGCAGCTTTTTTTTGTGCAGAGAAGTGGCTTAGTTCATCAGCACTGATTACCCCAGCTTGGCCCTCAGTTATGTTTGTTAATTAAAGCAGTTTCTAATGAACAGTGGCTCAACTCCCCTCATGCAGAGGGCAGGCTGGGGTAGACATCTAAACTGGGATTTTTTCTCACTTGAATACACTAGGGCTCTTTCTCACTTGAAAAATCATGGCTGATTCTGTTCTGGAAACAGAAAAGAGCAGTTTTGTCTGCACAGTCTTTTATCTGCAGGGCCCCCTGGCTATCAGTGTGGGGAGACATCAATGGAGTGAACATCTTTTAGTGAGAGCAATCATCATCATGAAGTGCTTATCAGAAAGGAAGACAAAATGCAATTAGGCTGGATTTACAATCGGACCAATAATTACCATTCAGATGTCTCAGCTGTATGGAAAATACAGGATTCTGAACTGTGACTTTTTTGTTTGAATGTGGGGCTTTTCCCTCCCTTTCTTGCTCTCTTTTTCTTTTAAACATTTATAAAATATGTCAGTCATGATGTGGCACAGCTGAATAATTGTCATAGAGTCAAATGCTTGCAGATGGTTAATGGAAACAGAGAATTAAATGAACAGCAGTAAAGAAACTCATGCAAAATTAAAGAACCCTATTGCAAATTTAAAGGGTCATTTGGTTTCATCAAAAATCAAATAATATGAATATGTTATTCTCTGCATGAAAGAGACTATGTTAAATTGTTTTGAGAGCTGAAAAATGAGCAATCAATGGTGTACTAATGAAATTTGTGAAAAATCATGCACTATTGAAATATGTAGTAAATTGCCAGTTAGGGAGTGCAGAAGAAAGCCTGCTTTTGGGGATTGAATTTTGTTACTTACTGTTTACTTGAATTATTGAAGTCTAGACTTAAAGCATGTTAGGCTCCTAAAAAAAAATACAGAAATGAGGATTAAACTAAGTAGTCTTTACCCTATCCAAATCAGGTTCAGCGTTTGGAAATGATTTGTCTTGGAACGTCTTATCAGATGCAAGTAACCCAACGTTTCAGAAGATAAAATATCACCAAAGTACAGAATCAATTTCTACATAGACTTGCAAGGTCTTGGAGCTGCTTTGTGAGACTAAGCTCTCATCTGTCTGACATTTTTGAAAGATATAACTGATAAAACCTTTATAAGAAGCAAAGTTATCTTTCTAGTACAAAACTAGATGTGCTACTACTTGGTAAGGATCACTTGGAAGTGTATTTAAATTTAAGATACTTTAAAATGAATTTCAAGATTTCAAAGCATTGTATTCTTTATAAATTCTTCTTTATTTTTCATCATTCTTTCACCATTTCCCAGTAAAGTCTCAAGCTGATATCAATATCTTGGTTATCATGAAATGATCTCAAATTCCATAGCTGTTTTTTATGACAAGAAAAAGAAAAAAAATATTCGGGGTGTTATTGCAAGTAATCAGACATGTGTCAGTCATACACCATCATTTGTCTTTTGGTATCTGATGACATTTTGAAACAGATTCCTGTCTATGAAAGATAGCGTATTCTTCACACAGTAGATTAAAGGGGAGGTTGTTTAACCCCATTTCTGTCTTTGGCAAGTCAACTGCCTTCCAAAACCATTTGGAAAGAAAAAAACAGAACTTAATAACTGCTGTAAGTTTTAATTTATCCTCTCTGAACAAATCGTAGTGCATCTTATCTTGTGCTAATCAGAAAATAAAAAGCAATTGCAAACTTCTATGTTTTCTTCATTGACATGTGCCTTTGAGAGTGCTACAAGTATACCTATGATTACTTGTCTGCTATAATTACTGCAAAGTCAATGAGTTGTGTATTAAACTGAAGCAGAGATGAAAATATTGATCTTATTTTCCCATTCAAGTAGATACAAAGTGTCTTCTCTTAAATCTTTTTGAATAACTGTTTCGCTATCTATCTAATAGAGTTTAAAGTGAAAGTTTCTTTCTCTTTCTTATAACACAAGAGTTTCAAATAGAAAATAGTTAAGGAATTATGAATGTTTCATTGTAAAAACATTCTAAATTAGTATTTTGCCTCTCTGGATTTTACTTAAAGACTTAATGCCATTTCCCAAATGATATTGGCTCAAATATGGAAGCATCTGTATATTTTCACCAGAACTGTTCAAGTTATTCAATTTTTAAATGACAGATATACAGTACTTGCCATGCAAAATCAATCTCTCACAGCAAATAAATGTGGCAGAATAATCCATACAATGTATATAACAATAGTAGGCTTTTGCTGACCTATTACTCTTTATGAATAGATTTTTAAATGTTATTTCTAGCTGTATGACTATCATTTTGAAAATGTAATTTGTGATATATTTTTGATCCTTTTAATGGAGCTGAATTTTTTTCTCATGAACCATGCTGTTTTTCCCTATGTGTTTCTACAGTTACACTTTTTTTAAAAATGTTTGTTCTGTTAGAATGAAGCTTTCTGATTCATGGAAGAAAAATGAACATGACTGTAATCCAGCATGGTTTACTTGTGGAATTGTGGAGCATCATTAGAAAGACATGTTCAGTAGTTTCATAGGAATCCTGTGCCTCTTTTGCAATACCTGGTGGATGAGAGGAAAAACCTTTTTTGCTTAAGCATTGAACTATCAGGTGCTATTTCTGGCCCTTTAACAACCTGTTCTGCCTTGCTTTGCTCTTCTGGGAGATGACAGTACCCCAAGAGGCTGGAAATGTTCAGAGTTAGAGAGGAGGATGTGATTTAGGGAAGATGCCCCTGGCTTTGCAGCAGTTTTAAAGTAGCACCACCATACAGCATGTCTGCAGATTTAAACAAAATGGAGAAATGAAATACGCTGTCGTTGTTCCTGTTGTGTGCTCTCCTCCGTCTACCAAAGATCCTTTCTATCAGCCCAAAACACAGCCTTTCCATCTCTGTGGGAAGCAAGGCAACTCTGCTCACGCTGGTGACAGAGGTGGCCTGCATTCACCTGGTAAGCTTTGCCCTGGGGCGAATAGGAAACACTTCCATGTTTGAGCCCCGTGGCTCAGAGACAGATAGAAACCTGGATATAGATGGAAGGAAGTAACATATGAAAATGTATGAAGATGAAAGAATTTTTCAAGCATTCCAGCTGGAACCAACGGGAATGTTTTATTGTACCCTGAAAACAAGTGAAAAGATGGCAACAGAAGACCTAAGTGGAAGAGAAGGTCTTTAATCCTGCAAACCTTATGAGAATTTGTCCAAGTAACACAGGTAGTAACAACCACTAAACTGTTGATGATGCTGACCAAGATGTTGGACCATCTCCCCTATGAAAAAAGAGGATACCATTTTAGTTCCACAGTATTGGTAAAAATGTGCTAGTTAATAGGCACTGCTATCTGCCACAAAGCAAGGACTTTTGCTACCAGAGCTGCTTATCTTTTGTGAGCGACAATTTTTGGAATCGGAAGAAAAAAAGTTGTCCATCACATCACTGAAATTGATGCTTACTGTTGCCAGCTTTCTGCTGGAGAGGAGGGAGGTATCACCAAATAATGATCTCAGACTGTTTCACCACAATGATTTGTAGGATGATTAAGGACCTGATTTTCCTAGGTAATGAGCACCTCTATGAATATTTGAAGGTGAAGTTCAGGTACCCAGCCTACTGGGAAAAATAAAATTCAAACCTTAAGTGTTTAATGGCCTTTGGTGAAGTATCTGCAACTTTTGTAAACCTAATACATCCTATACACTGAACATCCAATGTAAAACATACTAACTGAAATTCTGAAGAGTTTTTTTTTAAATTTTTGTGTTTTCTAGATGCATTTTTTAATGGTACTGGAACATGCCATTACAACACAGGCATCTTTGGAGAATGCTGTTGAACAGTAATCCTATTCCAAAAACTGTAGGAGACATTACAGAAAAAAAGCTGTATTAAAATGTGACTTGTATAAATTGGAAGTTACCATAGTTTTCTTATCCTAGTAATTAAACAGAGTTTTTAATTTGCAGCATTGATTTCCAGTTTCTGACCCTCACAGAGAAACATTCCTCAAAATCAATTAAAATTTATAGAATAGAATTTGGCAGGAGATGTAAAATGTTTAAATGTGGACTGAAACTTGCTTATCATCTTTTATTGTTTCCATACCAACCAAGTACAGTAGTTTTCCGTAGTAATGGAGGCAAAAGAAAGAAAAAGATGATGAAAGTCTCTGGTAAAGTACAAGGGTACCATTATGGCCAAATTTTGTACTGATGCAAACAGGTGTCAGTGGCTATGTAACATATTAGCAGACATTTTGGTTTTCTGTCTCTCTCTTAACACTTCTGTTTATATAGTTGTAGACAGGTTTAATCAACCCATGCATTGAATATCAGATTGTAAAGAAAAGTAGCTAAATTAATCACAGTGTTAGAAGTGCCCTGGAGAAAGAAAATATTGCTAAACCTTACCATGAAGAGTTACTGTATGGGGAATTATTGTTGTCTTCTGCAGTAGCATCCCCAAACTCTTTAGGGCTTGGAACCACACAATAATCATCATCATCATAATTAAGAACATAGCCAATATCTTGTAGTACCTAGTCATCTGAAGATCTCAGAGTGCTCTACAAATTTTAATTAACTAAAGCTCACAAAACCCCTATGAAGAGATTTAAATGATTTCTCAGACTCATTTTACCTTTGCTGTAACACTGTCACTTCAGGCAGAAAAGCAGAAGTTTTGCAGGAATGTGTGATATACCAAAAACACTAGTAGACACTGTAGTGAGAAAGAGTACCATATCAATTTGAAACTAGAGGGCAAATTTAGATAAACAGACTGCAGTTAATTGGAGTTGGAAATTGACTACAAGTAAGGCTAGTATCTCAAAACATCTGAAAAATGTCTGAGGTATTAGTAACCACGAACTGTGTTAAACGAAAGCTTTCTCTACTGCTGCAGGAACCAACATGAATTCCCTAATGATGAAGGCAAACTTGCACTGATTCTCCTCGTGCCAGGTGATAGCTGAAAATCTGTTGGATATGTTTATTATAGAAGACTGCTTAGTCCCACTTGAAATGGCTGCTAGTCTCTAAGTAGGATGCCACCACCAAAGCAAACAACCGAGTTACTTTGTTTAAACATAACAGTCATTGTTAATCTCTATAAGACATATGCCTTTTATAACCTACTATGTTGGTGAGTTATTGAATTGCATTTGCGAATTACTTCCTCTTCCTCCAAGTCAATTAACGCTTCAGCAATTGCTGAGATTGTCTCTGAAGGGAATCTGAATTACTTTTCGAATTAGCCCTCTAGCTTTACACAGACTGTGTAAATACATAATTCTGCTTGTGAGTTGCCAAATCTCTCGCTATTTGCTGCATACAGCTATGGCATTCTCTGGGACATCTTTTGACAGAATCGCCATTCCGGTCTTTTTGATAATAACAAATTGCATGATTGACTAGAACTGTAACAGCCTGAAGGGCTTCTAGCTAGGCCTGAAAATTAACTAAATCTATCACTACTCTGTGTGTCATTAAAACATCATTTCCTGTCATTGTCTGCCCTACAGTAGGATCAGCAAGCTATTTTTAAAATACTTCTAATGCCCCCTCTTGTTGATATCCCGGGATTTTCCTTGCACACACTTGGTTAAACTTTCCAGAAAATCCCGTTAGTACATTCATCTGTGTTCGCAAACAACAGACTAAGGAATTTGCTTAGTTTATCATTAAATCTAGAGGGCAAGAGTGTAGAAAAATTGTCCAAGCTTTCTCCAGCTCCCAGTCTACCCAAAAAACAGCCATATGTGATACCTCCATAGGAGCTATGGAATTAGCTCTGCCAATTGCAAATCATCTGTTTCACCTCTGAATACATGCATATAGGCATGAGCAAAGAAGTGCATTCACTTTCACTGTTTAGTTTTTCTTTTTTTATATTTTTCAAGATTTCTGAAAATTCTGTTGTCCTAAAAAATGCTATTACAAACCTATTTCTATATAGGACAATCCTTTTCCTGAACTCCACCAACCTACTATTCAGGATGCAATATCCTGGTTCTGTGTTATTGTCCCTTTCATTTTGGAGTGCCACCCTGTACTTTCTCCCTGCTGCTGTCTTCATGTGGTAACAATGTATTTGACTTGATAATCTGAGGTATTTTTTCCCATAGACCTGTCTCTGTTTACCTCTTGTTCTGACAGACCAGGTGACTATTTTCTTAAGGTGGCTATTTTCCAGAAAGATGCGTCTCCTGGTTTGTATCAATGGTATGCGTCTGAGACAAAGACTGTAGCCATAGGTCATAACTTGGCAGTGCCCTATATATTGTTTTATCTCCTGCACTACTAAGTTGCATTACCTGCAATTCACAAAATAAATAATTTCATCTGACATTTCAGTCCACATAATGGGTCATGCCAAAGCCTGTTGGCACTGAGACCTGATATATCCTCCCAGGCATATATATGTTAGTCTAACTTTCCCAGTGATTTATAGTGGCAAACAGCTGCATTCAGTTCTCATCACCTTCAGAATTTGTGTCTAAAGTTCCTTTTCTCAGGAAAGTGGGGTTGGCCGATTCGTATTACTTTGTCCTGTTGTGAACATACTGTAGATCTGAATTAGATTTATAACTTCTTTAGAAGTTACTGGAAGCAAAGGGTTTGACATATTTAATCTTTGTGATAGCACTCCTTTCATAATCGTAATGTGGGAGTAACAGTTTTCTTCATCTGTTTGCAATACAGCACAAATCAATCCATCCTTAGTCCAGAGCTGCTCCTCTAAACATCTGTATTATCTCTTCATGCTGCTGGTGACTAAAGGCTGCAGTTACTCCAGCTCTGTCTAGACTACTTATTTCAATAGGGGTTTTAAAGCAAGTTGAAATTCTGCTGCATTTCCTTCAACTGCTCATTCTCCACTTTCAAATCAGCCACCTCTCTCTAAGTATTTGTCTTTTCATCCATCACTCTCTTCACTTATACCAATGTCTCCATTTTCTCACATTTATACTTCCAGCTACGCAGTTCTGGCACTTCATTGTCATGCTTGCTCTTCAACTTTCTACATTCCTCTTTTAATTTATCTAATCTGTTGTTCAATATTGGAATAGTAATGTGTATGTATAATCCTAGGTTCTTTTTTAGCTTTGATATTTAGTTCCTATTTTACAGAGACCTTTTTTCACATTCCTCTTGAGCAATTGAGCTCTTCAAGTTTATTCAATTTCCACATTCTGTGTGTTTTTTATAATTAATATTATAGTTTTTCTCTCTTATCTCTCTTATCCCTGTTTTAGGTACAGTCCAGTCTCATTTCCCCTCAGTCACAATTTCTAAATTTGATGGTCATCTTTATTCTACTGTTCTACATTCTGCAGTGTGTATTCCTTAATTTTAGGTGTCTGACACCTGTTACGTGGGATTTGCACTCATCGTGAGGATCCAGTGCTCACTTAGGGATGATAGGAGACATGCTTCCAAACGACGAGTCTGTTATTTTGGTATATGTTTTAACACTATTTAATACCAACTCCTCTTCCCTATCTTTAGAAAAGGATTTTTGTTTTTGTTTTTAATATAAATGTGTCGGTAATCTGGTTTACAGCCAACACATTTTGCTCACACAAAAGAAGAGGCAGAAAACTTGTATGGGGGACAGATGAAGGGAAAGTCAGTGAAAATTATTAAACTATCTTCTCTCTGTAAGGTGGAGTCTCATGAGACAACACATATAGCTGTCTGTCAACTCCCTTGTTAGTTAGTTAGCAATAAAAGCTTAATACTCAATAATTCCCTTACTGGAGTTGTCCTTGCTGAGTGAAAATTCTGAATTATTATAGGATTATAGAATATAATTCTATATATTATATGAACAGATTTTGTAGATTATATAAACCATGACCAATTTTTGCTCCCACAGTGTAGAAGTATATCCCAATTCAGATAAATATCAAGGAAAAAAAGTGATATTTTTCATGATACTGGTTGTATGGTTGAGTCCTATTGACTTCAGTGGTACTTAAGTACGTGTCTAAATCAAAACTTCTGAAAGACTTGCTATATAATATGGCATTGCATCAAAAATGTGAGGTATTATTGGCTTTTGCTCCTAGAACATGTGTGTGTAGCTCTGTATAGAGATATATCTTTTAATGAAGTTAAAATATTTTCTCCTTCTAGCTGATACTTCTTTTTTGTAAATAAATCTGGCAGAAATAAGGCAATAAATTACCAAGTATTTACAGACCTGTGTAGTTTCATAAACAGCATAGGTTAGTTTAGATGTATTAGTTAATAACCTGTATCAGACATGGCACAATTCTCACTTGACAGTATCTGCCCAGAACAATCAAAAGAGTGGAGACACAATGACAGTGAGTTACAGTTCAATCTAAAAGGAAGGATGTACTTTCTCTAGGTCAGGGCAGAGAACACTAGCAGAACAATGTAGAGAAGCTTTATTAGTAGTGGCCATGCTATACTTGTCCTATCAATAAAAAAAGAAAAAAAAAAAAAAGATTTAAATTTGCTTCACTGCCTGCCAATTTCTGACTTTCAGAAAGAAGTTTTACCCAAAATCAATTGAAAAGGATAGTAGGAATTCAGAAAGCTGGAGGCATAAAATGTCTAAATTAAAATTGGTTGTGCATGCTTTAACTTCCTTATTCTTAAATATTCCCACACAGACTGTGAATGGTAAAATTCTGTCAAGTGGATTAGAAAGGGAAAAGGAGAAATGCTATATAACTTAGCTAAAATAAGTGCTTTCATGAATGTTTTGCATCTATTCACAAAGAATCTGATGCAATAGGAAAGAGAGCAAATCATCTTATTCCTGACATGCCATGTGTGGTGATAACAATGAATCCCTCACATGGGTCACAGTCTTCAGAAAGGGCACAGAAGTGAATGTTCTTCTGCCGAGTACAGTAATACTCCCTTAGATCACCTTTCCTACATTGATAAAAATGTGTCTTTAGAGATATATGTACATATGCAAGGAAGGCAGGCTTTACATACACCTGCATTTTGTGACATAATTGGTGCTGTGTTAATGCTTCCACAGATGAAAATCGGGTACTACTCATGAATTTGTACATTGAGGAGGTGTAGATAAATCATTTTTCGACTTTAAATAGTCCAGTTTCATCCTGATATTAATTTTTCTTCAAAAGTGTATTAGACAAAATATTAGTACTAGAAGTACAGAGTGGCAAATCACATTGTATAACTGACTTTCTGTAATGTAGCAGTTTTACAAGCCTATTCATTGATGCAACTTTTTTCACCTCGTTTCCTCTTTGATGCTTCCCATGACTAGTCTTACTCATTTAATCACATGAACAAGGTATAGATAAATTTGTAAACCATTTTTTCAATCACAAACTCAGTGATGCTTCAGATTTAGATTTCTTCACACGCTACTGTTATAATAAGTTTACAAAAAGAGGCTTGAAAATACCCTAAAGCTACCTTGACAGTATTTATCCTGAATGGGGTGGATAATAGAAGTAAACTTACCTATTGGTAGGAAAACACTAGTGTATTTACCATTAACTATCTGTAAATAAGTTCAATTATGGCATCATAGTAATACCTTCTAAATCCCCTAATACAGAGCTATTCTTTCCATTACTAGGGACAATATCTGTCAAAATACAAAGGAAAATAGTAGATTTTGAAAAAGTAGAGTTTTACAGCTAAGACATTTTATAATAAATTATCATTCTTAAGGCTTAAAATTTAGTTCAGTTTGTTCTACAATATTCCCCTTTATGAAGCCCAAGGCTTACTGTATTCCCTTGTTATCTTAATTGTGTGTGGCATTTAATAGTATGTGAGAGCATACAACTTTATTTTCTTCAACATAATGTAATCAAAGACCTGTAGATACATACCTATAGACTCAAAAGCAGTCTATAGAGTATTCCTGATGAGCATTCCCTGTAATAAATTTATTGATCCTAAAGCCAGTATAAATATGAGACCCACAACATAAGGGTGCAATAGCATGTGAACTTACAGAAAGAAGGTATACCTAATCCAGTGTGAATATAAATTGAGTTGCATGTTAATTTTTTTAGATGAATTTCTACTGTTGTACTTCATTTTTCATCCCAAAGTTGGAGTTAGAGCTATAAAGGTTATTGCAGTATTTGGTGCAACTCATGGTTGTAGTCCCGTAACTGTCCAGTACAAAATGCTAAGAAGAAGGGTGCATCTTAAACTGTATTCTTCTTAAGGATTTACAATCCTATCCTAGTATAAGGCAGAGTGAGGTTATTCTATAACTGAGTGGTCACAGCTCTCACCTTAGAAATGCAAGTCTTATGTTTCGTGTATATTTATATAGAGCACAACTGAAGGGACATCCAAATTCCAAGAGACTGGTCAAACTATTAGAATAAGAGGAGCATTCCTTTCCCTCCTGTCACAATATTTTGAGAATGAAATTCAATACTCCATGGTCCAGTAAGAGGGTACAAGAGGATGAATCTTTCTCTCTCTCTGTTTAAGGCAATCACCTGAGAGAGAACAGACCTAGAATCTGGTTCTTGCTGCGAACGTTGACCATAAACACCAATAGGAAACAGAGAAAGTCCTTAGTATAGGGACCAAACCCCAGGTCTTCTCTCCACTGATCTCAGCTAATCTATATGTATATAAATATGTATAATATTTTGCAAAATGCCATACTTCACAAGAATTATGTAGCATAGTAGGGTATGTAGTAGACTATATGGTACACATATATATATATAAAAAAAATATATATAAAAATTATATTTATATACATTTTCATATATAAATATATATTTATATACATATATATATATAAAAAAAAGTGTGTGTGTAGATTCCTAGAGCTTAGGAGGTAGTTCTGATGACTCCATTTTTGGACAGAGTTGCCTACATTTTCCCAGTATGTCGTGTTAGACATCTCCATCCTTCAGTCACCCAGACTCTCATTTGTACTGACGAGCACCTGTTTGCCACAGATTCTGGTCACATCTAAATGGCACATTGAACTATGGAATTTCAGCCCCAAAATGCACATTAGCCTTGCATAAGTGGGTGCTCAAACTCTGCCAGAGGGTACAGACTATAACAAAATTACGGGTAAATGCTGTCAAAACTAGTAACCATGAACAAGTACAGCACTGAGGGCCTCCAAACAGGTTCATAATGTCTGAGTTAAAATCAGTAGTGTCTTTATTTGTTGGATACTTTTCTTTTTGCAAGAGGCAAATGCTAGAGAAAGACCTGATCATTTGAAACAAAGTGTTACCTATATACATCTGATGAATAACTCTCACAGTAATTCATAAAATGTTCTCAGCACTGAGTAGACATCTAACAAATTTGTATCCTGAAGAGACTGTAACGGGTCAAAGCAAACTGTAGCTTAGTATTTTTGCTGTGTACAAATGGCCACTTCCATATTTCTCTTTTGTTTGACATCTTTTGCTATTTTGTACTGAAACCTAGCTTGAGCTTTGAAAAATATTTGTCATTGCATACATTTTTTTCAGTTTGGTTGCAGCACTAGAAAAGGTGATATGCATAAGTGATTAGTTTTGATTAAAAGAAATCAAAAAATAATTTTGCTCCTGGTTGAATGAAATGTTTCATTTGAAATTCCCAAATGTTAATTACTTAGGAGTTATTTCACCAATTTACAATTGCTTTTCCACTAGCTAGTAAATAAAATATTTCATTTTGAGATGCAAAATCAAAAGTTTTAGTTTGAAAATGTTTACATTTCAATATTTGATTTTTCTTTCAACCATTTTTTGCTGAAGCAGTACTACAAAGCTGACATAAATTCCTAGATATTTTCTGTCAGCTAACCATTCATTTTCATTTAGAAAAAAGGTTGGATTTTGGTGGGTTTTTTTCCTGGAAAATGTTTATCTGTGCTACAGTTTATTTTGAAAATAAGCTGAATGTTTTCTTTTTAAGAGACAAAAAATAATCAGTGATGCACTTCTGTACTTGACCTTTGGTTTTCCAAGAGTCTTAAAAATTCCTGCTTCTTTACTATTTGAGTGAAAAGTAAGATGCAAAATAACATTGGAAATGTTAATGCTATTAGCTGTTATTCTTCTTACCCTGTTTTGACCATATATGCTCAAGAGCATCCTAGTGATAAAAAAGATGTTTTAAAACAGGCAACAATTTGTAGAGGGTTGAAGTGACCTCTGTGTGTGGAAAGATTGAAAGGATTGTGACTGTTTAATTCAGATATGAGAGAGATGAAAGCAGAGATGAGAGAACTATACAAAATAATAAATGATGTACAGCAAGTTAGTTCAGCATTCCCGTTTAACCTTTCACATGAGGCAAAAACACGAAGATTTTCAATGAAGTCGAATGGCAATCTTTTAAAATCACTATCCGAGTGGTTCTCCTGAATGAGAACAATCTGTTGTCTCAATAATACAGCAGTCAAAATGCAATACAACTTTGCATTATCTTTGTACAGAAACCTTATTCCCAAATGTTTTGCAATATTAGTAACAGAACTGGAGATAAATAGTAACAGAGGGAGAAAATAAAAATAATAGGTGGGGAAGAACAGAGATCTCCAGCTGGGATTTGAAATGAACTGATGAAGAAAAGTAGCAGAGTTACACAAGAAAACGGTTTCAGATCACAGGAATTATACAGTACTTTCACATCAAAAAAAATCATACCATGGGAGATGATAGAGAAAAAGACAACTTTTGGGCCTAAAGGAGGAAAGGCACAGTAATAGAGAAAGACAGGATTTCAGAAATACAATAAGCTAAAAGGGAGCTTGAAAAAAATGAAACATCCAACATAAATAAAAATCCAGTGGAAGGATGGTTCTGCTGTAAGCGCTGAGAGGGAGATAGCATTCACCGGTGATGAATACCTAGTTTGCCTCGAGGTTGCAGGACTCTGGTGTTTTCAAGTGACTACCTGCTCTAAAATTACGCTATAGCTCTTCTTGCAGATCCATCTGGCAGATACCAGTTCCAGTATCCTGCTCTCCTTAAAAGTGCAGAAGTGATGAGGATTTCTGTCTGGGGAGAGAAAAATAACGGTCAGGACATGTTGCACAGTTCTGAACAAAGTCTTGCCATTATTTAGACGATTCCTGAACAATTATTACAATAATAAATTATTACTATAAAGCCTATAAAATTAATTTTAACCTTTCCCTAAGATTGTAGTTTTTGTTTTCTCTCAACCTTTCTGAGCCATGTCTTGCTTACATACATATACCAGTAGTACATGTACCAGTATTTATTTGGGGGTTTTCTTTTAGTATATTCCAGGAAGGAGAGGGGTTGGTTGGTTGGTTTGTTTGTCATTTATATCTTTCTTGAATTCTCTTCACTTCAGTTGTGGCCCCGTCAATTTCAAAGTAACAAATTAAAACCCAGTAACACACACGTGCATTTTCTTGTAAAATTTCAAGCACAGTGAATCAAATATAGGAGCTTAATAGGGAGACTTTTTAAGAAAAGATTCCCATAGCCTAACAGCTGTTACAATAAATAATAATTTAAATAGAGAAGTTTCTCAAGATACGTTTTCAACACAGGGAGAGAGGCAGAAGTTTGTAAAAGAGTGGCATGCATCAAGCTCTACTTTGCTCCAAAATCAAATCCCACTGTGTTAAAGCGTTTGGCTGTTTGATTTACCTGAAGTACAGGACTCCACTGTAGATAAGTCTATAGGCCAGTACACCCTTGCAAAAGACCCCTTACTTTCCACTGAGGTACACAGTAAAGGGAAGTGAAGAGAGAAGGATGAGTCAAGAGCAGAAGAATAGTCTACATTTCAAAAAAAAAAAAAGAAATACGCAGCAGGCCTATTTCAGTCTGATGACCAAAGAGATTGAAAGGAGTAAGTCCTTCAGAGTAAAATATTGCTAGGAGTTCTCCCTGAGTTGAAAAGACTTATAATTGCCTTTGTTCTGGGTAATGACTGCTGCATATTGCTCTGTGTATGCATATTGCCTCAGCAATAACAGCCATAGGTAAGACTTAAAAAAAGTGAAACAATCTTGAGGCTCCAATTCATCTGTATTCATTAAAGCTTTGTAAACAAAGAAAGATATTTTGTGAAACAATCTGAAAAACTACAAATGTATGCTCAGAGTGAATTTTAACTATAATGGTAATATTTATTTCCTAAGGAAGAAAAGCAACATAGAAATAGTTAGCATGCACAGTATATTGTTATTATTTTTAGAGCAGCAAGAGCTGAGACTTGAGGCCTTTCAAAATTATTTCCATTTAGAAAGAAATTAGTCACTCAGAATAAGGATATTTTCATACTGCTGTTCATTTATTTATGAAATGTACGTGTGCTGCTCTGCCTGAGATGCAGAAGAAACAAAGCAGTATGTGGGCCGCTCTCTTTCTGGGAAAGCCTCAGGCCAAGTTCCTTTAACCTACCACAAGAAACAGATTTCTTGTCATGTTCGTCTCCTGGGAACTGTGCAGAATCACAGTCAAACTACAGACTTTCTGTTGACTATTCATACCAGTTTTATCTCAGCTCT
Organism: Dromaius novaehollandiae; assembly: GCF_036370855.1. NCBI lineage: Eukaryota > Metazoa > Chordata > Aves > Casuariiformes > Dromaiidae > Dromaius > Dromaius novaehollandiae. Next base: position 45,674,702 of record NC_088132.1, read on the forward strand.
GGAGTTTGACCCGTTTGTCCCCACAGTCTTTTCTGGGCTGCATGATTTTGCCAGCTCTGAGCCTTAGCCTCCTTCCTGTCTGCTGCTGCTTTGATTAAAGGTGGGCTCCCCTTCAGTTTAGCACTGTCTGCCTTTGCTTCCCTGCTTCCTACACCTTTATTTGTATTTTTCTTGTGTCGCAGCTTTAAGTAATCCCTGGCTTTCAGCCAGGGTTCTGTCTTTTTTCTTTCCATCACTGATGTCAGGATAGTCCTGTGCTGAGCTGCAGAGCTTGGCGCTTTGCTGCTGAGTCACACATTTCGGTGGGACTTCCAGAGGGGTAAGTCAGCACTTAATGTGGCAACAATTGCAGAATATGCCTTGTAGATGTATTCCCTGGATACCTGTAATTACAGATGTACTTTTTTCTCTTCCTAGTCCCACTCCACCTTTTTTCCCCTCTTTTGCATTATAAAGTTTTTTGTTCTAGATATCCTCTCACTCTTTTGCTGCCTCTCTACAGTGCAGTACAAATCCTCTACTGGTTTAGCTCTGATGGTTTAAGTACACTAACAGGGACCTTCTGCCCCTAACACTGTATCCAACAGAATGAATTTTCTTCTCTTTAGTTTCACTGTCTGATGATGTAAGTCAAACTGATAGGAGCCCTTCTTTTTGATAGCATACCTGCATACACACAAGGTATATACACAACTTTTGACAGGTACGTCAGAAGGAGAGATTTTTTTTTTCTTCAAATTTCATGCTTAAAGACAGGATTCAGATTTTCTAGCATTCATGACTTTCTATTTCAATGGTATTTCTGTAACCTCGTATTTTATTATTGTTACTTACTAGCATCCGTTATCTTCATTAAGCAGTCAAACTGAGCAACACTGAGATATCCCTTCTGTGACCTTCTTTCTGTGTCTTTACAGGGACAATATTTGTAATGAAACTTAATCCAAAGGACTATGGTATCCACAAAGTTACCATCCTCTCTTCATCTTTCAGTGAGGTGCATCTTTTTCTAGCTTAGTATTCTATAGCCTTTTACACTTGCTTTTTTTCTCTGCGTTTTCTTTTTTTAATGTAGATTTCCCACGTGGTATTCATTATATGTTGTGTAGTGTCATTCAGACTTAACCTTGTGGAGTATCCTGTTCCACGCTGTCTCTTTTCTATCAGGATGTAGCATAAATGTTCTGGCACTGTAACACAGTTAGTAATCATATTTTACAACCATCATGAATCCCTTAAGAGCTCCTGAAATTTTTATATCCTGAGCTCCCCCAGCATACCTTCTTTTACACCAAAATTCCAGTCTGATATGCTGTCCCTGTGTCGTACATTGACATAATAAATTCAGGAAGAAGGAAAGGAGAAACATGAACATACTTGTCCGGTTCATGAACTGTCACATATGCAGGGTGATGTATATAGCTTTCTCCAAGAATGCATTTAAGTCTCTCTTATTTTTAAGTCAGTCATTCTGACCTGTAGGAAGTTTCCATTTTTATTTTCCTTGCTTGCCTTTCTGTCTTTTTGTGTAATAAATGTTATTTCCTGTATTTCTATATATTTTTATATAAACTTTTTTGGGGAAATAACCTATAAAATACAATGTTGATTTTATAGTGATCATGGATTCTACTGCTCATTGTTGTGTCTCAGAAAAATGAGTATGGACAAAACTCAATTTAGTTCACAACTGATTAATCTCATTATTTCTACCAAGTCTCCATCACACTCTAAATGAGTCTCTTTAATTTTAGATCATTTTTGTTCCAGAAGTGTCCTGATTTTTTACTTAACTTAGGTTTCAAAGTTTTTTCAAGTTTTTTTTTTTTCAAACTGACATCATGCTGACATTATTTACCTTGGTTTTGTGGCTTAGTTTATACAGTAGGAATAGACAAAATACACTAGTGACTAATGAACAGCAGTTTACTGTGTTGCTGTGTTACAGTGATACAGAGTGTGTGCCCCAGTTCTGAAATAAGGATTTCTGTGCACATAACTGAGAATCACTGTTATTTGGTAGTTTTGTTGCTTTATTCACTTGGAGAGGATGTGCTGGGGAAAAGAAGGTAACTTTCACTTCCAATCCTGCAAATTCAAAGCCTCATGTTTTCCACTGAGCAGCAGTAAACAGCATCATTCCAGGTAGCTAAAGTAACAATGACAGAAGACTGAGCTGAGGAAGTCTAATCCCAATTTTCTTCTTAAAGGCAATGAGTAATTGATCCACTCTTCTATCTGAGAGTGGTGCTTGTGTGATGTAACTCTAGCAAGTTTCAGGGGCGGGGGAGGTTACTAGCCATTTGTTATTATTAAAGGGCCAAAGTCTGAAGCCTGAATTTTAGAGCTTGATACTACAGCCTCTACTAATGTTGAATAAAGTTTCTCATTTGAACAACAGGAACCCATCTGTTGATCATTGATAACCTTTGACTCCTGATAAGTTTTTGCTGTTCTTGAGTTTCATCCTCCTAAATAAAAATAAATAAATGTGACATTCTGATATAAGTGAGGTTGTTGAATGTGCAAGTGGACACATCACAGTGTACCTGTATCTGATTTCTTAATACACAGAAATTAACTCAAGAGCAGAAATAAAATATTAAAGTACAAATTGAGGAATTGGTATAATTGTTGAAAGTTTCTGGATATCTCTGTGAAACAAGTGAGCTCTGTAGCTTGACGCTCTTCTTTCGTCTCCAGTCAGGCCCCTCTAGTTTCTTAATATATAGCAGCTTTACATCCTTGCTGTATTATTTTGTTACACCATTAACTGTTTTCCTGCAAATTCTTCCTGTTTGTTTGGAGGCCAAGAACTTTGCAAGGGTTCCCCCACTCCTTTCCTAGCAGTCTCCTTCACTTCTCTGGTACACTTCCTGACACTGCTGGATACCTTCTTGCCTTTGATCTGGTAACTCTATGTTTACGATGTCCTATTTACTGTCTTTCTCCATACTTCAGCGAGACAGTCTTCTTCAAATGGACTTGGTTGAAAAACAGGGCACAGTGTTGCACTGATTGCTGAAGATGATTTTTATCCTGTATGTGATGGGATAATGTGCTCCTACTCAAACTCTCTCCCTTTCCTACGCACATTTGATACACCTAAGATTCCTTTCTTAAGCTCTGTACTTTGTTTCACTAAGTGATCTCATACCCAAGATGCTGATAGTAAAGGTGCCCTGTGTGATCTCCAGCAAACACCACTGGCTTGCTTCTTCATGTCAGCCAGTAAGATTCAATTTAAGTTTGCCCAGGACACATTACTGAAACTAACAATGCTTGTGTTCCCGTTGCGTCAGTATTTCTGTATACGTAGAACTATACCTGCATATTGTAGATCTAGATATAGACCAGCTGTAGTAGGATCATTTCCTTGGTTTGATGGAGTCTTTTGAGTGGGCATACTATTCTTCTACTAAATAGAAAATGGTCCAGCAAACAATAGTGTTAGGCAGCGATGGGCAGTCTCTGATGCCTGCTCTTACACAGGTACAACTTTATTTTTTACATGGTCAGAGCAACAACAAGTTTGGTTTACTGTCCTGCTCTGGCTATGGCAAGAGGCACCCCAGGCAGCGCTGGCCCAACCTGATACATTGCCTATTGCCTTTGCTAGCCCTAAATACACTCTGTCAGCAGAGACAGCTGTTTTCTCTTCAGTTTCTCTAAGACAATCTGAACTCTCTTTGGCTGTTTTTAATGTCCTGTCCCATTATTAAACTCAAAAAAAACCTAAAAAAAAGTTCTCTGAAAGGAAACAGCTTTCATCAAGTTTTTATGGGCTCTCTTTTCTTTGTATTATATTCTGTCATGGCTTGCTGAATAATCTCAAGGAGTAGTTCAGCTCTTCTCTATTTGTGGCGTCTGATATAACTGCACGTTAGAATCACCAGCAATTTCTTCTTCATGTTGTTAAAAAATAAAAAATTAGGATAAAACAACACTGTGGTCAGGAGTCTATAAATTTGGAAATCATCATTTTCAGAAGAGAAATTAAAGGTAACCCTGATCATGACTTCAACAAAATGACAGGTCAAACTATATCTTAAAGAAATAGATCAAATTAGAAAAAAATATACTTTTTGCGCATTTCTTTCTCCTCTTTCATTTTAATCACATAAATTAATTGCTTAGGAAAGAAGACTTTCACTGAGTTTAGGAATAATGCTCTTTATGATTCTACTTTCATTACAATGAAAATAATTTGACCTCAAGTAAAATAATGTTGTCAGATAACTTATGATTCATCCTTAATGCTTCTGTAGGATTGGTACATTTTTTTCTTCAATAACTAATCTTGTTTTAGTTCAGTTGCTCACAATAGCAAATACCTTCTTTTAATTAGTAAATTAAAAAAGAGGTTTTCAGAGCTCCTTATCTTTCTAGTTTTGTTATCCCATCTGTGCATGTCTTGAAAGGAGCTAAGATATGTATAATGCTAATTAATTTTGTACCACACAAGAGCTGTTAAGCCAGGTATTCAAATCCTTTTCCCAATTCAAATGCATTCTGAAGCTTAATGTTATTACTGCTAATGAGTAATTTAATTTACTTTAAATTAATTAAACTATATTTAATTCAGTTACATGAAGGCACTCTAGTAGTCTTTGAAAATACATATGATAATAATATCCCCGGATTTAAGGAAAATATTGTGTTACAAATATTGTTCATTACATTGTAGAATCACAGAGGGATAATGGTTTCTAGGATCCTCCACGAGCTTCTCTAAAAGATGATGATTAAAAACAAAGCACAGAGCAAACAATGAAGGGTAAAATTAACATATAAAATATGATTTCTGACTGAACATGAAAACCTAGATGACACTTAAAGCTTACAGCTACAACAATATCAATAGAAAACAATAGAAGTAATTTTCAAAAGGAATAAATTAGGAGCTGGCAGAAAAAAGAATCAAAACAAAACTTAGCTGTCAAAATCTGCATGTTTCCCTCAAAGTTTTACATAAACTATACATATCAGAAGTAACAAATGTAGACATTTCTGTTATTAATTTCCCCCGCACATAGTGCATATGTGCGCATATTAAAGGTCTATGCATATGCATGTGAAAAATGTAAACTCATTTTTCATGTTTAATAAAAGCCTGAACATTTTATTTGTTAAAGCAAATAAAACTCAGTGCACTTGTGAGCAGCATGCTGTGATTTGGATGCTTTGGTTAGTGCATGTAGCCTCAGCACTGTGTCCCCCAGGTATTAAGCTGCCTATTTTCCTCCACCCAATTGAAGAATCTTACACCCAAGGGTAACTGATACAGCCTCTTGATAGTTGTGCAAAAAGAACAATGAAAGGCTTCATTGTATGCTCAATACCAAATCCTCCTTTCCCTAGTGTAGCTAATTTTTTTATATCTCCCATTCTCTTTTCATTTTCGTTTAGCCTTATTTCCAAACAGCCGCCTTTTTATCCTCCCTTTTCTTTTTTCAGACCTGTATTCTGTTAGATCCTTTCCTTCATTCCTTGCAGAACATTACTTTTTCCTGTGTTCCTCTTGCTAATTTTTGTTACTCAATTGACTTTCATCTTATTTTATTCTTTTACTCCTAATCCTTTATATCTTTCTCCCGTCTTTTCCACTGTCTACCTCTAATTCTGCTCAGTTTCCTTTTGCTTTACTTTTTATGTTCTGTTTCACTCATACAACTATACATGGATACAGAATTCACATTCAGTACAATTGTTTTAGCATTTGATATTGTGTCTCAAAAAGTTTAACTTCAAAAAAATTAATTCAAATTGAATAAGAGTAAGAATATTTATGGGATATTGATTACAAAGAGGCTCAGACTTTAAAAAAGTGAAGTGATCAAGTTGTGACTGCATCAAACCTGGCTCCCTGCTCTTAATGTAAAAAAGATCAGATGGAAGTGCAGAAGAGGAAGGTCCATTACCCTTAATTTCCTTTATTAAAAAGCTATTTTAAAACATAAAAATGATGTGGACTTCTGTACTTAACAAAAACACAAAATATCATTGAGGAAAAATACTGAGTTGGCTATGTCTAGTGCAGCTATACTGAAATCGTCTCACTTTCCAGAAGCTTGTTAAAAAAAAAAAAAAAGTGCCAAACATTCTAAGTTAGTTCATAGATGTACAAAAGGCTGTTTAAGAATGTAAGGAAAAATTTTAAAGATCTAAATATTTGTAGCTTGCTCAAGCATGTGAAGTGGAGAAGATGATATATCTAGATATATTTAATAAATATCAATGTCAGACAGGGAGAGCAACTTAAAATTCAGAGAAATGTGTGTAATTAGATTGACAGACTAGAGCCAAAAAAAAAAAGCACATGGCCATTAAAAAAAATTAAAAATAAAAGATGAGGATGTCCGAGAAGTTATTGTCACGTCAAGCTATATTTTATATATTTAGATTAATTTATTTGAAATGCAGTAACTATTCTCCTTTGGTTACATCCTTCAATTTTTTAGTCACTAAAATTGAATGGATTTATCATATGATTACATAGGGTCAGATTCTGGTTTATCCCTCTATAGGTGAGCATAGGGAAATAAAGAAAAATATATATGCAGCTTACATAGGACTGTAAACAATGGCAGTCTCTGGATTCAGGGAAACACAGGCTATTTCATACCCTCTGTATTTTTCAGTGACTTCAAAATGTGTGATATCACTTCTGTCTGTACATCAGCAGATGATAAAGGGAACTTTCCTAGGCCTGAGCTGCACTTCACGAATGAACACAGCAGTGAACTAACTCTTCTATGCACGGAAGAGCCCAGAGAGCAGTCCTGTTCCTTACCACTCACTGTTATGGGTTACCTGCCCTGTACTGTAAAAACTAGCTGCCTACATAACAAAAAAATAGAGTGATGTGCAGCCCAGTGATTCACATGGCAACATTAAGATTTTGTAGCGGTAATAAAAGAAAATCCATCACACCTCACATTTTGAATTCAAGACACTTGCACTCAGTGACACTTCAAAACCTTGTATTTGTTTATTCGTCTTCATGAAACAGCAAGAAAGCAAGATATTCTATTTTTTATTTCAGAGTCTATGAAGAGAAAAAATAATTTATACAATTTGCTGCAATCTGAGATTAATCAGGAAAGGAAAAACTGAAAATAACTGCCAGTATCCTTATTAAACTTGTTTTAAATCCATATGGAGACACTTAAAATATATGAAACATATTCCCGCTTATATTCAGCACGATATAAGTTCTTAGGAACCATTTTTTTGAAGCTGGGAGAGTTTCTTTTTGAGGAAGATATAATTTAAAAGAATTTAAATCCCCATGATGAAAACATCCTTTGAGAAGTGCATAAAACATTTTAATGCTAAATTCTGGCCACGAGGTACTAAACATACATTAGCATTTGTACAAATATTAAATAAGGAAACAGGTATTGAGAGCCTAATCTAAACTTATTTCAAGATAATTATTTGTTTAAAAAATCTGTTTGTGTTTACGTTCATATATTTCGGCATTTAAAAGAACATTAAGACTGAAACTGGGATTTTGAAAGTTGACAATTTGGTTTCCATGAAATAAATGTGAACTTTGTAGGGCACACTGAAGGCCACTGCACATCATTTAAATCTCACATACTGGATTGAAAATATAGTGTGAAATTAAAGTGAGTATTTGACAGGCTACAGCAATTTTCCTTAAGTTCTAGCAGTTCTGCCATCACTGTTTATGTGGCATGAACCACGGTGCAGAAACTGATCCAGTTTAAATAATAAATAAATATGAAGCCAGGAAGCCTTTATATTGTTATTGCCAGTGAGGGCCTATAATATCAAACCTCTGTCTCAAAGTATGCTTTCACAAGATAGCACACTGACATATAGCTCACCACTACATAGGGAGAGCAGCTCCATTCACCCCCTTCCAAACCCTCCCCAGCCTCCTTGTGCCCAGAGGTCCCACAAATTAGGCAGCCAAGTTTCCCACATTTAGAGAAATCACATGGGGAGTGAAAGCTATGTGTGTCCTGCCAGCTAAACAAGGAGCAGTAAGAGCAGTGGGAAGGAGTGATGGAAGAAGGACAGTGAGGAAGGTCTCGGTCAATACTGCTCCAGCTAAACTGTGTCAGTCTCAGTCTCTCTTCATAAGACAGGTTTTTGTTGTTTCTTGGTTTGGTTTTTGTGTCATGACTACTTTTTACATGGTATCCAAGAGAAAAATGTTATTTATTTTTCTAGTTTGAAAAAGCATATATGTGTGCATATGCATATATATACATATATGTACATGAATAAGTATAGTACCGTACTTCATTTGCATAAAGGGCATGGGGCATGGACAATATGGAGCAGACATATCTCAGTGTAATCCTTATATTTAGCTACCGGACAGCTGCTGAATATGTCTGAGACAGAGTGACATGAACAGACGAACGTTCCAGATAAGGCCATATTATAGGGCTGAATAATAATATTATAATACTTGCCATAAATCTTTTCTGCCCTACAAACATTCCCACGTTTTATGCATGCTTCATTTTTTGAGTGGCTGTATTGTGCAGCAGGTTCATTGCAATGTCCACCAAAATGCTGCTTACAGGGCTCTCATTAAATTACTTACAGTAAAAGATAAACAGTATGTATGACTGCTTCAAATGATCCATGTAAAGGCAGAATATGTTACATTTAGCAGCACTGAGGTTTGTCTGCCTTTGAGCTGTTCAGACTGCTTGAAGTTGAAAAGAAGCACAAGTATATGGTATGGATGGAGGTGTTTAGCTTGTAAGAATATATATGGATGTCAATTATTGGGTTGGTCCGAAGCTAAGTCAGATTGCACTGGATGGGCAGTTAGCTAAACAGATGAGATTAGGATCATACTTAAATGTGGTCCTGATGTCTCACATTTGCCTACACTGTCTATGGCATGGCTGAAGTGCACTTACAGCATCTTTCTGTGAATGCCCCTTCTTTTGTTGTCCATTGAATGCATATTCCAGAGATCCCTAAAATATCTGTATGATTGCTGGAATAACAGGATTCTTACTGTTATGTAGCTAAGCCTCTGCTCCTCACTGATACTCAATTCAGAAAATTCTTGTGCAGTAGAAATCAATGGTAATACAATGCAAGAGCTTGTATAAATACTGCAGATTTTCTGAATGTTGTGAGCGCTGCATGAATTTTCTGGGTGTTGGTGTGAGGGTATGGACAGGGCAGCTGGGACTGTCACTGTGAAGTTCCTTTAGGAGGAAGCTCCAATGCTGTTTCATTTCCTTTTCAGCCGTGAGCATTGCTAGTATACAATGCAATTTATACCCATATCGAGGTAAAAGATTTTTCTGGTAAATCTGTAGGGCAAGGATAATAAATCAAGAGTACCACCGTAGCATAGCCCCATATATTTCAGTGGAAGAAATAACTCTTTTTACAATTCCGAATGAATTATTAAACACCAAGAGAAAAACCTCTATTTCAATTCATTATTCACATTTTGTTCCAAGCATTACAGCAATTTACAATACTTAATCTTCATATAGAAATGTGTTTCTTCATGCTCCCTTACCTGGCAAATGAAGTCTCAATCTCCCTCCTATCCAAATGCAGTTTGATTTCAGATTTAGTACAGAAATTTGAAGCACACTGAAAAGTTAACATGACAAAAACAATATCTGAAATTAACTGAGATTGTTGCCTTCATTCATAATTGCCACAGCTTTATCTTTTCTTTTTCTCCATGTGGTGACACTGCATGAATCAGGAGACCTACCATTTTTAGGCAGTCTTTGTCTTCAGACAGTCCTGAGGGTTTCCTTCACTGTGCACTCAGGATCCAAGTTCCCAAGGACTTTAAATCTACAGAAAATTCTATCTGGAAACACTTTGGCATTAAACTAGAGAGGCAGGGAATGAACAAATTAAATCTCACTGTTGCATCCCTTTGAAGCTCAGAAAAGGAAGCTTAAACAGAGAGATTGTAGATCGCAAGGCAACTTACCAAAGAATGTGTAGTTTCAGAGGAAAAGAAAGGTAGATTTGCACTGTTATTCAATTGTGTGTAAATTATTGGAATCAGTATTTCAACAATTATTTCTAAAAGTCATAAAATGAAAGTTTTTTAACTTTGAAATTCAAAGTAAGAATTTTTCACAATGTTATTGTTTTTATTCTTATTTAGTCAACACAAAATTGTATTTATGGCTGAATTCAAATGTTTTATTTGGTAAATTTTATTAAGGGCTGAGCAGTTAAAATGAAGCAAAAGCGTTAGTGGACACTAATGGATTTAAATCTAAGAATTTAATGTTTCATGTTAGATTTAGTACAGATAACCAAACTGATATGTCATTTCATACATTCTCTTTACAGAGTAATGTTTTTGCCAAAATTATCTTCTCACAACAGAGTAGAGTTCACTCCTGGTACTAAAATGGCACTCATTGTTCCAAACTCTTTTCTACAACTACTGTATCTCAATAGCTTCGATTAGGCTTAAGGGATCCCTGAAGTTCACAGTGGTCTGTAAAAATGCTTAACTCTGAAGGCAACTGGGAACATTTTCATCATGAACAGTACTTTTCGTCTCAGGTGGGGAAAGAACTGATATAAACAGTAAGGCCACTTAGATCTCTTTTGAATTTAATAATCAAACTTCATCATTTTTAAAGCCCACCTATGAAATTACAAAAAAAAAAAGGAGAAATCCAAATTGTTCCTTAAAAACATGTAGTTTTCATTGTTTACTGTTATGACTGTGATAGCTTTAAGAATGTTATTTTGAATAGTAAGCCACTTCTCTACAAACCGTCCTTAAATACCGAATCTGTTTTGCTGGCTAAATACATGCTTTCCTTCTAGAATGTTTATGTATACATCTGTACGATCTGAAGGAAGTAATTCTTTATCAAGAAAATTAACCTATAATCCCAGAACCCTGTTCTGGTATTTACATGATAGTCCTCAGTAAGAAAATGTTTTGTCAAAACAAACACATACTCTGGTACTTAATGTGTTAAACATTCTCAGAGATACTTCATCATGTTTAACTCTTTCAGATAAGGTAGATTCTAGGTGGACTGACAGGCATGGTAAAGCTTTAGTTCACCTAGGTGGGATGTGCATTTGAAATAGTTGCTTGCCAAAATGAAATCACCATTTAAAAGCAAATGCTTCAATTATGTTGGCAATTCCTAATGGACCGGAGTTTTAGCAGAGGCTCTGCTGAACATGTCGGCTGGTGTTCAGAGCACCTCATGCCATGGTCCAAAGGAGGACAAGGAGGAAGGGGAGTTCTGGTGGGGTGAGGCACAGCACTGACGACGTGGCTCTCAGAGGGGCACAGGGACAGCTAATTGTTTTTAATGTAAAGTTGATCGCCTTGCTTCTAACTCTCTTTAGGATCAGCTTTGAGTCCAGCACCAGTTATACTTACTGCGGTGCTAAATTCGTTTCAGCCTTACAGCAGGGCATGATCCTAATTCCAAAGCGATTAGGTCAGCCAGCTGGAGAGTCGGGCATTACCTCAGTAGCCCAGAGAAAGGTCTCAGAGTTAACTGCAGAGCTACGGCATAGCCATGACCCTTGAAAACCATGAACAGTATGACTTGCACTCTAATTGCAGGGAAAGCCATTCCGATTTTTTGGCAAAATGAACAAAATTTTAAAGGAGGAAAGGAGGAAAGACCAGCACCTGACTACATACAGGAAGGTCACATTCTTAAGCAAAGACTTCCCTTTCTCCTATATGCATAAAGCTCGTTCTACACACCTAATTACATTGTTGTCATGCTGTCCAGACTGCCAACAGGAAATAAGGAAATAGATCTCAGTCCCAGAAAAATTACTCTTTGCAAAGTATGAACAGATGAGCCCTTGCACATCATATCCTCAGTGATGGAGGATTACTCTCACCAGTCACTCTGGAAGATACAAAAAAGCAAAAATCTGAGCCATGATTACTTCTCACAATTGTAACATATATCACATAGGTTATGTATGACTCAAGTTCTGACAACATAGACTTTGCTCTGCAAGATTTCTCTTCCTTTTCTTCATTCACCTATGGGGTCTGGGGGTTTTTTTCTACCACCTCATTGTCACAGTTTCACAACCACCAGAGTCTGCAAGTGCTAGAAATATTATAAAAACCTGTAGAAATGTTACTGGAAGGCTTGTCTTGCCTTTGAAAATTATCGGTCCATTTAGTGATTTCTAACAGCACAAATACTAAACTTGTCTCATTACATGCAGAGGTATCCTTACATTACAGAACCCAGAGAAAAGCCAACAATGTTCAAACTGAAAGGGGAACGAGCGATGGCAACTTCATTAACCCACAGTATTAAGGCTTTTAAAACTCAGACAAAAAACGAACACCGCATCTCCAGTAGGTGCAGTACAAGGCCTGAGCTGCCTGGAGCTAGATCTCTAAGCAGATGCATTATTTGTATCACAGAAACTCACTTTTCAAACATAGTCTGAACCAACCCCAATTTATGACTTTCTCTTATTTGCTCCCTCCATCAATGCCTCCAACCCAAAGAGAAATCTAGAGCCTTGGGGAACTCCGTATGCCACTCCTGCTTCTCACAGATGGGCCTAGCTGTTTGCCCTCCAGACATTTCCCATGTGCCAACTGTATATATATTTTCCTCTTGTCGGGAGCCTTGCTTCCAGTTCTCAGACAATGTGCTGTGTCAGGGCACGGCCCCGTCCTCCAGGACTCTCTGTTATGGCTCTGCCTTTGAAGCTGTGAATGCCCTTTCCTTTTTGCATGTCTTCTTGCATGCCACAGGCTACTGCCAGAACAGATATCAACAGAACAAAAAGACTAACACTGGAATATTCTGAGAGAAAGAAGATTTGGAATATAATTTACTTACTATTGTGGCATTCCTATAGTAAAAAAAATTGCTCAAAAATTTGATAGTGTTCAGCCACCAATTTAATACAGGCAGCTTTTTTTACCTATGATTCTTTTAAGAAGTAAACAATCTGGTGTACCTCATTTGAGGCTGAGCCGTTAGGACAATGTGTGCTAAGGCTGTGACACTTGCACACTCTGCAGAATGGCTTACAATAACTTTGAGGATGCTATCCTCAGACAGAAACGAAAAGCTTAGGAAATAACAGCAAGGATGAAGGCTCTTCAGAAAGAACTAGGAAGTCCATACCTAAACCAGTATGGTTGGTTAAGCGGGTTACATGAATCACCTGCACATTCTGGGATCAAGGCAATAAGACATCAATTTGATTGCTGTTTCACTGAACCACTAATATTTGCTTAAGCATGAGGCTAAAGAAATAGTAAAAATGTATATTCTAGATAGTAAGATTGCTTCTCAGAAATAATGTGATACCTTAAACACATTAATTCTTTAGGGTCTTAAGTTGCACAGATGATGAAGTAATTTATGATTCTGAACTGCAAAGAAAAATTGTTCTGAAATGATGATTCACAGGGTTCACTGATGTGAACCAGAAGTATTAAATAAGCTTGTGATTATTTCTCGATACTAGAGTTAGTATAACTGTACTTAACCCGCTTACCTGAAGTAGATAGTACTTGTTCCAGTTGATATTCATGCCGTAAGTAGCAAAGGACACAGAATCGGCCTCTCCTTGGTATACATGCAGTTACATTTGGGTGAGGAGATGGAGGAAGATGTTATAAAAAGCTTCAGGATAGATAAATTGGCTGTGTTATACACCTGTGAGTTCAATAATGAGTAACAAAGCATTTAGACCAGTAAACTGGGTAACCTGCACAAGGAATTGGAACATTTTGGTGGTTCTCACTCTCTGAATTACTTCTTTATCTTCTTCAGTTTTTGATCTATCAGGACACAATCTGGTGTGTGGTAAGCCATGAAAATCTAAGGAGGAAAAGAAGCCTGTTCCTTTTCTTTTTTGTTTTGTGTAGTACTACTGAGAAAAGCAGAACTTTCTTTTGTGCACGACGGGTGAGTGTAAACAGAAAGAGACAGAACATCTTGAGCAATAATTTTCGGTCTTCACGGATAAATCTAGCCTGTGGGTAATAAATTATGAGAGTATGGATTTAGCACCAATGTCAATGAGCAAATTGGTGTTTCCTATTTTGGCCAGTAAGTCATGACAACAGAAGAGGAGACATAATACAACTTAAAAAAAGGTTTTGAGATGGGTATAAATAGAAAAAAAATATATCTGTGGAACAGAAAAGTACTAACAAAAATCAAGCTTACATAGTAATTATGTATTTTGAGTGCAGTAGAAATACATTTATAGAGAGCGGAATAGAAACATAAATAAAAAGACTGTTTTATACACATCTTGGAGTTTTACAAATAGGCCCTTAAAGCAATTACAAGAATTTGAGGTAATCTGAATGCTGAATACTGCTTTTCTATGTTGTGTAATTTAAAAATAATCTTTGTATACACATACTTTTCTAATAACATTCAATTACTTCAAATATGCTTGTGTATTTTTTCTTCTTTTGCTACATACATACATATATTTGGGCTAACTAAAACCAATTAAAATACACTTTTGCTGAACATTATATGTCAACAAGTTTCAAACAACAAAATTAATATGTCATCTCAGTAGCTACTAAAGAAAGGTTACTGTAAGGATAGAACAAATGAGGTATAGACATTTCATAATTTATCATTACCACAAGTAAGATCAATAGTCTAATGCACTTTTTTTGCCTTTAGATGAGATCTTAAAAAACAGATGAAAAATATGACTAGGTAAAATAAGAGGCATTTAAGTTAAAGAACTGCTGCACTTCCATCTTTAGATAGTAGTTCATGTTTTTCCCTACCTAAAAACAAAAAAATAGACAAATAAGACCTTATCCAATTTATTTTAAAACACATAAAGCTAAGAAGTAGGAATATCTTGTACTACATATTCTATGAAAAATTACTTTGAATTCCAGACAGAAAACAAGTGGACATCGAATTTAGCAGTTAAGAGGTACTTAACTCTTTTCAGTCAAGCAGCTGATTAGGTAGCCACCAAAATGGGTCACTAGATTGTGCAGCTGAACAAGTTAAGGTAATAGAAGAAGCTGGAAAGAGAAAATCGTATTTATATCTGATAAATAGTTTAGATTACTGTATGTTACAACTAGAGTACAGTATATTAAAAAGAGACAAAGTATTACATGCTTAGATGTAGACTGATAGTGATCATTATATAGTGACTGTTTTTTAGATTGGGGATTGCTTATGTTAAGAAAAATAAGGAAATATCCTTTGGTTACAGGGTGCAAAGCTGGGAATGAGTTGCCCCCAAAGAAAATTAAAAGGGACGGTAGATATTGGAACAGAAATATGTTAAGAAAGCAATGCAATGAATAAAGTAAGGGAGACTGAAGAGGACAGAAAAATTTAGTGCAAATCTGAGAAAAAAAGCCACAAGAGAAATTATCCCAGAACATATTGATCATACAAGAAAGAAATACATTGAAATCATCCAGTGTAAACACTGGCAGATCACTTGTAATATGAGAAGAGTAACCCCAAGTAAGAGATTAAAACTGTGAGGAAGACACTGAGCCTCATGACCTGAGTCTTCAGTCAATGAGACATTAAATTTCTGATTAGTAGAAACCAAATGCTCTCTATTAAATGGATCATTCTAATGGACAGTACACAGACCAGTAGCAAAACTGGAGTAATTCCAGGAGTGCTCAGAATAGCTTGAGTTACTCAAGTCTGCAATGTTCAAGAACTAAATTTGCAAAATCTTGGTACCAAAGGGTCCAATCACTTCACAAAAAAAAACATACAGCACAGCTGTTAGTTTAAAAAAACACAGGACATTAATTCTGGATTGTTTAACCTAGTATTTTCTTCAAATATGTGGGGGTCTGGTGGTGGGGAGAAAGGGGGTGGTGAATAATCATAGATGTTTCTAAAAAGCCAAGTGAAGGGAAAGATCACAGGTTTTGGTTTACAGATAATCATTGTTTCCAGTGCCATATGCAAATAGTCCTAAGGGGTAGTGAACTAGAATAAGAGTTCAGCATGAGATGATACAACTGCTTCATACCCTAGGCCATAATTCTAAAAATAGAGTTTTATTTCCCTAACAGCCATGCAGATCACAAATGGTGCAGGCAGAGTTATTTCACAGTCAGTAAGAAGACCTGGCCTGTTCACTGTGCAGCTGAAGCTGCTCCTATTATTTTCTTAAATTTTCATCTCTCTTAACATTCAGGACTACCAGATGTCTTCTGAGTGACCTGAAAGTCACGTTTGTCCTTCTTTTCTCCCCAGTAATTGTCAGGAATGATGTGAGAAAATGATTAAAACAACTCCCAACTCCTCTACAAATACTGAGGCATGCATAGAGGCTGTGACATGATACAAATTTTTCTTTCCATAAACATCAGTGCATGTGGTCCAGAATATGCAAAGTAATATATTTGACTGAGCTTGATTTTTAAAGTATTCATAGCCTTTTCAAATAGAACCCAATTTTCTTCAGAATACATAAAAAAAGAATCTTTAAAAAGCTAGTTCTTTTTCTACCAGTTATTTAAGTGCTAGAAGAGTTCTAACAAATAAAGTTTGAAGATTTTTCACTTTCAATACAGTAGAAGAAATGTGGGTTTTGATTCATTTGTGCTAAACAGTACAAATAAAAACCAAATCATTTCAGTTTCTTGGATTTTTTAAGTTTTCAGCTGTATATTTTATCTTGATAGATGAGGGTTTCTTAAACTTAAGAGTATCTGAATATAGAAAGTTAATAAATGAAAATGATTGTGCATCTTAGTGGTCTTTGACTGTCATGCTCCAGCTACTGCATTATATCTTCTGTTGTCCTTCAACATACTTATGCAATATTTCATTCAGCTACTTAGAATCTTCCTTTTTCAGCAGTTCTGCATTGCTTGAAAATACCACACCTTTTAGGCCTTTTGCACTACACAGAATGATCAAAATGGGCAAAATGCAGCCATCATACCAGGATTTTTTTCCTTCTGTCTGTGATGGTAATTCTAATAGTTTCTATCAACTCTTCTGAAGTTCTGTTTTTAACACTGATTATTATTCTTTGACAAGTCATGCCAAAGTTATTGAAATATCCTTAAGCATAATAGTACTTTATTAGGAGGCAAAGACTGATTTTTATTCCTATCCTGTATTTGTACAGTTCCCAGAACAATTAATGCTTTGTTTTATCTGTTGTCCTTAAGGACTACTGCATTAATACTGCTATTAATAACAACAGTAACAATAATAATATGCAAATAGTAGTAATTCAGAAAGTTTATTGTTCCGAGTACTTTCCTGTAAGTAACTGTTCATAAATATCAAATATTACTTCTTTTTTATTGTTCTATAAATATTCCTGTAAATAAAAGGATGTATACTGACATTGAGACTGGTTCATACTGAAGAACTCCTGTAATTTTTTTGTTGTTGTTGCTCTGAAGTGCTGGTGTTTGAAATCATTTCTTCAGATATGCCTCTTTCGTGAGCGCTTATCAAAGGTGTTGACATAGTATCACCCAGTAATCCACAGGCTTATCATCAAATTCCACAAAAAACTCACTTCAGTGATGTAGCAACAGTTTGAAGGTCATAATAATCTCTGAAGGTCAATTTCCTGAAGCATGGTTCAGAGCTTTTGCTGCACGCAGGGGTGAACTTGGTGTTTTGCTGCAGCCTGCTTCAATCAGGAGCTAACTTGTGAATAATCAAGAAATACTTCACAAATACTTCTAAGCTCCGCTTTCCTAATCCAAAGGTGTGATAGGGTGCAGCCAACCATGGTAATTCGACTTGGAACAAGTTATTATCAGATAGAAAACATGATGGTAGGCTGAAAGGTGCTGGGGACTTCAAATGTTTTATCGAATAGAATATGCACTTTCCTACTTGTCTGTTTTCCCCAATGTGTCATTTATGTGGTGCAGCCAAGCCTTTTCTGTCAAAAGCAAGTGAAGAAATTAGGCAAAAAACTTGTCCAGCAATCTAGGCCCTAATTTGTATCACTCCCTAAAAACTAGTGACCAATTAAATGTATACACTCTCACCCAAACACTGTGCATGCAGATCTCTCTCTCACAGAATAACCTGCCCTTAACCTGAATGTTTGGTCTTTTAGCCTGGAGGAATGTAGGGTGATTTCTTGAACAAAGAATATAATACAGCATAGTAGAATAGAGCCGTGAGCAATTAGGGATCAGTGGAAAGATTAGTAGCCAGCTTCTTTTGTGTTGATGTTAAGAGCCTTAATTTGCATTTTAAAAGAAGGTTCTCATCTTTTGTTTTTACCTTAGGCTGTATCTACAAAGCCTTTCTCGCCCACCCCCACCCTTTCTAAATTCCCATGGTTACTGACACCTCACTGTAACTCTCACAGAAGTGGTAAAGTCGAAGCTCTGACATACAGGCTCACAAAATAATCACAGGATCGTTCAAGCTGGATGGACCTCAGGAGGTCTCAATTGCAACCCCCTGCTCCCAGCTCTGAGGTCAGACCAGGTTGCTCAGGGCTTTGTCCAGACGGATCTTGAAACCCTCCGAGGATGGAGGGAGACCGCATAGCCTCCCTGTGCAATCTGTGCCACTGCTTAATCATCCTTAAAGTGATTTTTTTCCCTTATGCCCAGCTGGAACCTCCCCTATTTCAATTTACCCCTGTCGTCTCTCATCCAGCCACCACACCGCTGTGGCCAGCCTCTATCTCCTCGTTAGGCACCCGAGGCGCCTGTGGGGCGGCCCCAAAGCTGTCCGTGCTCCAGGCTGGACAAGCCCCGCTCCCTCCAGCCCCCAGCCAGTTGGTAGTTCTCCACTCACCTCGCTCCAGTTTATCAGCATCCTTCTTGTACTGGTGAGCCCCAAACTGGAAATGGTATTCCAGATGTGGTCTAATGAGTGCCAAGTAAAGAGAGAACAATTACGTCCCTCGATCTCCTGGCTATGCTCCTGCTGATACTGCCCAGTATGCTATTAGCCTTCGTCACTGTGTGCCCACACTGTGCCCTGCTGTTTAGCCTGCTGCTCACCACGTCCTTTCTAGCAGAGTTGCTACTCAGCAGGTAACATTATTCTCAAGGGTAGTCTGGAGACATGTGGATCCTCAGTAATCAGCTCGCTTCAGATATGCACACAAGCACAGAAGAATCGCATTGCAGTAAATTTGAGAGGAAATTTGAGAGGAACAGAAGGAAATCTGGAAGAATATGACGGTCATTAATAAAGTTTATTATAGTTCTGGTCCAGAAGGGAAAAATAAGCCCAATAGTCTGTGTTCTAAATGACCCCTTTTCTTTTTTGGAATAACAAAAGTAATATTGGGGAGGATTTAACTTAAGAAGATTTTGTCTCTCTCTAGAAAGGCTGTTTTTATAGCTGTGCAGAGCATTATAGCTCTAGCTGTGGATATAGTTTACACTGAGTGTGCTGGCGTATCAGTTACTATAGTCAACAGGACAAGATCAGACAAAGCTGTAGATGAACTGTTTTTTTTCAGTCAAATAAAGCAGTTACAGTGTCTGAGAACCTTCTCCCTTGATTTTGCTCATTTCAAGCAGGTTTGAGACTCCATCTAAACAAGAACAAAAGAAAGCATACAGAATCATAGATGCCTATTGGAATATCTAATCCATCTCTCTGTCAGCACAGGATATTTTCCCATTGTACTAATGTTTCATACTGTGTAATTCTAAAGGTCAAATTTTAATTAAAAGTCAGTCTCACCTGTGCATGTAATTCCATGTCTGCATTTTCAAGTTACTACTGCAAATGCATCCAAAAACTGTGCCTTTATGAGTAAAAATGACATTAAGCATGTAAATTGAATTTGTTCAAGCAGTTTAGAATTGCATGGGGCACGTGCTTGTGTAGAAGCAGAGCTTTCCTGTCCTGCTTTTCCTGTCCAGCTGCACAAGGGTTTTGATTAAGTTTCTGCTATTTCCCTGGATAGAAACAAAACAAAACCCTAAATTCTCATAATATACCTATATTGTCATGTATCTTCTTTTCTTTTTTTTCCCTTTAATAATTTTGCTAAGTAATTCTTTTCCCTTTTTTTCCTTCCATCCTTCAAGTACTTGTAAGCTATTATCAAACACTTTTTGCCAGTTGATTTCTCTGCCAAATGGAGATGGTCAAACTAAGAATGAGAACAGAATTGTAGACGTGCGCTGAATGCCACAGAAGACCCCACCCACCCAGATCTGACTGCTCTTTCAGGATAAGTTAATCCCTCAGTCTCATATCCACTTTGAGTTTTTCTTAGTGCAATTTTTCTAGAGTTAATCAACATGAACTTGGTATGACGTGTTCAAAACCTGTGTAAAGGATGCTAATAGGTGTGCTTCTTCTGGGGCTCTATCACTCAGTCCTGAGTGAGTCACCATGGTGGTAACTCAGAGGAGCTCAGGAGCTCGTCCCTTTGGCAAATTCTTCTTAATTATTTAGTGGGTGATGTTTGGTAACCTAGAAATCGGTTAGATGGCTAATGAGGCAGAGCAAGTGGTTTGACTGCCCCTGCAGATGCATGCTAGGCTGTGTGTGTGTAAGTGCTGGTAGTCACCAGATTCCACCCTGGCACGGGTCCCTTGGTACGGGACAGAGATTGTAACTTGCAGGCCACTGTCACTCATTGCAGTGAAGTGCCAGTGACAGGATGGGCAACTCGTACAAGTTAATTTGTAACTGAAGAATGATTTTTATAAGACTGTCTCTATTCTCTATACTATAAAGTAAGCCATTCCCAATTTCCATGTTACTGCCTCAGCCACAGCCAGGAAACTGGTGCGTGGCATATGATCCACTTTTGTTACAAATGGATAAGCTGCAGTGGTCATAAGTACTCATGTGCTTCTTTCCATTCCACATGTAAATGATTTTTCATTCAATAGAGCAAACAAGCACACCCAGCCCTCACTTTTCACTTGCAGTAGTCCACTGTAACTTTCATTTATTGTGACGAAGAAATGAATAGGATCAGTAAGGTCTTAAAAACATGCAAAGTATGCAAATAATTAGTTTCAGCTTTTTTTGAAAATGTTTTAAAAACTGCTAAAACCAAAAGAGAACCATAAATGTGAGAGTTAAGATTTTCACATTAAAAAAACAACTCAAAGCTGTAAAGGTAGATTAAATATCACTGAGTGTTTTATAGACACAGCAGATAATAGCTCACAATATCAAATGTCACAATAATACTTTATAAGCCACAATATTTAAAGATTTCTATTAAAGACAGGCCAGAATTTATTGTGGTAATGTCAAGTTTCTTTTAATTGTCATTTAATTTACGTTGAAGACTGGGCTGACTTCTTCAGCATTAAAAGGTTGTGGAGTATCTCATGTACAAGATCAGTCCTAAAAAACAGTAACCCTCCCTTCTTTTAAATGCTCTAAAACTATTTAAAATAACAAAGCTGCTCAAAGTAATTCATCTTCAAACATGTCAAGATACTTTAAAGTTAAATTGCTTTTAGTAATAGTCGTTTTCAATTACAAATTAACTTTGATTTGTTGCCCTTCCTGTCATTGGCATTTGACTAGAATGAGTAACTGTGGTCTGTAAATTGCAATCTCTAACCTGAACTTAGCAAACCATTAGGAATATTCTTTAAAATAAAAATGGACTTTAAATGTTACTCTTCTGCGCAAATTCACCAAAACTGACAAAAGCCAAACTCAACACAAACTGCTTTATCATGTGCCCTGAATACCCTCTTTTCATTTAGCAAAGTAAATCAGACTGAAATGATTCTTGCTGATACTTTGTTATTTTGATCCTGTATGAAATAGGAAAGATGGACAATGAAAGGATCAGCTACAATTTCTCAAGGCCAGTCCACTTATTTCAGGGAGGCCAGATTCCCAGTCTATATTTGAAGTACTTTTTGTTTCATCTGTTGTCTGTTGCCTTTGCTAACCCAGCTCACTCTCCCCAAACTGTGGAGCACTGCTTGTAGCAAACTGCAGTCAGACCTACCTACATCCCTGTAGCCAGTGTTAGACCAAAAGTGTGTGAGAGGGAGAAGCCGAAAAGCGCCAGTCTCCCTGACCTGCAAATCCATGTGATGGGAGTGCTCCACCTCGCTCTTGGCGCAGTGGGACCTCCCCTGTCACAGGGTGCCCCTGACTCACCCGGACCCCTTTGGATCGAGCCCCAGGGCTACCTCGGAAACAGCCGTGGATGGGGCGGTGAGCCCAGAGCTGCCTGAGCACAGTGAAAGCAACTCACTTCTATCCCCAACCTGTTTGTTTGGCATGTTTGGGCTTTGAGACGGCAGGGGAGGGGAGGATTGGGAAGTGGTGCTTGTTCCTAGGGGATTTCTTGGCCCCCCCAAAATATGTCTTGATAGCTATGCTTATTAGTTGTTCTGACACCTCATAGGATGCAGATTTTCTAGCCTTTTGTTGTCATATGTGGCTTGCAGCATAATTTGGAGAAAATCTTATATGCTGCATTATAAATACAATGTTTCTGCTCTCCCTGTGCCTGCCGGTGAAGTAGCATTTCAGGAAGAAGGGGTATAATGGATCTCATTATCAAAGAGAACAGAGGGTGATACTTTCACTGAAGTATTATTCCTATTTCAGATGTTTCAGACAACCTGTGTGATTGTGCTGAAAAAAATCTAGCTCCATTCCTTTTTAACTATCATATTATCTATGGACACATCCTTAAAACAACTTCACATATTTAATGATCACTTATGATTAGAACAACATCCCATTGATTTTATTTTCTGAATAGCCTTATAAACTCCACCACTAGAGGATTAAAATAGTTCACTAAAATGTATGGATTTCATTCGCTCAACTGTTGTGGGAATAAAATCCATAAATTATTATGAACTATTTTAATTATTTTTTCTCTTCCTAAATGGAGAATTAAAGTACGAGAGTATATTATGGTCATAGAAGAAGTCACAGAAGTCTGAGAATAAGCTAAGAGTTGAGCACCGATCTCTTGAGATCCAACCTAATGCCTGTATTCTATATCATATTTCAGTGACTGTCAACGCCAGTTATTTCTGACTGAGAAACTCAAATACAATGAAGAAAGTTTGCAAACAGTTCTCTCTGTAAGAATGCATTAACATAGAAATAATTCAAATTGTTGAAAATTGTTTATATTTTCCTTAAGCGAAGGAAAAATTTCTGCAAGTTTACTTTATCTGCATTGTAGATACAGTGTTTAAGAATATTTAAGATGACATGGCTGCCAAAAAATGTGGTCTAGTACACCTCTTACTATGTGCTATGCTAAAAGCTATGTGCTCCTAGTGCCTATCTTCCATTCATCTAGCAACTTTGCCTATAGACCTAGTTCCACCACAACCATCAAAATCCAAACAAAAGAGAGGGTCAGGATGCATGGCCAGGAATAGAAAAGGGGGGGGGGGGGAGGGGGAGGACCAGCTCTTTCAGCAATTCTTCACACCTAGGTAGGCTTCTACTGACTGCAAAGTGTAGTGTTTATTTTTCTCATCGGTTACCCCTGATAAATTCCCTCGTTTGGTGAGCAGGGCACTCCCAGAGCTCTGGACTGTTTGGTGTCATAGCGATTAGCATTCAGGGCAGCCAACCTGTGATGCATTGCCCTGCCAGGAGGCTCTGCGCATTCCTGGATTTTGTTGGTTGGTTGGTTTGTTTGTTTTCGCTACTCATTTGTGGTACCTATCAGAAGTCATGAGAACTATGGGATTTGGGATCAAAATAAATCTTCCATGATAATGTTTTGTTGCAAAAGATTGTACCAATATTAATGTGAAATGGGCCAGAAAGTGTCAGGATTACTGAATCTTTTGAATCTCAGGCCTCTTTTCTGCAATGTGGAGTTTTAGCTTGATAGATCGCTATAGCCATTCTGAGAAACCAGTCAACCATTTTTTATCAAGTTTATGCAGCCTTTTTCTGGGCATCGAATAGGAGAAAAGCTCTGGTTGACTATACCTAGAGCAGCTGCAGGATGAGAGCGAATGTGATTCATGATCATCTACTTGTATTATGGGTGTGTGCGTGGGAGGAAACATGGGACTGAGAGAGTGTAGAAAGGCAAGGTATGAAAGGGTCTATACCTTGCAGATTAGGGAACCACACACTGCTTTCCAAACTGCCCTACTGCATGCAGTGTGGAGAGAGAGGACAGCTTTTGGAATTAAGGAATCACTGTATATTCTAGTAAGCAGAATCCTAAGAGAGCGTTAGGATACAGATTTAAGCATTCTTTTTAAGCAAAAAGGCCTGGATTTAGCCCTCCTAAATTAGGTCACTGTGACCCAATTGTTCAAAGACATTCTGATCTTTTTGTGGGAACAATATAAAGAGCCTATACTGAGTAGGTTCTTAATTTGATTAGCACAGTTAAAGTTAGACAAGACAATCTGTGTTTCTTTGTGTTAATAAATTTTAGAGCAGAACATTTTTGCATTGTCATGTTTCATTTGCTACTGTTTCTGAGAGGTCCTGGACATTTCCCTGATCCTTTTCATCTCTTTTTTATCAAAGTAATACTTACTTTATATCTGGTCTTTGTGTCCTTTTTTAGGGTGTGAATACAAGTTGTAAATCATGTCTTGATCCTCTTTCTTGTATCATACCCGTTTGAACTTTTCCCCATCTTCCCTTTAGTGTGACAGGTGTCAATTTGAAATGCACTGCAAAGGGTACATTTGGAGAAAAGAACAAGTGAATTGTGTCCAAATGGTAGTTTCCATGCCATCCTAGAAAAAGTGCAGCTCTTTCTTCACTTTTAAAATTCCATTTCCAAAAACTGTTATTTTCAGCTCACTTAAAATTTAAGAATTAGACATTTCCTGTAATATTTCCAAAATTGCACAGATACTCCTCATCACCTGAGGACAGTGGGACAGCCAAGAAAATTGTCAAGGCCATGATAGCTTTAAATGGGCTGTAGATGGGTAGGCGTTGTTATTCAGGCACCTTTGTCTTTCTGAGATGCATGAAAGATCAGACTGACAATTCCAGAAGAGGAAATGGAAGAAAGAAAATATTATCTCCTCCAAAAGGGAATATGAGAGGTGCCTAATGCCAAAGGACCATTAGATGAGAAAAGAGTGTGGAGGGAGGGAAGGAAGGAAGGAGAGACTAATAACTCTGAAATTTCTTACTGTTGGGAAAGTTATCTTGAGGCGTGGCCTAAAAAATAAGAAAAGGATTGTGACACAGAATGTCATCTTCTCCTTATAAACAATTTTGGAACATCAAAAAGTGCACTGGAGAGAAAATATCAGTGTGCATGAAAGAAAACAGGGGAGAAGACTCTAAAATGGCTTGAAATTTCCATGCAACCTGAGTTGGGTGATTTGCTTCAATATTACTCATGTTACGTCAAAACTGAGGACATAATGAAACTGTGATCCAGAGAATTTATTCTAGTGCTTTTCTTTCCTGTATCTGCTGCAGCAGAAAACGTGTTTTGTTTAATCTGTCTTATTTTTAACCCACCCTGTGCTTCCATGAAATTAAGGAAGGGGCATAGAACATGAAAGAGAGAAACAGAAGCTGTCTGTCATCAGAAGGAAAGAGACAGAAAGATAAACCACTCACTTGAGGAGGCTGGGGTCTAAAGCCCAGAACACATCAGCCAGTTGTTGTATGTTCACGTATTTTCAAATATTACTTAATATTCCAAAATTTTAACACTCCAGCATGACCATCAGGAGAGAGCAAATAATAGAGAAGCCGAAGGAAAGGCTTCCCTGCAAGTAACACATACTGAAGACATCCTGTCTTCAAATTCTTCAGGCTCTCTGTTTCAAAGGAACTCTTGAGTCTTCTATTACTGTTGACTTTCTTAGCGCAGGTCAAGCAAATGACTGATTCCCTGTGTTCTGGGATCAGCTTTATCCAACTTGGATTTCTGATTTGGTATCTACAAAGTGACAGAGAACAAAGAAGAGAAACCAGTCATATTTTGTCAAGCTGTCAGCTGTCCACGTACTATACTCGCAATGCATGCATGCTCATTACAGAATTGTTAGCATTTGGAAGGTGAATTCTTAACAGTAATTCTGTCACCAGACACACCAAAATACAAATCACATGTTTATAGTTTCTGTGGTCACCTCTAGTTTCTGATGCCAGAACCGAAATAGAACAGTATCTATGCTGATTTTTCAGTCTTTAAGCTACATACAGTTAGAGAAGAAGAGTAAGCAGGCCTGATGGATTGAAGAAGGAGGGAAGAGGTAGAGATAAGGGTTGGCTGGTACAGTGACAGAGGCACTTGAGTGAGAGAAGCTGTAGCACATTTGAATTAGGAAGATACTGAGACTCAGACTTGGCAGACACCTGTGACATTAGTGACATATGGTGACATTCAGGAACAGAATTAATGGAAAAACAATTATTGGCTCTAACTATCCCTCACTATCAAGTGACCAGTAGCTTTCCTCACTTACCTTAAAACATTCATGATGTCTTTCCTCAATTCTGACAATTTCCATTAAGATTGGCCAAATCTCTACTTATTTGCTTCCATTGGACACTCCCATGTTTGTCTTCTTTCCAAGCTAAACCCAGCTTTACTTCAATAGACCCTAGATGAATAAACTCCACACTGACATCTCTGCAAATACACATTCGCTTATCCTGCTGTTACCCAGCTTCTTTCACCAAAATCTATCATATTAGCTTTCCAGAACTTGTCATCTTCCTAACTCAAATAGTGGCACAAACCCAGCTAACCTCTTTTACCCTGTTCTTTTCCCAGGCACCATTCAGGCACCTTCCCACCTATAATGCTGTCATGTTATCCTATATGTGTCACTGCTTATGAGAGAGAAGACTGATAATAATCTGAATTGTCCAAAGATTATTTTTTGCATCAATGCAAAAAATTTACATACTTACACATGATTTATCTGTAGCTATACTAATTCTTCTTTAGCTGTAACTCAACCAGCTAGTGTATGTTACAACTCTCCCCAGTTTTGTCCATACTAGGCTTTAAGGATATCTTAGAGTATGTTAGAGAATGCCTTCTAATGGCACACCTTTAAATCCTCTTCAGTGATTATATCACTTTAAGACCACTGATAGCAGGACATGAGATTGTGATGGGAGATAAGTATTATGGCTGTCTGCTAGCAGTTAAGTAAAACAGTTGTGTTAGAGAAGCCTCAGCTGCAGTTCTGTTTGAGAAACCCCAGCTCATTTTATCATGCTTTACTGAGCCAAGGCTTAATGTCAGAAGGAAACTGACTTGCCAGCTACTTAGAATGGAAGACTATACCATCAATGGGCTCCCAAACTGGAAATGTTTCTAAAAATTGTGCCAGATGGGCAGAGCTGGTGGTGATGAAGTTTGTTAGATCTGAGGCAGACAGATGGCCTGCAACTGTAAAGGCTATAGATTAGCAAATATATATTGGAGAGGGGGAGGAAAAGAAGTTATCTACTGTCTCTAGTCTTGATTAAGCCAAAGGTTCAACAGAAGCAGAGGTGGTTCATTGGGCTGGAAGGGGTAAGATGCACCAATTTCTCTAACTATTGGGACATATGGATGCAATGTAGTAACTCTGACATCTGAGTGCTTCAAGCTCAGTCAAAGACATCTTGCAGTGCAAGAATACTGTCAACTCTTTGACACTATATCCAAAAGGCCAGGTGACCCCTTCCAGCTGAAATGTCTGGGAGTAGTTTTCTGTGCAAGTCTATTGCAAGGCTAACACATGCCTTTGGAATGCATAATAAAGCACCTTTGTTTCTCTTTTGCCCAACTCCAGTAAGCACTAACAGGACAAATGCATGCATGAGACAAATACGATTGTAAAATTGATACAATCACCGTGTTTCGAAGGAAACATCTATATTTGGAGAAAATCTTATTTATTTGAGTCAATAGTTGAGAAGCTGTCCCGATCCAATATCGGGGGGGGGGGTTTCGTTACGATCCCAAGGATGAGATTAAGACGCTAAAACCAGTCAAATATCGTACAACCTTTTAACTTTATTTTCCACAAAGTGGGGAGAAAAGGTGGGGAAAGGCGAAGGGGAGATGAAGGGAAGAAGGGAACAAGGGTAAGGAGAAAGATAAAGTTGGAAAAGGAGAGGAGAAGCTAGCTACCACCACTCCGAGTCCGATGATGTTCTGCCGACTCCGTTCGAATTACAGCTCAGGCTGGGTGCCTGCGAAGAGGGACCCTGAACAAAGAAATCCCTGGGCAATTATACTTTCCAATCTTAAGCTCTCCACCCTTCACGCAGTAGTTTGGACCAATAGTAATATTTAGGTCTGGGGTCTCCTGCTCCTTATTGGGTCCCTAGGTAGGTTGTTTACCATTGTGGTTTCTGCTGACAGATGCGTTTTCATTCTTCAGGTCTTGCCCTTATCTCTCAAAGCCCTGACAATTTATTACTTCCCCAGCAGTGATGGTAGGTGTTATTTCCCAAGGTCCAGACAAAGGGAATATGATCTGGACCCCGAGATAGCCCAGACCCCCCAATCAGCATTGTTTCCGCAGCAAGAGGAGGCCCTGCTCCCCAGGGTCCCAGTGCCCAAGCAGGCCTCACTTCAATGCCTTGGCATCCTTCCTCCCGGAGCGTGAAGCATGGAAATGCAAACTGCTGGTAACCCCCTTGTCTTTCCTGCCTGCACCAGCTCTGGGGCCGTTTCTCACTGAACTAGGGAGTGCGGCCTAAGGCGTCAGCAAATTTAGCTACTCATGCTAAGCAAGCTTTATAGAAGTTGTGCTAAGCAGCAGTAATTTATAGTCCAGGTCCCAAAGTCTCTGCCCGATCGTGGTCTGGTTCAGCGCAGGCTTGGTGTGTCCCGGGTGGTCACAGGGAGACCATTTCGGGGGTCGCAGCAGCTCAGTCCTGTTCCCGCCGGGAACAGATGGCTTGTTCGGGGTTATGGTTTGCTTGCACCTTATGTACCAAGAAAGATTTAAGGCAAAAGTTCACTCATCTGTCCGCCACAGAAGCTGATGCAGGTACAAGTGGTAATGAAAGTCTACATCACCAAATTAACATACTAAAGTTCTGTGATTGTTTTTGATGATTTTGTTTTTGATAGACAAGAATGAAAAAGTAATAATCAGTACACAGACATTAAATAATGGATTAGCTACAGCCAAAATAGACACACACTGTATCAGTACAATGAGCTTCAAAGAGAGATAAAAAATGCCAACTGTTAACTGAGTGCAGTCAGGCACAAGTCAAGTCAGTGAGAGTAGCAGGGGTGCACAGGGTTCCAGGCAGCTAATGAAAATACAGAGTAAAACCAGCCTGGAATGGCTCACAGCACACTGTTGGCAAGCAAGTAGCCACAGAAGGGAACCACACGACCTCCCAAACTAGGTTCTTCTGCACAACATGAAAGAGAGATGAGACCTGAGATGAAGCAGGAAGACAAAGAAGCAAAAGTAATAAACACAGTGGAAAATAAGCATTTTGCAGATATGAGAATGGCACAGAATGAAGGCAGTCCAGCAGAGGAGAAAATGTTTACCATGTGTGAAAATGTTGAGCATTTCTTTTGCATATGCTGGCTGAACAGTTGCAAGCCTTCAAAGAGCGCATGCAGACAAATGCGGAGACTGACACTGAACAGGCCGCTGAATTGTTTTGGGCTTCTGTACAAACCACAGAAACAGAGGCAGATGAAATGCTCATCACATTACCTATGGGAGAAGCTTAAAAGGCCATAAGAATCAATATTTAAAAAGAAGCATTAGGCTGTTTCACAGCAGAATCAGGAAAGAGAAAACACTGGACAAAGACATGTTATGAAAACAGTATGAGATCCACCAAACTGGCAGAATACAGAAGCTCCCCCTACAGGCATCCAGAACAGGCATATATTGACTCAAAAGGAGCTTAGACAAAGTTTAAAAAAATACTTCTGTAAAACTTGGCTGGACATCATATACCTTTATTAAAGAGCAACTCAGACAAATGAAAGTCATACTAATAGAATCAACATAGACCTAGGAGAAGTGATCATTAGAAGGAAAATAAAATCATGGATGTGCTTAAACAGAATGAATGCTTTCTGAGTTAGTGTACAGAGCATGAAAAATCACTAAAGGATCAGGAGAAGGGATGAAATGTACTTTTACACTAGAATAAAGAAATGGTTGTGGAATCCAGTTATGTGAAGAGCTTTTAAATAGAGTGCCATGAAAAGAACAAAACAGACTCCTTCCTTTTTATTGTATCTCAATCTCTTATTGACTGCTATTTCTCTTCAGTGTCACAGATGGCAAAATGTTCTAACGCAAAGTATGCTTTTTGAGCTACGTGGGGAAAAAGTACCCCACGATAGAATTTCCTCATCTCAGCTCAAGAGAGTAGCTACCAGTAGGACCAGAGCTACTCTCTACTATCAGAATAAACCAATATAGAGAGCTGTAGAGTCCTTTTCAGATGCCAACTACTGTGACTGTAATGGGGTTTAAATGAGGGCTTCTTCCAGCCAGTAGAGGACATATAAGATGCTCTGTAGCCAGTCCAACTCTTGTGTGTGCTTGATTATACAGAAAAGACTCCAGGTTTCTTTGCAGTTTTCTTCCACAGGGATCTTGAAAACCTTTTTTAAAGTTATTCTGTTCAAGTTTAACCCACTGATTATAAATTACAGGTTCTCTTTATTCTCCTAAGGTTATGAATCCACTACCCGGCTCCCAAGCCAGGATCCTTCAGTTCAGGACGGTAAGTTCATCTGTCCCTGGGTCAGATAAAAGGGCAGATAACCACGAACAACCAGCAGTATCTTTAACTGAGGAATTTAGTATTGTTGGAAAAACTAGAAAAGTATTTTGAAAGGCCAGGAGTCTTCTACAGTCCTTGATCTCCAAGTGAGGCTATGGCAAAGCTACTCAGTGATCAGCTCAGCTAGAAATAGAGACAAGGATCAATTCACATTCCGTACAGCCACACACAAACAAGCAACTGCTATCAATCTGAACATCTAAGTGGGGAAATTCAGTCTTGCAAGCTTCTGTGTTCAAACTGAGCAATTTAAGTCAGGACAGGCAAATTAAGCAGGACAAAAACAGTGCCATTCTCAAATGGCAAGAAGGCAGATAACATCCTGAGTTCTTTAATGTGCTCTTTGACAGTCCTAACATTGCAATGATGATCTACAGATATCTGTCACTTCTTGCTACCAAGTATGTATTTATCTTTGAAAGTTCTCAGAAATACTATTCCTCTGGCTGTTATAAATGAACTAGAATGGGATTTTTTGTTTTTGGCTTTGCTGTTAATTCAGCCTTTTTAATTTGCTGTAAATAACTGTAAAAAAAAATGTAGCAATAGCTATCTGGAACCCCACAAACCACAACTGCCAATGGCCCATCACTAGCCAGTGCAGTGTAAGCATTTGCTCACACAACTGGTGTTGTAGCCGTTAAAAAGATATCTGCCGTACATGTCATTGTTCTGCATTTATTGCAATACTGTACTAAATGACAGGGAGGTTTTCCTCGTAGTAGAAAAACACATCCCAATTTCCTGCCCACCAGGCCTTGAATTTCATAAATGGGAAGGAATTGTATTTTCAGTGCAGAATGTACCATTCATGGGAGATATGCCTGTTAGTGCAGTGAGGTCTGCTTATCACAAATATATCCAACAACTCTACCTTGGTTTACCTAATAGGGAAGGGAAGGATTACCATTTGCCATATTCTGCCCTGGAAAGGCACTATGAAGTTAGACTGAGTTACCCGTTCTGACAAAATGTACAGATTTTTGTAGCTGGATGAAAGTGAAGAATCCAAATAATGTTCCCAAGTAAACTTGTCCCTGAAGTTCTTCACTGAAGGAATGTGGCAGGTAACATAGCTCTTAGGCTGAGTAATAAGGAATGAGAGTCCTTCATGTGATTATTGATTGCAGATGTCAGCTGACAGGCAGAGAACTTATCAACAGTACATTTTATTCATAGAGGAGTATGCCAAACTTCTAACTGGAAGGAAGTCTTCAGCAATACCTGATATCACTGGACAAAATTAATACTCATATGTGAAATAGCTATTCTTCAAAACTTAAAATGAATGTATATTTGAAAATCAGGCTAAAGTATCATCGTTTTGCATATTCACAAAATTTCAAATCTATTTGTTCTTAATAAATAATTTAATGTCATATTATGCTCTTTAATACATGCTTTTCATTCCTACTGAAGTCAGTGAAGGTAACATTTAGCACCAGGCTTTTACTCTGGGTTTCTTTCATCCGGATAAGAAAGTATGAATAATTAAAAATTTTTAAAGATTTTCTCTCAGTATTTCCACTCCTTTCAACAGGTTGAATAAGGGAGTGGGGAGGGGTAATAGAATGTGTCTCACTTCAAAAATAAGGAAAGAGGAAGAGGGCTAAACCTCTGAACCCCAATGGACAAGTGGAATTGGTTAACTGTGGGGTAAAATCTATCAGATATGACAAAGTAGGAAGATGGAGTGACGTGCTTGAAAAATGATCAGCCCTCTTAGACTTCAACATTGTTCAGTGTCAGTTCCAGATGAGGGTTTAGGAAGGCAGTTATTTGTCAAACAACTCACTTCTTAAAAAAACACACCATGTTACCCTTGTGATTATACCGCACCTCATTACAGAAGCATTGCTGGAGATTGCATGCACTAGCTGGAGCCTTAGTCTTACTGCCCTGCTCTGAACTCCAGCACACCAGAAGGCCTCAGCTGCCACAAAGTGCACTAAAATCTCCATATTAGGTATTCTGAAGGTGGGAGAAAGCAGAATGGTGTATGTCAGTCTCCAACAATGAAGGATCCTCTGAACTCCTCTATCTTATGATTCGAAGTCTTTAACGGATCTGCAATATCAAAGAAGGTATCATTTGCCAGTCACACAGAAGAGACTGCCTAAAGCATATTTCAGCACAGGAGAGAATCCAGACCAATATTTACTTTCTGGTGTGCCACATCCAGCATGTGGCTGTCCAGTCAAGCGGATGCCTGTGCTAGCTGCTGTAACAATTGGCGCACTGACAACAACACACACCAAGTATGTTGCCAACAACAAGCAGCTTTCACGGGCTGTGCTCGAAATTTTCTATTGAACATAATTAGAAAACCACCCGTGTTAAACAAGATCTATCTCATCCAGGGTGAAAATTTACTATTCAAAATGCACTGAAAAATTCATTCAGGCTTGAGAGATGGGAAAGAGGCACCATTGCTTTTATTGGGTGAAAGCAGTACTTTCAGGTCAGAAGTGATCTCATCTGAATCTGAATGGGAGAACTTCTTATCAAATAATCTGTGATGTAAAATTGTTTGCTTTGACTAGAAAGGGAACACTTATTCAGGCTTTTTTCCTGATCTGTTTTGTCTACTTTATGAATATCGTACTTATGATATATCTTAATGTGATCAGATGTGATTAAAATACTACAGTGCCAGGAGATAGGGACTACTATTTTACAATGACCAAGGGACTAAAAGGAAACTGGCCTCAGTCTCGTGCACTCTCTGGATTCCTAATTGGTCTCCTGGCACTCCAGAAGAGTGGGGCAAGGTGCCACACTGGGCAGGGGCGACAGTATGACCCAGTGTATTGGTAAACCCACTGCCTCTTTCCTCCACATTTATATGGGGACTATGTCTGCTCTGGAGAATTCAGGACTTTCCACATCCTTGCATGATGTGAAAAAATGTGCCAATGTCACAAAATTTTGCCACCTTTTTTCAAGAGTTTTGGATCATGCAGAAATCCTTTCTCTTTGATGACATGATCAGGCAGGGACATTGCCTACCATGTCAGGAACAGGAAAAATTGTCTCAACGTAACTCTTAAATATTTTTGGTGGGCCACATGCTAACATTCTTCTTAGCCTTAGTGTAACAACATAAGCATAATCTCAGCATGATAGCAACTGTTATTATCCAATAACAAGGCAAAAATAATTTATTACTGACCATATGAAAAAGCCTGGTGGCCTGTTTTCCACAGCAGGGAGAATAGGTTCCCCTTCATTGGAGGAAGGGCTTACAGCTCCTTCTACACACACTGTTTTCTGTGGTCCACAACCAAGGTAAGAGATGTTCTTGGAGAACCCACTTGTATGTCCTGATGACTGGTCCCGCAATGCCAAAAATACAAATAGCTGTGCAAGCTCTCCATGTCTGTTCATTCTCACACCACCTCTCTACCTCTTAATCCACTACTGTATCAACCTGCAATATTATACTAGAAAAAAATAGCTCTGCTCTATGCTGTACAGTATATGCACATGTGTGTTACCAGCATCATTTTTTTCTAAGATGGAAGTGAGGATGGAAAAGATGTCTACCATTCGGGCCAGTGACCTAAAGCACGTCCCCTGCTTATGTATAGAAATGGACAACCCAACTGAGAAATCTGCCAGACAGTGTGTCTGATGATTTTAATTGTCAGGACATCACTCAGCAGCTCATCTTTGATCAGGTTCTGCTACTGTCAGTGGCTAACAGAGACTGGGTTGTGACCAGTCTCTAGAAATAGGAAGAGGAAGCTCCTAACTGGCATCAAGCATGGCAGGCTTCATAATAAGTATTGTCTGTCTGTTCCTAGATTCCCCATTACAACTGAGGTCTGGTCAGAATCTTTCTTTTAAGAAACAGTTTCTATCTTTCGTAATTGCAAAATGAAGCTTGCTTTTGAGACCAGAGCACCCTTAATATATCAGAGTATGACAAAACCTGAGTAGATCCCAAAAAACAGAGTTGCTAGGTAATGATCCTGTCTATGGCTAGATCCACCAAATTCCAGCGCTCCAAATGTCCCCTCTTTTCCTCATTGCATACTTGCAGGGTGTCCCTGTGGATATGAAAGCGGATAAAAACAACAGTAAGACCATTGCAATTGGGGTGACTTTTAGGTGTCCCTGGCTCTCTAGCAGAGAGAAACAGCCATTTGCAAATAAAGAAAAAGTATCCTGATTTCCTTGATAAACTGGAGGGAGGAACCATCAGATCCAGAAGTCTAGACAATAGTTTTACCCCCCAACCCCATCCTGTGCCAATGGAGTGCCTTTGGTCAACCAGCAGTTAGAGGTCATGATGCAGAAGGAAGGTTACAGAATTTTCTTGCACAACATAAGAAGTAATGGCTTTTAGCAGGCCTAATCTTGGATGAGTCATTCCATCTCTCTAAGCCTTACTTTCACCATAGGTAAAATGTGCCCTTCTCTAAAGTAATTCATGATAACCTATTACTCTCATTAAAACAACTGTTATGAATTGCCTTAATAGAGCTATATGTGTGTATGCATACACACATATACAGTGTAAACATGCATATTCTTAAATATACTTACATTTACACGCACATATGCTATACATATGTTGTCTGTGTTAAATTATAGAACCAGGTATTTAATAAAGCCAGCCTCTCATGTACCTTTTTCCAAATGGTCTTCTGAATACTTACCAATTTTTCTACGATTTACTTGTAATTTTCCAAACTCCTGATACCTTAATTAAAAAAAAAATTAAAATCCGTAAATCAATAAATCAAATTAAAATCTAGCCATAAAATCCAGACAGGCTGTGTGTTTTGCAAGAAACAGTGCCAGAGAGACCAGAGCTGTTCAAAAGCCTCACGAAACTCTCACACAAAAGGTTGTCATAGCAATTCTCTTAAGGTAAGGATGAGACTTTTTTTCAAATATATGGAAAATAAAATTTTGTCTGGTTAGGACTCCATCTTCAACTCCTAATAGTCATGGAGATTTTTTTTGAGCAATTACAAACACATTCAGAACATCCAAATAATATATCAGGTGTGCCTGGCTGTTCAAGCAATTAGGAAATACTATCTTAACTTTCCATCTCTATAGAAAATGTGGGGGTTTTACAAGACTCTTCAGTCCTTGTTATTAAAATCTTTAGTTTTCAGCTATAAGACGGGTTTTTTTTTTTACCAGTAGAACATTATGCTAAGCCTATTTTTACTTAGGGTAGCAATTTCTAGTATATGTTAAACCATGGTAGCATCTGGCCTCTTGGCAGGTTCCATAGACAACTGGCAGCTTAGGACTAACATGTCTGTCAGATGGTAAGGCGGCTGCTGATGGGCTGTGCCTGTATCATTTCCCCAGATGTCTTTCTTTTTAAAATTCCCATTAACTCTACGAAATCTGTACATCTGTTTGTAAACAGATTACCGTGTACATTTATGAAATAAGGATGACAGTCAGAGGGAGTTTTTCTTTAACTGGCTTTTCTATACTTTTCCTGATAAACCATCATAATTAAAGCTGTCCTTGTGCTATTTCTTATTTTAGTCGAGATAGGCTCTGCTTTACGATGTACCAATTTAATTTATTGTGTTTTTACTTCTTGAGTTTATGTGTTTTTTTCCTAAGTGTTTGGGTAATACAGCAGTGGATGCTTTCTAAACCTATAGAAGCTATAAATAAGGTGATAGATACACAGTCTCCTCTGAATGTAAAATGAGAGAAAAAAAGTCATGTTTTGAGTCCTGTAGTGGCATTTCGGCTTTTTTGTGCTCCAGGTATAAAGTATCATTGCTCATCCATGTATTCGATTTTGAATCCTATGCCGATTGCTGGGATATTTGGATGTCTGCTTTACAAAATGTAATTCTGTTACCAAAGGATTGTTTTCTCTTTTTCTCAAGGTGGCAACTCTTCCTGCCGTCAGGAACCCTCAGTACATCTTGCTCTTCAAACAATTCTTTTCTTTCATGTTGAATGACCCCATTAACTTACAATAGACTTTTCAACCCCACACGTTTAGACTGTTGGATCAGCTGGTGAAAAATAATTTGACCTTCCTACTTACACGCCATGTGGAAATCACTGCAGGAACAGATCGCTGAACCAAAGACAAGCAAACGGTGCTGGACACTTGCCTTTTCATAAATCTGTACCTGAGGTCAGTCAGCAGCTATGCCAGTTGATATTATGTAGCCAGGCATCATGAGGTGTAAACCAGCTGAGATACAAGGGTAGTGACCTTTAGATAGTATATTGGATTTACTTCATTTGCCTTAATGCTCATCAGAAAAGAAGTCTAGAATGTGAAGTGAAAAGGCACAAAAAAGCACAAACATCCCAAAATGACATGCTAAGAAAATTATTCTGTGCTTGCTTTATCCAGAAAGCATTTTCATAGTCAATCTTTTCTTATTTCCAGTCACCTCTTTAAAGAGACAAAATGAGCACAACAAAAATCCCCTTTTCTCTCTCCCAAAGTGAAAACGGTTGCTTGACACTAATATAGGTCTCTTTTGTGCCAGTTCATAGTGGCTGCCAGGTTGACGTAGCACTGAAATTTGAGAGGCAAAAAAATATACTGTGTCATCCCAATTTCTTGAATTCCATGGAACCTTCAGGGAGGGGGAGTTGCCACCCAAGAGAACTGCCTCGGGTGTTAACAAATCATACTGCTAAAGCTAATTAGTCTAATAATGCTACACTTGGCCAAAGAAAAGAAAAATAGCTCTTCAATTGGCATTAAGTGAACTGGTTGCCCAGGAGAAATACTATGGCTTGCTATCATATTTAGAAATAGAATCAAACAGCTTCGAGTTGGATACTGAAATTCTCAGACTGCAAACAGCACTTGGAAAGGAGGACTTCCAGCTACATCTTCTTTGCTGACATATACTAAACATTTAGACTCATGAGTTATTTTGACATTCTCCAACTGCTTTTAAATTTTGTGTAGGCAGCTATGAATTTATGGCTTTGTGGATTTTTTCTTCATGGTGCAATTAAGGAGAGTAGGTCAAGAAAACATTCAGCTATATTTTGATCCACATAATTTTTTTGCCCAATGTAGAAGTAGAATATAAATCCCAGAGAGAAGGATTCTTACATTATTTGCATTCATAAAGGTAACTTACATAGCAATTTTCATATTCAGATGAATAGGTATTAATTATTCAAAAGTTTAAAGAAAGATCTCGCAACTAGACTTCCCAAATAAGGCATCATAAACTTATTGAAGGCATTTGGCTCTCACGTAAGCTATGGCTTTGACCTTTCTGTGGCTTGGAAATATCTCTGATAATTACTATACTAAAGATTTGAGGAAGGCAATCCCCCTCCCAGGTCAGAATGTTCTGAACTCATCAACTTTTTGTCTTTTTCCTCAAAATATAAAATAGCCATTGATTTTGGGCAGCTCTTGCTTTTCTAACTCATAGTCATCTGGCGAATCTGATTGCTAAGGCTTTATTATACTGGAATCCTGAAAAGCATCTCTCCCAAATTCCATGCGAGTACAACTTAATATTAAATCAATTGACTATTATGTTTGAGAACATGTGTTAAAAATGTAAAAGGTTGAAATATTTTACAAGGCAGTAACCTAACTAATCAGCACATGTAACTCCTGCCAGTGAGATTCACTCACTTCTTTAAACTGAAGTGATATCTAACCCAGAGGTCAAATCCAAAAATTCACTCTGGTGGCTGTTGCAGCTGTCATCCAATCAGACTGGTGAGAATTGCAGCTGAGGGATAGTAATTAGTGCATAGGGTTGACTATTGATTAGTCAGGGGTGAACATGAAAAGGTTCAGAAGCTGGATTTGAATCTGACAATAACACAGAAAAAATGATTAATTTCACCTTACAGAACTATCCACTTTTTGGTCCTAAAAATCAGGTAAAACTTTTTTTTTCCCCAATAATATTTCCACAATTTCCTTCTTTGAATAGGACTCAAACATCTGTCTTGAACTTCTGTGTCTGGGCATTCTTTTTTCCACCTGCAATCTGGAAACACAAAGTGAAAAATAAGAGGAGGAATAGTAGAACATTTCTTTTAACTTAAAGGAAAATTTCACCTGTGTTTGATTCAAATTTTGGATAAAGATTCATGGACATATTTTTAGCTAAATCCCTTCATTACATCCTTTTTATGTTACCTAATCATGAAATTAAAAATGACAGTTGCTCAGAATAGTCATAGCAAAGCATAGAATTTTCTGTTTAACTACTAAGCCCACATTTATATGGGTGTGTTGGTGAGATACACCAAGGAGTGACAAAGCTGGATACTGTTTTTACATTGAAGTATTCTACTAAAGATTGAGTTATGTTCTCTTTTGCTTTTTTAAAGATGGCAAAAGAATTGCATCCTGTGCCATGCTCTTTCACCACTTTGTGCACACACTCATTTTTCACTTTTCCTTGGTTCCATTTCAACTCAAGTGCACTGGAAATGCCAGTTCCAGGAAGGTTTGGTCTTTTTGTTTGTTTGTTTGTTCGTTTGCTTCTGGGAGGCTTTTCTATGATCCTGTATGTACTTATTTCTCACACTTTAATATAAAGGAAAATTTTACAAAGCTCTGTGTTCCCACTGTTCACTGGGTTTTACAGAAAACTAATGAAATTGGACCTTAAAAAATATTTCTTCTGTTGCTTATTCTGCATTTATTTTTCTCTTAGTTTTTGATGCCATGATTGCATTGGTCCTTCGGTTTCCCCAGATGATGGAATTTACTAGCTCAAATCAGAAGACCCTCTTACTTTTGTGCTAGTTAGTTTTATTTTGTTTTCACTGAAAAGAAAATCTTTTTCGCAAGAGGACTTTTTCCCCTCCATGCACAGGTCACTTTAATCTGAAATTACAATCCTAAAAAGACTTTCTTGATGTCTTATGTGCTTGGTAAAGATGTTCAAGTTTAACTTGCACTTAATTTTCTTTCATTTTGTTTTGTTAACAGATAGATATAAATTAGTTCAAATTCCCAACTGGTTCATCTGTTACTCAATCAGACATTTATTTTATTTTAATTAAATCTCTCTTCAGTTTAGAAATCATAAGATTAGTCATACTTTTCAGTCCAAATATTCATCCAGCTCAGAATACTGGTAAACAGTTGGTAGCGGATATTTAGGGAAAACATTAATGAGAAGACATGCATAGAGTGAGCTTTCCTCTGATGCTTCCTTCCATCAACCATTTGATTAGGGAAGCCTCGATCTAGAGGTGTTGTGTTTGATACCAGAGAGTTGATATTTCACAAATTGGCCTAGTCCCTATTTCAACCCTATTTCTTTGGCTGCCTCAGATGTACTGACGAAGCAATATACCAATGATTTCTATATTCAGTTCCTCTGTCCATTAAAAAGTATGCCCCTAACGTATCCCAATGGCATATTTTTATATTGTTTGAAACAGGAAAAAATCTTTTCCCATTCATCTTCTCTAAAATATTCCTAATTTAATAGACCTTTAGACATCCGTCCTCTCTCATATCTCTTCTCTGAGCTTTGTCTCTTGTGCTGAAGTGCTCTTTGGACACATACAAAGATGTAATGTTATGATAATACAAGGAGAAGATATTTATGCTACAATTGTTCAGCAGAAGTATCAGTTCAGAAAAACAAGTTGCATGAAAGAATATTTTAAATGTAGTTTTTACTCTAAGCAAACACATCAAATCACATTTCAAATGAAAATTAATGATATATGAATATTAATATGCGCCTGTTTTATCAGACAAGACTGCAATTTGTTGATCTTTCTGTGTTGTCAAATTCTTCTAAAATGTCTACTGCACAAGGACAATATAACTGAAAAATATTTTAGAAAAAAGAAAAGTCAGAGGTCCTGCTAGTAGGAAAAAATGATAAATATTTAAAAGCTGTTGGTTTAAAGTTGAAGCTGGCAAAATCTTTTCAGTAAACATTTTTCTGCTAAAAACACAGTTTCCTCTAAATCAGAATATTTCATAGGAATATGTCAATTTCATTGATATTATCAGAATCTTTATTGCATATTAATACATTAATTAATGTCATTAGCATTAGATCTATAATATACATCATTTGGGGGTAATATTAAAACATTAATAAATGGATCAAAGAAAAGCATTACTTTGAAAGACTTCAGCATTATCTAATTTAATAATTTCTCAGCCTAAACTAGAAATTAGTTGGCATTTTCACGAGAGGAGGTTGGAATCCCGACAATGAATAACTTTGCAAGAGCCAGAAGAATTAAATTCTAATCTGTTCCCTAAGATTTGTAAATTAGGGAATGCCAGGAATCAGTCGCTGATTTCTCAGTAAGACTGAGCCACAGTTAATATGCCGTCCCTTTGCTTTCAAATTGCCTTGTTTGTCAGAACAGAAGTATCAGAATTCCACTGGACAATATTGAAGTACCATTAAAAGCGAGCGAGTGTGTGCGTGAGAGGAGGCTTTCCCCACAGGCCGCATCGAATTGCAGGACTGGAAGACTCCAGCACACAACAATGCCAAAAAATCATTATTCAGGTTATCTAAATTAACAAGCGGCTTTAATAATCTTTCTTTATTCATTAATGTAATTCATAAGTGAGAATAATGAATATATCTTTAAAAGTATACTATTTACTTTGCCAAATACAGGCAAATGAAAAGGGAACAGAATGCAAGATGAGCATCGTTATTATAAATAAAGAGCTACAGTTTTTCTGTTGAAATATTGTATTAATATAGGGTTCCATACCATCATAATAACCATTTAGAAAAATACCTATGTAAAAGCCTATAATCAGCCATTTCTCTGCACTACATTATGGTTATTGCAAAATCAGTTCCAAAAACATAAACTGCCACTTAAAAATAGTATCTCCATGTACCATAAACTAAAATATTTATGCTTATCACATATCCAATTTAGCATTTCAAATCTTTTTTAATCAAAGCTGTAGTTTCCTGAGCTATCATCTCATACCAAATAGTTAAACATTGTAAATGAAAAGGTAGATGCTAATCAGTGGTTCATATTGAGTGGAGAATGGGGAGGATGAAAGAGACCTCATATTCAGGTACAACCACATTTTCTATGTCATAACCATCTGCAAAATAGCATTTATCTGAGCACATTGTACAATGAGCTCTAGCATTTACTAGGCAAAGCTTTGGCATCACTACAGGATTTACTGCGTCTCTATCAAGGACAACACTCTCATAGAGCAAACAACAGTAACCCAGGGATTCCAGCTACAAGAGGAAGTACAGGTTGCTATGTAACAATTCATGCAGGTTTTGCAGCAGCAGATGGACATTTTCAATAGAATTGATGCCCATTTGGCGCTTGTTCCTTGTATTTCCAGAAGTTTGAGTTTTAAAGCAAACCAGCCACAAATGTGTTGAGGTTGTAGAACATGAGCCTGAACACTTTGGATTCTTCTCTCTGCTCTTTGTGTTATTGGACAAAGTCACTCACATTCCTCTTTCCCTAAAGGCCAAAGCCCAAATGCATCGCACATAGAGGAGCCTTGACTCCATCTCTGCCCTCTATCGATAAGGGTAATTTGAATTCACCAAGACAAGCCATATCGTGAGATGTGCACAAGTGGACCCCTACAGCTTGTACAGACACCATTTTAACCATGGCCAGTGGGCCATGCTGTGACATTTATAGTCCGTTTCACTGCCTCCACTGTGGAATAAATTATTCAGCTTCCCCATCATTTGTGTGGGTCTTCTGCACAACAGTACAGGAGGAAAACATGGTCAAAAATGGGAAAACACTTACAGAAAAACTGACAAGAGAACAAAGATGCAGGCATGGTAGCTGAAGCCACCTGCTTGTAGCCTTCATTTAGATAACTAGTGAGATATCAGTTTGACAATAACACTTCAAAAATTCTTAGATTCAGCCTTTTGGCTATATGCTCATTCGGGCTTCTGTGGCATGCGACACTGACTAGAGGTTCTTTCCTTGGTCCTGTTCGACAAATGTGAGAATGTTATTTTTTACATTCAAAAAGCATACAGCTGTAGGAGAAAAATAAGTGCCTTTTGCAAAGGAACTAAGCAGGAATATTTATTGTGGAAGAGAAAGGGGACACAAGGAATTCTTTGGAGACATAATGTGTCATATCGATCTTCTCTGTGAACACAGCTATCTGATCTAGCCAGCCTGAGATGCTGGTATAACGGAGCAGGCTCCAAACTGTTTATAGACATATATGCTGCATGGGGTATGCTGCATCTGCACAGCAGAAGAATGGAATTTCTATTATGGGAGGCTGGGCAGAGGACAAGATGATTTGGCTGATACTACTAATAGTACCATCTTCCCTAATGGTATTGCTGCTTTTTCTCATAATAGCGCACCATTTAAAAACCCTGCTCAGAAACAGATATCTTCCTGAACACCTCCCCTGTGACGCTGGACTTAGCCATGCTAGCAGCAGTCATAACGAGCTATGCAATAGCATTCCCTTCCAAATACTTGCTTTAATTTCACAAAGTTGGCAGATCCGGTGCTCACGGGCCTTTTAAGGTTCCCTTTCTCTCTCTCTCATATTGTTTGTTGCTATTGCCTCTCCTCTTCAATGTTATCCCCATCGCTGCCTGAAATGAATCTGAATCTTGATTTTCATTCTGCTATAACGCCTTTTACCACTCTGACAGCCAAAAGATGCTTTATTACTGGCCTAATTTGAAAGTGGGGGAATGCAGGACAGTCCTCAGATGGAGTAAAACTGACCCTAACAGGATAATGGCCATGTTAAAAGGGCAGCTTGCTAACTCAGGCGTTGGGAATGCCTGCCTGGGAACTGACCTTAGGAGTCAAAGAACATTTCACAGCTCTATTTCAGTTGTTCAAAGCTATATCAGGGAACATAATAGTCTTTGATTGCCCATTGAATTGGGAAATTCAATGATTCTTGTGGATTTTCTCATTCCATTGTGTTCACAGAGTAATGCAGGATGGACCCTATCTGATAGCAGATGAGGTTTACCTGAGAGCATATCCTCAGGTTATATTTCAGAAAGACATGAAT
The DNA here is from genome assembly GCF_036370855.1 of Dromaius novaehollandiae. Classification (NCBI taxonomy): domain Eukaryota; kingdom Metazoa; phylum Chordata; class Aves; order Casuariiformes; family Dromaiidae; genus Dromaius; species Dromaius novaehollandiae. The sequence continues at coordinate 45,718,394 of NC_088132.1, forward strand.
ATATTGTGCCAGTACTGTGAGCTTCCCAGGAACCATATAAAAACAGTTAGCATACCGAGACAGTGTTCTTGAGTCCTTGAATAAGGATTAACTAGTTTAAGCCTAATGCTGAGTTTATAATGTTCATGTAGAGTACAACTATTACTCACTCCGTGTTATATAGAGAGAATGAGGGAATAAAAGGTTCTAGAGATTTTGATATGTGATTTAGAGCAGTATATGAACAAGGTGACACTAACGTGTCATTTTAGGTCAAAACATCCACCCCCCAAAATACAGAATCCACTAAATTGCTATACAGATCTTCAGGTAGTACAAGTCTTAGGAGTTTCACTAAAAAAGTCACCCCAGGAGACCAGAATTTTTCAGAGCATTCATACTGCTGCCATGATCTGCTTATAAGACATCATCTTTCTCCTGCTCACATGCAACTGAGATTAGATACGAGTCATATTCTTCTACCTCTTTCTCCTGAGATTCATATTTGACCAGGCATTCTTTGATCAAACCTAACACAAATCCTGAGGACCAGCATACCTACAAAATACACGTAAATCAATTTAATTCAAGCACAGCTGCAAATGGAGATATCAGTGCCCATTTTTATATACCTAATGTTTAGAGACCACACTCCAAGAAAGCAAAGTCGTCAAGAGGGGAGTCCCATCCATTCGCTAGCTGATCGATCAGAATACGTAGCTGCCCCTTTCTGTTGAAAATATCACCATTTTGCCAAAAGTTTGAGTCACAGAGAGAGAAGGACCAAAAAGGATTTTGTCTACATAGAATAGGTTTCCTACTCCCTTTGATATGAGGACAGAACCACAGATTCTACTAAAGCTTTGCAAAAGTTTTGATGCATTTTGCATTAGTGACCAATTTGGTAAAAATGCATTGATAGACTTGAAAGTAATGACTAGAACCAAACCAAGCAAGAGGCCTAGCTGGTATACTGGCCCTTAGCAGGTGACTGCATTTCTGAGCTCAACAAGCACTGCATTATTAGCACTTGTTCCATTGTGTTTACCTCTTCTCTGGTCAAATGAATGCAGTATTTCTTCATCTGCTAATAGCACAGCTTTGTCAAAGTAGCCTGTCTACTCTCTCATTCAGTGGCTAAAGCACTTGTGTCATATATGGGAGCAGGGGATTTTAGCACTCCTGAGCTGCAGATGTAACTGAATATAAGGTTTTTTGTCTTGAGTCTATCTGAAAAAAAAATAAAAGAGTACAATTTTGTTTTTCTGCTCTTGTTGCTTAAGGAATGATCTCTTCAGGTGTGTTTGAAATCTGTGTCCCAAATGCACAAAGGCTTTCCTTCCAATCTTCACCAAATTAACTTGTCTCCAGAGAGGGAGGAGATAACCTGGGGCATCCCTTTCCCTAGCCCTTCTTTTTCAGCTACCTCCAAAGATTATCTTGTTCAATGCGCTTGTTATTTTGGATTTGTCCTAATTCTCTATGACATCCTGAAGAACTGAGCTATCTAATTCAAAGTTCTAGGTTCCAGCCAGGAGCCAAGAGCATAAACATTAAGTAAACCTGGGTCTTTTTTCATGTTTAGGCTGTATTTTCATATATGATTGCAGAGTGCAATATCATAAATCATTGTTCATACATTAATATATGTAAAATAAAGTTAAAATGTGGCCTCCTTTTTCTACTGATATGCCGACACTTTGCTTTTTAATATGCTCTGTATATTTATTAAAATTGAACTAATAAAATTATTATATTCTTTTTAATGTATATTTAAGAAATAAAGACTTCCATAGTTCATTAGGTATATTTACTTCAAAAGAAGAGGCCTACAGATGATTAACAAGGACCAGTCTTTCAAGAATAAATTGTTTCGTAGCAGGAGGAGCTCTGGAAAGATAGTAAAAATGTTAGTACCTGAAAAGGCACTGATTATTAGTTCTAACTAATCCTGTGAATTAATTAATTACTTTTGTCATGATGCAAGGTGACAAAACAGCCTCAGAGAGCTTACACTCAGAGTGCAAGCATAGTATTAGTAGCCCATGAAGTGCATCAGGGTAGCTCTGATGATACCAGCTAAGTTACTTCCACTTGTACCAGCATCAATAAGAAAAACAGGCTTTTATAAAGAATTTATCAAAACTAAAAGACAAGCAAAAAAACTCCCTCCATTCATGGGATTACTAAACAAATCTGTATGAGGAGGAATTCCAAACAGATTTGTAATCAATATATTAATTTACAGATGAATGATTCACTGAAAGAACAGAGAAACATTGACAAATCCTGCTGAACTCCAGTATATTCTGTTAAAATGCCCAATGCAGACTTAATTTGCAAAGACCAGGTCTAAAGTTTTATAAAGCTACAGAGTTTCATATCTGGAGTTTTCTGTCAGCTTTTCCAGACACAAGCCTCAGATCTTTCTTGACTGTTGGGATTGGAAGATTGCTATATATATGAATCAATTTCATTTAGAGAACTTTGAACCAAATTATTCCTCAGTACTTTGTTACTGAATACCTACTGTTACCAAGAACATAAGAAGCTATAACTTCTTACTAGAAAACAAAACAAAACAAAACAAAACAAAACACTTTCATACAGAGAATTTCCCAGGATCTTACTTTTCAAACCGTTTCTGAGCCCAACTCCAGCAACTGCTGTTCAAGGTATTTTTTATATAGGGCAAGTGATTTTGGAAATGAGTGGTAATAACAGATTTATGTAATAACCCACCAACAAGTGATGTATGCAGGAGTTGGACACCAGTCTTAATAATCACTACAAAATAATTGCTTAAGGTGGAATAATCTTTTCTAGGTACCATCTAGCTTTCTATAAGAAATGAACTGGTTTTATAAAGGCAGAATTACAATTAGTAATACAAGATAATGCTTAATACATCATTCCAAGAAGCTAAAAGCCCCAGCTGTGGTCTTTTCACTAAATGCCAAAAAGCTATTCAACAGTATCAAATGACATTATCTGTTTCCTGTATTAGAAAGAATTGGACTTGATCCTAACTTTATTCACAGAATAGAGATTTCATATTGGATACAAACTTCTTCCTACTATGTAGTGCTATTTACATTTATAGCAGTATTTAAATGGTGAGTAATAACAACAGTTATGATTGCATCTAATTTTCTTATATGTCTAGCCTTTTAAACTGACACTGATGTTCTGGATTGTATTGGCCTACTTTGCCACCATTATTTTTTAATTTAGTACAAGTTAGTACATTACCCACAGGCATGTGCAGGGGGCTGTCAAATTTTAATAGTATGATAATATCCAGATAGGTACTGGCTGGGGAAGGGATTTGAACAATGTACTTGAAAGGAAATATATTTTGGCAAATCTTCCTGACATCCCAGGCAGCCTTGATGAGCAATGCCATTGTGCAGAGGAAACTCTACCCATCTCCACGTAATCCCAGACAGATCACATCTACATAAAGAACCTGCATTTTCTTTAAATTCCTAACCTAGTTAATAAGAACACTCAAATATTTAGGTGTTAATCTTATCGTGAATCATTCAGTTCAGTAATCAACAAAAAATCATGAAATCAATAATTAGGCACCAAAATGATAAATGTTTATGGTCACTGACAAGGGTTCTCTCAGAAGTCAGGAACATACAATGAACTTTCACAAACACAGGACAAGACCAAATGGAGAGATGTTTTCAGCACAATATGCATAGCATTAATGTTAATGTGAGTTATACTGTTAATGCCATGAGAACAGTGCTGAAGGGCCATCTTATAATAGTCATGAATACTTCATTAACTTATGATAGGTAAATCTTCAGAAATATTTTACCTTGTGTTCATAAAAATTCATGTCTTATAATGAGAGTTTATGAACATCTATAAATTTACCTTGAAAAACAGCACAGTTCATGAAAATTTAATTAACTATTCTTCTAAATGGTCCTTTTGAATACAGGGTTCAGTTCTGGTCACCTCATGGTAAAAAAAAAAAAAAAGCATAACAGAAATAGAAATGGCTCAAAGGGGAAAGTAAGAATATTGGAGCCTTCCTACAAGGAAAGATCTTAACAAGATTTTGATAGCTTAGATGAGAAGGGTAAAAAAAGAGGCAATAGAGACAAAGTGTAGAAAATAATAAATATAGAGAACATACAGATGTCAGAACACCTGAGAACCAAAGAAAAAAAATGAAATTATTGAGATTCTTCTTAACCAATAAAAATAAATATTGATGGTGCACTACAATTAGCAATAATAAGGTATTATCAAGAAAACACGGAGCTTCCCAGAGGACTTTCTTAGATGAACAGGAATAGAATCTGCAATTACACTTGTGCTTCATAATACAAGATGCTGCTTCTTAAATATATAATGTGATCCAGCTCACCATGAAATTTAATCTCCTTTCCATTTTTCATCTCACAATATTGCATACTTGGATATTTTATAAGAGTTAATAGGTTTCACTGAGATGTAATCAAGAATATTGGCAGTGATGGAATATTGAACATAGCTTTATCCAGTATGGCAGCTCTGATCTACATGATTGAAAAAATCTCCAGAACTTCCATGGGTATATAACATTATTATACCATCTATATACCAAATGCCCGTTAAGGCAGGATAAAGCCACTGTTCAGCACATCTAATATAAAAAAGACGAGGAAAAGTAGAGGATTTTCCTAGGAAAAGCAGAGCAGTACTTATTTTAATTTATTCTTCAGAAGGGCTACAGTTGTACTAATAACTTTAAAAGATTCATGGTGTATTAATTACTACTTCTTTTCTTCAAGAAATGGAGCTCCCTTGAGAGGGAGTTTAGCTGAGGGATCATCACAGAGCTGTTCCAGAGTGAATGGTTACAGGTGACCTTGGCCAGAGCCCAAGTTTATGCGTGTATAGCATAAAATGCAAAGGACTGCATAAGATCAATGAGATCAGGGTAAAAACAATAAATACTCATACTCAGCCATAGTAAGTCATTCCCTTAAAGTAATAAACTAAAGCAAGCCAAAGCACAAAATGTGACAACTGGCTTGCATTTACACAGTTACTTAAAAAGACAACTCTAAGTCCCCATAAATAAATGGACCTTTATGACAATTAACCTTATAATCTATGAAGTGAAATCATTCCTATAACCTGAATACAGATTGCCTGGCATCAAAGGCAAGCACACTGCCAAATTCTATTGTTCATAAGCTTTACTTCCAGGAAGGATTGGGAAGTGGCGAAAGGAAATAACACAACATAATCAGAAATAACTGTATATATAGCACAGTGCTTCATAAACAGCTGCTTAAAGCACAGCAGCCTCCTGACCTGAGTAAAATGTTGTCCATATTCTGTGGATAGAGGGAGTAGCACAGCTACTTTGCTTAAACAATGAGAGAAAAGAAGCCTGAGAGAAAGTAAGAATTACAGAAAATCATTCATTCTCAGTACTACTGCTTTTTACTTGATTTGAAACACAGATTATGGACACACATGTAGTCTTTTTTTCCCCCTTAAAGTATGTTCTTTCAAGAGTCTTGTTTCTAACTGCCATTAAAATAAAGTTGCTGTAGATTAACCTATTTAATGATAATGAACTATAATTATAAATTACAATTATAATCCAACAAAATGGAAAACTTGCTAGTTTTACAAGCTTGCTAACTTGCTGATGTTCAGAAATTTATGTATTCCTATTTATGGCCCCTTGTGGTTAGCTTTTGCACCTGAATCTTTTTAACAACATATGACAAGGTAGTGCAGTTGTATTGGTGCAGTAAAAATCCTTGAACAATCATAGTAAAGCTGGAGAGGAAATCACGACTGCTCATCAGCGATTTATGCATAAACAACATACACATCTCCTGTTTTATTTCAGATGAATTAGCATAGCACTGATAACACTTTCTGGAAAGAAAGTGTATGCCGATTCTTGTCACTGTTTTCACTCACAAAATACCTAGCTCCCTGTGGCTGACCCAGCCTTCTTAAAGATTTCCACGGGAGAGTTCCCACAGATTTCTGTGGGAGCTGAACCTTGCCGGACGACTTGTACTGCAGCCTTTCACTCGCTATTTTCAATTCTTAGTTGTGCTCAGACTGATTTGTTGCGTGTTTCTACCCTCAAGTAGCCCATCATTTGGCGTACGTCCCGAACAGGTGAAACTTCTGTCAGCTCACTCGAGGGGGGGACTGCCGTCCCTGCTCACCCGACGGGGAGCCCTGAGCGAGGAGGTGGCGGCGTGCCCCTCGCCTTCCCGCGCCCCCCAAGACGAGCAGCGGTGCCGCCTCCTGGCCCCCTTGAGCCGCCCCGAGGGGCGAGGAGGACAGCCGCCCCCGCGTCAGGGACTGAACGTAATACTGCAGTAAGGCGAAGAAGGGAATATTAAATTTGTAGTAACTCTGACTCCCCTCACATATTCTCCATTAACACTACAGTCATTTTTGAAGGTTCAGATATCACAGAACACTGCTGGTAAAACATTGAGATAAAGGCACTTAATCATTTAGAGGTTTCTTCCCTTCACATTCCTAAGTATTTTTTCATTATCAACCACTGCACACTGGCTTGAGAAAGTGAAGAAGAGCAAAATTAAAAAAAAAAAAAAGTGTTCTTGGCAGAAAATGCTATGAATAACCTTGGGGATTAAATAAAGATTTTGGGCAGCGTGGAACAAACAGATAAAACTTGAATCTGAGCCATTCTGGAGCACGTACGGTCAATAGTGGCAAGTAAGGGACATGAATGATTATCTTGTGCCATTTTCAAGTGTGCTTAAATCTGAATTCTGCATTTCTGCCAATGCAAAATTCGCATTTTGCTTGTCCACTCTGTTTGTATGTCTGTAACACGGACCACCAATATCCTGATAATTAGGCTTCAATTAATAGGTCATTCATCTCAATCTAGGAAAGTAGATCTAGGCAGGATTTTTCCCAAGACAGCACCATGTTTTCTTTTCTAAAACTAAACATAAATGTTGAAATCTTGACAATTGCTACAGATTAAATGAGTGAGGAAGGGAAGAAGATGAGATGGCTTGATGTATAACATAAGATGATTCACAAATGAAAAGGTTTATAAAAATAATAATTTTCAGAGCTTACAAAATGTTTCATTTTTATTTTAATTTTTAGTAAGCTGTAGTTTACTAAATTAAAATTTCAAAAATTGGTTCATGAACTAACTCTTCATAGTCTGAAAATTAAAAATAGGATATTAAAACAACTTTTTGCCAAAAATATTTTAAATAGTATATTCATTGTAACAATGCCCACCATAAATAATTATGATTTCAGTGAATTGTCTTCCTTTAATGAAATCAAGTCTTATAGTCTTTAGCCAGTTCAAGATTTTCCGTTTTCCCCATACTGTCTGAAGTAAATGTAATATTCTTCCTCTCAGCATCTCTCTCTTTGCATTTTTGAATCTCTTTGTCAATGATTTTGAGATCTAAATCTAGTTTATTCTCTTGTGACTAATGTTCAGATGTATAACCATCTTGTTATTTGCCTGTGTGGGCAGATGGGTCTTTGCTCTTCTTTGTTTGTTTACTTGCAGGAACAGATATTTTTATTCTAAAAATAAATTTGTAAAATTGTGTCTAAAGTACTGCATTCTCCGAGACTTTTTCTTGCATTGAGCAACATCTTCTTTTCCCTAAAACATCAAGGGGAGAGATTTTACTGAACTTGAAATGCAAAGTAATTCTTCCATTTTGTCTCAATATGTTTCATTTTATTTCTTGCCAGTTTTCAATTAAAATTTAAATAAGTGTAGTTCTCACATGTTGTTTATAATTACACTTGAAAATTTAAGTAGGGAGACTCCAACTATTCATTCTGAATAACAGATTACTAGAACTTCATCTAATTTTCTTCAAATTGCTAATATTCTTCAACTGTTGGGTCACTTTTGAAGTTTTATTTTTTTTTCTTTAAGTGATATTGTTTTGCATTTTCACTTTTCTGACACTAGTGAAGTTGGTTAGTAACAACTGCAAATAATACCAAATGACAAAATAACGTGTAGTATTTTCACCAAATGAAGTTCATGCTAACACGTATGCTATTTCCCAGAATAAACCAGCATTTTCATTAACAGTCTGATCAAGCAGACTACTCAATAGTTTTATTCATATAGAGTTTTCTCAAGTCTTTTTTATTTCTTTCTTGCTTTCCGTTTTGATTAGAATTTATTTGTTCACCAATCAACTGAAGTTCTGCCATGCTCCGCCAACAGGACTGTCTTGTTCAACATATATCTGGAATTGTGTTTTCCCATTCCAGCTGTACTCCAACCCTCTCATCTGCTCTTTTTCTGCTTTTCTCTCTCATTGGTATGTTAGTGCTGTATACACTGCACTCATTCCAGCCTTAGTCTCCTTATCACCTTGTAACTCCCACCCAAAATATATAATCCTAAAATGGTCATGATTTATTAAATTTTTGCATGTTCATTTTAGGAACTTTTAATGGTAAAACTGAATTTGCTCAGTGCTAATGTTTACAGTTATTACAGCATTATATGAAAAAAAAAATCCTCTACTGCTGTTACATTACTACCATGAAAACACTATTTTTGTGTAGGGACTAGTGTCCTTCTTGTTGTTTTGTGAATGGTATCAAGAGAAGGGGATACAGGACCCATTGCACTACCAACCCCTACCTTTGCTTTCGTAGTTTCAGTGCTGATTACATTATCCAGTCTTATTATTGTTATTCTGTGCCTTTTAAAGTGGAAATAATTTTTATATGGCTGTGCTACGATAACAGTAGACAAAAAAGCTGTTGGCTCCTGTTAAAAATTCATGGCAATGTTAACCTACTGTAACAATTTTGGAATCAAATACCAAGAGTTGAGAAGTTAAGAAGGAGTTTGGCGGCAATGTCCTTCTCAGAAATAAATATTAACTCTGTAACTCAGAGGGCAGAGCAGCTTTCCTTGAACAGACGTAAAAATATGATGAATTAATAAAAATTTGCCCTTTCCATGAATGTGATTATCCAAATGCATACACAGAATACGTTTGCCTTTAACAATGAGCCCATACAATTGCTGTTGGTCAATAATCTAAAGCTGTCCAATTTAAATTAAAGACAGGAAGCTGTAGTCAATAACAGGCTTCCTAGTATTAATTGACAATATATCAGTAAAGTATGTAATCTCCCTAGGAATAATACTAGTGGTTGCAATTTCTTGGGGGGTTTTTTGTTTTGTTTGCTTGTTTGGTTGGTTGGTTTTAAGCTTCGATAAAATTTTTTAAGCTCTGGAAAAAATAAGGTTGGTAAAATCTGTTAATTTTTAAGAAACACCACCGCATATTTGTGCCAATTTTAAAACCTGTAGAAAGCGAAATACTTCATATCTGTTGTGGAAAAACATCACTTTTCCCTTTCTCCGTATTTTTTTTTAGGAATGTTCCCACATTTCTATCCATGCACACATACACATCTGTCACTGATCAGGCATCCATCATGCAATGAGAAAGAAAGAAGAGAGAAAACTGAACGATTTTTTTTATATAACTTTCTTTCACTGTTTGTATGTTTCTTTTTTATACAGAGAAAAAAACATTTCCCAGCAATATATAGTAAATATTTCACAGGTTCGTCTACAGTTGTATCTTCCCTAATAAAATAACCAGCACTAAAGGCTTTAGAGGCAAAACCTCCAGAAAGGCCCATGAATTATGCTGTGAAGCATACCTTTTCCTGCAGCTGAGAAGTAAATAGCTATCTCCTCCGCTATCATTATGGATATATGACAGTATTGAAAATATCGCTGTCACCACAATGTTTCTACTGTCATTAACAGATGAAGACCTCTACTATCTATTTGGTCACAGAATATAGAACATATACGTAACAGTCTGTTTTTCTATCATGGTAGACTACCTTGTCAGTGCTTTTCATCTTTTAAATGTATCAGTTAAAAACAGATAAAGCTTAAAGTTTATTTTTGGGTGGCTCCCATGGTTGCTTAATACAATACATTAGGTAACACTATATATTACTTACATGAAGAAAAAAGGCTACTTTTTAGGAAAAAAGAAAAATCAGAGTTTCTGAGGTAAAGACTAATTTTTCTTTTTGCTGTTTTTCCCAGCTGGTGAATTGCTACCTTTTCTATTCTGCATGTTAGGAAAAACCTTCTCTCTGCACAATCCATCTTCCTTTCATGATGCTGCTTTAGGGTTACCTTTTTTAGAGTTTCTAAAGAACATTTAAGCATATGCATCAATTAGGAGATGCTCTGTTCAACAAGCCATTTAAACATGTACTTTAATCACACTCATTTCCACAAGATGCAAGTATTTGCTTAAAATTTGGGACATGAATAAAAATAGAAAAAAGATATAGGAGCTGGTCTATCAGATGCCACAAAACCTATGTATTGAGTCTTCGCATCAGAACATGATTTTGGATTCTAAAACAGAATCTGTAACCCTGGATCACAGTGTATCTCAGAATAGGATTAAACTGAGAACAAAACCCTTAAGAGACCGTTAGAGACTCGGCTAAAGCTAGCTGATAAAAAGTGTCTGTAAAGCCTTGTTCTTCTCTGAAGCTTAGGGTTTTTGTTAGGGCTTTTGGTACCCTATCTATGCAGGATCTGGAGCCAGGAAGCTTTTCTCAGGCATAAAGAGAGATTCATTCTTTGAAAAGTTCAGCACTTTTTTCCTTAAAAAGTCTAATACATAAAAGGTGATGCTATATTTTGTGGGAAACCTGACCTTGCCAGTGCCCCCTGGGAGTTTCCAGTGCAAGGACACTGCTCCTCAGATGGATTTGGAGTTATTCTGCCCAGTACCAGATCCCAAACATGATGAAGACTGAGGTGGGCACTGAAGCGCTCAGGTTGGGGCAGCTGTGTTCAAGCCTGTGAGCAGATCGGCTACCGCAGGAGGTCTGAGATCCTATGTCTTCAGACTTAGGCAGGAGATGAATGGAAGGGTCTTCAGAGCCGTTCTGACTTCCTTTAGGCGACTGAGTCCTTTATTGAGCTCTAACTGCTTTACAGAATCAGGATGTCACCTCTTCCTCATGATAACAGAGTTAGATCACATGAAGAGTGCCTTACATCTCAATTGTCTGTATCCTGTGGTATATGGATATTGTTCAAGAATCTTTCTTAAACATTGATTTTATGCTCTGAGTCTATAATCTCCATGTAGTGACATATTCACTTATGCAGCATGTTTAACAAAAAACTCATTAAAACGGTCTTTCAGTTTAGAAAAGAAAGATTAGGAAATTACTTCCAAAGATTAAATACCTACTATTTACTCCTAAAAATGGTCAAAGTTAAATATTGTGACCAGAACAATATTAGTGAAGGAAAACAACCAAAGACAAACAGTTAAATATATGCCTTCTTTGGCCTACAAATCTTGTTTTTAGTATCATTTTCAGAAAAGCAGCATCGAGAAATTAATATTTTTAAAAGCGCATTGTCACATAAACATCACTTTTAAGTATGATGCACCCCAACCAGCAGAACAGGTTTAAAGTTGGTCAGAAAAAATAAAAGCAATTAAACCTAAACTTTAAATGAATGACTCATTAGGGCAGGATTCAGTTGGCATCGCTTGAAGTGGCCCACTGAAACAGCCACAAACTCCCTTCAGTGTTCGCTCTTTCACAGTTTCTGGTTTTGTGCATGCAGAAATATAGCTATAACCCACGAGTCACATTTTCCTAAGTGCACCCTTAGAGGTATACCTATCATAAGGATAAGAATTTTAGAATTTTTTCATTGTTTAGATTTTAAAAAGTGTTGAACGATTCAGCCTTAACACACAAGTTCCCACATGCTTACTCAGATAGGCTTGGATTTTTCAGTTGTGCTTATTAAGGATTTCGTGGATGAATAAAAATTTCAAGATGGAGATTTCAGAGGTACTTTTTCCTCCTTTCCCTAGGTACTTTGTAGGAAGTTTTTCCTTAAAGCAGACAGTAGCAGTAACAACTGTAGGTTCAGGTGATAATTCAGATCCATGTGGAGGGTATTAAGAGCCAGTTCCTGATGAACATTGCAAAACCAAACTCTACTGTCTACCTCTTACTGATTTCAATTCTGAAAAAAATCCATAGATTTCTAAGTCATTTATGCCTTGCAGCATCTAAATACATTTTAAAATCTGTGTTCTTAGTGGGAACTTCAAAAAATCTATTTGCCTGACTGCTAAGGAATTAAGCATGGATGCTTTAATAAATCATACTCGACATTTTGTCGGCATCTTTACGCACCTTTAAAAGTCCAATCCAAAAATCATTTTAGAAACTTGGACTTAGTTTCAAAGTCAGAGATATTTTGGCAAAGTAGTGAATTCAGATGGCGTGACTGAACTATTTAGAAAGTTGCCTGCAAGTATACTCAACCATAAAGCCAAGAAACACTTCTCAAACTATGTTTGGTAAACTTGTTCTTATGTCCATAGCTTTTTTTTAAACCAATGGTGCTTGTTGGTTGCATAAAGACTGTTCAAGGATGAAAAACCTTGCCAGACTGGGTGCCCAGGTGAAGATCTCCTCTTAAGTGTAATGCCATGGGTGCTACAAAAAAAATGCCAGTGTGCTTTGGGGTTCTTTTTTCTACAAAATGAGCAAAATCAATTTGATCAGTTCTTCCCCCTCCCCCTCAGTTTTAAAATTACTTTTTACATTTTTTAATTCAGCAAGAAGTATGTGAGATTAGGACTGTGTCTTCTTATGTATTTCTGCAGTGCCTATCACAGCTTGAGCTCTGCTGTAACTTGCATACTATGTTAAATAATAATAATAATTCATATTAATGGTAATACTAATAATATTGTTAATGGAGTGTTAGATTTGTGTGGTATAAAACAGTCTTGTCCTAATACTAAAATATTCTAAATGATTAATTCTCATAAAAATCTGGTGGTCTTTCATTCGTAAGTGCTATAATACAATTTTAAATGCAAAATTTGAATTGTTCAAATTTTAAAATTGTCATATTTTTCTTGTATCTTACCAGCTGAAAGGTTTTCAAGGAACTGCAGCCTTTTTAACTGAAAATGTATCTCTATTTTCATCGGTAATCAAATTATTTGGCACTTCTAATGGAGACTACAAAAATTCAAATATCAATTTAATTTCTTACCAGTCTCCTCAGTCTCCTTTACTATAAAGAGTACCAAATAAGTTTGTTTGCTTTCAGGACATGGTCCCAAGAGTATTTGCAAGTTCTTCATCTTTCATAGAAGTCTGCCTTTTAGAAGGACCTAGCAAGTTCCCAAAATGTTTCTTAGAACCAAACTCAGAGAACAGCAGCTACACTGAGGCAAGTTCTCCTATAGGGTTGGTCATTTTCATTCATTCATGAAAACAGCTGAATTTGCAAGTTCCTAAAGATGAGTAACGTACTTTTTTTTTTCCCCCTCACTCCTTAATTTGAGGAACACTTCTGACTTAAGCCTGATGTGAAAATTTAATTACTGTTTAGCATTTCTGTGTTGCATCATATATTGACCAGATCCTAAGGCTGTAGTTCCATGCTACAGGGACATCCGTGCTCACTTAAGGAGTTCATACATCCTCCCAACTGGCTATCCCCTACCAGTGAACTGGAATTAAACAAACAAACCAATCCTGAATGAAAATATATAGGAGGCTATTCATAACATCAACTAGCTTGTTAATCTAGTGCATAGCATAGATACATTACATGGTGAGAGAAGCAACTCAAACAATAAGATTCATTAGGAAAGGAACAGAGAGCAAACACTACACTATGGTTATGCCACTGTGTAAATCCAGGTTCACCTACACCTGGATAACTGAATGCAGTTTTGATGTCTTCATCCCAAAATGCACAGGTAGAGTAGAACCGGAAAAGCTTCATTTTCCAGACAATAAAGTTGATAAAGATATAGAACAACTTGTACTTGAGTAAATAAAACTTACTTGTAAGTTAAGAGTATTCCTCCTGCAAAACATAAGACTTGGGGAGGTTTGATGATACAGACTTAGAGAAGTGTAAGCGGCATGGTCAGGGTCAGTGAAGGACTGGGGATCCATCAAATGGAGCTAGTAGGAGCCAGGGTTAGAACAAACAGAGGTAGCTATTCAGTAACAGGTATAGGACTAGCCAGACTCCTTGCTAAAGAAGGAAACATCATGTATGCTTCACTTTACCCTTACATCTGCTTATGCCTGTTGTTGGAGACAGCATAATGAATTAGCTAGACATTTGATGTGACCCTGTGTATTCATCCTTTCTTATCCACTCTGTGGTCTTTCTGCACTGAGACAAGGCAAGAACCTAGGGAGGGAACTCTGAAAAGTTGCATAGCCTCTAAAACTCTTGTTTTATGAGTTAGTAGCCTAAGAAAATTTGGTCAAAACCCCTTGTTTCTTCATTAGAATATCCTTAAACAATTATTAGAATACTATCAAAATGCTTGGAACTTGAGCTTTCTGTATAATCTGACTGCCACTAGTTTAACAAGTAACTTTGTTACTACTTTTTTCTTTCCTTTCCAGTTTTTGCTCTTCCCAGAACTCTAATGATGCCAACATACAAAATCATTATCCTACAATTGCTGGTCCACTAAGTGGCACAGTTGACGGAGTCCTTACAACTGTCCTTGTCACAATGATTAATTATAATATGTGGTAATAATAATGATAACAGAAGGCATTAGTATAGCACTTTAAAAATATTTTCCAATTAATCGTTTAGCTGTTTTTTTCACTCACACATCCACCCACTCACAAATTCACTCTCTCACACCAGCATATTTTTTTGAAGACAAGATGCATTTTGGAAGCTGTTTCCTTAATAACATCATTCTCTTTCCTTTTCTCTGTTCTTTCTCTTTGCATGTCAAGAGGAAGAGAGAAAAAAGACCAAGAAATCATAATCAATGCCTTTAATGATGGGCTGTGGCAGTAAATAAAGACCCTTAAACTCCTGTATACTTTAGATAATAAATATTTTCCTTTATTTTGACCTTTTCATACAAACACCTTAGTCAGTCAGAAATAGTTATTCTTATTTTGAAATTATACATTTGAAATATTTGTTTTTCCTTGTGATCAGGTAATTAGAACTAGAAGTTTTTGAAAGCAGAGTAGCTCAACTTTGAAATACTTGATTAAAAAAAGTGACAAAGTTTCTTTGGCTGAAGAAACTCACTGACCCCGATTCCTTCTATTTTTCTTTCAGCCAGCTCAGATCAAAATGAATATCTCCAGTTAAGCACACTAATGGCTTTACAGTCTTAACTATAACTATGAATCAACAGCAGTGCATCACTATTTTTTCCAGAGATAAGCCAATATGAGTTTCATCTCAGTTTTATTGTTTATAAAGCATTAGATTCAAAATTACACACTTAATTGTATATACTGGCTGAGACTTACCCTTCCTTTTGCTATTTTGTTCTTTTTATTCATTTAATTTATCTTGCTTATGGTGTGATACCACAAAGAGTCAAAAGGTTGGAAAAGTGTGGATTGGGTTGGGAACGAGCTGAAAGGCTGCAACTGGCTCATCATTGAATGCAATGTATCACAGCTATGCAGAAATACTTATTTACATATGGGAGGAACAGCAGAGATTCCTGGCTTTCTCTATTGATTATGGACTGAACCTACACAATGAACTTAAGCAGGACATAGGCCTTTGACATCTAAAGCCATATGAAACGGCTCCCATCGTCCTGTCCTACCCTGATGGAACAGGTCTAACTTGTAGATGGCAGACATATCTGTGTTAAGCAAATCAATCACATATGCTCCCATCTCTACGCAGGTAGCAAGTTCTATCAATATTCATCAAAGATATCTCAGCTTTAGGCAGGTGACTAAGTCTCATTAATGTCAATGCTTTGCTGGCATGTTAATGTTCTCTACTGAATCAGAAATGTATCTATTGTAGAAGCCCTAGATTAATTAACATTTTAGATGAGGAATAACTCTATTTATGTGATGTCATTACCACAAGTAGATGAAATGAGATCAGGTAAGATTAAAATACTAGCAGCCAGTACCTCTCTTCAGATATTTTTAACAAAAAAGTCACTTGAGAGTCACTACACCTTGGAAAACAAAAGTTAGATTGTCATTTTCCTATGATGATTCACAGATTTTAAGCTGTTAGTAATACCCTGCTCTTTTCATTTAAATGGAGGATCTGATGATAATGCCATATATTACATTGTAAAAAAAATCAGATTGATGTGATTCATATCACAGCACTTAAAAAAGATTGGCAAATATGATCACAGCATTTCTTGGAGATTTGGAATACATTTTCCTGATTATCAGGGGGATAGTTTGTAGACTATTGAGCCGGATTTGAGGAGAAGTCAATACTCATATGTCAAGTGAGAGATTGCATCCCCCTAGTTCAGCTGCTCTTCTATGCAGAGCGTTCCAAGCGCTGATTCTGCAGAGCCTAAGGGCTTTCAGCTCATGCTAGATGGTAATAGCAAAGTCCTGAAAGCAGAGCCAGGAACAGATGCAGAGCAAGAATATTCAGCTTTACTCCTGTTATGCTCAGGGATTGTTATGTTAATACATAGTGATTTGGGCAATTCACTGTGAGCTCTTTAAAGTTATGTCAGAAAGACTTGTCTAGACAATCTCTAAAGCAGAGATGCAGAAGCTGCTCCAGAAGGTAATTCCTCCCCCTGATCTTGGGGTACATTCATGGTGGGTATCAGTGTGCTAGACTGAGATCTCCCATGCTAAAATACCTCCAGCTCTAGTTGTTTAAACTATTAACCTGGGCTAAAGTATCTGCTAGCCTAGAACAAAATCTGTTGACCTCTTACACCACTCACCCAGGTGAGTTGTAATCAGGTCTAGCTACATTACAGAAGCGAGGGAAAAAAATGCAGTACCAACAAATTGATACCTGACAGCTATTGAGCTACTATTGGAGCAGGAAGGAGAGCACCAACAGCATTCAGTGGGTTTGGGAACCTGCTTCCCGTTTCCCATCTTTCTCCATGGCAGTGTCAGGGAAAGGGAAGGAAGGTGATTTCCAAAGGTCAGCAGCTCCCCTCGCGTGCAGGAGGCAGGCACCAGATATCAGCAGGGCAGGGAAGCAGCCAGTGCTTGCGGAGCTTGTCCCTCAGCGTGTGTCGTGGGGACAGGGAATCAAGGCGGATATCTGTCTCATCCAGGGAGCTTTGACCTCCGTCCTCCTGCAGAGGCAGCAACACTTGCTTAGAAACGCTGCCCCAGGTTGATTTCAGTGTAATCATCAGTCAGGATGGTATTCCGTTTCTCTGCATGGAAGTGATTTTTGGTTTTCCCTCACCTTTAGGATTAGTTTAGACTAGAAACAGATTTTAGGCAACTACACTTTGGTGAAAAGGATCCTGCCCTGATAACTGAGTATGGGTTTAGATATTGCTTCTTGTTGCCAAGGGGTTAGTCTTTATGCTGGGCTGATGAAACTATCTTCATGGTCAGATTGCATTGGCAGCCATTCTGCAGCAGACCTGTTATACTCAATTCACATTTCTTTTCCTTGTGTACCAGAAAACATACACAAAAATGTCTTTAGAATAAGTTTCAGGTTTTGGTACCAGAAGGCTATCTTGCTAAACAGAGCGTTTTGTACAGCCTTCATAATGTTAACAAAGTGCTGCCTTAAGTCCAATAAGCAGTAGATTTATTGAAAGTGACTTGTGCAGTCAATATCTGGAATGAAACAGCTAGTTTCATCTTGTCCAATTTTTACATTACTCTTCATTTTCCCAGGGAACTACAAAGCCGAAACACTTTCAGTAAAACACTTCCTTGTAAAATGATCTGTTTTATCTGTCACCAAGAAGGAATACATTTTCACTGCTTTAGCATCAGAATATGCATCCCTCATTTTAATTCAGCCACTGGAGCCCTAATGATCGAAGCCATTTTGGAAGGTACCATCAATTATAACAGTGATCTCATTCACGAGTGAAGGATGAGCCCTTTTCTGTGTTATTTAGAGATCAGTGATGGTTCCCAAACCTCTCCTCTGTATACAAATAATACCATACCTCTCACGTGCCGCTTCGATTTTTCTAACTGCTGCAATTTTATGACTTCTTGCAGACCCTGGTTATAATAACTTCATATTTTTGATGTCAGCAGCCTCAGGCCAGCCGCAATCCAATCATTCTGCTTTCCTCTACCTTGATTATTTCACAATCACAATTGTTCACAATCCCTGCCTTCTAGAAGGAAATTCTGCAGAATATAGATTGGATCTAAAACAGTTGATTTTCCTCCATGAAGTAGGTGCAGCACATTATAGATTGCAACAATCTATGCCAGAAACAATATTTATTTCACATCTTATCAACAGTTTTGATACTATTCATCAAAACAATTGGACTGCCCTTGGGTATTTTTCATAAGCTTATCTTCAGCACATGGGCTTTAGTCATTTGTAGTTAAATGTGTTTTGTAAAGGAGGACCAAGTCATTTGCAACTTGAGCCAGAGAAGAGAGAGGGCTGTCCCACACAAGACAGGCATTTTCAGGACTAACTTTTGGAAGCTGGTTCTTTCTGTTAAGTCTTCAGCTTCCGACTTCTCAGCTGAAGAAAATCAGATGCCTCGAGATGGGGGCCGAAACAGCCAGGACAAAGAGTAAATGCTGTGTTAAATACCAAAGGAAAAAGGCTGGGGGCAGAATGTGTGAAATCCTGCTCTTTGGGGCGGGAGTGGAGGAAGTGGACAGATGCACATCTCCAGCCCCTGGGATTTGCAACATGCCCCCTCCCCCCTCAATTGTTACCCACCTTTTAAAATAATAATAATAATAATAAATAATAATAATAATAATACAGCTGTCACAGAAGGAGGATGTGCTACTACTGCCCCCTAGTGGTAATGTAAATAGCTCAAACCTTCCTTCTGTTGCAGGGAATATGGCAAAACACCAGGCTGTGGGCTAATTTTATTAAGGTTATCTTCTACCTTTCCTGAAGCTGTTCTGCTGTTTGGAAAAATATTTGCAAGATTTGTCAGGCAGCTAGTTTAATTCACCATAAATTATTTTTCTTTTCACTAGCTCCAGTGGTCTCTAAGCTCTTCTTTGTACAGAAGTTGCTGTAGGCCTCAGAAGGCCATCTGGGGGAGAAGACAATCTAATTTTCCTCAGCAGAAATCATGGCTATATCATAGTATTGTACCCCTTGTTGTTGTTGTTTAATAATTGTATTTTATATCTTAAATTCGTGTGCATCCTGTATTTTACAGCATCTCAAGAGACTAAATGAACCCTGTGAAGTGCAACAAATAAAGAATTTTAGAAATATTAATATTTTCCTATTCAGAAGCATGTGACTAAGCTTAAAGGGTGTGTAATAATGGTACTACTTGAAGAAGTGTCCTTGAAGAATTAATATCACTAGAAATGTCTTCATAAGACTAGAACTGGTTGTGTAAATTCATGGGCAGAGCAACTTTGAATTCTTTGAAAATAGAGCCACTTTTTTGTCACCTTATAAAGCCACATATTTAAAACATACTAACCAGTCCAAATTGTTTTCTATACATAATTTAGCATTAAATAGTTAAAATTATTTTATAGATCATCTATTCCCTTCCCTTTCCTCTGTACCTCACTGCAGATTTAAAAGCTGCATGTGGCAGAACTGATATAAGGCTATTCAGAAATTAAGTGTTATTATTGCTTTTTCATATTTGGACTGTTCTCGTGATAACGCCCAAGATGTCCCATCTTTTCATTGTGTTTTCTTATCAGTACGTGTGTCTGAATGTTAGGGAAACATTGCAAGATGAAGAGCGCTTGTGTGAGCATTAAGCACTCCTCTACTGCTAATATTGAATCCAAGTATTTCCAGTATTAAGTTAACCACTGTGCCTTTCTGCAAATCACTAACACCCAATATCTTATGTGGGGAAAAAGGCAAAATATAGTAAAATTACCTCTATTCACTCACTTATCTTTACTTAGAAAGCTTTTCTCTCTGTACTCTCTTTAATGAGACTCTCTTTCACAACACACAGTATTAGGATTCTGCTCTCTGAGCCCCACCTATGCATTATCTTCATTACCTCTAAAGTGTTTGGCTCCCAAGGATAATAACAAACCAGGACATTCATAAAACTAACGTTTAAAAGTCATGAATTACTTCTTTTCCTTAAAGGAGAATTGCTAGTAACACAGTTCAAAGTACTTGAAAAATATCTGTGTTGCATCTGAAACTCCTTGTGCTCCCTTTCTCCATATTGTTTGCTAATCAGATTACATGAGGGTGATTCAAGGAGAGTTTTTCCAACCTTTGGCTTAGTAATCCTGTTACAGCAGTAATGTTATCTTAATTCAGATGCTGTAAGGTATTAGCTAGTTACTAGAATATTAAAAAATAACAGCCTTTTTGCCAATTCATGTGCAACGCATGTGCAATATATTTAAATTTATGCTGTGATCTGCCTTGCTGCCATTTTTGAAACTAAGATACTGTTGGATGAACAAATATTTTCTTGCTGAAGATAAGTGCGCGCCACTTTATATTTTTTGAAGAATGGCATTTTGTCCTTTAGATTGCATTGCAATTATTAGGTTGTAAATTGCATAAAATGACTGTTGTCAAAGAGTTGCTCCCCACCAAAGTAAAGCCATGAATATTGTTAAACACCTACTGAGACGAAATAGCGTGTAGTCCACAAATTCTCTCCTAGCTACACATGAACTGAATTTAAATGTAAATCATACAAGATACATAATCTTTATTTTTAATTGATATGCACCTTTTCCTATTAAAATCAGCAACAGTGTGAACTTACTTAAATACATGAAGGACATATAGCTGATCCAAATTATCACATGTAAACAAAGCTCTAGGATATCCTGTTAGTAACTGAAGACTCCCCATTGCCCAGAAAAGATGCCTGACTAAGAATATATCTGATATTTGAGTAGTTTCATATATATATATACATATACACACACATACATATATATATTTTAGATATATACATAAAATTTATAGATACAACCCAAATACCTCCAAGTCTACCTTTGCCAGTTTTTATGGTACAGGAAACAAATAAAGTTATGCTGTAAGAAATTAGTGGCCACACTGTGATCACCTGGAGCTAAAATCATTGCAGGGTGACAGGAAAAAAGGAAGATGTGGCAATCTGAAAGTAGAGTCCCACTCTCCAAAATAAGAACTTCCTGGTTCTAAAAATCATTTTGTTCTTCCTTGCACCCCAGACCCCCAGAGTATATTAAAAAAAAAAAAAAAAAGCCTTTTCATGTACTGGTTACTTCTTTGTTTTCAGAATCAGTACAAAACTATTGCTGTAAGGGCAGAAATTTTGCCTGATCTACCTATTGCTGAACCATTATGAACAATTTTTTTCTAGTTTGCATTTAAAATGTAAAGCTAGATACATGCTGGCCTCTATTTAAGAGGCTTCAGAGAAAATGCCTGAAAGCAGGAAAGAAGTGAATTGCCAAATGGGGATATCTGCATTTGATAGTCTAAATGTGAAGGTAAACCAATCTAAATATATGTAAATAAAAGGTCCATAAAGAAATGAAAGAAGTCATGCAGAGTTCATTTTTGTTTTCAGCTTCCTGACAGCTCTGTCTGACTGCTTAGAAGCAACTTTCAGTACAATTAATTCCCTGGGTACTGACCTTAGAAAAGCCTAAAATTGAGAAGTGTAGTAGCTTATCCAATTCTCAAGTAACTAACTAGCTTTGCAGATCTCTCCAAGTACTATCCATGGGTGAAGGCTGTAAGGAAGTACTAACCAACAAGCTCAGGAAACTATTATATCAGCCAGCAACTGGATGTTGCATACTTGGGATCACACCAGGTCACAGCACATAGATTGATCTACTGATGCTAAAAGACAAGCTCTTTGTGAGCACGGACACAGACCAAGATAATATTGCTGAACCTATGTGCAGTCTGTGACACAGTAGACCACAGAGTAGGGCTATCACTCCTACATGACCTATCTGGAGCAGACAACACAGCATTACAGTAGCTCTACAAGCATCTTCACAATACAGCTAAAGATACAAAAAGCGATAAGGATTCCTCACCACTAAAACATTTCTCCTTTGGTACCTCACAAAAACCTTTAAGCTGGAATAAGAGCACAGCAGAAGATATGAGGGAGATGCCATGACTTCAACTTTCAATATTGTGCTGATAGTGCTCAGCTGTGCATCAATCATCAGTGGCTTCCACTATAAAAACCATTAGTAATGAGGTTGTTAAAACAATTAAGGGCAGTGGCAAAAGGGTTAGATTTCAGTCTCAGCTTCAGAAAGAGGAAGTTAGTGGAGTCTTAGGGCATTTGGGTGCTTTCAAGTTTTCTAGGACTAGTAATTTTTTTTCCTGTAACACTTAGAGAGTTGGCTAAAACACTCCAAGAATGGCAGTGATTATAACTGAGGACTCGTGGAGGATGAGTCACCAGCTAGAGAAAGCTAAATGTAATACTGCCTTTAGCCAGGGGACTAAAGCAAACCTGATGCCAGCATAACTATTTTCAAGAACAAATTACTAGGACAAGTGGTAAGAATCTAGATGTTGGAATGAGTTTGTCAAGAATTTGAAACTGTTAAGAAAAAAAGCTATTTTAATGTGGCCTTGCTTGCTTTCACCAGAAAGTAGAGGACCTTTTAGATTTGGGAGAAGCAAGGTATGCCTCCATACTTCAATTTTAGTTAAGGTTTTGATGTTTGGCTTCTCTTTAACAGGAGCAAGGTAGGGAAGTGTGGTCTAGATGAATGTGCTCTAAGATGGGCACAAGTTCTAAATAGCTACATATTTGCATAGAAAAGGTGCTTATTAAACTTGACACAATGTGGAAGCAACAAGGTATTTTGGAGAAGGGGATTAAAATTAAAAACTGTCTCTATAAATTGGGGAAATTCTCTATATGTATCTTTGAGGATAAGTCCTTATCCTCTACTAATGCAGGCATACATTAGCTAAAGTACAGGATTCTGCTTAAAGGACTTTGCCTTTAGGAAAGATGTGGAGTAGTGAAAAGAATCCAGAGAAGAGCAACAAGAATGATCAGAGGTGCACTAAAAATTATGTGAAGAAAAACTGAATGGCTTGAAGCCTATAGTGATGATCAAACTGCAGCTAGAACAAAAAAATCAGATTTTCTTAGTCAGACACTAGAATAAAATGATCTCTTAAGACCTTCTTCAACCCTCATTACTCTAATGCTAGGATATGCCTAATTTCCATCCACTGCTCCTAACAAAGTGTCAGGACCTCTAATAGAAACTATTTTTGAGCAAAGAAAAGCTGTTTCAAGAATGAAATAATATTCCTTAGAAAGGAAATCATTTTGAAGAACTAATGGTGGTATTACTTTTCCAAGTAAATAGTCCTCACAGCGTCCAAGTGGCACAAAGCATTGGATTCTTATCTGAGTGCTCCTTAAGCTTAGTTAAACGAGGAGGCTCATTTTCCTTTACCTGTTCATGTATTCCTCTGCTTTCAGGTTGCTAGGAAGCTTTATTCTTTCTGCCTTGCAGAGGATCTCACCGCCCCCAGGTTAGATTACTGTAGGTCAGTGCTCCTGAGGCTGCGTGTCAAGATAACGCACAAGTTCCAGCTGGTACAAATGGTATCTGTCACCTTCTCCATGTTCCAGCAATCATAAACACATCAGGCGCTAGTCCCTTCACTAAAAATCGGCTTTCTTTGCCAGTACGAGGCCTGATTTTCCAAGTAATTAATGGGTGAGTCCAGCTACTTTAAAGACTGACTTCTGACCTATAAATGACTTCAGCAGCTGCTTTTTTCTGGGATGATGCAAGTCACTGAGCCAGAATGAAGCATGTGACAGATGGGGGTAGAAAATTCTCCGATGAGTTTACACTTAGGAGAAGGATAAAACCTTCAAGAGGCGGTCCAGAGAGCCCAGCTCAGCCATCTATAGGTAATGGTGTAAATGTCTCTTCTGTCCCCTCCCCACCGTAGTCAGGTTTCCAACTGCATAGAGGGAAAGGAGACTCACACTTTATAGAGTGACTTTGGAGAGACCTTATTTCTTATAGGAAAGTCTTATGTGAAGGGTATTCAGCTGGGCAGTAGATAGATAGGTAGATAGACCTCCCTTTGTTTGGCTCTTGAGTATTGTAGCAAATGGAAGCACAGGAACTATCGCAAACTGGAGTATAATCTCCATGCATTCACTGTGCGATAATTAATCCTCCATTTAGCAGTGTGATGCACTGCGCAAAGCACATATATAGCAGGGATAAAGAACGGGGACTTTGGTAAATTGAATTTATGCACAGTAAAAGAAAGGAAGGGAGCAATAACACTGTGTATTTAAGTAACTCACATATTCCATGAATGTCATACCAAATGTAAAGAGAAAAATAATTAACTCTCACATTTTCTTTTTTAGCGGCTGGCATGCATTGTTCAAACATAATGCACTCAGTTGTGTGATTGCAGCCATTCTCCCTACTTTCTACACCCACTGCTGCAAAACAGGAACAGCAAATTAGCCCTGCTGTGTATGTTGTATTTTTTTCTGTTGTATTAACTATAAGCTCTGTAAGCAAAGTTTTCCTCAGGAATAAAATATATCCTCACAGTTGCAAAGCAACAGAGTAAACTTGGAGTTGCTCTACAGCAACTGAGAGCAGAATTTAGTTTGTTGTCTCTCTAGTCCTTAAAAATAATATTCCAAGGGGGATCAAGTTTACGACAATAGAATGGCAGTCATGACAGCCTGGCTGCTTTTCAGTTTGTTTGTTGTTCTGAGTCATCGCTCTGTAGACTCCTCAAGTCCAGAGGGAGAAAAAGAATATGCTTTAATGGTTTCTTTCTGTCTGCACCCCAGCATTATAAGAGAAAGCCTAAAATTAATTTGAGAAAGTTTTCAAACTAGCTGGAACGGCTGATCTTTGTATTTAACCACTGCATCTGTAAGTATGGTTGATGAAATGAACAAACCATAAAACACTTATTTTTATCATTTAAAAAAGTTTTTAATGTAAATGGTACTAGGAAATTATTTGTTGAGAGAAATTCTAGGAAACAGATGCAGTGACCGTGTCAGTGAAGGATACCTCATACTATAGTGGTAAGAGTCCGTTTCCATTGTTCACTCAGCATATAGAGTTTATTTTCATCAGTTTCACGACTGGAGAAACCCTAATTGAGAATACAAATGCCAGAGAAAATCTGAGAATCTGTTCAGCGTACAGACTTTGAAATTCTTCACTGAATTTTCCAAACCATTTGACCAAACCGTCACATGTGGGAAAACAACAACAGGAGGTGAAAGAACAAAATGAATTATATGGACAGGAGAGACTCCTACGAGATAGAAAACTAGAAGTTAGACCATGCTTTTCTCCAAATTTGTAAGAAACAGTTAGAAAGCAATTTATTTTTCTATCAGAACAATGATATATTTGTACATACTACTAAAAGCAAAAAAAAGAGGCTTTTCTGATGCCTTTGTTAAATTGATAGCATGGTACCTGCTCACTATTTCATTACTGCAGATGGCTGTATTCCAAGTAGATGTTACACACATTATTTCAATCCAAAGAGATATAAAGCTCAATTATGACTTATGACTGAAAAATAGCTACGTAATGTTTAATACACAGCATTTGGGAATATAATGGAAAGTCCAATAAACACATAATATAAATCAAATTTTGGAAACGACAACTGATTGGCTGATGATGGCATAATAAGCAGTGAAAATGTTTGTCAGGCAAAATAATAAGCATGTTTACATTAGCCCTTTTTAATTATATTGTTAGCACAATGGGTTTCATTTTATAGCAGCCAACTAAAGTGTATTGGATAAAGGAGTGGAAGTTTTCTTAATATGGATTTCCAGCTGAATAATCTGTTGATTCTGTTTCAGATCAGAAAACCAAATTTAAACTCTATTAGTTAATATTTAGAGACTTTTCATATGTTTATATCCTTTTTCTTTTTAATATCTGTTCTGTCTTTGTCAAGAATTGATGTGCTATTTGCAAGCTAGACCTGTCAATAAATTTGAGGATGGTCCCTGATTTTGTAGCTTTCTGCTGCAACAGAATGACATATTTTCCTTTAAAAGGGGGGAAGAAATGTATCTCAATTTAAACATCCTGCCAGCAATAAATGCAGAGATTATCTTACTGCTCTTATTATTATGCTAACATCCCATGGATGATTGGAAATCTGCATCTCTTGAGCAAAGCCTAGTCTTCTACTTATGCGCTGCTGCTTTACACAATACAGGAGTTATAGCCAGACCTGCAGTGATGACAAACTCTCATATATGTCCCAAGCCACAGCTGGGAGGCTTTAGCACCTGAGGACTGAGCTGTAAATGAGGGGATTGTTTTCATTCTTCAATACAAGAATTAGAGCGCTTCAGGGGATATCTTAACAGAGATGATAAAAATGTTATTCATGCATTTCCAGAATCGCTAGGCTCATGTGTAACTCAGAAATGAAAACAAGAAACATCCAATACATATATGCGGAAGCAATCCTGTGCAAACTTGAAGGATGAATCAACAGGTTTTTTTTCCCCAAGAGTCTTGTATCTGCTATGGAAAAAAAAGAGCACATACTGTTCTTTACTAGCCACTCTCTTCTAATCAAACTACTATGTATTGGTGAAGAAGTCCTTCATTAGTAGTCCTCATTCTGTTCTTCTAAGCAAAAGGTTTTCGGTTCACCTGTCTTCAAGTTAACTAATTTGAACTTTGTACAAATTGTTGAAAATGATTCAGGAGACTTAACAAAATGTCCTGATCCTTCATATCAGTGGTGTAGTAGGAGTTTGAGCTATGTCAATGAGACAAGAAAAAGTTGATACTTTCTGTGAATAATTCTGTCGTTCACATTGCTGATTATTCCTCTGCTTCTTTGCTTACTCTTTTTGCTCAGTTGCTGCACTTTTAACCTTTGAACTAGGTTCTTTGTATGCCTAAAAAAGTGTTGTGTGACAACTCTTAGACATGCAAAAACGTTTGCCGCAAAGCTCGAAAAGATATGAGGGAAAATGTTTCACAACATCAACCAAGCACTGAAAAAAACCCGTTCTTTTATTTCAGTCTTAATTTTCATAAAGGCTACATTTATATGTGTGTTGACAACCTGTTGGTGTCAGTGGGAGTTGCTGGCTGTTATTTGCTTAGCACCACTGAAAATCAAGTTACTTATGTATATACAAAAGTGGGAATCTAGATGCTAAATTTCAGTTAGATGGAGCTGTGAAAAGCTAATCACCTGTATCTAGACCCAGGCCAGCCTTCAACCATACCCATGCAAAAAGCAAAGCAATCTCTCAGTTGCCTTTTCATAATACTAACCAAATCACCTGTTTCTTTGTTTAGTCAAGTATCAAAGAAAGGCATTTTTGTACTGCTGTGTAAAAAGGAAGACTTATCCTTCCAGGAATCCAATATAAGGCTGAGAAATGTTGTCAGGAGGTGACAAGACTATAGTTTTCTCCTTATTAGTGTCTTTATGGCTGTTAGGTTACAGCAGGCCAACTTGAGACCCCTCTGAACAGCTCCATTTGCAGAAGCTGAGTACTAAGCAAGCTTAGAAACTGAAACTTCTTAGTTCTAGTTCAGTCATAAAACTTGAAATCACCAGCCGTTATAGCAAATGTAAGCCAATTTGTTTCCCTCAACCTTTTATCAGTGTTGAAGAATTTGGTGTTCCTCTTCCATCTGTGTTTTTGTTACCATAGAGACTGGAGGAGCTACAGCAGATGGGGTCTTATATGCAGGAGTCACTGCTTTCTGGTGAGGTAAACTGATGTAATTGCTTATCCTTTCTTTGTGCCTACAAGCTGCAGCTCTTCAGGCTCCTGCTTTATTCATTCATCTACTTTACCTGTGCATTTTCAGTAGGAGGAGTACAAACAGTGAATCTCAGCTGCACTTTCTCTTCCTCTTTGTGCTGCGTTCACCCTCAGCTCTTTTGGCTCAGATCACCATTTTCAAAGGGGACTTTCTGGGCCACTTCGCTAAACAGTGACAATAAGAAAAGGGAAGGGGAAGGGGACAAATAAGGAAAAGAAAGAGAGAAGAGTGGAATGATGTTGCAGACAGATTTTCACAGAAGAAAAACTACCTACTTCAGACAAACAGAAATGCATTCTCCTCACATACTGATATTACTTATGGAAAACAGGTCAAAATTTAGGGATTTCACTGGGTTGCTGATGCAGATTTTAGTTACAATTCAGTTATTCAAATTCTGAAGTCTGGTTTGGCTTCCCAGGCCAATATTTGCTAACTATCAAGACTGTTTTTCAAGAAGATGGCTTTCCCCAGCCAGTTGTCCTGCTGTAAAAATAAAATCATAATATTGTGTTTGTATTGACATGAAAACATACTACAAAATCAAAAATACAGGAGTATGACTTTGCAGAAGAGAAGCTAGTTTGTGAAATAACTGCTTGCAAAAAAACAGAAACAGCTTTAATAATAGTAAAATTAACGCACAAGAATTCTGCAAGAGTAGATTTCTAATTATATCAGTGTTCCTCTTTCAGATTGCTTGTAATTAGAAATCTTTTTCTTTTAATTATCTTCTTTCTCATCGTGTGACTCAGATTTAACCACAAACTGCACCTCTGCTTCAGTTGCTTCCATTTACATAGCTCTAAAATAGCAACAAAACAAAATAATTACCATACGTTAGTCCTATGTGTCCATTAAAAATTTTTCTTGTCATATTTTTCTGCAGGCCAGCAGTGACAGTATGTTCTCACCTAGCCTCCTCCACTGCAGGCTGTCACAACTGAGTGTGTCACCTTCTCTGTTTCCTGATACATTGGGAGATTTCAATCACTTTCAGGTTTAACACCTCTCATTTGTTTCCTTCTACAGAGAAATTCTTGTCTGCAATTCTGCTCTTTGATCCTATGGAACTGCTGATATCAATACCTATAGAGATGTTATTTGAGCTGTTCATATCAAAGATTAACATCAATAACCAATTACTGTCACCTTGCCATTAGTGAAGGTAACAGCAGGGAGGCTATTAAGGCTCTGTGTCCTGTATCAAAGTCCACTGATTAATTCACTTCTGCTACCAATTTCAGATGAGCAAGTTCATATGGTAAATTCCTAATGTTAGTATAGGATATGCATTCAACAGGACCTCTGTGTGCACTGATGAAAACCTCTTCGTGTACTTTTCAGTATGACATCTGCATTTATAGCTCATAGAATTTGTTATGCATGCCAGTGATTTTCATACGAAAAATCCATCTGTACAAAGTGCATATACTTCAAATAACAATACCCATGATAACAAGCAATATATTTTGCATTCACAAAACCCATCATATTGACAGCTGCACGTGATTCTCCAGATTGCTATTTCACTTGAGCCTCCCCTCTCCTCACACACCATTAAAATAGAAACAATTTATTGCCCTCTATTACCCTCTGACTGCCTCTTCTGTCCTACCTTCTTCCTCTCACCCAATCAATCCTGCCCATATCCCTGAGTGCACACACAGTCTCCACATCCTAATGATTTTTCCCATTTTCTCAAGTTGCTGCTCTATCACCCCATCTCACCTCCTGATCCACTCACCTCTCCCCCCTTTATCAACAAACTTCTTTGTTCTTTTCACCCATGACCATCTTGGTCAAATTAATTCAGGACTGATGGAGCTAAGAAAGGGCCAGATAGAACTAAAATAACAGCAATGACAAAATCAGTTTGCTGTCCTTTTTGAATTTTATTGAGTGTAAAAGATAATGTACGGTTCCAGCTTCCAGCTGTGGTTTGAAAGCTATAAACTAGTGAAGTAACTCCCTTGTTAATGCATGCACATTCTGGACCAAATACCCACACCGTCTCCCACATTGCTGAAATGTTAATTCAAACCCTTTCACTACAATGAAATCACACAGTGAAAGAAAAGGACATTTGCACAAGTCTTCTGCTATACATTACATGGTCTAGCCAGTCTGACCTTAGCTGAGCACTTTGGTTTACAGGGTAAATAGATAAGCCAAAAAGTGTTGCTGAGCAGAATGGGATCCATAGTCTCAGTAGAAAAAGTATTATATTTTTTTTATCATTCCCCTAGGTACTGGACTCTGCTGTTGAAACTAGCACAAAGCCTTATTTACTATACTTCACTACAACAATAATGGATAGAGTTATATAGCATATGTCTTGAGGATAAATTGCTTCAATTATTTTATTCTGAGGAACAATGAGAATCACACTGATGATGTTCAAGCAATAAGAACAACAGCATTATTTTTACTCTTTAGACAATATCAGCTATGATCCAGAAGTCTTTATACATGCAGAGTTTACCTATACAGTTGAGGGACTTAATTTCTGCCCTTACACACCACGTTACTATTGTGCCTTGTCTGTGAAACACACAAACTTCAAAACTGAAATACATAGCCCGTCTAAATACATAGCTGTATGTAGGGACACTTTTTCTCAATACCAGCTTAAGGAAGGTCAGTGAAGACATATCACTCTAGGTCTCTATTCCTCTTTGAGTAAAATATCAGAATCTAAGTTTCACTTTATGTACGTAGGGAGAAAACTTGTAAATAGAACAGGCTGAAATCACAGGAGAAATATTTGTCAGAGCTTGCAAAAAGACTAAATAAAGCATGAGGGACAATTACCACACATATAATAGAGCATTAATGGCAGGATTCTGGGAACTCCAGAAATACTGTGACTACCATTTCAAGCTGTGGATTAGGAAGAGCAAGCCTACTAACCAAGGGAATACATACCTGTTTGTGAGGTATGTATTCAGAAGGATAAGAAGGCTTTTCTACAACCTCTACTTCCTCAACAGGGAAGAGGGACTAATGCTGTTTTGATAGAACCCCATGATGGAAAAGCTTCTCCATCTTTGGTTGGAGAAGGCACAAACTTCTTACTACCATAAGATGGTGCATAAATTGGAGTTATGGTACAGCAAGTGTAGAGTTGTAGTGTGACTAAAGCCTAGATTGCCTTCATCTGGTCTAAATTTTAGGTTTACCTTTGAAATAGTCCAAGAACAAGAGAGATCTGAATTCCTCAGAAGGCAATATATTGTAACATAAAAGGACCAAAGCCAATAGAAACAGTGGGAACCAGCAAATAAAGCTGCAACTTTGAAATCCAGCCTGAAGATGAAGAAGAAAACTGCTTATCTAACGCATACACTAAGAACTACAGTATGAGTACAGTTTGGTTCAAAGGAGGGCACTTTGGGTCATGCTTTTCTTTCTCAAGCCAAAGGGTGAAAAAAAAACCAAAGCTATATTTATTGTTAGACTTAGCAATAAATAATGCCAGTTGTTTTGCTTATGTAATTTGCATATATTATTTGCTTTATCAATTGCTGTGAAAAGCTGATTTACTTCCAAAGCTCTCAGATCAAAAACTCCTCTCATTAGCAATATGTTGGTTTAGCTCCAAAAGACATAAGGAACAAGATATATCAGGAAGAGGTATGATCTCACGACAGAATATGGTTTGATGGCTCTAACATAATGGCTATGATGAAGATTGGCAAAAAATGCATTCATGACTTTTTTTTTTTCTAATGTGATGTTATAGATGCAGCAAAGGACAAAGTGAGGATATTATTAGACTAACAAATGAAGGAAAATATCAAAAAAAGAAACCAAGAGAGGGCAGATAAAGAAAGAATAGAACAAAGAATGAAATTTATGTTGCTTAATTTACTTTTGTTCCCCAAAGTGTCAAGTCAAGTGGTGAGGGTGAGAAGCCTTACTTCTGATTGTCTGTTCTGTAGATGGAGACTCTTGGAGTGCGGGATTTGGACAGGTTGGCTTGAAGTCCTCTTTCCATTCATTTCTGTAGAGTTGGGGAATGGAAGCCCTTGGGACTAAGTATCTTTAGCTGGAGTCTGGTGTAGAAAAAAGTAAAAAGAATAGCATGCCTGAATCTTATCTGTTTTGGCTGCTTGTTCTGCAGTTAGGCAGCAGCAGGAGATAATAGTCGTGGTCAAAATAGTGCATTTGTAAGAGCTTGTCTTGGGTAAACCTAACAAGGGAAACACACTTTTTTTTCTTGTTGAAATGGCTTCTTGTAAAAGATTTTTATTTTTAAAAAAAGAATGGTATTTAAAGTTTAAATGTTCAGTATGTTGCAGGGTGAAAAAGATTGGGATTTCTTCTCCTAGCTGTTAAACTAATAATAAAGACCTATTGCTGCTTCACTAGCTTAGAACTTAAGCAAACTTTTAAAATGTCCTAAGGAGATACCAAGAATTCCTGTCTACAATCCTTGAAAAGTGAAACAATACAGTTTTATGGTAGATAAATAGATATAGCAAGAGATACATACACTACAAGGTTAATTTTGCACCTGGAAAATCAGGAGACTGAAGAATCCAGTGCCTCTGTAGTTTCTGTGCATCTAGCACTTCTAACTGTCTGAAGTTCTGCACTTTAGCTTTTGCATGCTATTTTGCAACCATACACTTCACACATATGCACTCCATGCCAGTGCCTTTCTGTCCTGAACATGCACAGCTCAGTGTGCATAGGAAGACAAAAGAGATAATTAAGAAACAGGTGATCTGAGCAATTTTAAGTAGAATGGGATGTCTAATAGATGTCTGATTGTAGTCAAGTAGATCTAGAAAAGTTTAAAGGATAGAAGTGCCCAAGATTTGAATGCTGGTTATTTGTTGAAATATTTTAAATGAAGTAAAAATAAAACCATTCTCCCCTTCTTAATAATGTCAGTATTATATAGTTGCTATAGCTAAAAAAAAAGCAGAGTTTGTGATGAAACAGGCAAGTTTGATTTTGCATTTCAAGCACTGAAAAATAGTTCCCCTTGTAAATTAGGACACATGAAGGACAAGGACAGTTTGAATTGTTAAATATTTTTTTAGGCTTTGTGCAGTATTGACAGTGTTCAGGATTTATTGATTCATTTTCGTGTGTCCAAAAATCAGAAATGCAATCTTTGTGTCTAATCATGTAGTGGGTTATTTCATCCACATAAAGCAAATGGACCATATGTTTGACTTTAAAATTAATTCATTATTGTATGAATTAATGCTCGGTTTAATTTTTGGACATAATATTCAGCAAGAGAGAAAAACATTGACATTGGGCATCTACTCTGTTAAAAAGTTAACAGTAACACATTGCCCGACTGTTAGGTTATTTTGATTTAGTTCTAAAAGAAATTAGTCATCTGAATTAGCTTTAGAAGGTTCAAGAACGTACAGTTAAGACCATATTTTACTACCCTTAACCATACTGCTTAAGAGTTAATGTGTGAATAGTAACACTGATCTCAATGCAATTGTTTACATAATAAAATGCTATTGAATCTGAATTAAAGGATGCCACAGTGCTCTGTACGAGAGCTGTTTAAAGTACAGATAAGTAACTAGCTTCTACTCTTTCTGAGGCAAAATTGCTACACTTGCTGCAGACTTGTGAATGCTGGTCAATGGTATTACAGTCAAGGTTATCGTAACTGTCAGGACCTCCAGAATCTGGTAGACTGAGATATTGGAAATACTGTGTTTTATCCCGTGAGAGTAGAGGTGTTTCAGGACAGCAAAGTTGTGAAAACTTCAGTGAGTAAGACCATTATTAAAATTGTGTTGAGAATTGATATCACAGCAGCCCAGACTTTAAGGACTGGATTTTATTTTCAGAATTGGTATATGAGGAGAGAATGGGATTTGCTCAAAGATGAGTGGATCAAAGCTGAGGAAAGGGCTGGGAAACAGTGAGTGACTGGAGAAAAAGGTGGTGGAAACCAGAAGCAATTATTGCAGTTTGAAGACAAGTATAATCCAGTAAAATTTTAGTGTTGATGAAAAAAGAGTGATGCCCCATGCTTTCGTGACACCTCTCTGTTAATGTAAGTCACCACTCAGTGAATTATTGGTTCAGAAAGTACAGACCATCTGGAACAAATTATCATGCATGCCTCCCTCTCTGCTGAATCTCCATGCCTGAAGCAGTTCGCAACCTCAAATGATGCACAGCTGAACCGGCTCATTGGAGTAGCTGCTGAAGAAACTCGAAAGAGATGGTGAGATGTAAAGCTGGCCAGGAGGAAGACACAGTTATTTAATTTCATCTTTTTTTTCCAGTTATTAGGAAAGAAGCAAGAAAATCTTCAGTGGTAGAAATCTGTGTAGGCCTAGTGCCTATGCCCCGTTTCATCAGGTGAGGATCCAGCCAAGACAGAGGAAATCCTTATATTCCTCTATTCAAATACATTGCTTGAACCATAAGAATTGACTGTAAAATTCTTACTGTCCCTGCAGATCTGCCTAACTTTATTTGAGTCCTTTTAGGAGAACTGACAGGCTAGTACTTATGGTAGGTATATTCTTAGTGGTTTAAGAAATTACTGTCACTGAGCTGTGAGTTGCTGCCCTCTCAGCAGCAATGTTGTAACCAACAGTGTAAGCTGGTTACAGCCAGGAAAACGGTGGTGATCGATTTGCTCCACTGCTGTTAGTTTCTTCCCCCTCCACTGGAAGTGACTGCTTTCTCGCATGTGACTTAAACTGGCCTGTTTCAGGCTGAAACTGGTGAGGAACACTCACACGGTCGGTTGCAGCACCTCCATCAGAGGTGTGGAAAGTAGCTACTGAGGAGCTCAGGAGAGGAACCAGTCATACTGGGTAGTGTCTTCCTAAATATCTTCAAGCACATCTCAGAAATTCATCAGGCACTGATCTCTCACTGGGGAGGAATCTTGGCACTTTTGAAGTCAACAAGAGTTATGCTGCTGAGTACAGCAAAGATTTGCCTATGCATGCCCTTGTGCAACAACCATTTCCTTTCCCCGTATGAGTTATAAATCACTTATTTGTATAACTGAAAAGATCTCTACAGAGAGGTTTAATCCAACCACGTACCATTTTTACTCTTAAAACGATTAAGTGAGAGGAAGAAGCAAAATTTTAAATCAGCAAGTTATAATTTAAAGTTGGAATCCCATTCTAATTATACATTAATACATGTAGATTAAAAATGCGAAACAAAACTGCTGTTAAATCAGTGTGGGTTAGATGATGAAAAAATAGAATTGTTTCATAAAGCCTGTTGGAATGAAATAAATCTCATAAAATTACACACAGCTGAGACTTAGAATTCTTTCTTCCCATCTTTTCTCTCCTCCCCTCCTTCATTCCCTAAATTTGTTACAGGATAACGTAACATTTCATTATATCCTCAAACAGAAAGCACACTGTTTCATATAAAGAGCAAAAAAGCGTGATGGTTTAGCACAATTCCCCTGCTCATTCTGAAATATTCAGAGATCAGTTTGCAAATATTATTGAGAGCAATTTAATTTCTAAATTCCCATTTCCAAGGAAAGTTGCTTAGACCCCTAACAGTTCCTATGTCCATGAACAGGAGGAACATTTTGCTTCAGGAGAGTTTGGTTCACTTCATGACTGACTTTGTAGAACAGATTTATAATGTGCAGTCTGATATCATGTTTACATACAAGGAGTCAGCTTGCGCTCTCATTTAAATTAAAGCAGTTCTTTTTTAGGCTATCATTGGAAGTGGATTAGTATCCCCAGTAACAGTTTACCTATCACTCATCTGGATAGAAAGTTGCATTTTTTTCTCTTACTCTAAAAAGGACAGATGAGAGCTTCAAGAAGTTCCAAAATGCTCAAAAGTTATTTTGGACAGTATTGCATTATATAAATGTATCTCTTAATGGTACAGAGACTTCAAGGAGGAAAACACAGACATGATTTTAATGGATAAAGACATTTCAGATCATTATGACTGATATTTTTACTGTTTTCTTCCTGTTGTTGCGGTCAGAGCAGCTGCTCCATTGTTTTGGCTTTGCCCCTTTGGCTGTCAGAATCGAAGTTTACCCAGGCAGCGTCTGTGGCACTAGCGATGTATTTTCTCAGAGCTCACACCAACAGCAACAAAGAGATGAGAGTGATTAACTGATCGCCCTTTAAGTAAGCAGATGTGACCAAAAGCACTTAGTAGAATAGATAATTTGTGGATGTTTGCAGTGCAGCTCTAATAGCACTACTATTAGTCTTGGGAGAGAGAGCGGGCTGCACCACTGAGTGAGTGGCTGTTGAGAAGCGGTGATTAGTGGGAGAGAAAGAAGATGAGACAGTTTCAGCTACAGCTGCTCTTTCTGCCCTTGACTCTACCTCGCTGGTCCTGCACCTGCCGTCATCCAGGGTTCGCACTAGCGTGCAGCCCAGATCCTGCACTCGGTCACACCGGCGCCCCTGGGCTGGCGCCGGATGCCTTGCGCCATTGCTGTTGAACCAGTGTGACGAAGAGGAGAATTTGGCCCCGTAGTTGGTTAGATCCTATTCCAGCTTCCCACTGCTGCTAGCTGAACGGAGAGGAGAAAGCAAGGACAAAAAGCTGAGTTACCGTTGCTCTCCACTTCAGGGAGCATATTGTTGCTTTTTCACTGCAGCGCTGAGGCAACAGAAACTGCGTCGGCGCTTCAATCCTCCGTTTGAAATGAACAAAACTACCGTGGGTTTTCATGGCATTACAGAGGGGACGTTTCTTTCTGTATCAATTTTCCCTGATGCAACCCTGCTTATTTTTCTCCATCGTTGCTGCTCTTGGCTCAGTCACTCAGAGACCCCCAAGCTCTCCCATCTTCTGCTAAACTAAATGAGTAGAAACAATGTTTTCTCCTCCAGCGGACAGGAAAAGTAGACAGCAAAAGGAGCAGCAGTCAGGCTGGTAGAATGGCAGAGGGCATTAAATGGTCCTCTGATGCTGGAGACAGTGAAACGAAACTGAAACAAGCACTTGACAGAAGTATGTTACCTAAGTGGGAAAAAGGAAAAATGTGGAGAGGGTTAGAAGGGAGAAAAGAAGATTACTCTGTAGGTCTGTGACTGTATCCATAGCCTGTCATGGCTTATTCGTGTATACACTATTATAAACTCTTGTTGTTTTGAAAAGTGAGTAAAAATTTATATGCAAATGGCAATTAAAGGATGGACCAAGAATGCTGGTGGAAAAATATATACAAAATAAAAAAAAATCTTGATCTGCTTAGACCATTTTTTTAAACAAGTAAACAAAATTTACAGCTGTTGATTGCTCACAGCTTCTGGCTACATACACATATGGTCATCAAAAGATAGAAGCAGCTTCATGAATTCTGAGAATCAATTCATGAATTCAGTGTATAAAATGAATTGAGCTATGAGTGGAACACGCAAAATGAAGACTGCCAGTACTTTTTTTGCTATCAACTTACCTGTAGTACAGCAATAGTTCACTTACCCAGTCCAGCTATCTCAAAGTTAAATTCAATTTCTCTCAAGAAGAAAACCTTTGCAACAAAGAAATAAGTGTTAATTTAGTTCCTGGTGAACAGTAATCCAATTGCCCTATACAACATGACTGAGGAGCTTACCGTACCCAGCTAGGCTGCTACTCTTGTGCTATCAATGGTTTATATCAGTAAAACATGAAACTGAAAAACAGCTAAAGAGAAAAAGAAAGCTTGCAGGTTTTGTTTTGTTTTGTTTTTCCTCCATGCTGCAGGATTGTGGCTTGTATTTAGGCACTGTAGTGCAAGAACAATGTGTTATTGCTACTTGCTGTGAACTGCTGGTCTCCCACTTCTCCCAAGTGAGAATTCCTTGCTGGTTTATGCTTTTGTTGAAGGACAATTGTCTGCATCTCCATGCCTACATTCCTCTTTCTTCTAAGTTCTTTAGATGTCTCAACATCTCTTCATTCACTGAATTTCCAATACAATTTTGGCAAATTTCATTTTGTGCTGTCTCTTTATTCTTATCCAAAAGGCTTCACAGTTTCATCTATTTCTTGTATGCAAACTGAAGATTATCTTATTTTGGGATACATCTGGCAAATTAGCTGCTCCATGGATAGCTAAGCCTTTATTACCTGTCACTGAGTCTGCTTTATTTGATTTTGGATATCTATGTGGACTTGTAATTGCTTGTCAGAGGCCTCAATTGACTCTCTGAAACTATGCCTGAACTTGAGGTATTTTTTTTTAAGCCCTTACCTGCCTTTTCTTGATATCTACCGTAACTGAGCTATGATTGAAACTCATCGTAGCTTGTGTTTTCCTTGCAGATGGATAAGCTTTAGAAAGTGTGGCCAAGATTTGTTTGATTTTCAGATCATCTCCTACTGTACATAAGAATTATTCCTAGATTTTGCGTGTTTCTTCTGCAAGAAGAATAGGCTTGTTACACTAAGCACTACTAGTGGGAGCCTACCAAAGGCAATACTTTACTTAACTGTGGTTACTTTGTGCATATTGAGCTGGACTAACAATGTGAAAACAACTATTTGTTCCCACTACCAATGACATGCAAACTTTGAATTTTCATTTTAATTGTATGGAGATTTTTTCCCTTAGTTTGTTTGTTTTTCTTTAGTTCACAAGGATTTCTGCTACTCTTTCTTGTACAAGAATATCATCACTGAATGTGAAGGCATGCTTTTCGTATAAAGAAGTCTATAGCATCTCCAAAAATAAGTGGAATTAATGGACTCTGATTTTGTCAGCTGTATAGATTCTCAAAATGTTTTGATAACTTGTAAAGATACTCACTTTTTGAGCTTTTTTGTGGTTAAATTAATAAAATATATCCTTATAATTAACAATTCTATCTATTCCTATAGCAAGCCTAGCACGATGCTCAGGGTTTGTGCTCTGATTGCAGTGTTTTTTCAAAATATCCCAGTGCAGCTGTTGTCCTGCCACAGTGAAGGTCACTTGAGGGACTCAGCTGAAGCTCCAGTATTATACAGGATGGAAATATTTGTAAGCCATTCTCAAAGGCTGTACGCTTCCTCAAAGAGGGAAAATGTAGATTCTTGGTATAGAAAGTGATGTGGATTTCTGACTCTCATGGTAAAATCCAGAGCTTTGCATTAGGACATCATTATTTCTAGGGAGAATTACACATTTTAGAGGATAATTAATAACAAACACACTCTTAAAAACAGAGGAAGGATTATGTTTTCTTCTAAAGCATAGCTGGAATTGATGGTTATACCATTTGCCCTTGGAAAGATGATCAAAGGGTTAGTTCCCAACTATGCTACTATTTCATGCCTCCTAAACGAATGTCTGAACCTTTCTCCTCTCTTGAGGGGGAATTTCAGGGGACAGTCTATGTTTTCATTCATACACGTAGATAGATAAACATACATAGATATAGATATAGATGATATATAGAGAGATGAATAAAAATACCTCTTTTTTCTGTAAAAGAGCAGCTTCAATAGGTTAAAGGAAGTGGGTTCTATGACATTATAGCCTATAGGCTACATCACAGCCACTAGACTATTATAAATGTAACGCATTGCCTAGAGCACGGATGCATTCCTATAATTTTTGTAACTCAGAAATACAAATGTTGCAGATCTTGATCCATAATTTGCCAAAAGTATTTATTTAGCTATATAGTAATGACTCACTTTAGCTGCCAAATTCCCTTTGCATCTATGTAAGTCTTTCTTGAATTACATGTGAATGCATATATTTTTATGTCGCATTCAAATACCTCCAAAGTCTGATAATCTTTACGCTAAAATGAAGAAAACCAGATCATTCTTACGGAGGAAAAACTTTCTTTATTATCAAATAGGAGCATAAACTGAAACTTTTGGCTCTGAATCTCAAATCCCTGTGTAAACTTAATCGTGATCCAGACCTCTATATTGCCTCCTGATGAATCTCAGATGGACTGCATAACCCTGCAATTAAAAAATAGGACATAAACTGAGATCTGAAAATGGGTTTTCCTGAAGAATAACTCCATTATTCAAGGGTAATGCTATATTTGCACTTCAGTAAATAGCCGGTAATGTTAAGGCAATTATCATCTGAACAGGTGTTTCCAGGGATAACTATTAGTATGCCTTCTGGTATTTCAAAAGTACAAGTGCATTTTTATCCAAATGAAAAATCCTGTCTAACAACGATATTTGTAAATAACTTCTATACATTTTTCTACATATGTTTCCAAATATGTTCAAATCTTTCCAGCAAAAGCCCCTCAGGCTTCATGGGGTGCCCTGAGTGCATAAATGAGACAGGTGCCTTCCAAAGCTGTTCTCAGAAAAGAAACTCCTTCCAAAGCAGGGGTTTTACTGAGCATACAAGGTATCACAGTTTTCTCCATAATTTTAATTGGAAGGCTGTGATGTACAATTTCCTGTTTCGAGGACCTTGGTTAGGAAATGCACTATGCAGCACCTCTTAGGCAATCAAGGATTTAATGCATACCCTAATGCCTCAGCAACTTTAATAATGTTTGGCGATGCAGCGCATCTACTATTCAGCAAAACAGAAAGAAGCTGCCCAGTCTAATAAATGGGCAGGCATTTTTTTGCACTTAAGGCTGAAACAGAGGTGAATTGGAATGATTATTTTAATTACACCTGGCCTTGTGAAAGGATGGTTAAAGAGCCTGAAAAAACTGTTGATGTAGAAAATATCTTTAGGGAACTATTTCCATCTTTGACATATACATCTTGAGAATTTCAGAGAAAAAAAAAGTCCTAAGCACTCTGTTGGACTGAAAGAGTGTTATATTGGACTCTTAAACCACTCTTGTAAACTACATTTACAATAATACTCTAGATTTATTTCTCTATATAAGCAAATTATTTGTAATTTGTAGTTTGCTTCCCATCCACACTATATTCAATCCTATTATATGCATCCTTCTTTCTGACACACCACTTATAATATACTTGACCTCCTAAAACATGCATATATGAGTGTTGCCATCTATTCTCTAAGCAGTTATGGATATTTTTACCATGAGAATTTATTTGTAACTTTCTTCTTCCCAGTAGGAGGAAATGCATACAAAGGTTAACTCTTTATAGAGTAAATGAATCCTGTTAACAGCTTATAAAAATACCTTTCACCAGAAAATGTGTTTATTGCAAAGTTTTTTTTTTTTATCAGAAATGTAAAAAAATTACATCTTAGGTATAACAGTACTAGATTTTAATTTTTTAAGTAAATATAGAGTTACAGATCAATCAATTGTATTGTTACTGTGAATTGGATCTCATGCAAAATAAATTCTACTTATATAGGTTATGTATCTGTGCTGTATGTTCTTTCTTTGAAAAGGAAAATTGTGCCAAAAAAGGATAAGGACAAACAATATCACATTCATTAGTTATTGGAAAAAAATGTATGAAAACAAATCGTTGCAATCTAAAAAGAGATGTTTTAAAACAATTTCACAATTAAACATACACAGGAAATGTAAGCCCAATAAGTTTTTTCTTAGATGTGCTGTTGTCAGTCTGTGCGCAGAATCAGAATAAGCCCTAGACCGGTTCAATGAGAGACCTTGCTCTTGTCCACTCTTGTAAATTATCTTCTCGATCGTTGCAGTGTTAGTGAAAAACGAGTTATTCTATATGATTTTTTTAAAGAATAAGGTAAAACTGAATGCTAGCTACAGTTACTGTTAGAATTGTGCACTGTATCTACACAGAAAGTGGTAAAAAGGGACCTCAACAAATAAAACCCTCATTCTAACTTCTGTCCCTAAAGAACTAACAGACAACTGATACTTGCTCTGTAAAGCTTCTGAGATGAGAAAAACAAAGTCAAGACTGCTGGGCCATGAGACGCACCACTCTCAACGCCGTGTAGAACTGAAATGGCCATTCTGTAGCAGGACAAGGTCAGCAGGTCCTAGGCGACGTATGCAAGCAGTCTTTGTCACACAGCGAATATTATCATGGTAAATAAATATTGAAAAAAACTTTTCTGAATGGTAAAATATTCATGGGGTGACTGCAATATCTTTTTTATAGCTGAATTAATTAAAGCAGGAGAGGAAGAACACACATATATAACCTAATGTGTAATTCACTATCATATACAGAAAATTGCAAGGTGAAGAATGTATTAGTTGGGGCAGTACTTCATGGCTGTATTAACAAGTATAAGTACCAACTGAGTACACAGAGTTTTAGGCATTTTTTATTCGATTGGAATAGATATTTCCTTTCATGACTGCATTTTTTATGATGATCACAGTGCAAAAGCATTATGTTTACTTCATTTTTATCCATATCTTCAGAGCAAAAACAAAAAGGGTTTTTTTGTTCAGAATGTTTTCTTGTAAAGTAATAATATTACTCTATCAGCACGCAGTGGGCAGACATATTTTTCAACATTCCTCTTTTAATTAACTTGTCTTACAAACAAAGGCTACCAGATGAACACAATTTATCCACAGCGTGTATTTTCAGCTAGGAGGCAGATAATTATTGCTCACTGCAGAAATAATGTTCTTCTACTTGCTCATGTAAAACAAACTTTAAATGTCATTTTACAGCAATAAAGATTACACAGCACAGTGCCATCTTAAGATATAGCAATTACACAGAGGAACTTCTCATTAACCTAAAGGTCAGAGGTGAGAGACGATCGCCAATTCTTGCTAATACAAACTTAAATTGGTTTACGCTAAACGTAATGATCTAATAATCACGAAAATGGGGACAGTAAAAACCTAACAGCTATTGTGGTACATTTCCAAACAGAATCATACAATCTGTAAACATAATAAGAACAATGTCACTTCCAGCTCCTGTTTTCTCTTGCTATTGAGTATTTCTCATTGTATATTCCAGGAAGAATCATAGCGCGCACAGTAGCTGCTCCATGTTACAGGCTAAAATTACCTTTTTTAATAAACTAGTGGCAGCTTTGTAACATTAAAATGTATTGTTTCGATTAAAAGAAACAACCACAAAGTAATCTTTAAACATTAAGAGAAAATTGCATTTTCAAACACAAGTGCTGCAATAGCTCTGAACATATTTACTTTATAACATTTAGCAGTTTATAGAATGCAGTAGAAAAAGTAAAGAAAGATAGCAGTTTAGTTGGTTTAAACTGTAAGTTAAATTCTACTGTGTCTGAAGTTCTCAAGGTTCCTTTCAGTGCAATGCAGATAATTAGATTTCTTAAATCAGTAGCCGAACTCTTTCTTTTTTTCTTTGCCCTCTTAAATACACAGGTTTCATAAAGAGAGATGCTACCTATTTCATGTCAAGGGTTTGACTGATGGGCCTCCATTCAGTGACGGATGACTCCAGTGTGAATGGATATATTGTAAAACAAATATTGACCTATAGCAAAGGCAAAAATAATTATACTGTATTGGACAAAATTGTGTATAAGTTCCTTTTTAATGCCGAGATGTCAAAGCATCAAATAAAAGCATTTGTATCTTTATGTACAGTCTGTAACTGCTCAAAAGCCAAACA
The DNA here is from genome assembly GCF_036370855.1 of Dromaius novaehollandiae. NCBI lineage: Eukaryota > Metazoa > Chordata > Aves > Casuariiformes > Dromaiidae > Dromaius > Dromaius novaehollandiae. Next base: position 45,761,660 of record NC_088132.1, read on the forward strand.
CAGGGAAGGAAGTTTCTAGAAAATGCTTGTTTCTTAATATAGTTCGAGAGACAGTAGCAGTACTATGTGACACCTGCTTTTCTACATAATTTAAGCAGTGTTATACCAGTCAGATAAACAGATAAAAGGCTGAAGTAGAGCTCAGGAAAAAAAAAAAACTTCTTCTGAGATAATATTATCCCGTTCCAAAAACCATGCCAGCAAGGTAACCCCTGAGACAAAGAAAACAGAGGTCTGGGAAAAACTATTTCGCCAACTCGTTTTTACAACGCTTAAAATTCAGGTGGCCTTTTTTCATTTCAAGGCACAGGCCAGTGTGGAGAAATTCACAGGCAGCCTTTGCATGAACCCTAGCAGAAGGGATTGCTAACAAATGTATTTCCTGAGCAGCATGCCCGTGGCAAGGCGTGTTGGTACTTTAAGGGCTGCTATAAACAGCATGCAAGGGTGACACTTACCCCCTGTTTTAGAACTGGATGGCACCATTTAGATTCCATCTGTGTCCTGGGGATTGCTTGCACAATCACCCCTTAACAAATGCAAGTACGATGTTCCTAGTTCTGAGAGGCTTGCTTCACAAAACCAGTATATGATATTTAAGAAAAGTATTCACATATTTTTGAGGTTTCTGTTATTTCTAAGAATTATGATCTCTGACAAAAAGAAATAGTACTATTGAGCTTAAGTTGCATCTCTGCTATAAATCCTATGTACGGGCCAGAATATTTTTTCAGTGATAAATTAGACTGTGAATTAAGGCGGCGCAATCTGCCTGCCAAATCGTGCACCTGAAATGCGCACATCACTTCTCCCCTGTGTGGTGCAGTGTCCATGGCACAGCAGATGGCCTGTGGAGGGCAAGAAAGCAAAGCCTGTCCCTGACTTTACCTGATCATTTTTTCTACCCCCCACATGCAGTGGGAAAATGTGTCCTTGTCCCACAGGCTGAACTACTTCAGTAGTTCAGGATCCTCTGGCTACCCTAAACTGGTTTACACCTGGTAAATCAGAAGTGCCCAGGAGCATCCCCAGGAATGGCGGCCCCAAGCATGCAATGGCCTGCATCTGCATCAGTAAACTCTCTTAGCTGCCGGGGTAAGGCGACAGCCCACAAACTGCTTTATTTCCTGCTATAGCTACTTCACGTGCTTTGGCTCTCTGGGGAAAGCATAGCCAATAAGGGGCACAAGTTACTTTATAATATGGATGCTAATGATAAACACTTGCTTTTTGAAACTTGTACTCCCAAATAAAATACCGTACAATGTAACTTATCTTTTTAAAGTTAAGCAAATGAGTCACACTTGGATGCAGTGATATGATGAAATGATTTTTTGTGTTACGGAGAGTTTTAATTTTGATGCAAATATTTCCCACTGCACTAGGCCTTTCAAAATTCAGAAATAAGTTTGAGAGGGGGGAACCTGACTGCCCATCTATCCGCTGAGCCTTGGCAAGGCATGTTTCTAAGAGTTAAAGCTTTCCATAATCTTCTATCCTCCTCTATTTCCTGTATCTCTTCCTGAGGGCCTTTTTTTGTCATGGGACTGGGACTTCTTTATTTGAGAATAAACTCTGAGGAAGAGAATAGTAATTTATAATAACTACAATAAAAATACCATCTTCAAACTCACAGGAGTGATTCTGCTGAAATGCAGGGGATGTCTATGCATATCTATGCTCATTCCATTTCTTTTCCCCCTTCTTTTGTAGGTATCAGCTGTTTGCAGTTACGTGCACAAAAAAATTAGCAAGAAGCATAGTCCTCCATAAAGACGTTAGGTTTATGACCTGCAGGGGAGGATGACTAAATCGTATTTCCAAGCCATACTGCCCAAGATTGTACAGATACCTATGGCTGGTAGTTCTCAGAAGATTTTGCATCAGAACATATGTTTTTGCATAGGCCTTTTGTGCCCCATTACTTTCTAGGGAAAAAAAAGCTCCTTTTTGACCATGATCAGCAAACAACCTCCTTTTTCCATGTTTCTACCAGTCCTGCAAAGATTACCTTAACTTATGAAAATGCACTGTATGCATTATTCCTAATTTTCTCTATAACTCTTTTCACTAGCTTGTCCTCATTTATCCTACAGCCACACATTGCCCTCTTACTTCACAGGTTTTGATGCCTGAAGGAGCAAGAGAATCTGTATACATCTGTTCTTACCCAGTTCTTTTCATTTACTTGGATTTCCAAAATATTCCAGAAAAATCTTTGAGCAAAGAGCAGAGAGGTCTGAATTAATAACCAGGAATTATAGCAAATATGAACCTCATTGTTTCAAAAGGAGAAGAATAGTGTTCAAAGTGCATGGAAAACAAGGGCTGTGTATACACAACTACAGGATGATGTTTTAGGCTGCAAAGTGTCACAGGTTTAAAGAAGTACCAACCTTTCTTTTCCAAAGCAGTGAATGTGAACCTAAATGGATGTGTAAAACAGGCATAGGAGTATTCAAACCTCTGAGCAGGATGTATTTTTCTAAAATCCATTTTTTAAGAACCAGAAAAGATCCAAGAAAGTCATTCAAGTAACCAAGGAATTCATGAGAATTATCAAAAAACACAGTTAAACAACCCTTCAATCTCTAAGCAGAGGCAATGAAGAAAAGATTTAGGGATCTTAATCTATTCAAGATAAACAAGCTTTCCCCAGAAGGTGTGACATCCACAAGCCCAGAAGTTACACAAGACATAGCCGAGGCATGGCTCTAAATCCACTGCAGCCAAAGAAAAGATTTCTGCTTATTCCAGTGGATCAGGCTCTAAATGCCTGCATTAAAAGCCTGTGTTAAAGTAACGGGCCAGCAGTGTACTCCTGTATTTTTTTCCTTTGATGGTTCTGGTATTCTATTCAATTTAAACATTCAGTAATATGAATCTTGTCCTTTTGTAATTCAAGTTCACTTTTCCTCAAAAGTATTTCTCTAAGATTTTATTTTGTCATTTTTATTTCAACAGAGAAAAGAAAGAAACCCTCTGTGCTTTGTTTTGACAAAGGCATGGCGATATATATCATTTAATGCTCAGCTCTAGCAGTTATCATGAATTAAAGGATTTATATGCAGAATAATAATCCCTCAGAACACAAGGCTTAATTGTATGGAAGGTTTCCATCTAAATTAAGAACTCAATAGGAACTGATCATTTATTAGAATGTAACTTGCATGGATTATGAATGGCAGCAAACCATGGATAACAGTTACTGCTTTATGTTAGATTGTTTTAACTTTTGTAATATAAAACATAGAAATGTATTCTCTCAAAAAATCTGCCTGTATGACATCAACTGATATCAATGCACTGAAAGGATGCATGAAAGAAGAAAAGTAAATACGAAGCAAAATCAGACTGAATCAGAATTGCAAGAAAGATGTAATGAATGACTAGATGCCATGAAATCTGTCCTCACATATGTGCATATACCTTTCACTTAAGCTATAGTGATTTATTTCCTAAGGCAGAGTACAAATTTTTTCCTTTCAGTCTGAATAGCTTTTCTTTCAGATGTAAGAAACCAGCAAGTAGAAAGGGATGAGCAGTAGTTTTGGGAAGAAGGGAAAGGGCAGCGTTACTACTGACTGGCTCATACCAAAAGACAGGTAAACAGGTTGGCAATAAAATTATGTAGCTTGTTTGCAATACTCTGTAGAAAAGTTCAGCATCATTACCATCACGCACAGGGAAACAGAGACACAGAGAACATAAATAGCCTTCATGTCCCAGGTCTCCTCCCTGGTGAATATGGGCCTAAGTCCATCTCTCCGGAGTCCCGAAGGTGTCATGCAGAGGACAACAATTATCCATTCCACGTACATTTGCAGTGCAAATATCCACTCACATACATTTCTACTGCATGTCACTAGCAGCCATCGTGAGATTCCTGTGGGAGCACTGGGTTTAATCTCATGCATTGAATGACAGTTTTTTTTTAAATGAAGTTGCATATGTATATGAGTTGGCCAAATGTCTAATAGAAAAGGAATGACGTTTATCAGAAAATTAGTTTATTCAGTGCCTACTCTTGTTGTTAAAACTGAGAAGTAACTCTTACCGTTTGAAAGCCTGGTGGTATAGTGATAGTGCAATTAAAAAAGTTAATTAGACTATAACAATTGCAATGTTTTCTAATCGAGCTGTGATTATAAAATTTGGAAGAAACAAAAAAAAAGAAATAATATATGTTCCATATACAAATCATTTAACAGGGAAAATAGAAATGTCTAAAGCAAATATAAAACATGACGAGGTAACACCATCCAGTGGTCAGCCCATGCAGCTCATACACACAGCATTTGTAAGGAATATTACATATCCTGCTTTGCTTTCGTCGATATATACTGCACCCTTTTCTTGTCTGTAGTCCAAAATATGCACCAATTGAATTAAAATGATTTTTCTTTTTCCATTTTTTAAAAGCAGGTAGACTTTTAGTTGCAGCACAGTCTGATATCATTACAGTAAAACATGAAAGGAAATAGGCAGATAGAGAGATTATACAGATGCTTGTAATTACAGCTTACTGAGCTGTGTATGAACAATATGTGACTTATGCTAAGTTTTAGCATATACTTCTCTTTTCCTTGGAGTGAATGGAGTTCATCTTGTTCAAAACAAACAGTATTCTGCAGCAAATTCCAATTTGAATTAAAGAAGTCAGTTTGAATAGTCTTTCTCATGAAACAACTGTTGGAAATAAGGATGTTATGGGGACAGTTTTTTTTTTCCAAGTAGTTAAAGGTAGAATTTATCAAAGAGCAGGCACTTTTAAGTAAGTTAAGAAAGGGCACCCCTCCTGCTGTAACCAAACTTGTCTTAATTCTCTTGACATAGAATATATATCATCTGTCATGAGCAACTTCTACCATAAAAGCCATGTGTCTTGTAGATGTGCACGACTAGATATGCTGTCCCAGTAGTGCTGAATAGTCTAAATGTACTAAATATTCTGTTTTTACAAATACTACCAGAAATTTGTTTTTCCGGTTGGTCACAAAGTTTATTCACACTCTTCAATAATGACATTGTCTGACAATAAAAACACTGGTGCAATACAAGTTTTTGAAGAGGGTTTTTATCCACAGCGCATTTAAAATATATCAGTTACTATTTAGGACTTGTAAACTTTAGTCTAAATATTTTCCAACAAATGTTCCTTAAGCACCCTTCCAATATACTTGCCAATTGTTAGGCTTACTTTCCAGGATCTTCAGAAGGTCTGTGCATAATATTAACATCTTGAAGTTCAGATCTATATTGTCTGGACACAAGTGGAAATGGATTTCATTTTACTATATTACAGGCTACCAACACAATCCTCTCTTTTCAATGTCACACATTTGCTTTTTCTACATCTCAGCAAATCTGAGTCTCATCTCCTTAACCCAATGCTATAGATTACTATTTTGGAACAAAATTTAGTTTCAAATAAAATGAAAAAGTTAAAATCACAGAAGAATATAATAAGATCCACGTCTACTACTAAGAGTTCCACGCTCTTATGCTCAATAAGTTTTCCTAGTTCATCTGCCAAACTCCAGTTTTAACCTCCTGTCCCTGCTACAGCCCTTATTTTTTTCTTTTCTTTGCTAATTATAGAGAAGAAGAAAAGAATTGCACCTTCTATTTACTCTTTTTCACTTCCTGATGGTCCGAAGTCATCTGCAGGAAGATACCCCCACTTACTCATTTGCTAGAACAGCTTGTTAATTATATAAGACTTTCTTCTTTAGGATGTAATAAACACATACAATCTTTTTACATTTATCCCTACCTTTTTGCTTATTGGTGCAATTTAATCATAGTTGGCAGCACTGCAGTTCACAGAGATAGTCAGAAGCTGTTAACAAGCAATATTTAAAGCAGCATCAGGCCAGCCCCCCCCCCCCCCCAAAAAAAAAAAAAAATCCAAATTCTGACCCTCAGACTCAAAGACAAATTTATTCAGCAAAGCATTGAGGTTGTCTCCATAACCTGCTCGGCTTTAATCAAGACGAAGAATGACAAGTCTTCTTTTTACTTACTCAGCATGTATGCACAGATTGTATTAAGCAACAAAAAAATCTATCAACTGCAAAAGCAATTTTGGAGAAGTAAGAGATTCCAGGTTTTAGCTGAGTTAAAGGGAGGCAGCAAATTTTACAATGTGTATGCTTCTACCTGTCAGTTATCTACTCTGGTGGTCTTCTAATCAAGTTTTCATTTCTAGTGTTTTATTTATTTTCCTGTCTTTATACTGTCCATTAGTAGAGATGCACAAATTACAGGAGACCACATTCATGAAAATTAAATTGATTGCACCTACCCATATCTGTCATCTTGAAAGATAATAAGTAAAGTTTAACGATTATAATTGTATACTCTCCTACACCTGTATGTTTCATCTAGTCTCTCATTTTCTCCTAGGGGTATGTCCTATTCACTGGGAAAGTCATGTATGCAGAATGTATCAGGACTGACACTGACCTTCATGTAATCAGTTTGTTGATTTTGTACTCCCAAAGCTATAATTATGTTTTATGTGTTCTTCACAATAAATATTGTTCTTATATTTGTGTCCACCTTTTGTGAATACTCATAAAACAATGTTATATAGTTTCTTCATAATAATAAAGCCCTCTCCCTATAGATTTACTTTTTGCATTTGTATTTAAATATTTTTTTTAATTTCAGTATTATTTTAGGGATGATCAGTTTTCATTTCCCTAATTAGTTCTATATGCATTTTTAAACTTTCTCTCATCTAGTAGTCTTCTTTAACCTCTTTATATTCTGTGTTCTTACATTGTACATATCACACATGGCTTTTCCTTGATCTTTTATGACTTTTTTAGTCATCTAGTTCATCAGTATTCTTTTTCTGGTATTATTCCCCACCGATGCACACATTTTTTGTGCTTTTAGTGCTTTTTATTTTATAATTCTCCATAGCTTTTATGTTTCTGTGCTTGATTTCACTATCCTGCAGGGTCCTTTTTCAACAGTCCCTTCATTTTCTGGAAGTTTGACTGAGCCAGTCACCCAATCACACCCTTTTTTTTGCTATTAACTCTTGCATTAACCCTGAAAATTACTAGCATGTGTTTTGGGTTTATCTTTATTTTTATCTCAACATGGACAAGTTCTCTTGATGGGGAATTCATTCCCAGGGACTCCAGAAGCTTGGGGGCACCTGGGAAAGGAGCATTGTACAATCTCAGGTTTTAAGCTAACATTTTCTTTCTTGGTAGAGTATATTCCAAATAACTAAGCTGTCTCTAAAACTTGTACAATGACTGTCACAGAAGGAGCTAACATTTTATATAGCATGCTCTAGGGAATCAAGGTCTGTTTGGTCTCTCTTAGATACTTACCCTGTAAATTCTAAGTACACTGTTATGAGTATAGAATACTGGTTAGAGCAGAGGAATGGTCTTAAGAATGTTTTGAAGCTTAATTAATGTGTCCTCCTCAAATGTTTGAAGGATATAAACACCAAGGAGAGAGAAGAGTCAATTAGTATATTGCCTAGGGTAGGTAAAGGAGTAATGAGATGGAATTAGGAAAGGAATGTTTAAGTTAAGTAACAAGAAAATCTTCCTGACACTGAGAACCACCAGCGTGTGAAATTATTTCTTAAGGAAAAAGTCTAAAGAACTGTTGCTTGAGACAATTAAAAATACTTGGGCACAGCATGAATAAATGCTGTAGAGTAGAAGCAGTGTCTCATTGGAATGAGATGACCAAATAAATATTTTCTGTCTTTGTTTTTGACTCTGCTTTTTCAGTTCCAGTCAAACTTCTGAAGCTCATGGTATTGAGTACCAAGAAGCTTTTGGGGGAAAGCAACCTTTTTTCAAGTTGTAGTGATAAAAGAGAGGCATTCATGGTTTTCTAGTCTTCAGATATTGCCATTAAATCATTAAGCTCTTTAAGATTTAAGGGTCTTTAACTCCTCTAGTCAGTCATTACGTGACTGGTAAAGACCAAACATGTCATTAATACTTAAATAGCTATCAGTGTTTTAAATTTCATACTGCAGAATCCAAAATGTCATTCATCCATAATTCAAAAGATGTTTAAGGACAGCAATTAATGGCTTTCAGTAACCCTCTAATCCATGAGTTGCAGTCCCACATAGGATTTAACACCAATGTAATTCAAATGAGATTATGAGTAATGTAACAATTGTATCTGAAAACATGAAAGGAGTAAAAGCCTTTCAACTTAATTCTGAGGGAAAAAACTATTTACATGAGTATGTAATTATTTTGTAAGATGGCTATGGATCACAGTTAATAGGACATCAGGAGGATAAATTTGTCCTTAAGGATGGAATATAGATTTGCATTTAAGATATGTTCAGTGGCTGTCCGACAGAGCTTAATTCCATTTAGTCAGCTTTTACAAACAAATTCCTATAAAAAAAAAGTTCTGTATTCAAAATCTAATCTATAAACCTTACAGTAGTTAAATACCCTTCTCAGCACGGGTCCTGGACTCTTCTATTGACAATGCAAACTGGTCTCTTTCAATGATTGAAGGATACTTATGATATTTGGTTCTCACCACTCGTTTTGTGTCTTTGCTAAGCTACAAGGTATGTTGAACAAAAAGAAAAAGAAGCAGTGTCAAGAATCAAATACTTGTAAGAAAACACAATTATCAGAGGATATGCCTTAAAGAAAAGTAGTGCAGTTATTTGTGACTTAGAGAGTATTAGCAAGCTGCATCAGAGCAGTGAAATACTTCTGAATTATATATTCTATTATGTGTAGAGGCAAAGCAGGCTTTGTCCAGAATATTATTGCTATAGTGTTTATCAAATAAATGATCAATTATTAGTTATCATTTAAAATAATTACCTATAATTCAGAATTCACAGAGAAAAAGATACTATTCAATTTATAAAAAGTGTTAAAAGCATCACATAAGATGGCAAAACACAGGAACCTAGACTCAAAACTGAACATATTTTAATTTATCCCAAGGTTTGTTTGCATTACAGAACATATGGAATGAAGTATGTATGAAAAAATTAACAGATTGCTTATTTTTGTATACAAATTTCATTGTTTCAGGGGCCAGAGAGAGATTTTTGTCACAAAAAGAGGTTTTGGAATGCAACTTCACAAATGAAGATGTATTCTGCCTTCATCTGTATTGTGAATACACAGTAATTCCTCTAGAATCAGTGGTTTTATAAGGCTTGTTTAACTATTACATTGTCAGGCCACAGCCTTTGCCTGTGTAAGCTGCATGGATAAGACCTGGCAGCCACAAACACAGGTGAGTCAATCCTCTGGACTGAGCACATCCTTTGGATGACGTATTGTGTCATCCAAGACTCTTTACATTGCTGCCCAGAAAACTGAGTCATTTCATGAGAAATGCTGGAAGACTGTACCCATTTGCATAAGAACAGTGTCCGCAAGGTCACATCTGGACACTTCCATTCTCTGGCTGAAGTCTACATTTCAAGTACTTTTCTCAGCTTAGGAAAACTATTTTTCACAAGTCTTTTCCTTTTTTATTTTATTCGTATGCTAAAATATAATGTATTTCAGATACTAAAAATGGTGCCAGCCTGAAGACATTGGTAAATGAATCTACAAGATGATGCTGAAGTTTCAGATTGTGGCAGTTTGAAACAACTTTATAGATGTGTTCGTTAAAATTCATATAAGTTTCATATGCCAGAAATCAATTTATCAGTCAAGCAATGCCTATTGTTGATCTCCAACTGCAATGTCAGACTATAACTTTGTCTAACTCTTTTATCACAGTTCTGTATTTACCTGTATACCAAAATGTCACTATAATGCCATGCTGGTAATACTATGGCTGTGCCTGAAAAAAAAAGTTTTAATCTTTTGTTTGTCTGTGGCTTGAAGAAATTATCAAAGTATAAGGAAGAACTAGACTTTTGAAAAATTCAGAAATACCTCATTACCAAAGCATTATGTCAGACAGCTAGATAAATTAACAGTCGTATGCGTATAATGTACATGAAAAGATTAATAATTTGCATTATCTGTAATATATTATCACTACGCTACAGTGACTGTACACTGTATCACTATGATACAGTGACTGTAGTGATCTATATAATGAATTTCTAAATACTGTCTGGGGCTTGTTGCAGAAGTTGAAAAAGTTGCAACAGGACCATCACACAGGCCTTTCCTACCAATGTTTCCTCTCGAGTTGAACATGGTAATCCTTGAGAAAGAAGTGGAAAAACCTTTGAGAGGAAACTAAGGGAATGCTTTGAATATTGGGATGTGCATTGGTTGCTGGTGCCTTGACCTCTGCCCACTGAAGTCAGAAACATGGTTGGCCCAAGGAGCATGAAGGGCAGATCTGTGGGACACGTTTTTTTCTTTGAAGTCATCAAATTAACAATTGTCCTCCCCCCTGTGAACCGGTCAGTGCCCTTGTCACAACACACACATGACTCTGAGGTATTTTTAGGAACATTTCCATAGTGCTTAGGAAAGGTAATAAATACTGACTTATAAGTAGCGCTTTTTAATATGCCCTATCATTTACAGATTCTTCAAAAATCCCTAAACTTTGTGGAAAGGAGGCAAGAGTTTCTATTGCAGTAAGCAAACCACCAGCTGTATCCTTGTTATCTGCCTTGATTGATGGCAACCCATTCGTCCCTTTCCTGGCTGCTAAGAATCCTCTTTTTGTATTTGACTTGAGTTGTCCTTTGAGAGCCACTTCTGCAATATTCTGAAAGTTTCATTTGTTATCTCCAGAATGCTGTGCTGTTGAGGCTAATACTGTGTCTGGAAGACCTTGAAATGTTAATTCTAGCTTTGGTTGCATCAACATATTCTCGCTTGCTGAGACTTCTTGTTTCCTGAGCTGACAGAAGGCTGTTTGCATAATATGCAGGTTGCTGAAAATTCAGCAACCACAATGTCACAGACACTAGAGCAGATCTAGTCATTAGCTGGGCCCCCATTTTCAAAGTCAGAACCTTGGTTATGGTTGCACTGCTCTTAATTCACTGTGCGTAATTCCTCACTTACTCCTTAAACATCACTTCACAGTCACCAAACTGTAGAGCCTCATTATGAAAACAAGCAAGGTAAGCGGTCATGAAACTAAAGCAACGAAATGTGTGAGTTTAAATGCAACAGCAAATAGGCACTGTGAGGTTTCTTGGGGATAATACGGTCACTAACACCTTAGTGCACTGATGCTACAATGCAACAACTATAGTACAATACTTCTTATGTATTAAGATATATTCCGTCTGTTTGCCATTTTGTCCCTGGTATAAGTAAACAGAGAACAGAATTTTGTACAGAATTTTCTCTCACTGCTTATGATGATCACAAACATGGGGAAAGCTTTGATATAGTCTGGAAAACAGTATCAACAATTGTATGTGAAAAAGGCAGGTAATTATTAAACAGATGGATTAGGTGAGACCGAAAAAATATTTTCCCTCTTGGTTCTGTTTGTATGTGTGAAGGAATCCCATAGGAATGAATTGTTAGAATTAGTCAGAAAATGGGCCCCTATCATTCAAAATTGTGAATTTTTTATTATTTTCTATTTTGAATTTTGAATTTGAAGTTCTTTTTACCACTGAATATAATAATACCAGTCATTAAGCTGAAATATGTATTTTAAATGTTTTGTTTCCATTTCAAATATAATTAATTTCTAGTAAACATTAAAATGAAAATCTGGTTTGGAATTTTGAAAAATGAGACATTTCATTCTGAAAATATTTTAAAATGTTTAATTCCCTTTAATAAAAAAATCACTCAGGTGGTGACAGATTCCCTTGCAAACTTTCCTTTTCAACAGGCTGACATCTAATAAAAACACAAAATGCATCCTGACCAGTGCTGCTAATCATCATGCTAATTAATGCATTGCTTATGTAAATAAAGCTAGTGGCAGACTGGGAGTGCCTAGCAGAAGTGTCAGTGTCATTTTTGAATCTATTTCTGAAAATCCCAGCTAGAGTGGGATGCTTTGCCCTCTGTGGATTTGTCAGGACACTGGAACATGGAAAGGTTAGTGCGGAAATGATTCATCCATGGGCACCTTTGAGATTACTGCAGAGATGTCTCTTAGAAAGAACGCATTGCAGGAATAATGTGAATGCATATACCATCTGAGATGACTCCTGTGACACCATCATGTGGATTTTAACAGGGTGGATTTGTATAGTTTTGACTGATTTCTTGCAGGAGGAGAAAGTTGAGAAGAATTCTCTGCAGATGGTAGGTGTGACTATTAGGGGTCTGCGTCTGGCCAGCTTCAGTACCAGTCTGCGTCATGGAGAAGAAGACCTTCCATGCCCAGACTATCCTGAGATCATCTTTGTTTCCTACTTCTGCATGATTTATGGCTTAGAGACACTGAATACATTCCACATATGGGTGAATATAGTCTTCAGTCACACACCCAACTCAGATATCTAACAAGCCAGATGCATTTGATGGGATCCCTGTTTTAACCAACCAAGTGTTTATGTCCCTTATATCTTCCAGGTTGCCTGCATCTGCAATGAGTCTTCAAATTATCAACATGATTGCCACGATTTCCTGAATAGTGCTAGCATCCAGAAGCTGTCATGTTCCAGGACAGAATAATATAAAAGTACTAAAAAAAATTTACAAAGGTTAAGAAATCCTTAGGAAGAACGGGAGGGAAAACTGAATTTTAATAATACTGAACTGTTCATGCCGACTTAAAAAAAAAAATCCTTTTTTAACATACTACACTGTTCTCTTTGAAAAGTATAGTATTAAATGTTTTATGTTTTGTTTTTTCCACCTAAATATTTGGACTATGCTACTTTACGTATATCTAAAACTATACAATTAAACAGTCCATTTTGTCCAAACGGTTCAAAGCACTGGAGAAGTGCAAAGTAGTATCAATACAAAGCTGTTCTTGTGAACTTATACAGTACCATTGCAATAGAAGAACATGGATATTTATGTTTTATAACTGTGACAAAACAAGAAACATTTGCACAATACAAGTTTCCTATTTGGATAGAACTTTTAGTCACATGCAACGTGCAGTGTGGATCACTCTGTTACAGGAAAGACTTTCCAGAAAGAACTAATGCTTATTTCTAAGATAACTTTTAAAAGGCCAGCAATGAAATCTATGATTTCTGGCCGAAGTTTACTCCATAAGCTCGTGAGATCTGTTCACATGAGAAACCTGAAATATTTAGCAGAGATTAGGAACCAAGTGCTGTCCTCAGCTAACTACAGCAACCTGGCTACAGTTAAATGCCTCACTGGTGAATCTGAGAAGCAAAATGATGAAAAAATCTAAGTAGTTTATGAAATTCTAAATAGACTAATATACACATCTCCCATCATTTCCCACTGAAGTTTTAAATAATTATAGGTGTCTTCTGATTTGATTAACAAAATATGCTTAAGTTCATTTCTGATAATACATTAGTAGCTGAAAACGAACCTTTTAAAGAAATGTTTTTCCATGTGTTTTCTTTTAAAAGTGAACTTAAAATTAAGCCTGAGTTAATCAAGTCTAACAAGACATCAGAATTGGCAGATATCTCATAACTGCAAAACATTAAATATTGAAAATATATTTTCTCCTGTAACTTTCTTACCAGCAGAGACACAAGAAGCAGCTTTAGTCAGCTGATAGATCTTCATAAAGGCAGCTTTGCACAGAGCTTATTAAAATTCAGGGACAGACACTTTAGCAAGTTCTCCCAAATCACAATTTGCAAATCACAGTCTGGAGCTAACATTTCCAGAAGGCACAGCACTTTTTATGAGACCCCGTTTAGTGCTGGGTCACTAAATCCTTATAAATGAACTCAGATGCATTTTTTATAAACTTTCAAAGAATGTATAAAAATCTCACCATTTGAATAACAATTTAACTTATGGGCTTATTATGTTATTTAAGAGGCTCAGTTTTAAAATTATTCAAATTTAATAAGTAAATCTTATGCCAGAAATGTCTTTCCTGATCATATTTTGAATCTGATTCCTGCTAAGCTTTATACCTTCATAATCCCTTCTTTTTAATTCTACTTGTTTGGCTTGGAATTGAGGAGCTTACCAGATCAAAATAAATATCCTACAGAAATCAAAGTAACAGAGCAAAAGTTTCAGCCAATTTAAGGGTATATAATGCTGAAGGGTGAGTCCTAAGCCTATCACACTCCCACACGAAGAAGAGCAGTTTCCCACATTAGGAAGTGATGCTTTCTAAAAGTTTTCGGATACCACGTATGAAAAAGAAATCCTTTTCATGCTGCTTCCTACTCATCTATTCATAATTCTTCATCATGCAATACTGTTCAAATAGTCAGATCTAGAGAATATTTGATCTTATCCTCAAAAGGAAAAAGGTGGGCTAGTCACTCGGCTGTATGGAGCAGGGTAGCTCTGTACACGTGCTCGGTAATTCTGACCTGTCTTTACATCCTGTCCTCCTGAAATGCTTTCTATACAAGGCAATGGGCATCAGCTGGGCTTGACCAAGAAGGGAAAACAAGAAGCTTGGTTCACAAATTCAGACCAGTGCCAACAATAGTACGTTTTCATAACCTGACATGTCTTCAACAGGTCTAAGGGCCTTTGTTTCCATGGACTAGGCCAGGAAAGTGTTTGTGCTGAAAGCAATTTTAAAAGGTTTGAGAGAGCTCAGATTTCTTGAATTTTCAAACACCATCACGATGCTACCTTTGCTGCCCTAAAAAGCAAAAGCGCTCGCTCTGCAGTAAGAGGAAGTGAGCAGAAGAGCCAAACCACAACTGGGCTGAAGCCGCAGGAGACAGTGACACAGCAGCTCACTCTTTCACAGGAAATAGTATAACTGTTATTTTTTTTGATTCATTAAACATGAGTAACTTAGCAATCATTCTAATTTACAGGTAAATGTGTCATTCTTTCTTTTTTTCTTTTTTTAACGTGGCTGTTGTCAGAAGTACCTGTAATCTCATGCAGATGAGATATTGATCTGTTACTCATGTTCACTGAGCAGCCAAAGGGGAACCACATTACCAGCTACAAACTCCATCAATCATAGTCTCCTTAATAACAGCACTTAAACGATCTCTCTTGGTATTAACTTATATTGTATCTCTGGCTAGAATCCAAGATTCAGCAGAAAAGGGTCCTTTTGAAGGAGTAGTTTTGTGGCCACTGTGATCATTTAAATAAAAAGATTCCTGGTTTCTTGAGTGCTTTGTCTACATTAATTAGTCTGTATTAAAGTCATTAGCTTGATTTAATCCAATTAGTTCTACTGGAACAGAAAGAGAAAGAATGCCTTCATTTACTTACAAATATCAAAGAAACTTAATGTGATAACAGAATAATATAAGGCTTTAATGCAGGAATATATAATCTACTTTGTTAAGAACTTTTATTAAAACTCAGCACGAACCCTGATACTTGAGACATTTTGTGCATTATTTATTACCCCAATGATTTCCCCATAATGGTTTATTTTTACTTTGTAGAATAACATGTTTTAGCACAAGGGACCAAACTGTGGCTTGGTAAGTGCGTGTACAACTTCTCTGAAGGTCATGATGTTTGCCTATGTACCTGAGAGCAGATTTACTTCCTCTGTTTAAAGACTTATTTGTTAAACTCTGTCAGCTGTCACATTTTGCTCAATAGATGAACATGATGTGATTTGAATATGAAATTATCATTGGTATAGTTTTCTGTATGAATGTTACAAAGTCACTATCTTGGCATTGCCCGAAAAAAATGCCTAGGTCCATCAAAATAAAGACAGTACAGACAGCTAATTCCATTAGCTGCTATATTTAAATTAATTTGTAGGTTTTAAAATTCAATTTTAACAAATATCTAGAATACATATTACAGCCCATTTTCACTTCATTATGCAGGATTTCTTTTCTGAATAACATTTCTCTGTTGAAGAATTTGGAAGGTCTGTTCTTATATAAACCTCAAAAGTAATCGACAAGAATAACAGTGTCAGTGTCAAAACAATGTACTACGAGATATTGGACTGATGACTACTGAATCATAATATCCTAATCCATACTGTGTTTTTCTTTTAAATCTTACTAAGGAACATATTCTTTTTCATTAGAGCTCAATTACAGAGAAAATGCAGTCGTTTTACTTAGTTTTAGACCAAGTATTATAAAACAGTATTTGTTGTGTCTCCATGGCAAAAAAACCCCAGAACTCTAAACCTGGAATTACCCATCTTGATCTAAAATGTAAGTAGAGACAGAGTATTTTTCCTCAGTGAAGCTCACTCCATTTAACCCTAGTTTATCTTTATTACTTCTACAAAAGCCTTGCCTTTGTTATGGTTTTACATCAAATTATTTAATTCAATAACAAGAATAAAACCAAAATTAACTGTAGTGTAAGTCTAGGAAAAGCACATCCTTTTTTACAGTAAAGGCAAAAACTGTAAATAGGTAAGATTTATTTTCATCATTTTGTCCCCTTAAATTCATAAGAGACCTTCTCACCTTGAAACTACTTTATGGGGCAGAGCTGGGGCCAACAAAAGGTGTATACAAAGCACTCTCTCTTTCTCCTTGATACTAATTTTTTTCTTGTTTTGATGTAGTGTTTATTCTTAAATGAATCATTCATGTCCTGCATGCAGAGTAAGAAGTGTGAAACTGCAATTCACCCTAGACCCCACAGAAGTAGGAGACCACAATTAGTCCTGGCCCCTAAGGAATCTGCTCACAATCCCAGCCCGACTCTCCAGGAGCCATAACCTGCGGGAAGCATCCGAGTGGTATATAATCATTCCTTGGGGGCTTCGGTGGCACTGCGCCAAATTATACTACATGCCGTCCTTATATTTTTGTCTTGTTTTAGCAGCTTTTGGACATAAAAGCGTACAAGATCATTATGCACTGATACTGGTTTGACTGCCGGTTTGTGTTCATTTTCCCTTTCTAATATATTATCTAAGTAACTGTTTGTCATTTTATTTTTAATGCAGATTTACAAATGTTCCGAGGCCACAATGTTATCATGTAAATTTCCAGACAAACCTATTTATACCAAATGAAAGAGTAACATAAAATTAAACATAAAATATGACTCTTTTTAGGGTCTAATTCAAACAATACTAAAGAAAGTGGAGTGATTCTCTCCCTTTTTTCAGTGTCTTTCTGAAAAGAAGAATTTGTTATATTTGTCGCATTACATTGTTTTGTATAGATTCATATTTTGTATATCCATATTGTTCTATTTGGCAGAATAAATGAAGCAATAATAGATACATTTTTAATGTGTATAAAAATATATATACTTATATAATTTCTGACCTAAAATTACCCCTTCCAGATATTTAATACATTTTTTTCTCTTTCAGGTTTTTTTATTTTAATGAATAAGAGAGAGAAACATATTTTAATATTGAAATTTGTAGCATACACTTTCCTGTTCAATTCATTTGCAGACCAGCACAAGACTTATGCTGTGCTGATGCAGAGGAGGAAACTACTCGAGGTTCCTGGGAGCCTCCGGCTAAAATTCTGCCACCATTTTAAATATTTAATTTTAATATGATTTTCCTTTTCCTGATGGAATTCACTTTACTCCTGTGGAGTTTCTTGCTGTTCATTTGCATGGCTGATTAAAAAAAAAAAAAAAAATCTTGAATTAAGATTACAGTAAATGAATCCTCACAATAAATGACTGCCTGCGATGGAAGTGAGGATTTGGCCCCCAGTTAATACATTCTGATCTCCAGGCATTATCTGCACGAGGGACATTTGATCTTTGCAGCCAGAGAGAAGATTGCAGAAGGCAGCTAGACACAGAAATTGTCTGAGAAGCACAGAGGAGGAAAGTATGGACCTTGGATAATCAGGAAATCTTTAGCATTTAATCAAGGCTTTTTCTGCTGCATATTTACTGAGCAAAAATGGTACTGTGGAGACCCAGAAACTTCAGCATTTTTTTAAACTTTTCCTGTCCATCTCTACTGTTTGCTTCTGCCTTTCTGTGTTACCTTTTAGGCCCCCCAACCTCAGATCCTCCCCGAGGCTCTGCTCGAGGTTCAAAATTAACTAATTCTGGGCCAAAATTTCTATTTCTTAACAATTTCCACTCTGTTTTACTCCCTGCTCTGCTACTCCATCCTCCTCTTGTTTTTCTTCTCATTTCTTTTTATTGTGCTGCCTCCTTACTGATTCTAACTGGTTTCTCTCTCCTAACTGAATCTCACCCCAGACACACACACACAAAATCTTTTAAATCACTGCTGGCCACTGACACTTGTGCACTGCAATTATTCCCTCCTGCACATTTGTCTTGCATGCTCAGAGTGCGAACTCTTGCAGATGGGGACCATGGACACTGATATGTGTTCACACAGCACCCAGACAGCAGATCCCAGATTTTAGTTTCTTATTAAAAACAACAACAAAAAAGGAAATTTCTTGATTCTTTCACTCTTATCCTAAAAAATCCTTTGTATGGCAAATTCCCAAGTCTTAGTAATTTTCATGTAAGTCAAAGAGACTGTAGTTGTAACGATATCTTGCTAGACATCTTCTTCAGCATGCATAAGGCTTTACTGACTTGCAGGTAGTCATGCCCTTTGCGAGTACTGTGCTACCATATAGTTTGAGACAATCTGAATGACACAAAATTAGAGAAAGCATTCTTTTTTTATTCTTGACTCCAATTAAAAAAATCTGCAGCACTGGTCAAATTTTGCAGAATAGCTCAATTTCAGTAGTTTGAAGAGGTGTCTAGTAACCATTAAGTGTATTTTCTATTTTAAAATATCTTTTGGATATAAAATAGTAATAGTTGAACCAAGTATTGTTTGAATTCATTTTATCCTTCTACCTTTGCTGCTGAACATTTTAAATAATGTCTTATAGAGCAGATCTGCAGCGGGAAGCTTAATAGGGATGCTGTTTCCATAACAACAAATAGGATTTGAACAAAAACACAATGCTCAATGGTTACTGTTCTTCACAGCACATAAAAGCAGTTATTCAAAGTTACAAGCAGCGTGACATTGAAAAAATAAATTAAGGCAAAGGGTGCTAACAATTCTGTTCCATATTTAGTAAATGTTTAACTCATAAATAGTTGAGGGGCAGCTATAAGAACCCAGAAATTTACTGTATTGTGCATGTCAAGCTAAATCATGAGCGGGGAAAGGAGAGCTTTTTTTTCTGAGGTACAATTAAATGAAAAGATAGTAACAGTCAGACAAGCCACAGAAACAGACCATCTAGTTAGGTATAAATTAGCTCACACAATGAATAAATGAAGGGTCTAATTCTGCCTTCAGCGAGATTCTTTATTTTTAACTTTCTAATTTGCAAACATGGAACAGGGTGTTCAGATTGTTTTTTGGTTTTCTTTTCTATTTTTACGATTTTCATGAACTAGATAATATTTTTAACACTTTATTTTATTCTGAAAATTATGTAATTTCCAACATGTTATTTTACCTCTAAGGTAGCTATTTCTCTTTTCTCTCAAAAATTAAAATTTATGTTCATGTTTTCATACAGTAACACTGCATGTTGATCAGTGATGATAGGAAGTGAAAATAAGTGTCTTTCAACATGATAGACAGTGTTTCTGCTTCTTTTTTGGGGAAAAAAACTAGTTTCAATTGATAAATAAAATAGCACAGAGAACAGCTACCTGACATAACCTCTATTTTCTATTTTACATGTTGCAAAATGTACAGGTCAGATGGGAGCCAAATTTAACAGTGAAATAAGATCCAACTCATTAGACATTTCCGTTTTGGAAACGCAGCCTACTTGGCTGATTGTAATGTCATGTTGATAAATCAGAATTAATGTAGCCATATCCTTAGCGACATTTGAGAGCAGTTTGATATGGAAAAGAGAATATTCAGTATCTGTTCAGTTAAGATAAATGTCAGCTGCTAATGTCACTTTATTAGAAGATTAAATTTCAAATGTATATTTTTGGCTCTGATTTCACCTGGTCATTACGGCTAAGGTGAAACAGACCATTTTACACAACTGACTCTTTCACACTTAGTTTGGGGACTAGTGCCAGGAAACGATCAACTTCTCACAAACAAAAGAGAAATGGAAGTTCTTAGAAAAGGGATTGCAAGGAAATCTTTATAATACTCTGACCGATCTATTCTCGCTGGGCTTACACCTTCTAAACTATATCTTGCAATGAAAAGCAGGAACCACTATCGACTTCTGCTTTGTTTTCTTCGTTCCCAATACCACATGCCTCACATAAAAGGACTTCTTGATATCCAAGCAATATATTAGTTATAGATATTGCTGTTAACACCGTATGGAGGCCTCATAATTGCACAAGAGCAGATAATCAGGCAATTAGAGCTGTGAAAAGTGGACAAAGTACCAAGCCCAGATTAATTATGCCCCAGATCCTAAAGGAAATAGCAAGGAGAAGTAAAACAGCATTTGGTTTGGATGGTGGCGTTGTTTTAAACAGCAGTGACAAATGGTATCAATAGGATATGAATGTGGTGGGAGATCTCCTCCACTTAAGAGACTGATCAAGGCATTCTGGACATTTATGAGACATAGGTCAGTAATATGAATGACCATGGGAATTTCAAGATTAGGTGAAGTTAAAAACAATTACGAGAATTAATTTGGTGTTAAGAAAAGCTTATAGTTTGACATGCAGAGCAATTTAAAATAGAAAAATAGAGGGAGGCATTTAGACAAAGGAGCTCAAAAATCCTATAGATTATACAGCACATAAAGCAAAGTATTTATAATATTAGGCACAAAAAAAAAAAAAAAAAAAAAAAAGAGAGAGAGAGAGAAACACTATCTCCAGTAATAAGGATGAAGCTGAATTAGGAGAAGTTAATTTTAAAAACTAGCAAAATCACATTTAAAATATCATACACTGCTGATATTATCAGGGAATGAAAATATACCATTAAGAGCTTCCAAAACAATATTTTATGATTAACTATGTTTGGCACATAGTCTATATCTTAAGCAAAATAACACAGATATCATACAGAAACGCAAGTTTAGTCTGAATTTCTATTTGCATTCCTTTCATTTCTGGAACAACAATAATATTTCTAAACAAAAAAGAAAACAAAGTCACAGACTTGAAAGGAATAACAAATCTGTGCACATTCAGAGAACAACTATTTTTTCTTTTGGTTTTATATAAAAAACAGGAAACGTGTCCATTGTGAAAAATGTCCCACCTCAAAACAAATTCATTTATAATCTTCTACTTAAGGACGGAGCTAATCATTCAGATGCCCCATTCTGAGAACACTTTTTCATACATCCTTCTGAAGGAATTCGTGTAGAAAATGGGATTCCTTGGCAAATAACTTAGCTCAGAATTTCAACAGGTGAAAAAAGTACAGGAAAACTGCAATCCCACTACCCCCTGAATTTCTCATCTAAATTTCCAAGCAGCGCAGAACATACAGTTTCATAAAACACTGGTTTGGTTTGTATCCACTTTGTAGGAAACAAAGCAAGAATAAGGTATTTACTTTTCCATTAGCTATATGTAGGTATATAGCAGGCAAGATTAAAGGTCTCAGTGAAATTCATGCAAGATGATCAGCATCATTATAATATTTCATGAAAGTAGAATTTCATTCAGCCATAACACAGTCCCTCAACAGTGTATGCGCTTTCTATTGAAGTCAAGAACATATACTAGTTTCGATCAATATGGAATTGTGCAAGACAGGATTTCCGTTTTCATTTAACCATCTTAAATGGCAAATTTTAACACTTGAGCCTGTATGAATTCACTTACACATCTCTAAACAAATAGAATCATTAAAATCTCAACAAATCACATCAAATTACTGTGACAGGCAATCAAGGCTAGAAAAAAGAGAGAAAAAAGTAATTTGACTAAAATGATTGTACATAGTTAATTGCTAATGCAATATGTACTTCCATTTCTCCCCTACAAAACAGGGAAGAAATGAAAAATTAAGTAAGCATCTCAAAAGCATAGAAAATGAAACCAAAGTGCTTGCTGTCATCTAGATGCAGTTACCATATACTCTTAATGAAGCTGAGATGGCTTCAAACAGAACCTGAAAAACTAAATCATTACTACTAAATAATTATGTAATTTTATTAGGTGACATGAGAATGAAAGATAAAAAAATAGATGGAAGAAAATGATACTAAAAATGTGATACTTAAAATTTAGATCTCAGATAAAAACCTGAGAAAGCTCAGGTGCTGCAGTGGTGATAAGAAACAGAGTGCTTCTGACAGATAAAATAGAATTGTGAAAGTATCCAAGCTTTGGCCTACATGTGAATATGTAAAAGCAAAGTCACAAATATTTTACTGGGCCATGAATTACATTGGGTTCGAAGAAAGAAAAGGCAGCAAAACAGTTTATCCATTGTTAGAAGGATAAAAGGGAAAACATATGATGGCAAGTTTTCAGCCTGCTAAAACCTGTAATGGAAACCTTGTCACATGCCAAGAGAGTATTATGAAGAACTGGAAAGGATACTGTCTTTGGGAGATATATTAATCCTGAAATTGCAAAATAATACCAACTACTGGCTGGAAAACATTTAACAGATGGAAAAGGAGGAGACTAGTTTTTTTTTTTTTAATATATAACAATGAAAAGGTAGACAGCATCTCTGAAAATGAGAAACAACAAAGCATCTGGTACTAGACCTACAGTTCCAGTGATTTACTGTTTTATATCGAGGTTGGAAAAAAAACGCATTTTGACAGCACCACAATTAAGAAGAGAAGGATATTTTGAAAAACACATCATAAGGACCAAAAATTGTACTCCCATCCCATTACAAAACAGAAACATGGAACCAAGACTACATTGATATGTTGCCACACTACAACAATATAATAGACAGAGTATACTGAAAGCATGAAAATTCCAGGAAGAAAAAATAAGTTTATCCAATTAGGAGTTTTGTGTTGTTTCACCTCACTATCTCTGACCATCACTCTCCATGCTGAGCTGGCGGATGCATCTGCTCACGGCAGGGGCAATCGCTGCTTTTGGGAAGCAGTGGCAGGCACTGGCAGATGATTCCCTGACCCCCTGGCCAGCAGTTTGCCCGGGGACACGCTGGTCCCCTATGGAAAGGGAAGCCTGTACAACACCTAAGTTTCCCATCTTACAATGTGTATGGGGAAGGTAATAATCAGGGTTACTAGGAAGCTATCACCTGACTTGGCACAGAGACCGCCGTGAAAGTTTCAAGCCCTTTACCCCATAATCTTTTAAATTTGTCTAAAGCAAGAAGGAATCTGATTCTCTATTACCTAGAATTTAGGGGGTTACAGAGTTATGGCTTGGAGGAGGGATTATAAGATTGACTAAAACATTGAAACTGGCTCATATTTCTGAATACTGATTTGATAGTTAGTAAGTATACTGTGTATTGGTCAAAATAGTATTACAGAATCATTATTTTACAGCTCAGTATGCCAAGTAAAGGCAACATAGTTTTTCTGTGCTTAAGAAGTAAAGGGCAGGAAAAAAAAAAATCTCCAGTTTTAATTCAAAAGCACAAATCTCGGATCCAGGTATAAATGTATCAGTATGTGAAAGGGTCTGATAACCAAGATTAGATCACTTTTACACAGAGAGTACTGTGGTTTGAATTCAGATCCAAATTTGTACTTTATTATAGAGAAAATTGGATCCAGTTATCCAGTCTGGGCTCCCCCCCTACTGGGACTTTTCTCGCCACTGGATAAAAACCAAATAAATCAAGCAATTTGTTAGTAGTGCAAATATTGTTCAGGTGACAGCTATGAGGATTCATCCAGTTGTTTTTTCAATACCTTTTAAGTAATATTTATCAAGTATTTTTGCAACATGTATTTGATTTTATTTTTGCAAAAATAATCAAATAAATGACAGTGATTTGTTTACCTTATAAAAAAATATTTTCTATGGAGAAAAACACCTATCTCTTTCAAAACAGCCTTAGGGGGTTGGGGGTTTTTACACATCCATCTCTACTATTTTTGATGATTTTTCCTAGTTATGTTTTATCCCTGTTAATTCAAGAGGGGAGGAGAAGAAAAATTAATACAAATAAAATGATACAGTCTTTAAAAGGGAGTTGGCTTTTTATAGCAAAGTCAAATAGGTAACCTCTTTCAGGATCTGCATTATTTAATTGCAAAGATAATGCATACAGGAATATTATTTTTCCTGAAAAATATAAGCAATTATACTTCTTTTTACCATATGTGCCACACTCCATGCAGCTTCTGTAATCACTAGTTGAAAATAATCTGTGATTTTGGAATACTACATTGAATCATATGCAATTAACACCACTAGACATGCCAGTAGCTATTGCAGTCTGAGGTTTGTCTTCAAACATGACAAACAAAAAGTAACCACCCTTTAGTAGTATGAGACTAAAAATCTTGGTATTTTCCAATTTCCTTGTCCATATCTCGGCAGGTAGCGTTGTCTAATTGCAAAGCCAAGATGAAAAGTCTCTCTTTCCCCTCAGGGTCAAATCTCAAAAGTGTTCCCAAAGGCTGTACAGGGCAGGATTTTCAAAGGTGGAAGCTGAGAAAGATTCTGAAAAATCCTTCTGGAACCAAAAATTATAGTTTAAGTCTAGGAATAGATGAGGAATAAGCTAAGATTTGATTTGATTGAGCAAGCTGAAATAATACAGAGAGAGATGTGTGCATTAGCTAATTTACTCTGCTTCTTTAAATGAAAATTAAAACTGTGAATGTCTTCTAACCTTATGCAATAAGAGCCTGTAAAAGTTCATCTTTCAAATCTTGCTACTAAATTGAAGGTATAGCTTAAAGGAGTTCTCCAGCCTTTGATGACATTTCTTAGCTTTAGGAATAATTGCTTCCTACCTCTTCCCTAGGGCCACTCATATGCTTTAGAAGAAAAGGGATTTAAAATTTTGGGATTCATTAGATATCTGAAAATAAATGCATAGTGTCTTGGTTACAGCTGTGAAGTAAATTTTGGATAACATGGAAAGCAAAGGTTAGATTACTCATCTTGCATTTTGTAAATGACTCCACCCTGCTTCTAAGTATCAGACTTTTATGGGAAACTTTAAAAATGTGTTAACCACCTGCTGCCAGTATTACATTTTTTCTAAGTGCTTTCGTGAAAGGTAAATCATTAAACCATCTGCAGACCCAAACATCCCCAGACCACAGTGACATTAATGCAAGAGTAGCAAATGCCTCACAGTCAGGCACGCCAGCAACACCATCCCATGGCCCTGCCCTCCATCGCGGGGCTGTGCCTCACCCCGGTCACCCCCCACATGACCCCGACCCAGAATGCCAAAAAGAAAACAAAATCAGAGCATAGTTTTTATATTTAAAGAAATATTGGAGATGGATGAGGATAGGAACACATTTTTGTCCCCAGCTGACGTTGTTCGGAGATGTAGCTCCATTAAATTGGAAGTTATGCATACCTCTCTCAGGCCACTGGTACTCTCTTTAACAATTACTACGTCTCAAAGAGAATGAACGCACCCCTCACTTTGCGTACCAACCACGTGGTAATTTTCATTTTCTTTCAATTTACTGTTCAGTAAAATTCTCTTAATTACTTAGGCAACTCTATTCTTTGTTTCATGCAAACTGCGGTTCAAGTCCTTTCATTGTCAGTGGATTAGTCTGGAATAGCTCACCGGTGACAACCCATTTCTCTCGCTTATAGATCCTTGTCCATCCAGGGGAATTACCCTTAGCCTAGCATTTTCTGAGAGTGCCTGGAACAGTTTGGACAAACTGTCATCAGAATACAATTGAATAAAATTTCTGGTTTCCTTGCCTTTGTCTTGGCCCTTTCTCTCTCACACGCTCTCTGAACAGTGTTTGTAGAAAGGATGCTCCCTCCACAGGGAGGATTTGCCTGCCCTGCTGCATAACAAGGTGCCATGCATACAGCTGCATGTCGTAGCTTCGCAATAGCTTCTGTGGTTCTGGAAAAAGCTGGTATCAAACAGTGTGTAGAGGATGACGGTGTTTGATTTATAGCCACCTTAATGTTACCTGTCCATGGGTTCTGGAGGTTTCTTGTTCTGATGTACTGGAGGAAAAAAACCACAGGAATCCTGTCTTTGAAAATTATTCATTTAACAGAGGAGTAATACCTAGAGCTTTAGAGCTTTGCCACTTTTTTTTCTACAAAAGTGACTAATTCAGTAGATCCATTTAATTCTTCACCTATGATTTTTCCTTTAAAAACATGAAAGCATTTTGAATGTCCTTTTTTTGTCCTTTTTTTTTTTTTTTTTTTTTTGACTGGCACAGCCATATTTTCATTCTAATACATTTTAAAGCTGACAGTAATGAACTTTATCCCTGACTTCCCTAACAGTTTAATAGTTATTTTCTTTCTTTTCTCTCTCATTTCAAGGGCAGAAAGCTTACTTTGTAAGAACAAACTGCTGTGTCTAAAACTTACCATCCCTTGAGAATTTAGATAGTTTTGAAAAATGCGAGGTTTGTTTCCGTTATTGTCACATCTCCTGATAAATGTAATCTGGATAAGTCTCAGATGAGAATCTGTATTTTGGATGTTTCATACAAACCAAGCCTCTTCTCAGATCCTCTCCTGGCATCACAGAATCAAATTCTCATTTTTCAAGGAGCTGCTTCCACTGCTTTTTCTTGGGGTGGGGGGAAGGATAAGGAAGAGTAGATTGTTTTTCAGGACAAATATTATTTTCCTTCTCCTCACTTGTGAAAGCTTTTTATTCTGAAGAAAAATTTCCTGTCCTCCCTGCCTTCCTACTGGTATCTTAAAGTTCAGTCTTTGCCAGTTATCATGACTAGTCCTGTCAATTTTTTAACTTAAAATTAATAAGAAAAGATGAAGCCTACATGAGAGAGAATACCTCGCACCTTTCTATTCTGCGGTCCTCTTAGTCTAAGAATAACTATGTTGCCAAACAGGTGATTCAGAGGTTTCAGTGATCAGTCTTTAATTTGAGATTTGATTTATGAAGGGTATATAAATAAGAGGCATGAATTACATGTATTGATGCTGATAGTGAGAACATCATTAAAACATCTTATAAATGGTTATTTGCTATAGTAGCAATGTATAACCAGTTGCAATATATAACAATTTACTGCATCTTGAAGTGTCCAATCATTTCTAAAACTACATGTAAATGAAACCTTCATATAATATGAGATTGCCTCGGGGCAAGTGATTCCAGTTTACAAAGGACCAGACAATATCTTTCTATAGTACCATCCTATAATATCATGCTGAAGAAGAAAGATTGAGGATGTGTCTAGAAAGTCTTCACCTTCTCTTTGCTATCTATGTGGTCTTTTCAGCTCTCTTTCAGAAGAGAGCGTCTCACTACAGCTGTATTCCTTAAAGCACATAGGGAGCAAACACACCTTGAAAGTGCTGTTGATGGTGCTGCTTAAGGCATTAGTTCATGTGGATACATGTGCTCTTACAACCTTCTCTAGTGAATAAGCGTATGGTCAAAAATTCAATCACAGGAGGAACATGGCTTGGTAACAGTGGTTTCTGTCACAGGAACACGGATTAACGTGGGGCCTTATGGCTATAGGGCTTCCTGCTGTTCCTGCTTGCACAGTTCAAAATTTAGTTCCTGCTCCAGTGCAGCTCTGACTGTAAGAGCCAAAGAAGCTCCAAGACTGGTGATGGTCCAAGGAATTCTTCAGGTGGTAAAGGTCAGATATTAATTACCATTACTTACAGCTGGAAAGGTGATAATGCATTCAGTAGGAATTGCTGGGAAATAGACCCTTCATTTTCTTTGCAACATAGAATTAATACTTTTCCTTTGAATACCATTTCAGAGAATGCAAGGAAATTCTGACATGACCTCCCTCTCTCTAGCAAATTCCTGCTAAATGTCCTTTACCAAATTAACATTGAATTCCAGCAGCTGAGGAGGTTTGATCAATTTCAGCCACTTATTTTTAAGGTTGAGTTAATTGTTTTAGGGAGCTGATATTAATTGGATTCTTTGGGCTTAGTTTTAAGAATGAAATTTGGGACTATAGCAGCTTGTAAATGATTCTGTTGAATTTCATTATGAAAAAGATCCACCACTTCCTAATTGACTGGATATTAGTAAAACAACCTAAGAGAATTAGATTTGTGAAAGTACTCCCAGATGTTTTCACTGGTCACTGCCCTGTTTTTAATAGAAAATCAAGCATTTCAAACTGCTCAAGAATGAGAAACAAATGAGAATACAGAATTCCAATCTTCCATTCAGATGGATTCCTGAGACATATAATTGAAAGTGATTGGGATCAGTTTTAATAAACGATATTGGTTATGCCAGGGATATTTGCACAAGCTCCTGTGTGACACTTTGAGATGGCCTCGTTGCTGTTTGAAAACCCCCAAAGGCTAGACTAATTCTGAGAAACTTAGGAGTCAAGACCTGGTCCCTATCATATGGGAACCTTTTTCTTTCAGTTATAACAGAAAGAATCTCAGAGAAAAATAGGGCTGTTTTGATAGGGAAGATGTGCGGTCTAAAGCAAGCTTTCAGAGCGCAGATAACGCAGCTGATGAAGGCAGAATAACCGGTGAGGTGATTAGCTGCAGCTCAGCAGCTGAGGAGGAATACAGAGACTTTATTTGGTATTTGCAGGAGGTGATTTATGTTTTCACACCTGCTGTGTGGGACATGGGAAGGCCCATCAGAAGGTACTGCATCATGCTGAGAAACAATACATTTTTAGTTAGCTCCGTGGGGATCATCTTATAACATCAATGTGGATAAACAGTCTTTACTAGCTAAAGAACACCCTAACTAACATTTCACAAATCCATTTACTGTAACAAGTATGTAAATATAGCCCTGTCATGAATAGACAGACATTGGGAATTGCAACAAATCTGATATGGTTTTCTTTATTGTCAGCTGCAGAATCCTTTTTTTTTCTTTTTTTCTTTTTTTTAACCCATATTCATTGAAAATTATTTGCTGAAGAAGATTAGGTAGACTCAGACAATAATGCTTCTTACTTGCATTCCAATGGGAGAATTCCTGTCATGTGCTTTAAAGGCATTATATTAATTTAAAGATGGGATAGATAAGGCTCATAGAATAGGTATTTAAATTAAAAGGTTTATATTTTTGCACCATTATGGTTTAACAAATGACCTGTTCTCTATGTGTTTGGACAGCTAGTGTTTTGCATGCAAATAATTCAATCTTCTATATGAGATCCACAGCTAATGAGTTCAAAACAGTCTTGAATTAAATGCCCAGATAGCTGATATGTTTTGGGGGGTCCACTGTTACACCTGCAAAAACACCTTTGACAGCTTTGTGATGAAGAGTTCTGATGAATTATCTCTGACTTCATTGTCTGAATTACATGAGATCAAAATATGTCCGGAAGCAGGACTCAGAGTTCAGGTAAAATCAGTAAAATGCTAAGGTCAGAAAAGGATGATTATGACTGTTCTGTCTGATCTTTTCTATTAAGAATACTACTTCTGTTAAGTTTCAGTTTATATTCTGTGTAGGGACAATGAATACTTCCATAGAAGTGGCATATTACACTGTTTCTGAATGGCAAATCTAGCCCATCAAGACCCAAATAATAGATATGTGGTGTAATTAAGTATGTGTAGAATAAATTAACATGAAGAAACTGAACTGCGTGGAAGTTCGGTTCTGAAATGATAGTGCTTCCAGTCTGCAAAAGAGAAAGGGTTTCTTGGCAAATATTCAAATCCTTTCACTGTAAAATGACCATACAAATGCAATGTAACATCTTGGAATATTATAGACAAATGTTCAAGTGTAAAGAAGCTCCATTTATTGAGACAATAAAACATTTTTTTATGGTTGTTTCATTCTGGTTTTAACTGTAGCTCCCAGAATTATGGCCTCTGGTGACAAAATGGTTAGGGTGCTTTGCTTTGGATCCAGAAGTGCTGAGTCTGAGCCTTTTTCTGCAGAAGGGCTAACAGTTGGTCTCAGTCAGCCCAGCCGCAAGCCAGGAGATAGTCGTCCGGGCTAAGGACTCGGAGGCAGCTGGATGTGGTGCTAACTGCATAGGCCTCCTGTGTACTGCTGGCTACAAGAGACTGGCAAGCTCCATTTGTGCTAACCAGGTTTTGAAACTCCAGGCTTCTGCAGGTAAAACAGGGAGTTTCAACCTATAAAGAGTAGATGCTCTCGGGCAGGTTGAAATCTCCTGATGCTTAATGTCAGATAATCCAAATCTAGTGAGACATTTTCTTGCTAATAAAAATGCTGAAGATGTCGGCTATGTACCCTAACTCCTATGGGGGTGGATCGAGGAACATGATGCATGTAAGTGGAGAATTCATTAATGCTGTATATATACTAGTTATTAGTTAATGTGTAGTTATATTGGAGTACTTGGGCATTTACTTTTCTTGCATGATTTATTTAGCTTACTGGCAGAGCTGTTAGAAAATTAGCAACTGAATCCATACAATAGATCCAGATAAAGCAGCTGGTAAAACGGGACAACACCCAAGCTAATAGCTGTGACAATGCTAATTCCAGGCTTTGGATAAAGTTACCCAGTTGTTTTGCCAAGGCTGAGAGCTCAAATATCAAAAGGACACTAACAGTTAGGAAGTGATACTACAGGGAAAATGCGGGATTAGGTGGTTGCCAGGAATTATTAACAAGAAGAAATTGTTAAGCTTTGAAAAATTATCCTGCATATAAACTGGGGTTTGTTCATTTCTTTCTGAAGCTTTGTTGCTCCTTTTTTAAATAAAAATATAAGAAGATTATCTGAGCTCCCTGTTCACAAGTCACAGTTTCTGAGGGGAAATGTGGTCATAGCTGGCCAGGTGTGATGAGTTATCTTGGTTGGGAGCAGCTGATCATGAGGGAAGGGCATGACTCCAAGGAAAAGCTCCTGAAGGAAGTGGTCTTACACTTAGGGAAGATAGAAGAGTCCTGTGAGACCTGAAAATGTTTTCCTGCTACCACATCAGGATGTGAGCCACAACCACATCCCTCATGTGCACAATTCTCTCCCTTCTGCTCCTTGATTTCCAAGAGCAGGAAATCCTCACACAAGACCCAGAATACTGCTACAGTAGCCAGGTCCCTGACTCCAACAGTCGGGGGACAAGGACTGTGGGGCTCATCACTGTCCTGCAATCTAGACATAGCTTCACACACCAGAGTGACCAAAAGGTGCAAGATTCCTCTATCTTGCATAGAAGAAATAACCAAATCAGTATGTTTTTTTCTGAAAATGAAAATGTTTACTTTATTCTGCAGGTTTTCCATAGCATGAAATTTCAGCACAATCAAAAGTCAGAATTTAATTTAGGTTTAGTTTTCATTTAGTTTTCTGGTTTTGCCCATAACACACAGTGGCCTCAAAGTATCTGTAGACTACAGTTTCTGGAAATAAAACCTGTTAATTTATAATTATCCATAATAGTTTTAGTTGGCCATTCCTCCTATTTCCAAACAGGCTCTCCTATCTAGCTAACTGATTATTCAGGATCCATTTAGACATACAAATACATACTTATCTTTCAGGTAGGAACAAATTTACTGAATCTGTGTAATGTCACTTAGATACTCATTTGGGGTTAGGAACTAGAGGGGTGAGGTGCTTTATTCTCGGAAGTAAATGATGCGCTCATGCAGTGTAGCTCATTAGGCTGTCATTGTACATATACTCAGATAGCTGGATTGTTTAAAAACTAGGCTGAGCTGTAAATAAGGAACTAAATATTCAGATGCCTCATCTTCTCATGACAAAGCCTGTAATGAGAACTGGGAACAGCACAGCTTGAATCCATTCCTGCGACAATTACTAGGAGAGTAAGAAATGTCAGGAACAAAAACTTGCAGTTTTTAGTTTGTAATCATGACTGATGGAGGTCAGGTGCTGCAATGAGGTGTGTCCTCACCATCACAGAAATGTGTTTCAAAACAGATTTAAGAGACCTAACCCCGAAGTAGAAGCTGAATAAGTTTCAGTGCTGGCCTTCAAGGAGGATGATTACAGGTAGCATAGCATTGCAATCCTTAAGTCGTAGAGGAAAGCACTAGAATCAAATCAAGATATGATTACTTGTATGTCCTTCTGAGCAGAGGTGAAGGCCAACAGTAGGATAAAGAGAAGAAAATAAAGTAGATGAAAAAGTCATGGAGTGAATTACACTTTCTGGATTAAACAGTGAGTTTCTTTACTTTGTAAAATCCCTGCACAATCATGCACTGTTTGCTAATCCTTCTGCCTAAAAGTGAGTAAGTGGATCTGTCAGACAATTAGAATGAAATTGGTTTAATTTCCACATTTTCCAGTAACATTTATTATTGTTTCTATTACTAGATTTAAATTCCTGAGGTCAGTGCTCTCTCACTTCTTTTCCTTGTTTATACATGTAGATTTTTTATTTAAGTTACAATAAGTTATTTCTCCCTAGCTGCTAAAGTAGATGCTAGATCAGAAATGATAATGAGTAAGATTGCAAAAATACTTTTTACTTATTTATTTATTTTTCTACTTGTCAATTCAGAAAGCTTGTGGATAGTTCTCTTTATTCACTCTCACTTCTTCTCTGTTCTCTACAAAGTAAAAGGAGATTTATTTGGTGGAGTACTAGCAATGTTCCAAAGCTTCAGGGTGTGAGAGTGGAATAGGGCCATAATGCTATTTATGACAAAGAAGAAGAAAGAGCAATAAAAGAAGGAACTAGAAGTATTGTGGTATCTTAAAAAACTAGAGATTTTCTGAGCATCTGTGTAGAGGTGTTAGTGAACAGTGATGTGTCAGTTTGAAGAAAATGTGTCTCTTTTTAATTAAAAAGCATGATTGTTGTTTATGAGAAAGAAAAAGAAGTATTCATTCAATCAAATTTTAACTGCAGTGCTGTGAGCTGCTGTCTGGAGGTAGGAACTGGTAGCTATATAGGCAATTAAGTCTGTAAAGGGAGCAGTTTTATATATGTTTCCATCAGTATGAGCAGCTTAAAAACTGCTCCTTCTCTAGTTGCTGGCCCAACTGCTTTGGGGCTTTGATGTTCTGGGCCAGGCTTAAAGTAACCTATGAAAGAAACATTATGTGACTTACCACATATCCCCACAAATTGGTGTGCTGGTGCAGCTGGCAAGGGAGAGTGCTTAAGTTATAATTGTGCATGTAACAAAATACGTGTGATGCTCAGAAACCAGCTGTGGTCAGTTGCCTAGTGTAGCCTTAACTATGAAGTGGTCTGTTTGCCTCCATTGCTCTACTTGATCTTGACACCAGCTTGGAAGATAAGTACTGCGACAGATACTATCACCGCTTCAAAAAGGAAATCTGTGACAAAATGCCCGCTCCTTGTAGATGTAATAGGGTTTTTTTTATCCAAGGGCTGTCCCATATCTACTATGACCAACTCTGCCTCAGGCAGAAGCAACCTGTCAGGTGAGGAATGCTCATGAGAACGTAAATGCACCACAACCTGTCAAGAAGAACAACCTTTAACTGTAGGATTTTTCCCCTGGAAGTTCTTCACGAGGAAGATCAGGAGTCAGCAGTAGGAGCTCGTGCTGGGAAAGGAGCCGCGCTCTGATGAAGAGTATTTCTCAGCAACTGCCTTTCCCTGTTAGGGTCTCTCCCAACACAGCAAACCTCTTGCCTGTGTCCTGTACGCTAGTTTCTGATAAACTGCCCTGATCGTGTTTAGTGATTCTGCCCTGGAAAAGGTGAAAGGTCCTAGCCATTACTTCCTACCTCTCCCACACTCCCATCAAGCCTCTTCTTTTCAAAAGCGGTGTCTCTATCTTCTCTCTGACTTTTAAACAATCTAGATGATTACTTAAAGTTATACCAACAAGTGGTTGTCTGTGCTATCTCCACATGGGAGCACAATTCAATTGGACCTCACAGAATCTTGTGTGTTTTTGGGGCCCATACTTCCCATCAGTGTCATTAGAGAAGGATTTGGGATCACTTTAAACAAACAAGAATTTATAAAAGAGATTCCTCACTTTGCAGAGCAACTGTTATTTTCCCATCCTGTGATTGAGTATGAATACCTCTCAGGCAGCAAGTACAGCTTAGAGTAAAATGAAGATGAACATTATTGTCTTGTTCAAATAAATACCTAAGCTCTTATTAAGAGAGAAAGTATCCTCAAGATCCTAGACTGGTATGCATTTACATTTTAGATTCTTATTCTCCAAACTATCTTGTTCTTTTTCCAAAAATCTTTCTTCAATAGTTTTTCTGATGTTCATTATATGTTTAAAATTGAAATCCTGAGAATAACTACAATAATTTCCATTTTGAATTCTTTATATGTTCCTGCCTTTATATGTTCCTTAAGTAGCTAGAAAATACATATTTTTCTTTGTTTGTTACTGGATGACTATTCTGATCCTCCAACTGTAGAGCAAATCTGCTCTGTAACTGTGGATAAATCTCTATGTTTGTTTAGGGGTGGTTGGTGGGATTAGAGGGCTTCTAGTTTTTTGAGCTTTTTTTTTTTTTTTTTTCTTTTCTTGGTAGAGTTGTTCTGTGTCATGCTATTGTAGTTTTGAAATCAAACTCACTGTTAGGTTTGGTTTTAGTGAGTTCTGTCTGTCTCGTAATATTATACTATTACAAGTAAGGTTGTTTTTCTGTCACTGAGAGTGGTGAACTCATCTTGTCAAATCTCATGTAGGCCAAATCAATGAAGTTACCAGGTCTGAATTTAGGGCAGTTGCCTATATTTAAGCTGAAGGAGAGCTCTCATTTTGCAGCTTACTCATGCTGATAGTAAATCAAATCACTTTAATTCTTGTGGTTTTTATTATCTCTTCTAAATAAATTTATAGGAAACTATTAAGGAGTTTTTGTAGCACTCTTGGCTTTCCCGCTATAGCTCACTGTTGACTTTTACCTGTGTGGCAAATGTTATTAGAAAAGTCAAGGTCCTTTAACCTTGCAGTCTCTGATAGCTAGATCGATTGTTGCTTGGACAGAATACAACTTTGTTTTACTCCCGACAGGAAGCTGAACTACCTGGAGTTATTTTTGTCCTCTTTGGCTCTAACATAATTTTCTTTTCCTTTGTACAAGCCACATATTTCTTATCAGGCAAGCAGACATATGATAAGGGTACATTCCCAAGTTGCGTAAAAAGAAATGACACTTTTTGCCAATCAAAACTAGATCCATCAATAGTACAGAAAGAAAATGGGAGATATAGTCAAAAAATCTCTAGCAAATCCTTATCATCCTTTAAGACCCCTAAAACTTTCTTATAAAATGAGGAAGCTGCAGAGATTAAGTTTTCACAACATAAAATCTGCAGGGCTTAGTTTCAGATCATTTTAAGTCATATGTATATGTTAGTCAAATTATACTTCTAGGAGCTGACCACAGCAGAGATTTGTTGTGTGTTAATTTCTACTTGCTGTCTCCTTTATATTCTGTCATTGCCCATCACTAACTCCCCGTTTTCTGATAGACATACTTTATGGCTCTTAAATAATGTTAAATCCTACTAAGATCTGTGATATATTCCCCTTGCATTTTTTTCCTCTTTTTTCTTTTCCTTTTTTTTTTTTTTTTTTCTTTCCAGTGTAGGGAGGTGGCTTTGCCAATCTCCAGAACTTGGAGCAATCCAGATGATTTCAGCTATCTGAAAGCTCAGAGCACTGTAGTCTACAGGTTGTCCCACACCACATATTTAGAGTTTGCATGTATCTCTTCATTTCCACTGTAAAAATGTATTATTTAGAATTCTCTTACTCTTTTCTTTCCTATTTCAATCCACTATTTTCTGGTTATTTCAGTACTCTCATTCTTTTCTTACCGATCTAACTAAACTTTTACTTGAGTGCTTTACTTTGTTCAAGTGCTGTGTATTTCTCATCACTCTTCAATATCACTCATTCTTCAACTTCTTTTCTCACCTCCTTTTCTGTTTTCTCCAGCTCAGTTCCACTTATGACATATCATCAGACTTAGTCCTTTTCTACCATGTCTGTGTGTCAAATCAATGAGTAACTGCCTCCAATTTTGTTGAAACTCTATGTATTTTGGCACTTATTACAAGTCCATGGAAAAAATTACCTAGCATAAAATGCTTAAACTAACAACATCAAGGGTAAATATGATAACCAAATGGCCTACTCATGGGTAATTCCTGTTCCCTGAATCCAATATCTGTATTATATCATTGGTTTTATGAGTGGAAGGGGGAGGGAAATACAAAGTGAGCAATCCCATGTGTTTGTAATACATCAAGAAGCTCATGGTTTTATTATTATTGTTAATTTTATTCCAGCTCTGTGGGGTCAGTCAGACATGAAACAGTGGCTTGAACCTGTGGCAGTTTCCTAGAGAACTCAGAAAGACTAGGAAAACAGTAAGAAACACGAGATGTTCTCCAGAACACAGGAAATATCATATGCTTGGGAATTTGTTTAAATAAATGAAGAGTTTATTCATCCTCAGAATACCATTTATGTGACTCCAATACAGATATAGACCCTGCTATTTCAGAAGCATGTGATATCAGCGGTTGAGGGTACGAGCCTGTGGGGGTGCACTTAGAAGAAAAAATAGGCTGAATTATGCTTATTTTCTTGTATTGGGTAAATAGGAATGCCTAACATAATCAGGAAGGGTTTTTAAATCTGTTGTAGCTGTGGGTTTTTTTGGTCCTGAATAGCTTTCATCCTCTTTATGATAAGGCGAGGAGGGGGTCAGCCGGAGAAGACTTGCACCTTTGATCCATCTCAACAGAGGTATTTCAGAGAGGGGAGACGGAGCAGCGCAGCGGAGCATCATTATGCTCGTTCCCCAAGACAGAGAGGCCATTAGTGGTCCTGTGTCAGTGCTACAAGCAGCGGCAGCAGAGAGTGAGGTTTGCACTTTTTCTGGGGAGCCGCTCGCTAGCGCTGCAGTAACAGGGGAACTCGGTCCCGTGGCTCCAGGAGCTGAAGCCTCCCGTGTTTAAAGGTTCAGTTTAGTATCTTGCTGCTTTGTGTAAAGATTTGTTTTCCTTACATATTTAATCAGGCATAACTTGTTATGCTTTATTCTGCTAGTGCATAGTCATATTAGCTTTTGAAGTCCTGTGCCAGGAAAAACAATATCAGGTTTATCATTGTGCTTGGAGGACAAAAATAGCTGCACATATCGAAACTGCCAACAACTGATCGAGAGCACCTCGGGGTCAGGATAACTAACTCTCAACAGCTGTTGAAACACTCTCCACATGTGTACTAGCAGTATGCCAAAATACCAAACATCATGCGGGAATGCCAATAAACAGGGTTACCTGTCAGCTTTTCAATTTTTTTTTTTTATGTATATGCTGGCCTTTGTCCTCTGTTTTCTACCAGAAGATTCTTGTCAGGTGCATACTCTCAAACAGACCGTGTATGGGACCTGAGTGAAAAAATAATTTCCAAATATTTCATTTGTTACAGCAGACTAATTGTGTGGCATAACTTTCTATTACTTCCCCTTCAGTTACAGAATAGGCAACTGGGTACCATGACGGTGTGTGCTGATGGGTACAACCTAATGATGTCATAAACTATTTTTTCCCTGTAGTGATAAAGTGATGTTTAGGATAAACGGAAAAGCTGAGAACTAGGAGCAATTAGAGAAAGAAGAATATGCTTTAGTTTTTAATCTAAAGCAATACGATTGGAAACAGAATATTCAAAAAGTACTTTCATTTCCATGTGGGCAGAATAAGAACTCGCTGTTAACTGTGCTGGCACAGTTCTGGGTACAAATGACCATTTCTGCCTCTGGAAAAGTCTTCCACAAAATAAATAAGCAAGAACTTGAAGAAAAATGTTGTCTTATACTATATATAGTGCTACATTTATAACTATGCTATTAACCATTGCAGTCCTTTTCATCAGAATGATACAGAAATGAATTTTAAAGGAATTTGGGTTTATAGAGGAAAGCAGGCAAAAGAACAATAGAAATTGCTATACCTCAGGCCAGGTTATATGATTGTTACAGTTTCAAAGGGAACATTATTATTATCTAAATTGGACTGTCTAGCCTTCGAAGAAAAAAAAGGGAAGCACTATAAAATATTGTGGCAACAACTTTGCAGTAGAGCCTTAGAAATGAAATATACTCGATCATTTCATACATGACTTGCAACCCTCCCTACCTGTGGCAGAAAGAGAAAAATAGCATTCAGAAAAGTGTTTTCCTCTTCCAAAGATCCTAAAGAGTGTGGGGTAGTGGTGGGTTTTTCTTTCTTTTCTTTTCTTTTATTTTTTTTTTTTCCTTCTCTCTAGGTAGCCTTGAAAGTTAACTCTTTCTCCCTCCTGTTCTCAGAATTCACTTTCTTGTAAATTGTTTCTTGGCTTTGTCCTCTAAATTCACTTTATCCTCTCACTCCCTCTCTTCACTACTGAAGTCTATGTTGCAGACAGTAGTGCCACTCTCGTGACCCTTAGAGCTGGGTCATGTGGTGACAAAAAAATAGCTTCTTTTTGACCCTATTTCTCTTACTCTGTGTCTCTTCTGTGACATCCTATCTGCACTGGCTTTGTTTTTTTACTGATGTTTGTTTTCTGAAGCTGACAAGTGTTAAGGCGTGAACCTTGCATGCTTGAGTTGAAGTCTGTCTTCTAGTTGAAAAACATCCTGAAATGCCAGAAGGGTAAACTTTGCTGTTCTCTGCTGTTCGGGGATGGTGTTCTATGATGTTTTGTGTAAAATATAAAGATTTTTTTCTTTTGTTAAAATACTATATATACATATTTATGCACACATGGATATGCACATTCATGTGCACACATGCACATAAATATTACATAAAGCACAGCTATGAAATCATAATGTGAACGTGTACATGTGAACATGCACAGAAGTACTGCAAAAAACCTGCCTTGAATCTGGGCGTCAAACACCATGAAACAAATTTCTCCGCTCATTCAATTCTTAGAGCCAGTGAGTGCATGTATTACTTAATGGTACGTAGTATTTTGTAAGACTTTCAGAGATCCACAAGCAGTTGAATCTTCATGTTCTTATATTAATCTGACCTTTAAGGCCACAAATCCTTAGCTCAGTCGTGTCTGTTCTCGAGGAGACAGACATTGTCTGCAGGGAGTTGGTGACAAGCACTTTATCAGGGCTTAAATGGATTTTTTTCCTCCTTACGTGCCAGGATTCGGTACCCCTTTCGTATCGTGCTCTGCTGAAGCGATTGCTCTATGTGAACCTGAGAGAATTTTGGGGCGGAATACTTCACCCAGTGACATGAGGAAATCGGCATCTGAAATAGAGTAACACAAAGAGGAGATTTTTACATAAGGAGATTGTGTTTCCTTGGTAATTAAACATTTGATATAAAGATTTTCATTGTTATTCTTCAGTATGTAGTATTGACACCGGTGCTAAACTTCTTTCTCCATTAGTATATCTCACAGGACTGTTGAAAGTTGTCAGTCAGCAAAATAGGCAAAGATAAAGCAGAAAAAAATGCTAAGGATTATCTTTTATCACTACTACAGGGCTGCATCACTAGAATCAAACAAAATCGGTATGATCAAGCTCTCAGATCTGTGCAATAAAAGAAAACATACCGCCGCAGGAAGAGCTACGCACGAACAATGTGTTCCCTCTGCCTGTGGGTATCTACTCTATTTGGCCGCTTCCTGAGGACTCCAAGCAACAGTCGGGTTTGGCAATGTACCACGTCGTCAGTGGCTTCTTTTGCAACTTTTGCCTTGGTGATCGAGACTAGCAGGCACAGGAAGGCGCTAGGCTTCGGCTAGCGGGTTACGGACTGTGATCTGCGGTGAAGGCGACGGCTCCGTAACTAGGCTGAGCAAGACCCTGAGGAAGCTACGGTCTGCCACAGAGTTAAACCTTGGCTTGGCCTTCAGAGTACGTACTTCAAATGAAGCCAGATTCAAAGCAAATGACAGAAGGCAAAAATCTACAATGGTTAAGACTGTCTCATGTACTTTTCCTAAATTCTGCTTAGTTTATACATGTTAACATATCTTCAAGCTCTAAATCAGAATAATAGTGATATTATCTTATGATTTGTATCAGCATAGGGAAACAGTATCAATGAAGACTGTATTACACCCCATCAGAAAGTAAAGCATATCAAAAATAATAACACAAACAAGAATATCAATAAAGTTTCAAGTTTCTGGTTGATACGTGGCATGCACAAGCAGCTGGAGATCATAGTAAATGACAAAGTTAGGTGCCTTTGTGGTTTTAATTACAAAGGTAAATCAATGAGCAAAGATAACTTCCTTGATGTCTGTTTACTTGATAGGCATTTGCGCACAATTGTAAACTATTTTTTTCTTAAAATGACTTATGAAGTTTATACTGTGCTTTTCCAGTTTTCATTTAAAACTTAAAAACAACCCTTAAAGTAACCTAGAAGTCAGCTCCATGGAAAGAATAACCTAGAGAAAGAGAGGAAATAAGCTTTTGAGAAGGGCATTAGAAAAAGACCAAACTATAGCTTTCAAATATGGAGTTTTATTTATAAACTTTTATTTGCTAATTATTTATCTGTTTTATGACCATTAGGATCCACATGTGCTGAGCCCTTCACAAAAGTAAATAAAAGCAGTGTTTCAAAAGAATGTTGCTTTTGTATTACAAAAACAGATAGAATATTATAACAAGTGCCAGTACAGTTTCTCAAAAATAATACATAAAAACTTTGACTATACATGCACTGAGAAAGATGGAACAAAGATCAATGTGATGTTCAGGTAATTTCTTAAGAAAGTTCATTTTAAAACATGTAAAAAGACTTGAACTATAAAGGAAAAAGCCTTATGTAGGTCAAACAAACAAAAATAGTGCTAGCTTTTCTCTCTGACTTTCTGATTTTGTTTTTAAGTCTGCTGCAGGTACTTTTGTTTACTATAATACATATTCAGCCCTCCTGTGTGTTTGCAGCTGTGTGTTCAGATCTGTTGTTATGGGCACAAATATTATTGACTGACACAGGGTCTAGATGTTTGCTCTGTGATCTACTAGGTATCTCGTACAGGCACTCCACTTAAATGTGCAAGTGCCTGTCTGCACATAGCTATGCAGACCCAGCTCTGCAAACCCAATGATACGGCACAAAGCACACTTAGAGTATACCTGTACTGACTGGCAGGTTTCATCTTTGTTCATAAAAACTGTCACTAACTTCACTAGATTTTATTATTATTATTATTATTGTGCCCATCTCATTTGACCCTTATTTTTATTCATATTTTTATTCATATTTTCATTCATATATATGTATATACAAAACATAAATCAATTTTGCATTATCAGTGAGTAGTTCAGCATGTCTATTGATAGTGGTAAGTAAGGCCAAATTAGAGTAGAAGCTGGTTTTGCTACCTTTTTATTGGCCTGCAATCACTTTGGTAAGATGTTGAAAGCTGGTTCTCTAATTAGTTTAGCAAGAGCTTAATTTCCTCCTCAAAATTTTAAAACATTGAAACCTTTATGACATGACATGATAGTACTATTAAGCTACATGTTAGTACTAGAATAATAAAAATAATACAGCAAAAAGCTAAAATTTTTAAGCTAAAAATTAATCTTAACATGACTTAAAGCATTTTTCTGAGCTGAAACTTCCAGAAGAGAAGTCTATCTGTATTTCTGCACTGTGAATTCCATTACGTCTATATGATTTTATGAAGGAAAATCAGTTACCCAAATACACTTATCATTTTACTGATTTCAGCCTGGGTTTATTAATTTTGATCAGCTCAAAAAAAAAAAAATCAAGATTTGATCTTATCTTCATCTAGATCTTCATGTAAAGAAGTCATACTAATGAACTCCAAAAAATTTTGGAATAATTCCAAATTGGAATTTGGAAATAATTTGGAATAATTCCCAAGAATTTTGGCTAATCAGAGCTGAATCTCTTGATCATTTTGGGATATTGCTTATTTGCAGCCTTTTTCACTAAAATTAACAGACAGAGGGTCAGACTTGAAATAATCTACACTTTAATATAATCTATCATAGCTTTGATTAAAAAATTGTAAAATAAAAATGAACTTTTTCTCATTTTTAGATTTAGTCTCTCCCCTTTTACAAGTGTCCTCAGCTGTAGTGAGCTTGTGTTTCCAGACCCTGTCAAGTAGTAGTATGAAATTGGACATCACCTAAAAGCATATATTTGTTATTAATGGTCTCAGTCTTTCCTGACCTTGAAATATATTCATGTTGTTTGATCTGCACAAGGTCTTTAACCTCTTAATTACCTGAAAAGTAATGTTCCCATTCTTTTTGTAGGTAAATGAATTTGAAATTATTAACTTGTCAGAGGATGAACTAGCACAGTAAACATCTTTTGTTATATACACTGGGTAAGATTGCTTTTTAATTAAAACGACACTTATGGTGATACTCATTAGAAAGTGAAGTGAAATGCAGTCACCTCTGAGCTTTTCTTGTGATGTTGACAGTTTAATAACCATTTGTTGCTAAATGTTTTCTAATACTCTGACATTTCTGAGCAGCTCTATGATTTTAAGGCACTTACTCTGTCACTGCTGTGTAAAGATACAATAAAGAAATCATCTGTCTATTTGTAATTGTTGTGGCAAAGTGCTAATATGTGGATTAGATTTAAAATGTGCAAAGGGGGGAAGGGTATATGTCTGTTTATTCACTTTATTTAGAAGTATTTTTGTAGCCCTCATCTCCGTAGAAGCTGAGTGCCGAAGTTGCTATGCTTTTGTACATATGATGTGCTTGTGCCTTTTAAATAATAAAGTGCTTTAACAGTTTTTAAAAAGCATTTCAGAAAAAAAAAAAAAGCAGCAATCTGGATGTGATTTGCTTTCAGGTAACATCTCAAGATGCAAGGTTTTATGAGCTGCTGTTTTCAGCAGACTTCTCCTTGTTTTTGCTCTTCAAAGTCATGGTCACTCAGGTTAAAATATTTAAAAAGAAGGAAATAATTTCTGCTCAATTTTTTTCTAAAGAAATTAATATACTTTTGTATTTCTGCCTTATTATTTATCCTTCCTGTTCCTTACACTGGGCATTTTTCTGCATGGACAGCCAAATACAGCTTCCAGCACAAAAGAGAAGAAATTCTTAGGGCTTTAGCGACAAAACTAGCCACCCAGTCATG
Organism: Dromaius novaehollandiae; assembly: GCF_036370855.1. Lineage (NCBI taxonomy): Eukaryota > Metazoa > Chordata > Aves > Casuariiformes > Dromaiidae > Dromaius > Dromaius novaehollandiae. The sequence continues at coordinate 45,804,760 of NC_088132.1, forward strand.
TCACTAATGAATAAGTATCTTAAAATGATGCACCTAGCCATAAAATTAGTTTGTCCACACCTATGGAGATGATTAAACTACTCCACTCATCGACTGATACAAAATTGTTTGGTTTTGGTGGACTGGTTGTTAAAACATTGCGAACCTGGTCTAAACTTGCCATAGGCTGAGCTTCTTACTTGTGCTCCAGGTTAATGGGTATCAGATAAGAATCTGATTTGGTCATGAGACTGATAAAATTTTTCAGTCTAAGATAATTTTCTTTTCTTTTAAGGGCTGTCAGATGTGTTTTTCAGCCTTGAGAGCCTCTATGAAAAGGAAGAAATGCATTTTTAAAAATTGTTGTGTTACTAGACTGCTGCTTATTCTGCTCATAGCTATTACCATGAAACTTTAGTGAAATCAGTAGAAATTCACTCATAAATAACAGCAGAGTTTGGTTTACTAAATCTTCCAAGTAGCTCAATCCCTGAATGCCCATTTTTCATTTTGCCCTTTTCTGCAGTGTTAAGCTAGCCCAAGTAAAACAAAAATCATCAGTGACAATGACAATAACTGAAGTAGGTGTCACTAATGTAAGGTTTTACTGTGTAACATTTGTCAGGAGAGAAAGCAAAATATCTTTATTTCCAAACACTCACTTCAGTCTCTGGGAAATATCTACTTCAAATTTTTTGTGTTAAACTTTATAATATCGTGCTATCATCCTGTTTGCATAATAAATAAGTTGGTTCTTCAAGTTTCAATAGCCTCTTTTTAGGCCTGTTGTCAGTAGAGGAAGTACTTACATCCTTACAATGCATTTTCTTCCCTTTCTCAGAACATGCCTGTGGGGAATTTCAGCATTGATCTCTTAATAGCCCACTAAATGTAATGTTCCCATTAATTCAAACATGAAAAAGGTCATCTTCTGTATGTTTAATATACAAGACTATTCTTACCATTGCCTGTTTGCAGGAAAGGTGAAAAGAAATGGTATGGTATCTACCAATGTGTCACGTTAATGACATTTGAAGAGGTGGCTTTAGCAGAGTGAGCAGTATCAAGATAACATTAACCATGTTGATGGTTAAGCAGAAAACTGCTTGAGATTCACGAGCTGACCTTAATACACAGAAATGAGTAAGTGTGCTGCAGCCCAAAGGACAGCCAGAACATTGGGTTCCAACCAGCTGTGCAAGCAGGTACTCCAAGAAGGGTCTCGCCTGCTTTAGAAAGTAACTTCTATTAAAAATATCTCTTTTTCTGAAATTGAACCAGTGAAGTGATAGAGGCCTTTAGGTTACCAGGGCTTTTAAATTCACTGTAATAAATGGAAGCAGTCTTCATCTGAAGTTGTGTGATAGTCTGTGATTGCTTGTGTAAGTTGGGTTGATGGTGTCACTCTCATTCTTAATAGAGAAGTGTCCACTTCACAAGCACAATATAACAGACAGCTGGTGCTTAGTGTCAGTCTCATTAAAAATACTAAAGACTGAATGGACTTGAAAGTGATCTACCTGACCCTGCTTGCTCCAAAAGCTAGTTCCTCCAAGTTTTGGCTGATACATGTTGGCAGAGCAATTCTATGTCTTCCCCTGGCTCCACAGACAAATCAATATCTTCAGTCTTTTTCGCTGTCTATCCAGCAAATTTAATAAGCATTTTATTTTCACCTTTTTGGAAAACTAAAATAATATTGGCCTGCACCACACTCTGCATATTGAAACTTTTAGTTTTATGCACAAGTAAGAGTAAGTTGTATCATGCAGAAATAAATGTACAAAATCAGCTCACTATCCCCTCAAAGGATGTGTGAACTATCCTGTGTAGCTTTCAGCTAGTTTTATCTACACTTCCATGTTTTAATATCTCTTTTCTACTTCAGCCCAGTCCAGAATTAAAATAAATACTGTTATATCCAGAACAGCCCTTTCCTGCTTCCCTAAATTAGTATTCCTCTTTCCATTCTTTAAATTGCTATAGGGAGTGGTTTTATGTTCTCCCTCTTTCACATGAGTTTTGAAGTGTCAGTACTGGGCTTATCTAAACCCTGACCAAATTAATTATATCACCTCACATGCCCTCCTCTCTCCTATTTTAAACATATGTATAAATACACACTGAATACATAAATATTTTATGCATGTATGTATAAATAATATACATTTTACAGTATGTATAAAACATGTACAATATATGTATGCCTCACAGCTGCTGTCTGGACCGTCAGGCTCCGAAATGCTACTGCTACCTCAGTTTTTTCATTAGAAGGTAGCCCCCCCCTCCACTTTAAAAAGAAAAAGCGTAAGGTAATTTGTGTGGTACATAATACTCCTGAAATTCTCTTTTATACTGCCTGAGACGTGTCCAAAGTATAGCGCATATTCAGTCACAGAAGAAGTTTGTAAAGGCAGAAAAAAAGGTCTACTTTCTGTCTGCAGGCACAAAATGCATTATTCTGAGCCTCAAAAATCAGATGCCATTATATATATGTCTTCAGTATTCAGTAATACAGTATTCAGAAAACTAAATTTTCTCTGACTTGGCACAGTTGCAAACTAGGCAGGTATAACTCCTGTCCTCTCACTCTAGTCTTTTCTCCCTTCTTAAGCTCTTTTCCGATTCTGGGAGGAGGACAGAAGCAGAGAATAGTTGCCAGTGACAAAGGAATGAAGGTCATGAGGAACCTTGATTCTGTTATTTCATCCTTTCTCAATGTGCAGCATAACTCAGTGTATGCTTAGAGACATTGTCTAATAAAAAAATTAGTTTCTGTCACAAATTCAGATTAAGGGAAGGAAAAGAATTGTAATCCAGCAAGCAAGATAATTCTCCAGTTTGTTTTTGATTAAAAAATGCTGAAATCTTGATTGTAAATCTACCTTACTGATGATGCAGTACTATAAAATGATGTTGTTTGCATGCTATAGCTTTATATAGCACTACAATATCTTAATGTAATAATTTTGTTATACAAGACAAAAAAAAGTATTCTAATGTTCATCCTTAAAGAGAATAGTCTGAAGGCCAGAAGCAACCATGGGCAAAAATAAGCTAAGGCTGCTTGCAGAAAAAGAGGCATGAGGAAGCTCTTTTCAGGAAATGAGAGAACTAAATAAAACCAGTATTACTAACAGAATTAAATCAAACCTGAGCTACAGTTTACATTTAAGATTGTAGTCTAAATGCCTTTTAAAAGGTCTAAATTTAATCTGCAACTTTGTTAAGATGGTGATGTGAATGTATCTGTCACTTGATAGTGTCTTTGAAAAACTGTGAATAATCCTTATTTCCTGCTTCTGCATCAAAGAAACAGAGGGAATGATCAGAATTCCAAGTTTTCTTTGTCAGAAATGTCCTCTCCAATATGAGGGGGAAATAAAGCTTTTAACAGGTGTAATATAAAGCTTCCAACTACTCAAACCCTGAGAAAACGTGTAGTCAAAGTAGGGGTTAGTAGAGAAGAATAGTGATTGAGTAAGATTTAAGTTAAGCAAGCAAGCAAATAAGAAACAGATTTTGTCTGCACTGTAATACCAAAATGCAACAGTTCATTTTCCAAATAACATTATGTGCATTTATTTATTTATTTGTCTTTCACAGAGAAGTAATGAAGTGCTCGGTAGATGTATTAGTATGCAGATTGTAATCAAAACATATAAATCCAGCTCTCTAGGATATATATCAGTATACCATCATCATCAATAAGTGTGGTAGAGTATACGTATAAAGGGGGAGAGAGGGCAAATTCTTTGGAGACTGATCAAGCAAGCAAGCCTGGGAGATATGAGGAGTAGACTATGAGAGGCAAATCGAAGGAGGAGTTTTGCAAATATATCTATGCAGACACAAACCATACTGCGAATTGTCTGTCTGGCTTTAAATCATGAAACACAGAGTCATTTTAGAAAGGGCAGAATAACAAATGCAAAAACATTGTAGGAATGCTGTTTGAATGTTGACTCCCTGCTTGCATTGTTCAGTGTTTTAATTGATCTGAAAAGCTTGATTATAGCCTCAAGTATCGAACAAATGATGAAGCACAGCTATTTTTATTTTGTAAGACTCTTGTATTGGTAGTAAGATCATTTTAAGCCTTCAGGTTTCCATGCCTTAGGACTAGACATTTAGTGACCATATGTCCCAGTTTGAGGGCTACATCCACAGGAAAAATACAAAATTGAGCTTCAGTAAATTCTCTGAAAATGTGTCATCTTTAAGCTTCAGCATTTAGGAGAAATGTTACCTGCGACAACCGATTAGTGCCTTGACCCTCAAAGCATTTCTCTCCTTGCTGCAGATTTAGCGCTATCGCCTGACTTTAAGACTTGAACTGCAAAGCAATTTTTAAAAGGGCAGGATAACAAATGTAAAAACATTGCTGGAATACTGCTGGAATGTTGACTCCCTGCTTGCATCGTTCAATGATTTAATTGATCTGAAAATCTTGATTTTAGCCTCAAGTTCTGAATAAATGGCAAAACAAACTACTGCTATTTTTTCAAATTCACCCATTGGCAGTAGCATTATGAAAATATCATTTTTGGCCTAGGTTTTAAAATTTGGCATGAGACTCAGACTGTCTACTTTAGGTGGCCAACTTGAGTTTTGCTAGCCTCTGTAAGGAGCTGGTCCCAACAGAGCAATTAGCATTCCTAGACTGCCTTACTGTCAGTATAAACATCTAAGCACATCAGAAAATTAATTCAATGTTTCTGCTGAGAAAACACTAGGCACACAATATCTAATATATCATCATCTTGAGTGATGTTTCTTCAAAATGTTTGCATCTAAGTATGGCGCATTTTAAAAAATTTACTGGAGCGAGGGTCTGTAGGTTTGCCCGGGTGCTGGGAGGAGCTCCCCAAAAGAGGGTATACAGTCACTGACGCCTGGGACAGGGACACCCGGAAGAATGTCTTGTTCTGTCTCTGCCCGGACTTAGATGCCCGCACTAAGGCTGTACATCAAGTCCCTCAGGCTTTTAACTCCGAGTCCTCTTCTGAGAGAAGCTGTCACCTTGACCCAGGGCCTTTTAAAAAGCTCCACTCCACAGGTATTTCCACCTATAGCATAATGTTAGAAAGCTCATTTTTGGGAAAGGAAACCTAGGCTGTCTTAATTTTCAAGGGGTTCGAAGTCACACCCTCAGAAAAGGCACCATCTAATAGATGGAAGGAAGGAAAAATCATTTTCATTCGTCCTGCACTATAAAAACAAATCTCATGGACTCCAAAACAAGGGGCTGCCTACTGTCTCTGAATCTTCAAAGCGATCCTGTTTCTACTCCAAGGATCTTCATTTTTTGCTTTTGTTGTCAAACTTCCTCCTTTTTTGTATTCTATGCTACACACTGGTTTAAAAAAATATTTTAAAAGCCCAAGGACAAAGGTAAAGAAAGGAATACAACTAAAACTGCACAACTGCATAGTTGGTAATCACTGAGAGGCTCAGAGGGACAGAAGAAGGTAGGCAGGGACTGACCAACAAAAGGAGACTTCTGAACATATTCACATCACTAAAACATTTTAGTCCACTCTAGCACAGCACAGCTTCAAAGGATGAAATAGAAAGGCCATGGAAACAAAGGCACAAAAGTAAATCAAACAAAAAAAAAGTAAAAACAAAGGCTATGGAAAAAGTAAGATGGAAAAAATTGTAAAACATTAAAAAATAGGCCAAGAAAATAGGCCTCAATTTCCTGACTCGCTTTGTCTTAAGTACATATATAATTGCTTTCTCATAATAGTCAGAAGTTCTGATATGGGACTGAGTGTGGGAACAGAAGAGATGCAGAGGTCACATTTCTCTTTTGGGGAGATGGGAAGGAGGTATCAACCAATTTTCCTAACTCTTTGCTGAACTTTTTCTCATACCTGTAAAGGAGAGAGATCCTAAGGGGGGGGGGGGGGGGGCAGTATAAATGTTTGTTTAAAACGCAGTAAAGAATCAGGGACAGAAGAAAATGATAGATGAGGATATAGGCAGTATTAATGGAATCTGGTTTTATAACCTAAAAATGTGGTCAGGCAACTTTAGGTTCATCTGCTAATGTATGATTCATATTTCCATTTTGCTATTTAGAATTATGACACCAACATCTCTGCAATTTTTGAGAGGCAGTTTATGCATTTACACTCTAATGTTTATGGGTCAATAAAAATGAAAAGGATTTTCATCAATATTACTTTCACTTTATTTGATTGTATTACTTCAGCAGCACCTTACAATTTTACAACTTAACAGGCTGAGCAATAAAATATGATACAGCAAGTGACACTTTAACATACTTTCATTTGCAGTTGCAAGTTTGAATGAGCTCCTTCTGAATGCTTTTTCAATGTTTTCTATCCAAAAAAAATCAAGTACATTTATAATATTTTAAGCATTGTTTTAGGTTTTCCTTTTTTTAAATTATTATGATGAGAAAACTCTTAACATGGGCTAGCTTATGTAAAGAAGTCTGGACAGCACCAACCTGCTCTAAAGTGCTGTAAATGACAGAACTATTTTTTTATTCTTGATTCTATTTATTCGTACACTTTCTACTCTTCTTCTGAGTGAGCTCTTTTACTTTGTTGTTATTGTAACTTGGAGAATAGCAAATAATTCCCATAGGTCCAGTAGTCAAGCCACGACCTGTACGTTGGCTAGCCAGGTGATAACAACTTACATTTCTACAGTTTCTTGCATCCCAAAGATATAGTCAGTACACACTTCTCCCATTCATATGTCATATTCTTGCAGGCTTCAAAGTAATTAAAAGCAGAAAAGTGACTCTATAAAAATGTCTGCAGATTCGTGCACTTAGAAAGCCTTCCCATTTGTTCCTGTTTTCTCTACTTCTTCACATGTCATCAAGAAAATATCAGCTATTTCAATTCCAGATCCTGCACTGTGGAAGTGATGATGGGGAATATGGGGGTGGGAAGGAAGAAATACTTGGGTCTAGGGAGTCATTTAATGCCTGAGTGACTGATAAAGAGATTCCAGATTGGAGGGGAGTGGGCTGGTTGCTATTCAGCTACTTAATTTCATGTCCTGTATAAATCGACAGTCTTCATGCAGAGCAATGAGCTATAAAATCACCAAAGTTATACCGCAATTAGCTTTTTCCACTGCTGATCTGCCTGATACTGAAGAAAGTTTATTTTCTTTTTCCAGTTTTATTCAAGCTCACAGATTCATGGAATACAGGTAGCAAAAGTGTATTAGACCATGTAGTCCTTCAGTTTTTCAAGGCAAAATTGTTTCCTACTGTATATTTACCAAGGCATTGCCCCAATAGATGTATAGTCTAGTCTCATTTTAAATATCCTAAGGGAAGTTATTCCATGGCCTAATAGATCTCGCTGTCAGGAAGCTTTTACGTGATGTTCGACTTGAGTTTTGCCTTTCTTAATCTTATCCCATTACTCAAGAGTGATGCACCCTAAACTAATGTAAATATTTCCTCTCTTTCCCAGCAGTTAAAGCCCTCCAGGAGTTGTGGGCTGTCATCATGTTTCTTTATTAGTTACTACTCACACACACTGTAGAGATAGCCTTGAAGTCTGACATTTTATTATAGAGCAAGGTATTAAAAGTACTAGCAAAGGTTCCACTCCAACTGCAGGCAGTAACTACTGCTATCCATACTGGTAATCAGTGCTCTCAGTGTAGACATCCAGTCTTCACCTCTTATAATACTTATAATTTCACAGAATACATTCCTTCAATTTGCCTTTCATATTTTATTGTTACTACATTTTTTTCATTCTTCTCATACATTATCCACAGTGAGACACAAGCTAAACAAGCCAAATGGCACAGTTACTGCTTCAGAGTTATTATAAACTAAAAAGATAAGTGACATATGAAAGAAGTCACAGGGAGAAAGGGCATTTACTGTACAATTTATGTTCTAAAGCAGTGTAATATAAACTGCCAAATAACTCCCAGCTTCACCTCTTAACACATTAACTCCCTCTCAGTTTCATGGGTGAAGTGGGAATTAAAGAATAAGTTAAACAAGAAGAACAATCTTATGATAGGTCAGGAAAGAAGTGCTATGTGCTTAAGATTAACTGTAGAACTGGTGACTGCGGCTAAAAATACTGACCTGAACTTCTGTAGTGTGGGCCAGGTGTTCAGAGACGTTCGCAGATTAGTAAGGCAGAATTGGGACGAGGTTTTGAGGCAACAAGGAGAAAATCAAATTTAAGGTGGCAAAAAATGCTGAAGGGACTTGTAAGGGTGACAGGCTTAGGAGAAGGAGCATCTTTTTTCTTATGGATTGAAGGGAAGTTTTCTGTTGGGAATACTGAACAAGAGGTATTCTCAGTAATCAGGATAGAAGAGGATGAGGTCTGAGATAAAGGTTTTGGCTGCATGGGAAAAACAGAAGACTTCTTTGATAAAATGCTATCCAGGAAGATTTTTCCTCTTTCTTTCTGATGTTTTTTAGTTTTCTATAACAAAGGAGTAAATAAAAATGAACTAGTGTTCCAGGAACGATTAACTCCAACTCGGAAAGAGAAGAGCCCCACCGCAGATGACAAAGGATCCTTTAGGAAGTGAGCCAGTGTCCATGAAGGCAACTTACATAAATTTTAGTTGACACTACATAAGGAATGGAAAAAAAGTTTCTTCTTTCTGTAAAATAATGCAATGACCTGCCTTTGTTTAAGCGGCCCAAAGCTTCAATGACCTTTCTTGCTGGCATAACCTTTTGCAGACGGATATCTACTTCTACTTTCCAATGACTTCCAGGTGCCTTTCAAAATGATTGTTTCCCCTTTCCATGAATACTTTTAGATTAATTTCTTGAGAAGTATTAAAAAGCATTTTTCTGAGCTAAATCTCTTTTACTGCACATTTCTAATCATTCTATAGCATCTGGTTTCCAATGGATACTAGTAGATCCTTCTAATCTAATATCATTTGTGATTTTCATTAAGATGTTGTTTACTCTCTCATTGAGATCTTCAATCAAAATGTTAGAGATGATTAAATGCTGCATCACTCCAATAACTTCCTCTTAGGATGTTGCTATTTATTAAACTTTTTGTTTACAGCTTTTTAGTATGTCTATAGTCCACACCAACTTAAATTTGATTCTGAAGGCTTTATCTGTTAGAAGTTTGTGTGGGTATGCGCTGTTGTTTTGGGGGGAGGGGTTCATGTGTTTTTTGCATCTGTTCCTGTAGCTTTTTTTTTTGTTTGGCTGATTGATAACTATTCTGTGTGCAAGAACCTTCAGTTCCCTTCGCTCTTTGCAAACAGTGGTAAAAGTCTGAGTAAAGTGGCAATTCAGATTAAGAGAAATATTTCATTTGCTTAGCATGGAGCAGGTTGTGGCTGATGCACATGTAGCTCCTGCTGTAAGGAGGAAACCTGCATGGCAAGAGACTGTAACGAGTTACCCAGCCGACTAAGCAGTGGTCGTGTGTGGCTATAACTACCTGACTATCTTTTCAGACAGGTGCCTTGGACTTCAGCTAACTCATACCTGACTCTTTATTTGATGTTTTCCTAAAGGTTTATATGCGTATCCTATATGCAAACATCTCTCTCACCTTGCTTGTGGCCTCTCTGCATCCCTGAACAAATGCATGCATGCATCTATATGTATAAGAAATTTATAAGGAGAGAGAGGAAGGGAGAGCAGGATAGCCACAGAGAGAGAGAGAGAGAGAGAGAGAGACCTTTTTGCAACATTTGAAACTACACTGGAGGCAACTAGAAAATAAATAGTAGATTTTACTTCATGGTGTTTGATTTGTGCATGGCCAGGTGAGTGAGTTCAAGGAAGCGCTGAGAGGCATACTGGGGAAGAAGCAACACGTTTTGCCCGCAGTTCAAACCAACCAAAAAGAGTCTAATGCTTTTAGCAAAAGACCAAACCAACTCCAATACACCTTCCTAACATTCAGGTTTAAATTAACTCAAACATGGTGCCAGACTTATATAGTAAGATGGGTTTTAAATTGGAGTTGATTCACATCCCAGTAATTCAGAAAGTAGGCAAAGAAATCTCAGTTCTTTTCTCTAGCAAACAGTTAGTCCTCCCCCCCCCCCCCCCCCGCCCCAGTATTTCCACGTTTCATTATTCTGTTTTAAAGAAGAAGATGTAGATGGGCTTTTGGACCATATGGTGTTGCTGTGCTCGCTCCTTTTCTCACTGATTTCCTGCATGCCTCAATCCTTTTTTAATTTTTCAGAAAACAGCACTGATATTTTTAGCTTAAAATTGAAGGAATGCACTTTGTGTGAACTCTTTTGCCTAAATCTCCATAGAGGAAGTTTTTTGTTCTTGTCTATGTATGCATGAGCTTAACTTGTATAAGCTTCCTATTCAGAATGCTAGCAACACTTTGGAAACCACCATTATGTTTCCAAACTCAGAATTACTTTTTTGATGGAAATGAACTAAAAAGAGAAAGAGAGGAACAAGTCTTCAATGTCTTTCCTCTGGAAGATGCAAAGCTCAGAAGTGAAGCTGAATGAATGCTTGTAAGACCATACCTGCTTATCTACAGCAGAAATCACTGTCCTTCAGCTGGGTTAGGTCCTGGCACTTCCAAGCAGCTCCTCATTAGGGATATGCTCAGTGAAACTTATCATTTTGCTTAAATACTTAAAACCACCAGTTCTGATTATGGAAAGGAAATGGAGTGGACAGAAAATACTCAGGAGATGTCCAAATTCTCCTCTGTGATTTTATCAGAGCAGAAGAGTTTGAACCAATGGTCATCTCAAAAGTCAGGCCATGAAACCCACACAGACCCAGCATATCCAGTATTTCTCTGTACCAGGGCCATTCCAACTCTGTACCTTTTGTTCAAGATTTCTCTAATTTCCCTGATAATTTGAATTCAGAACGAATAATCACAAGGGGAGAAATACAAAAATTAATACTAAGTTGAGTCATATTTTCCTTGTAATCGCTGGGTGTTGAAATGAGCATCTTCTCAATGGCCAGCCTATCCTATCCAGAATAAACAGCCTGTCACTGATTCTCTGCTAAAGCAGATGCCGGTTCTAATGTATTTCTGTTCTTTCCTATCCTAATTTCTCATAGCAGTGTATATTGCATTGTGGTCTCTTTCTGTGAATGACTTCCAGGTATAGCTTACCCCTTAGTGACAAAAACACTTCTGAAATGAAAGGAAACCTCCTTTGTGCTCTGAGCAGCATACTCTGTGCCACCTTCCCAAGCTGCTTCAGCATTCACGCAACCTGTCTCAGTTTAACTAGAAAATCCAGTGGTGCAATTTTGCTAATACTTTGATGACTCATCTAGTGAAAGAAGAGCAGTTTAAAGCACCTATACATGCTATCTACGGTAAATTGTTATTTATTGCTTAAGAACTGCATTTTCAAGGGTTAGTCAGATTGCTGTTAAGAAGAGCAACTTTTGAAAAAACCATGAAAAATGACCGAACTAAATTGATGTGACTTATATAGTACAGGTGAAGTACGATTATTTACAGAGAGTTTGCCTTTTGTGCACCTGAAGTACAGGGAAAATAATGGATTTTTGCCATGGAGCTGTCAGTTAAACTGGGAAACTCTACTTCTTGAGTGGGATAGCTAGAATTATACAGTTATGCATACAAGCCTCTGCAATCATCTATCATGTCATTCAATAAGTAGGTCATTTCAGAAAGTAGCATGTTAACTGATAGACTGTAACAGCCTTAAATGAGTCCTTATCAACTGTATTTTAAATCTTTCTTAGTTCAGAGTTTATGGCCTTGACAGTTCACCATTACTGTTCTATTCTAACCTTCAAATATCAGGGTTCAGAGGTTATCGCCCCAGCAAATAATCATAACTTTTTCAGTCTAACCTATGAGTCTGTCTGCCTCCTAATATACAGCCTATCAGTCTACACAAAGTCAGAAGCAAAGGAAAATATCTATGCATGTGTAATAATGTCATTAATAACAGTAATAACAGGACATAAAAGTGCTTTCACTAAGACAGCAATAACATGATCTCTTAAAGTAATCCCCCACAAAGAGTTCAGTGGGGCATTACAATAAATAATGTTTGGAAAACAATCATTAATAACAGCTGAATAATACAGAAAATATAGGATTAATTTCTGACCGAAGCTAGTTATTGACTGAGGACACTAGATGAAAAAACAGAACATTTACTCTACATTTCAGATGAGTAGACAAGAAAACACCCTCCATCCTATGCAGGAAAGGCTGCAGTCCAGTTTGGGCAAAGTAGTATTTACTTTGTAGATAGCTATAGCTCTATTTTCTGGCTAGAAGTACATGTGTAGGTGTATGTATATTGATATATGTATAAATGGAGACTTCAGCTCTATTTCTTAAGTAATCATGTTGATAATTTTCCAACTGATATCAAGCCCAGTGCTTTTAATCCTGACTCTTTCTGCCTCTCTGACTTTTAATCATGTTTCCATCTTCCCTTTAGTTCACTAAACACTAACTCTTTCTTCCAGCCACTCTCCAATTCTTCCCATAGCTGTGCCTCTTACATTTCCCAGTCTAGGGGGAATAGGGCCTTCCTTTCAGGAAAAATCTCTGTCGTTTCTATCTTTTTCCTATCCTACAGAAAGGTACTCGCTGCATCTGTCCCCCATATGCTGGCCCTAACTGTTGACTCCCTCACTATTGACTGAGTTATGTTTTACTTTGGCCTTTTTCACATGGTGCCATTCAGAAATGAACGTCGATAGTCATATTTACACTTTTGGTTTGCTACCCAATACCCGGAGCAATGGCAAAGCAGCCACCGTGAGGTGACCGCTCCTTAGCAGGCTGGCGACAACGGTCTCGCTGCTGCCCCGGGCTCTCCCGTTCTGCTCCCTGGTACACTCATTTCTGTCCGCAGTCCTGCAATCTCATATCGTCTCCTTAGCAGTCAATGAACAATAAGGCTTCTCCAGTTCATTTCCTCCTAAAATAAGCAGCTCATAAAATAGCCAGCAAGATAGGTGAGATCAGTCACCCTTCAGAGGTACCTCTTTCCTTTAACAAAGAATGGGCTTGGATAACCATACCAAACATCTATAACACTGCCAAATATCTATAACATTTAGACAGCTAAATTATGTGTGGTGAATTCCCTCTTAATGAATACAATGGTATAACTATAAAAACACTCCAACTGCAATAGAATCCCCTTTATAATAATGTAATATTCCCTGATAGTGTACTGTATTTAATATTAGTGTTGCCCAACATTTTCACTGAATGCAGAAGAGTTAACTTTGTTGTGTCTAGCCTATTCTTGGAGGTTACAAGCAGGCACAGATAACTGATTATCCTCTGAGCAATACTGAGTTACTCCATTGTACACTGTGTGTATGGAGACTTAGATAACAAGGCAGAAAGCAATAATTTCCTTCATGCTGTTCAAGGATGCATTCTTGCACTCTTCAAGAAAATGCTAAAACTGAAATTACTGCAGTGCATAATGATTTCTGTTCATTGCAAAGTATCGTGCTTGTTAGCTCACACCAGAATTACAGCCATACAGATTAAAATTATCATCGCTAAAGTTAGAAACTGAGAAAGGACATTTCTTTAAAAATCTTAATTATTGTTGCCTCAGCTAGATTATATAAATCACGCCAAAGTGATTTTCTGTGTAAGTACTAAGAGCTTCAAAAATACATATGTAGAATGTTACTCAACATAATACTTATGTCCATAAATTCAATTTGCAACCAAAATTCTTATGTAATCAGGTGAAGGTCAATTTCATATTAAAATTTTTCATTGTTTTCTAATAGAACTCATATACCCTGGAACACATTACTATTCTGTGGATGAATTATTTGTATATTATTAGTAATTATGAACAATAGACAAATTATCACTTTTAACTGACATTAATCAATACTAATGATATTATTAGTTAATATTCCAACTGCATAGGGACAGGATTTTTTTGTTTTAGAAATTCCAGTGGCCTACCTCAAGTCGTGTCCCAAGCTCTGCTCTCACACTGAACTAGAAAAGCGCATTACTTTAAGCAGTGTTGAATATATGAATATAAAATTGCTCACCTCTTGTTTTTCTTATCTGTGCCTCACTATGATGTCTTCTTAGCACAAATTCAGGACTAAAGTCAATAAAGGCCTTGCATACCTAAATCAGGTGGAACTTTATAGACTTGAAGTCCCATTGCCCAGAGCTGCAAACAACTTCTCAGCCCTCTCAGCTCAGCCTGGCCACCCCACCAACAGCACTGAGCCTGCAAAACGAGGGGATGCTGCCACAGCCTCTGCCAGGCCTAGGAGCACGGCAACGGCTGTGATTTGTCAGACCAGGCCAGGAGCCTGACTTTGACACTCGTCTCAACAGAATACCTAAAGAAAGATTAAAAAAGCAAACAAACAAACAAACAGGACAAGCATATGTAGTACTTTCCTCTAATACTCCTCCTGATCCAAAAGTAGCTTTTATCTGTTTGGCAACATCCAGTGGGTTTCTCTTCCATGAATGTGTCCAGTCTCCTCTTAAAGTCATGTAAACTTTTAGCACCACAGTCATCTTTGGCATGGAGCTCCACAGTTGTACTAAACCCTGCATGAACAGCACCTTCTAGTGCTTGTGGACTTCATTTGAGAACGTTTAATTCTTGTATCGGAAGAGATGGTATATGGCCTGAAGACCACACTGATCTGTAACCTGAAGCTGGACTTAGAGTACTGCTAAGGGACAAATGGTCATGTTCAAATTTAAAACACATTTGGGCTGTCAGTCATATCATAATGCTGAAAGAAAGCTGAACCAAAACATTTAATCTCACAAAAATGAAATGTCCTGGTCATATTGAAACAGCATGTTGTGAGTGCTTCCATTTTGCAAACCATTCCCTTTTGTTTCATTTCAGGGCAAAACCAAAGTGCAAAGTTCATATTCCCTTATGTCTGAAACTGGTCAACAGAAAAGGCAGCTTGAGGGAAACCAGCTCGGAGGAGGCAGCTGAACCAAGCGGCAGGTCTGCTGGGTTTGCGTGGGCTGCTGCGTGCTCTTTGTACCAAGGAAACAGGCAGGCAGGTTGGAAGGGAGATATCTGAGAATTTTAATTTAATTTAATGAACTTCCATCAGAACAAAAGAGAATCCTAAAAATGCACTATCAGATATAATTATCAGTCTAGGTTTGTAAAACTATTTTTAGGCAGTACAGCCTACCGACAGTATAACGAAAAATGTCAGTTTGGCAAATACTGTTCATGTTTTCTGATGTTTTCTGATGGCTAGTGAAGGACAGCAGATAGAGTATTTTGATTCCAGACCATCTCTCCTGTGAATATAAACATGAAAATGAAATTCCATAGCTATATGAATCTTTGACATGTCTCTAAACTGCTCCAGTATAATTCACCTAGTCAGTAGACCGCAGTGTTTACTGTTTTCCTTCGGAGGCTTTATGGTTCAAACCATTTCTGCCCATTGCAAATATGCAGTCAGCTTGCATCCAAATTTTTTATTGAAATAAGTCACAAATCTGCTTCTGAAAATGACACAATCCAAACAAGATATGCCTGTTTATGAGGCCCACCTTGTTACCATGTTCTGGCTGTACAGTCCAGGACAGGCTCTTCAGCACTTGAAAAAATAAACTAGAATGCCATAATGCATATTATTATGAGAAACTATGTATCAGCTATATAAATATATATATTTATTCTGTGAAGGTAACCTTAATATGATAAATATATAAATTTTATAAATTATTAATCTAACTCCACATATATATCTATCTATATCTACACACACACACACACAGACACACACATATATATAAATATATATACATACACCCACACACAATCTATTGAGAGAGAATAAATAAATATATAATTCAGCAGTTTGTTTTGTGTGGTATGCTGCCAAAATGATGCAAGAGCAGAATGTGTTTGATAACATACAATTTGTCAATTTTCTTCCTAGGAACCGATTCCGTTCTAATTTCACATGAAACAGTGAAATCTCATTCCTGGTCATGTATATCTGGGCTGTGTACTGAACCAGGCTGACTGAAAGTTCTTGTCCTTAATCATTTTCCATTAGTTTCACACATTTGCAGTATTCACTCCTGAATTATTGTGATGATGAGGGACACAAAGCTCTGTTGTTTCATGCTGAGTTAGTTGGTCCTTTTGGTTACTTCTCACACAAAATGTGTGCATAGGTACTGAAACACGACAGCGTGCATCAAATTAAGAATCTGCAAATGTTTAGATGTCAAAACTAATTGACATCAAGAATAATCGTCACTGATTTACAACTACTTGGAACATTTTAAGCCTTAAAAGACGGGGAGAAAATGTTTCAGAAATTAGGCTATGATTCTTCTCTCAGTTACAACACAATGAATCAAGAAAAACTCTGCTGATTGTGCCGCTGAGGTTATAATCAGTGTGAAATGAGATCAATGCTGCAGTCTGGCCAAAACAGGGCTTTGGCACGCTGTCAGAGAGTAGATTGTGTGATGCCAGCAGTGTCTTCTTTTTCCCTATCGACATCCAGGCCTTTAGCAGCCAGTACTGTCAGTCCTAAATATTTCTGCAGACTAGTTCACTTCAAAATATATATATATTTTTTTGCTTTAGAAATGTAGATGGAAAAGTATGGAGCAGTTATTAAAAGCAGTTCTTAATTAGAAAATGTTAGGGGATGCAATTTCAGAACAGCAGTTTTAAGCCCAGACATATGCTTCCACCACAGGAGCCATCCCAATGTTTGTAACACATGAAGAAAATTCATTACTTAGTATCCTAAAGGATTCATTGTTCATCTCCAATAAAAACTACAATATGAAACCCAAATCTTTGCTAAAGTGGTGCTTCTCTGTGCAATGGTGGGATTGGGGTTTTTTTGTCATTTATTTTTCTAACTTACAAAGTTGATATACAAATACATTTTTAATGGAATGATTTCCATGTTTCAGAGCAGCAAAAGTGCCCACCTTTCATATTTGGGATGTAGTTGTGCGTGGCTCGCTTTTGTCACTAGGTAATGTCGCTGACGTGGTTGTTTTAATTAATCTGCTTGGAGTGGTTTGTGTTTGTTTCAGTCATCTTTTCCCACCCCTACATTTCCAAAATTATTGATCTTTATTTTTTTTTTTTGCCTTGGTTGCATTATTTCAAGAGTTTTTTCTTCCCCTTTTTCGTCATCTTTAGTTCTTCTTTCTCATAGCTGTATCATTTCTTACACTGCCTTTTTTTTTGTCTTCTGTGTAATAGCCCTTGCTTCTCAGCTTCTCTTCCTCATTTATTCCATCTTTCTGGCAGATTTCATCCCTTTCCCTTCCTTCTATTTCCCTGCTAGTTCCTTCTCTTGATAATTTATCTTTTGCTCATTTACCCTATGCTTTCCACATGCTTACTTGTTCTCTGTGGAGAATTTAAGCCAGAAAAAAATCTCTTAGTATAGGGTCTGGCAGCCACCAAAAAGAAATCTGGTTGAAGAATGATGATATTTTGCACATCTGTGCCCTCTTTTCCTGGGGAATTTTGGGGAAGAAGAAGGATGACATGAAGTCTGTGCTCCTCATTCTCCACACAATTCTGGGTTTGTATTGTAACCCTGTTCCTTGTTGGAGCACAGCTGGTTAAATCCTTCCCAGAAACCAGCATGTCTGTTTGGGAGAGTCTCTGCTCTTATTTCATCCTGTCTTTAATGCTGTTCTGACAGCCACGCTCTCTTCCTCTGCCAGAGTTCTGCATAGGGAAAAACCCATGAAACACAACCAGAAAGGAGGAGGTAAAGAGCCCCTTAGTCCTCAGCTCTGGCAATACGTCGCTCTTTCTTTGAGAGATTCTTTTGTTTGCCCTCATGAATATTGATATTTTGTAATTATTCTCTTTTTTTGTTGAAGTGAAGCATAGAAATGCTGTATTACATTTTCTTATTTGCATTAACATATATTTCTTCAAAAGTTGTTTATATTCTAATTTGATGCACAGACATACAATTTACTATATCAGTGGAGGAAAAAAGAAATGTCTTGTTTTGGAACTGCTTCTAGAAAGAACAAAGCACATACAAACCTTTCGATCCGTGTGTTGACATTGGAAGGATGAAAATGCAGACTGAGAGGGAACCTGTAATTAGCGGAAATTACAAAGCTATAAAATAAAACAAGAAAAGATTTGCTAAAGCTAACGAACTCATGGATAGAAACATCATCATTCTGTAAGGCAATCTCTCATTCCTTCAATCTTCCATAACTCTGAATGATTACAGTTCATTTTCCCTGCTATCATCATATTCATTTCTCATCCTTAAAAGTTGTTGGAATTTTAGAGTAATCTAAGACGTAGTTCTAAAGTCAGTTCAGCAAACTGGTGTGTTATGAAACATTTCAATTCAACTTACCCAAGCTTGTTCAGCTCCCTTCTCTAGCACACCTTAAATCTGTCACCATTTGCTGCTATCACCACAATATATCCTGTGCCTTCTAAAACATTATCACCACCTGTCAAAGCTGGCATGAAATAGCTTGCAAGGTTTTTATGTTGATTTTAAGGAATTAGGAGCATTGGGCATGTTATTTATTCAGAGCTTATCTGCAGCAAAATATATGGTTACTAGTAGCTCCAGAATGCTTCTTGAATAGGTTTTAAGGACTGGCAGCTGAGATACTACAGTGTCATGTTGTCTATACTATCCATCACAAAGGATCTTAATTAATTAGGCCTACTGTGGAGTATGTTAAATTCAGTTAATTAAGACTAGCAGAATCACCTTAATGATTGATAATGGCAAGTCTAACACAATAAGAATTGCCAGCTTCTCACTTCTTTGAAACATAAATTCTTAATCTACCAGGAATTTTGCTTTGCCAGTGAACAATCTGAATGCGTCTTTCTTATTTTTGAGTATGGGGAGGAATGACCAAGCCTGTGTGCTGCCTAAGGTGCCAGGAGCAAACTTCTCGGGTGAGTACATTATTATAATGTACTGCAGCTTCATTGCAGTTGCATTTGCATTGCAGTTTCTCAGTATTTGACCACTGCGGATCATAATGAGACAATAATTCACTATGGAGCCTGAGGAAGACATGACGATGTTACAGAAGATCATCTTCAGCACAAATGCACCACAGAGCTGTCACTTTGAATAGCTCAGTAGAAAAGATGAGGTTTGGACAAGTCCAAAACAGAACTGTTTTCACCTAAAGTGGCTATTCCTCCAAGTCAATTTTACAGTTTTGTTGCATCTTAATTTACATCTCATACTGTGTTTGTTCATATCAATTTCAAACAGAAAGGAACAGAACAGAACAGAAGGATGAGGATAAAGAAGCGTAGTTATGTTCCTCTTTTCACAGGCTTCTGTGTAATGAATCTTACAGTTTTAGTCTGATATGCAGCTAGGGGTCAAAAAGAACAGAGGTCTCCAGAAAAATACTCAGACTGTAAAATATTCAAGACAATTAGCAATGTGAAATGATTCAAACCAAGCATGGCTACCTGGTACTTTCTTTTCTTTCTTACTAAACCTTCTTTAGCCACAGTTTTCTTTTGTTGCTCCTGGCTTCCACAAACCAGACAAACCTAGTTTCTACTTACGTTACCCACAGCTTTGTTCACCTTAGCAAACAGCTGCAGAGTGAAGGATGAGTGGAAGTTGCTCCCAGATACATCTCCCTGCAATGCACCCCTGTAAACAGGAGCCATTGAGACCATTGCCTTTACTGGGTAATTTGTGGTGTTCTTGTAAATAGGGCTTTATTTGCTTCCAACTAATGGAAGAAGGAGATGGCGCCTCACAGCTAATTCCGGCTGTGGTAGCCAGAAAGCAACTTTTTGTTCACAAGACAGGTAGGGGAATTACCTTCTGCCCTTGTTGACTCTCTCCTTCAGAAAGGGAGAAAGTATAATGCTAACAGTATCTGCCACTACTGCTAATGCATTTGCTGCCACAGTTGTTGTTGCTCCTTGGACTCCTTCACCTGCACCTACTGTCTGAACTGAAAACTTGTTAAAATCAGCAATGACTTTTTACACTGGCTACCAAAGGCTTTGGAGTACGCACTATTTCTGCAGTGACTGCAGCAACATCTCTCTATTTTTCCCCACTGGCTTATGAAGTATTTAACTGACAGAAATATTCTGAGTGGCTTTCTTGCTAACAGCAAAAGGTACCCATTTTTTGCCATCCTCACTATTTCATTATAACTGTTTCTTTCCTATCCTTGAATCTCTTGCTTCAAGGAAATTAACACCCTTTATGATTCCACCTCCAAACAAAATGAAATAAACACTCATAATAGTGCTCATATATTCCTTTGAAGGCCAACAAAAAGGAAGAAAATGAACAGTCATGACATACATGCTGTAAATTAATAATGGTCTTCTGTAGTGTTTTTCCAGTTCAGTATTTTTCCAGAGATCCTCATTTACTTAATGCATTTCAGACAAATGCTAATCGTTCAGATGCATTTCTGTCCAAAGCCATGTTGTACCTGCTATCCTTCATCCACTTTCTTCCTGTCTCCGAAACCTACTTACATGATTCAAGACAACAAAAGATGGTTATTTCAAACAATGACAGGTCATTTGGTGACTACAGGACTAAGAGCTCTGGACACCAAAGCCCTCTGCTCACGGAGTAGCTCATACCCTGCTCAGATCTTGAGCGTTTTCAATTTATCACCCCGTCTGCATTCTCCCATATTGATCTGGGGTGACCACAGTGATCTTTCAGTGTTTCTCTTCATTCATTCCCTGGAAGACTGCTCACTAGCTGAACCGATGAGGTCCTGGATTATGGTCAGCTGCTCTCAGACCTGCCCCGACATTAGACTTGTGTCTATATAGAACAGCGAAAAGTCGTTTTGGCAAAAAAAAAAAATCCCTTTTATGTACTAGGGGTACAAAACTAGAGTTTCTTTTCATAAAAATATCCTAATATAGAAATGTTATCTCTCTTTTGTATATCCTTGCATCCCAAACTTCCCCATCTTCCTTCTTTTCACGAAGGACATTCTAACGGTCACAGGAACCTTCATTGCAGATTTGCAGTTTCTCCACATAATGATTTCTCACATGTTGTAAGTTTATATTCATCGTCTCTCAAAAGCATATGAAGTTTTGCTCTGTTTTGAATGCCACAGTGTCAGAGACATCAATCAAAAACGATAGCATCGATCATGCAGCTGCAGAGCAGTTGGATGGCGTCTGCCATAACACCTTACAGTGCTACAGTAATGGACCAGAATTTTGATGCATAAGGCTGCTGGTTTGCTTGATACCAATTAATCATGACATTTCCTAATGCATCATATTTTTAAAGGCATAACATAAAGCTAATACATAGGTTAGCTTCTATTCTTCATTCAGCTGAAGTCAATGAAGATAGACTGAATTCAAAATGGTATAAGGGGGAAAATAAATCAGATTATTCAGATTTGTTTTACAGATACAATAAATTTCTTTCAGACCATGGCAATATCAATATTAACCCCCAGATTCCATGAAAAGCACATTTAATAGTGGGAAAGAAGAGCACCTCTTTTTTTTTTTTTTTTTTTTTTTTTTTTTTTTTTGAGCTAAACTTGCATCTGAGAACAGAATTTATCCCAGTGGATGTACACAAGATTTTTATTTGCTTCTATAGTTTAAAAGACAAATGCAAAGAGTGAGCCTTTGTCGTTGCTAAAACTTAGCTACTGGCTCACTTATATTAGTCAAATATATTCTGTTTTTCACTTAGCATGTCATAAACTTACAGAATTTATTGCCACAAGATACAATTAAGGCCCAATATTTAAGTGTTTCCAGACAAAATTAGGTCATTAAATGGATTTAAAAAATGGCTGCTCTATTTGCATATTTTGTTAAAACATTGCACATCATAGAAATCTACAAAGAATATAAAACATTTATGCTTGTGACAGTATGGATATCTCTATGATATCTATATGACACGGAATTCCCATGATAAAAGCAAATTAGCTTGGTTTTGGAAACGATACAGTTGGTAGCAAATACACTTGACAGTCTAGTGCAAACTTATTCTTTCCATCCTGGAGCTAGTTAACCTTGTTGGTACTTAATAAAGTTTCTTCAGAACTATATCAGGCATCTTCCTGCCACATCTAACTACATCTTAAATGACTTGGTTTCTGCACACTTTTGGTCACATTTCTGGTCATTGTCAGAGATAAAATACAAGACTGAATGAACTGTTGGTCTGAAGAAGAATTTCAATGTAAAATCTGTTTTAGTATAATGTTATGCCACAAATATGTTTATTCTATTGGCTGTTAATTTAAAGGTGTGCTAAAATGCTATTAAACTGAAGATCTATTTTCATTTGCATATTTCAAAACTCTTATGTGTATGATACTGCTTTATTTCTAAAAGGAAATATTTTCCAATATTCTGAAAGAACAGCAGCTTCAATGGCAATAATAATAATGAAAATAATAACAATCTCACACTGAAAGAAACATATCTAAAGAAGAATGGTAGATAGTGGCTAGCAATTTTTTTCAGCTTTTGCTGGCAACCTCAGAGCCCAGATGCTAAGCACTGGAAAATGTTTCTTCCAAAAGCAGCATCTGGTACTTTGGCAGACTCCATAAGCAATTTTGTTTTACAGTTTTAAAGCTGCTTCTGGGTCTATTACATGGTTAATCTGATGGGCTGACTTGTCCTCCTGGATGCCATATGCCAGCAGCTAGAGATGCAGTGAACTGTTTGCCCATTATACTTGCATTAAAAAGCCAGACTAAAAAAATCTGCTGAAAATAGTGCACTTTACTACAGCTCACCAATTAGGCTTATGATGATGAGTGACCTGCCTTAAAATAGTGCCAAAGAGCTGCCAGGAAATATCAAAGAGCAATGACAGCCAGGGCTGGCAAAGACAATACAAACCAGGTAATGTTTCAAATGAGGTCACTCAGTAGATCCCTGAAATCGATTTTTTTCATTATGTGTGCATGGAGGTAGCTTCGGATAGGTAAGGAACTACATCGAAGGAAACAGGGAAAGATAGGAAATCTGTATTTCTTACTTTTTAGAATAATTCTAGGAAATAAGAGTGGATGTCATTACAAATTATGTGCTAAATGCTTTAACATCTGAACACAAGTTCTAAAAGTTACGCTAAAAAGGACACGTAACGATATTGGGCAGGATTTTCAGGTGTGTTAAGCGCACACAATCCCAGCTACATCCAGCAATCCTGTGAGCACTCAGCCTTCCAACAACGATGGCCTATGGCCTTCTCAGCTTCTCAAAAAGTGGAAAGCAAAATAATAAGCTCATAAAGACCACATTTTACTGGATTTCTGACTTCCTAATGTTATTTACCAATCTATGTAAATTAAATTAGATTAGCAAAAACATGCAGAATTGGCATCCCAAATAATCCAGAACAGTAGAGATATTTATGGTGTGCTGCAGTAAGAAGGAACATGGGGCAAAGTGGAATGCATGTTTTATTTTGTGTGTCTGTTTTTTAGATCTAAACTATCATTTTTTGCAGTATCACCAGAGTTTCCATAAATATAACTCCTTGAAAAGAAAGAACTCATAGAGTGAAAATCCCTTATGAATTCCCAACAGAAGTATTCCCTGTGCAACTAAAACCCTTCAAGAGTCAATAAAAGTAGAAGGTGAAACCCCAAGATAGGAAGAACTGTAATAAAACGCATTACTACCCTATTCTATATCTAAATACAGTAACCTTTGAAGAATTTCTTGCCATTACAGGAAGACTATCTAGTCTGGATAGTCTGACCAGATGAAGGTCAGTTAATATTTTCAGAAATATGTCGTTCTCTTCAAACATAAAAGAGGAGGTTTTTATAGCTGGAAAAAGCCAGTTATGCTGAAAAGCTGTGGAATTAATCCTACTACTATTGACATTAAAATATCTAAATTGTGTCACTGTAGTACAGCAAAAGACTAAATCCTACATTCCATGCAGTCTTGATTCAGTATTTCTTTGAGATCAGGAGAGGAGAGTTTTTTTTCCATGATCAGTTACAACCAGAGGCTCTGATCTCACCAGCGTTGATATGATTTTTTTCATGAGAAATTAAGACTTCTATCCAGCTAAGTGGCTAGTATAAGGTTTCTGAAAAGACCCTGAAGTGCTGGCTGCCTATTCTTCATGACTGTAGAATACTTAAGGTCTACCTATTCCTAATTGAGCGTAAGGCACTGCAGCATGACACAAAAATTGTTCTCAGCTGTATTCAGATTATCAGACCATTTACCACCACATGTTCATTACATTGGGCATTTCCCACTGCAAAGCTTTACGGTTATATTAACTTGAAGCATTTAAGCTAGTCATTTTAGATTATGGGCCAAGCCATAATAATCAGCAACAAAGGTGAAAGTTTACCAGCATTCATTTAAAATAAAAATGATCCAAGACTTAAAATGAGAAATAAAATAGAAAAACCAGCAAGGAGTTATGTGACTAGCAGAAGTTATGAAGAGCATTTTCCTTCATCTTAATATCTTATGGTTGCATTAATCCCATGGCTAAAAAAGTGCAAGCTCTGATCAAAACTCTTTTCATGTCTGGGGCTCTGGGGTCTTTCTCCCCTGTATGTTCCCTAGTCTTTAATGATTGAGCTGAGTTCATACTGTAGTCTTTCCATCAGTGGAGGCCCTAATCTGAATCTCTCTATCACTTAGATTCCTATTTTCACAAAATTTATAGGATCATGGTATTTTTGAGACCATTTTCTCTGACAAATTTGGCAGAAATTAACCAACAGACCAAGAGCAAGAACTTACAAATATATAGGCAACATGATTTATATATGTTTTTTTCCTCACAGATTTGTGTTAAATGCAGAGGGTGTATGTTTCCTTGGGTGGGTGGAAGAGACAAGACAATATTTTCAGCTAGATTATGAGTTGGATGATTGAATAGCGTACTTCATGATGAACGGCAAATATTTAACAACATGTAGATCCAACATTAATTTTTCTAAAAGGAGATATTGGAGCTCTGTGCACTAATCTGAAAAAAAGTAGTCTCCTCTCAGTACCCCAGAAACACTATTGTCGGATTGATAATAGAGCAAACGAGGAATCAGAAGTTCTCATTAATGATCCTAGTTCTGGATATCCCAGTTTTGTGTATGCTGCTGGGTATCTGGTTATGAATCCTTGGGTAGGTGTGTTTGGACAGTAAGCTCTTTGCCTAACGGCAGCCCTCAGTACGCTCTTTGTTCACTCTTTCATGCAACAGGGTTCTGTGTTTTGGTAGTGTTAATTAATGCAAAAATAATAATCAGTATGTTCTCAATTAGAAGCTTGATATGTTTGCAGTCTTGCTGAAGCCTACAATTTAGAGAAAATAGATTGAATAAATGAGATGCTTGGGTAAATGCTCCAGCAGCTGCAATAGCTGTGTGAAACTGGTGGGACCGGGATGCAAGGGTTATGGCAGAAGGAACGTCCATGACACGTGTCTCAGAGCATGCACCACAGCAGATGTTGCTAATGGAGAAAAGTTCTGTGCAGAGGGGCACAGCAAGCCTTTCAGCTTCCCCATGCTAAATCTAGTGTGTGCATTGTCTTTTTGTAGTTTCTTCAACTCCGTGTTTTGCCAGACACAGAATGTTTGCATTCGCACAGCCCCAGCTTACGTATCATTTTTAACTCAAAGCTATTTATGAAATGAGACCATAAACTTAATTTTACCCAGATGAAATGTATGAGGTATGCATCACCTTTCGCTGTTCCAGAGCTGCACATTTATGAGACAGCAGTGACATTACACAGGAACCCTAGCATATTCTGAAGGGTTTTACAAAAATAAAAAGTTCAAAAGTCATGTAAATTATGATTTTCATGACACCGCTGTCTTAATCCTGTTAAAGCCTTTCATTATTATACTGCTGTAATTCTGGAGAAGATGAGATTTTCCACTCTCATCTTTATTTTATGTCAAGAGGATTGTGAACAGCGAGTGCAGTGGTGTACATAGCTTCTTGGAATTGTTCCTTCTGGAGTTTCCCGTTCAGGTGAGTAAGTAAGTAAATACTCTGTCTCTGAAGATTATAGAGTTTTGTTAAATCCTAGTTGTTGTGTGTGTTCAGCTTTCTCTCTCCTGTTTCTTTTGTAATCTAGGAAAGTATCAAAATACTGAATTGGTTCCTCACTGAGAAATTGCAGAGGTGTAAGAAAATGAAAGTTATGAAAACTCTGGTGTGAGAAGCATAAAGTAATTGAAGAAAATATTTAATCACTGCTACAAGAGGAATTCAGCACAGTGCAGAGGGCTAATATTGGATCTATCTATGGATCAATTAACTCCAACACAAGCATCATTTTGAGGGTCTGCGTAGGACTACGGCTTTACCCAAATTCCTTTCATGCCAGTGGAATGGCACCCACTATACGCCAGGTCCCAGTCAGCCTGTCCTTCGTCACTCCTAACTGCTAGGCATCTGTAAGTTGGATGTGTGATCTAACCTAGTTGTCTGGGCTTTTTTGTAGCCAGTGGAGAAAGATGGGTGGCCACAGAGAGCAATTCATTCCAGTCCAAGATAAACATTTTAAAAATTGTGGTCAAGAACTCCTGGGAATTTTATTTCTCAGCTGAGTACAGAGAGAGCCTAGATGAGCACAATATACAATATACTGGTTAGGGAAGTCAAAAATCACTTTTAGTTCAGAGACATTTTGTTTGCCCCTCAAATAAAGAGAAAATTTACAATATGCTTTAAAAATAAGCAAACAGTCCACAATAAGTAAACTATTTAATAATTATTATATATTAATATAGGTATTTATTTGTGTTTATTTGTGTTTATTTGTGTATGCTCGGGTCACCAAAAAAACCCTTGTAGGTTTCATTGTTTGATACATGGTTCAAAACTTTTTCAAAGTGATTTTTGTTCTGCATTGGCAGCATGAAGATCATATGAGCAGTCAACATGCAGAACTCCAGAGCTTTTAGTTTTGAGGAAACTCGGAAGTCATATCGTACCACAGCTGGCTTTTCCTTGACTTGATAGCTATAATCTCCCAGGAACTTATTTTGAATGGAACTTTTGCTGACCTTGGATAGTTTTTACTATTCACTCTTAATTAATCATACTGTGCAAATTCATCCTCAGTCTTAACTTGCAGTAGCTTGTCTGCTCTTACTAGTTACCAGTTTCCAAAATATCTAGAGAGAACATTAATATTATCAAAATGAAACACAGGCGGGAAAAAGTGCAGTAAGGAACATACCATCTCCTATCCAGCCCCATAGAGACTTCCAATATGAAAAAATATAAAGAGCTGGTTTTTGTTTTTTGGTTTTTTTTTAATAAGGAAGACCATTCCTCAAAATAACAGACAATAGCTGGAGGCATGCAGGAGCTCAGGTTACGCTGCAGTTAGGCCGTCAGGCACTGGCTGAACATCTGCAGATCTATGGGGATCCTCTGAGACCCTGTAAGACACTGCAGTTTCTTTCACAAAGTTTCCATGGGAGATATATCACAGGCAATCTCCTTCTGTGGCGATTCCCTTCCCAAATCATTTCTGCAGGAAATGATTTAAACACTACTCTGAAGGAGTCTCAGAAGCGGAGAGTATTCTAAAAAGTAATACATGGCTTTATACCTCAAGAAGCAAATCATTTTAAAATCATGTTTGGGTGAAAACTTGGGCCTGTTCTGACTTGGCCCCATTTATCTAAATTCTGGCCATATTGTGAAAGCTTAATGATCATAACAGCAAATTTAAACCAAAGAAAAATCAAATCAAATTTCAAAATATTTTAGTCCCCTCAAAAACAGAGAAAAATGTCCTTTTTTTATGGAGGAGGGGAGCCTCCCCTTTTGGTGTAGCAGAAAAGAATAACATTATTAGCTTTTGCAGCTGTCTACATAGACTCTATTTATCATGGACCACAGATACTGGCATAGCAACTAGGATTGTGGAGCTTGATCCTGATATTACATTTCACCATAAAGCCATAATAAGAATAATTAAGCTGATGCAGGTATAATATGTTCTCAAGCAGTGCGTGCCATAGTCAGGAGAAAACCCCATTACATCGTCGTACTGCCCTTGAAATGATCTTTTCAAGTTTTTCATAATACATTTTGAACATTAGTGAAAATATTTGAGTGGTAAATCACTGTGAAGAAATCATGTTTCTGCTGAAAAGGAGATGTCTTCATAAATTGCAGTACATTGGTAGTACTGCTTAGTGTCTGTTCATGGTAACCACAAGGCTATTCTCCTATGGAAACAAGTCACTGGAAATGAAAATGCATGCCATTCAACCCTAAATTAATCAGAAAAAGTGAGAGTAACTGGAGAATAGAATGGCCTCTCAAGGGAGGTAATCAGAGAAGTAACTGTGGCCAGAGACACTCAGGACATTGATGGTAATGATGCTGTGAGTGACCCTGTAAAACACAAGGAGACATAGTGGCTGACTCACGCACAGTGGTAATGCTACTGCTGTTGACACAGCTGAAACATTTCTCTCCTCAGAATTTTTTAAATTAGTATGTGGCAATTTAATCTACATTTCAAGTCGGATAAAGCTTCTTATACTTATGCTTGGTTTTAGTCCTGATGATATAATATCTCAGCTGAGAGGGGAAGAGAAGCGTCAGAAGAAGTTTTACTTCCAATTTTCCAAACTTTCTACAGTTATGACCTGTCAGATCCATATCCAGGTATGGAAACACTTTTGCTAATGTCAGGTACCTGATAGCAAAATACTCTTCCTCTGTCAGTTCAGAAGGAATCTAGAAAACTAGTTCAGATGTAAATATGTGTATTTCAAAGATCTTAAAGTAGGTAAGATAAATCTCATCTGCCTGGGTTGTACTTCCCAGTCTTCTTACATCCTCTGACCTCATCTGAGAGACTCTGAGAGCCAGCAGTGGAGTCATGAGGGACATCATCACAGTCTTAAGGGCTGGAGGGTGCCAGGATGTTTCTGGAGAAATGTCTGCTCTAAACTTCTCACCACCTCTAAATGTAGTATGAAAAGCCATGTGAAGTTTTCAGCAGAAGGTCCTCTTTCTTCCTACAGGTCCATAAACCACTTAATACTTTTCTTCTGTCTTCCCATTCTGTTTAGATAGCTATGCAAATGGAAGTTTGGAAGCACTGTGGGTTTTTTATTCCTAAATGAATAAGCCATACTCACTGTTATTTCAGATTATTCTCCCCTCTGCTTTTCAGTTCCGCAAACCACTTCAGCACCACATGTGTTCCCATGCCTCTCTGAGTTGTCCAGAGACCGTAGTCATTAGGAAATGGATCTTTCTGTCACTACTCGAAATCACCATGGATAAATAAATGGACGAGTGCAATTCAAAGACCTATGGCACTGTACATCAATATTCCATGCATGAAGACATTCATTAACAACAATCATATGTGTTTCAAGCTCAACTTTTCACTTATCTACCCATATAAATATAAAGATATATGCACTCAAATATTCATGTATAGCTATATTCTGAATCCTTTTCTCTAACTTCTGATATGATTTGCATGAAGCTGAAGAAAGGCACTAAAAGATATTTTACTCTTCAAAACAGTCACTGTGTTGCAATACGTATATAGGATCAATTTTAATGAAATTTCATTTTCAGCTTTTTTCTGGTTCAGGTTTTTGGATTTACATTCTTTAACTAAATCACAATTTAAGCATAGCTTTTATGATTTACCCTTCTAAAATGAAGTGGGAGAGGGGGAGATATGTTTAAGTTTCAGCTAAACTTATAAATGTATTCAAACCATTTTGATGGACATTTATTTTCCATAATGGAATTCTAAGGTCAAGTGAAGGACAAGCAGAAAGAAATGGTAACTGGGCTTAACAGAAACTTTTACAGTTAAATACTGCATGCATGTCTGTTTATTATAAGGTATACATCAGTCAGGCTTTTTTCTAAAGGCTCTCATTACGAACTAATTTTTTAATTTAAATTGCTAATATAAGGAATGTGACGTGTTCACCTCAGCCAATGATTACCTCTTGAGTCAACTCATCTTGTGGTTTGTCTTAAGAACAGTCAATGTCTGCTTTTGCTTCTCCTTATTATTTCATTCCCAGATGAATAATCCCAGCAGCAAGATCTTGTGCACTGTTTCCCAGAGGGAGAAAGCTGCAGCTGCTAAACAGAAATACCAAACCCACCATTAACTCTCCCATAAGGTTGGACCATATCTTTTAAATTATAAATGAGGAACAGCCTGGCTTGGGGGAATGAGCAGAAGGTATCTGCTGGGAAGTACCATTTCCTAATCCTTTCTCTGATACTGATTTGCTACGAAGCTTTCGGCAAGTCATTTCACTTTTCTCCCCCCCTTTTTTTTTCTATCTGGAGAACTGTAATAATAATCTTTGCCCATACTCGAGGATGTCCAATACATTTGTCAAGTAATATTTCTGTGAAGTTTACACCGAGCACATAAAGACACAGTGAAAGAGCAAAATATGTTTGAGTTGTTCTTTTGCTTTCAAAACAGAGAGAAATGGGTCTGTTTCTTGCTCACATAATAGCTGATATCTATTTGCCCTCAGATCACGCAACATGTATGATCTGGGTACTTAGTGGTGGTGTATAGATCCATATATTTTTAAATGACATTGTCAACAGCAAAGATCCTCAGCCTGCGAGAGAGAACACAGCATTGTACTTCTCCCAGGAAGTATGTGGGGATTTAGCAGCATGACTCCCATTGGCATTAATGGGCTTTGTGTAGCTAAATCCAAGTTCGCTGCTGTATTCCTATGTATTCCTTACACACTCCAAAGTCATGACAATATTTGTTATGTAGACAATAGAAAATGGATGGTAAATAACATTTTCTGCTAGAATGATTAGTTGTCAGTTCTATAAACATATTGTCCTCCTTTAGAGAATTTAAGATGACTTTTAGGATTCAGTCTTCAGCTGCAGTAAGGAAGCACTTAGCCCAGCTAAGCAGCAAGCAAAGACATAGTAGTATAATGGAATATTCTCTTTGTCTTGGGGTCACTTCACACCATGGAGTTTTGTGACACATCAGCTGCAGAAAACTCGGGGTGAGATTTGTATGACCTAATGTTATCCATCCCAAAGCTGGGTTTCTAGGCAAAGTTAGCAAGAAAGGCCACTTTATAATCTGTTAGCTATGGCCAAAGTGGATTCATTCCACAATTTTTAGTGGGATAATGCATGTGCTTGAAGAAAAAATGGAGGCTAGAGGACTAGCTCATACCAGCCACCTACTTTATAATGGCTCAACTTTGAGGAGATGAGCCCCCTTCTCATACACAGGACGTAGCAAAGACTGAGGACATCCTTTGAGTTTGCTGCCAGCTGTGTGGTCACTCGCAACTTGAGATCGATATATGGCAGTGACTTAGGTTTGCAAAACAGTCCTAAATAGGCCAGGAATAAGTTTATTTTGTGATGAGTGAGTGGGTAGAGACAAGGGAGTGTGTGGTGCCTTCTGGCCATTTGTAGAAAATAGTACAGTGTTTATTTCATGTTCCAGAAGGAACATCTCCTTAATACATATGTCCTTAATAAAGGAGACTTTTGAAACTTTTATGGCTGAAAATAGTGACTGAGACAAGCACAGAGCCTGTCTGCTATGTTCCTATGCCTCATTCAAAGGCTGAATGCACTAGGCTGTACTTTAACGCAAATGTAGGGAGATAAGTTTTTTAAAACTTTCTCACCTTTGCGGCGGTACATTAGGAGACTGTTTTCACTTAATATTATTCTACAATAGCTTTTGCGATGGATGTACTATAGGGACTTCAGTAACAAACCTCCAAAATATTGTGCCTTTTGTTGCTTCGTGTTGTATTACAGAGCCTTTATAATGGGGGTAAATTCTCTTGCTGGTTTGAGCTACCTCCCTACCAGCTACTAGTTCACCATGCGTAGCAGAGTTTTTATGAAAATCTTACTGCACAAATAGGTTAGCTGTATGGAGAACACACAATTAGATGCTGATGTACTAGAAAATAAGCCTGAGTTATTTGCACCAGTAGGTTTTTATAGGAAAAAATAGTCAAAAAGTTTTCAAAGTTAGGTCCTTTGTGTTCCTGATTTTAAGATCAAACCAAAGTGTATGAAGTCACTGCAAAACTCTGAAATCATGACACGTGCTTCAGTACTACACTGCCAGTGAGCATGAATTCTTGCTATGAACACATTTGACTGATTTACAGACTGTCATTTTTTTTCCACAAAAGGAAGAATCTTGCTTAGCCCACCAGCAGACAAAGGCATTTCTTAGTGTCATTGCCAATGAAATTTTTGAGCAGGTTGTATGTGCACAGACTAGTGTATATCAAAAGAATCCCACAGGCTGCTGAAACTGTAAGACCTTAATGTCCTTGGCCTGCTTATGACTTACCGGAGACATAAATATGGCTTGGGGATTAGGGACAGAGGCATAGCATATGCAAATCTTAAATTGTCAATTAGACAGCATCATTGAATCAGTAGCAGAAACTCCAAGGGCATATTTGTCTGCAAAAGAAAGGATTAAAACCAGCAGTCCCCACTGACATTTAAGATATACTGTGTATCTGTGATTTACGATTTTTGAGTAGCCACATCTAAAAACTCTGATCATATCAGAAAGCTTGACTTGACTTTATGCTTAAGTGACCTGGCAAAAATTGCCCAGAAAGCACCTTGTTAATAAACTAGTATCTGTAATGACATTTACTTCCATGTCCTTGATGAAGTTGAGCTGTAGGGAGAAGTGGGAGCTTCCACAATCAGTCTGCCTGTCTATCAGTCATTGCAGGCCTTTTCTAAGGCATCCTTCACAGTCTCTATGCACCACAGAGGTCTTGCATGCACGCGGAACTGTTATCAAAGAAAAAGATTTAAAAATACTCTTGAAGTCACTAAATTCTTTTCCACTCAGGTATAGCTCACAGTCCACAAAGCAAGTCAGTTTGATTTTTTTCCCCAGTACCATCAAGTAAAAGATTTTTGGCAAGAAAAATTACAGATTTCCAGCTGATGTAGCTTTTTTGGTATCAGAGAGTAGTCTAGCTTCAGAGCTGTGTTTTGGGGCCATCTACTTTGAAGAGTAACGATGATGATCAATACATTAATTTGCCAAATAAATTAAACAATGGGTTTCCTGTGCTAAGAGGGAATCTCTGTGTTACAAAGTAACACTTCTGTAATTTGAGTTAAAGGTGGCATATAATAGTCTTTCTTTTAAAATCACTGTAATTAATCTAGTATTGTTTTTTAACTTGATTTTCTCTTTTTGTTTACAGGATTGAATTACTTTGGTCCAAGAGAGACAGTTATGCATGAACAACCATTCTATGATGAATTATATTCCTTAAAGTAAAGCATCTTTCTTCAATAGTAGCAATACAATACAATGATTTATAGCCGTTCTCAGGGAAATAAAGGTGCAAAGATTAATGAAGGGGGTTTGAGTTCAACAAAATTTAAAACATATTTGGATGGTACCTCATACAAATTCTGCTTCAGAAAGTTACGTGAGGTTTTCCACAAGAACAAAAGCCAATGTCAGCTAGCCTAAGGAGGGTTTTTCTTTTTCTTTTTCTTTTTTTTTTTACCTTGCCTTGTATCAAATTTCCATTACTATGACTACACTTTTACTAATATTAGCACTGCCAGTATTAAAAAGATATAATGCAAACACATGGTAGGAATGTATTTTGAGGCAATACTTTCTTTAAACTTGCTTTAATACTGTAAATTTAAAAATGCATTAGGAATCACACACAGCTTCTCTGGTGGACAAACATATGGGCACATTCAGTACTCCCGGTGAGTCCATCTAATCTAAATTAAAGACTGCATGTTTATAGCAGAAATAGTAATGTATATGCTACAGTAAAGGCCTCCAAAAAGCATTTGTCAAGATGACAAGCACACTGATCTAGACTAGTGTTTCACAATGGGCACAAGGGCAAGCAAAATTTGGGGAGATGAAAAAAACGTCCTGGAAATAAACACCTGAGAGTGGAGAAGAGGAACATAGCTTAAAGTTAAGACATTCATCAGAGACTCAGAATACATGGTATCACTTCCCAACCTGGCAGTTTTGCATGTAATCTTTGGGTTAGGACTCAAAGCCATGTTGGTGTCAGACACTGTGGCATACTTGCACACTTTTGCAGTCTCCACTTCCACACTCTTCAGAGCGGCATCATTCCACGCTGTGGTGTCACGACTTCTGCCTTATCTATCTGTCAAAAGTCTTCAGATTACATCATCCTCCAGTTCTTGTGGCGAGGCTCTGCTCCAGACCATCAACATGTTAAAAAAGAACTTAATCTGTGATGCAGAGTCAATCCTTTGCTTTCACTTTCTTTCTTGTTTTATGAAAGTAGAGTATAAACACTTGACTATCTTTTCTTTGTACAAAGACTATTAACATAGGAAGGGACTATAAGTTTCTTTCAGATATAAATAATGCTAAGGAAACTATGAGAAGTGGGGGGAAAAGAAGAAAGCAGGAAGCCAACAGACTAATAGAATCACAAAAATAGCCAAAACTGTGGAACTCACTTAGGAAAGAATTTAGAAATGCTGTATATATTCAGGTTTAAAAGAAAAGTTCATTTCCTTGATGCCGACTTTTGGTAATAATTGAAAAACTCACTGTCCCAGAGGCAGAAAGAAAACAAAAATGATGTTGTGTGCTTTCTTTTAGAATCTGTAGTCTTCAAACAAGAACTGTGTTTGAGAATGAGGAACTCTAATGCAATGCTAGTGAGAGCTGTACAGATATTATCAGAGAGCAAAAAAAAGGATGGATTTTGAAAGGAAGAGAAGAATGACGTTCTTTGAGATAATGAAATAGTACACCAGTTATAAGCAAGAATTGTGTGTGCATGTATCTATATGTGTGTAGCCATGTACACACACCTACATATAATTCCCATGTAAGTGTGACTGTATATTTTTATGTATTTATAGCTGTATATATATTCAATCATATCTTGTCTTCTATTGGGGTGGGATGTCCTATCTTTATTTACAAACTGTAATATTGGACATATTTTATAGGTCCATGGGTAGAGAACTCATGGTCTGTATTTAAGCCCTGAAACTTAAAGGCAAGAGAGAAGTAGTGGTTCTTCCTTTTGTTTAGTGTACATCTTCTCAGTCCTGAAGCAGCCCTCTTTACCTCACATCTACCTCTATGCTGTCTGTCTTTCTCGCAGCAATTCATCCTTGACCAAAGTCAGGAGAAGGCCTGTAGATGTGGATTAATTCTATGTAGGCTCTGAAAACTTCCAGATGACCCCAGAAGAAGCAGCTTGTCTTTCAATCTTCTGTAGCAGGATTACGCCTCAAATGAATTCACCCCAGTAACCAAGGGTCACCTACATGCAAAAAATCTTCACCTGTGGACAGTAACTAAGCCAAGCTGGTCCAGCCAGATGGATTTGCTTGTCTGTAAATCTCTCCTCAGATTTGGTAATCTCCCAATTGAGCAGACAGTGCCCAGACGGCTGTGATGATCTATGGACATGCTTATGAGCCTGAATCCTAGCCAAGTGCCTGTTTTGTAAGGCGTTTGCTTGCACTTTACATCCTTAATGTTTTATAGTGAATAGCAGTAAATTTCTTTGGCACTTCAGAACATATGTACGATTTCTGTAGAAGTGGCCCAGCTCCAGTACCCCCGCCTCTGGATTACAGATAGCATCTATGAGAATGCTGCTCCTGGCTTCGGGGGTAAGGACTTTGCCTCCAGACAGGCATCTGTAGCCTTCCACAGGAGAGCAGCAGTCCTAGGCTAAGAAGGCAGTAGAAAAGGGGAGATGCAGGGCAAAAGCAATGGATAAGTGAGCAAGTGAGTAGGATAAAAGCACAGAGAGGTGAAGTAGCCCATCGGGGAGGATTGTCAAGCAGATGATTCTTTTAAATATAGTGGGTTCTCAGAAGCAGTGCTTTGACCAGGTTTTGTAGGAAGGTGGGGAAACGAACCCTCGGCATTGTGTGAGGTTTCCCTGGAGCAGATAGCTGGGAAGGACACTGTACAGAGAGGGATTTTTCCACTGGGAAAGAGCGTTAGCGTCAGATAACCACCATGGCCATGTGGCTGCCTGGTATTCTGGCAGCAGCAGGACAGAGTCGTTGGGTGGAGAGAAAACAAAGGGAAATGGCTAAAGGCAGGAAGAAGAGATCGAAGAGGGCAAGGTGGGTAATATGGCACTTGGGTTCACACTCAACATGCTTTTGAAATGGGGATTTCACTGCTGTGTGTGGATGGCTTTGTCCTTGATCCTTCCTCCCCAGAAGGCTTGGATACTGCAACCACACCCAAAGCTGTTGTCTTATAGGGCTAAAGACATCTGGAAGTCCAGTATTTCTTGGGGTTTGATAGAGCTCCCTGTTATTCTCAAAGAGATTACAGACTTTGACGGTATGAAATCATATCATCAATGATCTGGTCTCACTGATAGTGACAGTGGGCCACGGATTTGCCAAAGAGCACTAAACAGTTTCTGGGCAGCAGCAAATTTTGTTGAATTTTTCTCCTAAGTTAGATGTAATCCTAGCAGACACTGTGGTAGGAGCAGGTGTTATTATAGATGTTTGGATGTGGATGTCACATTGCGGGACCATGGTGACAGCTTGTACCAGGTTATTGCCAGGATATTCCCAAAATGTGTGTGTGGGAGGGGTCAGCGTGGTCAGTACTGGTGAATCAATCACCTGTGATAATCAGGAGGGACATTTCAAAATGAAAACAATGGAGTCTTTCCACAAAAAACTGCCCACAGGCATATCCCATTGCTAGTCCTGGAGTAGTTCAACATGCTGTGTCTCCTGAATGCCAAAATCCTGGCACGGACCACCTTGGGGGACAGATCAGATGGCAGAGACTTCACAGCTCTCATAGCAGTGCTGTGCTGCAGCTGCTTGGCATGGCCACATTTTGGAAAGCATCTTCCTCCACTACAGGACCAGGATGGAGGCCTGCAACCTGGTATGATATTGCTAGACAAGTGATGTCAGAGCCTGACACAGAGCCATGATGGTGGCCTTTCACAGCCTGAAATAACAACTTACTGCTGTTCATCTTTATCTTGTGCACGACCTTGTGCTATCAGTGAGTTTCAGAAACACCCCCCCCCCCCAAAAGAACTGCAAAGAAATGTTGGGCATGAAATCAGCAATGACACTGTTGCACTCTCTGTTCATCATTAAGCAGCTTACACAGGCCTAGCAGTTACCCAAGCTGTCTAACCACCTGGGATAAACTAGACACCTAAAAAATTTTAAATGGCCAATCTCTCACCCTACCTGCTTCTCTTTGGAGCCCACAGCTTCTAAATCTTACAAGCACAAGCCAGCAGGTGCACTCAAGCAAGGCGAAGGATGCAGATGCTGATGATGATTGCCAGAGGGCAGGTTGCTTGTGTCACATTTATTTCACATGAGGCAGACAAGAGAGGCAGCACTTAGAGTTAAAAGAGCCTTTATGGTTATTCTGCCAAGCTCTGTGGGACTGCAGGCTCCCTTCAGGTTGCTGTACTGTTGGTACCGTGCGAACTCTGGGACACTTTAACGTGGCTGCAGGAGGCCTCTTCTGGGTCATTCACACTGCAGGGATCTTCAGGAATGATCCAACCAAGTACGGAAAGCAACCTCTGACCACTAGTCTATTGGCTATTCTTTCTCTCTCAGTTTGACCAGAAAAGTTATTCCAGACCTGAGGTACATTCCCCAGCAAAAGCTGAGTCAAAGCTTTCCCGAAAAATGTGAAATTCAATCTCTCTCTCTTTCTCCTATGCAAAACCGCTACAATAAAAATTTCCCAATCAGTCAGTTGGATTTAAGAATATTCAGACAGGTTGTGTTCAAGGAGGTAGCTTTACTTCCTACAGCTAAATTAAATTTTTTCTGAAATGTCTAATTCAAAAAAAATGCACATTTCCGATAAAGAACAAAAACAATAGAAGAATCATTAGGAAGCAGAGAAGCAACTAGCTTAAATATATACAATATGTTGTTTTGTTCAGAAATCTTATTTCTGCCTGAAGGCATACCTTATTTATTACTGTATTTTCAATCTGACTCCATTAACGCTTCATCATACATTACTGCTTGAACATGAAGTGCTTAGAAAAATTGACACGACTTACATATAATGACAACAGCCCTTCACCAGCCTAGTGGGACTTTATCAGATGGCAAGATACAGCAAATTGGAGGATGCCTATAGTGGATGAGCAACATTCATCAGCATTTGGGACTGAAATATGTCTAAATATATACAATTTACAGTTGTTATTTATGCAATTTTGAAAGGCGATGCAAGATTATACTTAAGTGATGAGGTATGTTAAAAGCTTTATATTAATAATTTCACTTTTATTCAAAAAATTAAACAAGATTTGGTTAAAATTGTGGATACAAAAAATGTAAACAAGATTTGATTAAAATTGTGGATACAAAAATGTAAGGGGCACAAATGAATGTTGCAATTGTTACTTAAGTCCTAGCAGCCAGATAGAGGCGCATTTGTATGATTGTGAGTCACGCAGTGATGAGTTATGCAGGCCATCATAGTTCGGATGCTGGGCACATTAGGCAAGTGCACAGACTGATGTGCAAATAATGGTTTGTGCATGCTTATTCTGAGAGGAGATGTGAAATCCTCAAGCTTTAATATAAATTCTTGAAGGGCAGGAGTTCACATTTTAAGATGCCATTTGCTTCACACAGAATGATAGTTTAGAATCAACAAGTAAACTTGTTTAATTTTATTTATGTGAATTTAAGCCCAGATTTCCAGAGTCAGATGTTTAGGATTGTGCTTTTAAATGAGTGACAAGATTTTCAGAGGGCCAAAGATATGTAGTCTCCTAAAATCTTGGTCCCTTTACATAGACATACTGTTTTACATACGTACATTACAAAACATGGATTTCAATTAATAAATAGCAGTTATTAAATAAAAAAGATGCAGAGTATTACTTTATAACTGCTTCACACTGCTTTAAAGCTGACATACACAAAGTCTTCCCGAGCAGCAGCACCATTTGCTTATCACCAGCCACAGCAAGATTATCATCACCCTGTGACTCATGAAGTGTGAGCAGGAAAGATGGCAGGAGGAAGACAAAGGTACTATGAAGACAGCATCTTTGGTACGCATTCTCAGTCCTCTATTCAGTATGGTAATTTCTCCCAACCTATACTATCATGCCTAAAATATGAGTCTTTGCCAATGACAGGATAGTATTTTCTCTGGTCCAATCCTGTTATATAAAAGATGTCACTAACTCAGAGTGATGAGATCACTTTGTTCAGGGTCCTGGATGAACATAGCCCATAAAGAGTAAATTCTTTATCTGAAAGCATGTATATTCTCTGTAGCTAAGTGTGCACATCTCAAGACTCAGTTTTTAAAGAGATTTGTGTACATTTTTTATGTTACTTTGCACACATTTTCAAAATCCATAGGTACAAATGACTCTTAAAATGACTGATTTGTGTGTGACTATATCAACAGAGACCCATGTATGCACAAAAAAGGCCAAAGAAAGTCAAAAAAAGGCAAAAAGGAAACAAAACACATTTGGGAAACTTCCTTGCTGTTTTTCTTTTTGCCGGTGTCTTGATTCTTGCAAAGTCTCTTGCTAAATGTTTTTCTGCACATTCATTTTCGTGTATTAAAGCTTTAACATCTTTGGCTTCCTCTCCCGAAGAATTTCACAAATACATCATCATGCATATGATGTCTTGTCTCTGTATAATTATATGTTTTTAGTCAGCATGTCATGTTTTATGTAGAGGAATTTAACCAGATAGTCCCTTATATGCCTTACAATAAAGCAATATTTGTTAATATTAATAACATAATGAAACTTCAGTGTAATTTTTTAAAATTAGTGGAATAGTTTGCATCACATTGAGCTAAATCTTTAATGCCATAAAAGTTTAATGAAAAGTATTCCTTACATACATGGCAGTAGGTTTGGAGCCTAATCTTACATCAGGATATTTTAGCAAAGACATCTGCATACAGAGTTTTAATGATAAATTAATATGACCTAGATAAGAATAGAGTAACTGGAACCTATAGGCAGCCGCAATTCTGTATCAGGATCTCTGATGAAATTTCCCTAGATTGCTCAGTTTCATACTCCATTCGATATCATTGCGCTTACACAATACTGAGTCTTCATGTTGCAAACACTGCAAAAGAATTTTTGTGTAGGTGGATTTTTTTGATCATTTTAAAAATATATAGGAAACATTCTTACTAACATTACACTTCTGTTTTTTATTAAACTTAAATTCAAGGATAAATTTGACCTGACAAAATCCCTTTAAGTTCTTAGTTATCATAATCTGTAGAGTAACAGATTTCCTCTGGAGCTGTGACCCATTACACTTGGCAGTAATGATCAGACACTACTTAAGCTCCAAAATATTAATCTGATTTTGCTAAAAGAAGCAGGATGAGAGAAATATTTATTAGTTGCTATAGCCTCATTTCAATTCATTGCTTGTCCTGTTTATATATACCATTTCATACACCATTAAAAAAAAAAGAAAGTAGGATTGACTCCACTAGAATTAAATAAATAGAAACAGATCTGGTACCTGCTATACAAGTTCATTGTTTTGAGATTAATTAATCAATAAAGTATGCCAATAAAGTATTCCTTCAACTTAAGCTTCTTAGCTACTGGTAATCAGTGTTTACCTCTTTCTTCATAATCTTACCTCCTTTTTTCATTGCTAGTCTGGAAAATACATATGATAATACTTTCTCCCAAGTATTCATCAGTGCAGTATTATCAGATATTACTGAATTTATAGATATTTGTTTTGGATAGCTAAGCACCAAACTGTCCTTATACCAGTGGATCCAATTATTTCAAATTCTACTTATTTCAAATTCTGCTTACCACTGAATTACGACTTTCATGAGTCAGAGTCATTTATATATAATCTGACACATAATTGTCATTAATTATTGTTCCCGTTATCATTATCATCATTATTTTAAAGGGAAAGTGAGTGAATGAGTTGCTTGGTATAATTAACTTTTCTTCAGAGTAATTAACTTTAAAAAGTTATTTCACTGAGACCATCAAAACGGGCCTTGTTAATTCTAGGCTGCACAGATGAGAAAAAAGGCACTGAATGGCATTGGTACCATACAACTTCAGGCTATATCAACTATTCTAGTTTAAAGGAGGTGACAATCAGGCTGCTTTCCCTTGTCCATTTAGTCCTGCCTATTTTATGCATTCCCGCTGTCTTTCCACCCTTCCTCTGGCAAAATGAGATTCTGGCTGACGTTCTCGTTTCCCAGGCAGGCGACTCTTCCTCCCAACAGAACTCAGTTATCAACGTAGGTTAAACAAAGGGGTCACACAAATATTAGCAACAGCACTAGGCAGGAAGAGGACGGAGCGGGAAACCAGAAGAGCAGAACAGAGGGTTATCTTTTCTTTCGAAAGGAAGTGAGGAAGAAGAGAGGACAATATCAAACAGTGATCACTTACATTTTTTTGAAAACAGTGAAAAGGAGTTACGTGCTCTCTGAAATCTGCATATTAGTGTAAGACACACAGGCAAGAATATTACAGCAATAGGGAGTTTAAAACACAATTTTCTACTAGTCCATACTAAGTCTCAGACTTTCTATCAAGTAATATTTCAAACTCACCTCTC
This sequence comes from Dromaius novaehollandiae, assembly GCF_036370855.1. NCBI lineage: Eukaryota > Metazoa > Chordata > Aves > Casuariiformes > Dromaiidae > Dromaius > Dromaius novaehollandiae. The sequence goes on from NC_088132.1 coordinate 45,846,396, forward strand.
CTTACACTACTGTGGTCAGGATGATGGAGACCAAGAAGCTCCTTCTCCTTCTTCTGGTTTAGCAACAGGCCAAGGAACCCCAGGCTTTCATCCTCCCCCTCGTCTGCTTGTCCACCTGGGGCAGAGCCAGCACACAAATACAGCACAACGGCAGAAATGCTCCTGAGAAAGCTGAGCCTTCCTGAAGTGAAAATATCTGCTTTCAGACCAAGACGGAGAACAGGAATACGACTGATTCAAGAGAACATCATGCTGAACAATGTCCAGCTCACGGACAGAAAAACACTGACATGGAGGGAGATTTTGCTAATTTTATTCACAATATTAGAGAGAAAACCAGGAAAAGAAAGAAGCTGAAAATACTCAGTTAAAGTATGTTTTTACCCTTTAAAATAACAGATCTTTTTTTTTTTTAATAAATGTTATAGTACTAGAACTTTCACAGTGATATTCTCTTACAATTTACTGCTTTTAGATATGAAAATGTTGGAAACATTTGATTCTCAGATTTACCATATTTGAAACAAAATTGTTGCAAGACAAAGCTTCCAAAGCCTGTTCCCAGATAAAGCTGAGTTTCCTCCGAGGACCCTCAATTTCAGTCAAGTTCAATGAGATTCAAATAGGTTTCAGCAGCACTTTACAAGGATAAAACAAAAAGAACTTCATTTTTGTACTTTAATCTGATTTTCAAACAAAACAGTTTATCAAAGTGCATTACAAAACTTACGTCTTGAATCCCTGTGATCCTGGCAATAACTTGTCATGTCTAGATCAGGAAAAATCCACATGTTAATGAAGATGGAAGAGCTGGAGCAGTTTTTATAGGACTTTCTTTCCTGCAGTCTGAAGATTGCTCAGCATCACTGGGGTGGACCATGCAGCCTCTTCTATTTCTGTGCTCCATTTTTCTGAATCATTTTGATTGCCATTTGTAGTTATGCCAGTCATAACAGGCTCTAACGTTAGCTTGCAACAATTAAGATAAATTAATTCTTTCTTTGCTACAAATTTAATTAAGTCTACTTTCCAAGAGAAAAAGATAGAGATTTATACCACTTATGTGGGGGATACAAATTGCACAATAAAATTTAATTGTTCCCTCAGAGTGTAAGAGTAATATGTGTGTCTAAGACTGTAGCAGAAAGTTCACTGAAGTCAATACAAAAAATATCTCAAGCAGTAGGTCCTCTTCCATAGTGAATTTGGCTGCAATTCTTTTTTCCTCGTCATGATGCAGGATCACTTATCATATCACACCTACCGTAAGATATGCTTTATCATGAAGATTTTCATTTCTCCTTGACCCGTATCTATTCTCCCTACCATTCTGTCCATAAATTGGTAAGCACATTGAGCCTTTGATCCGACAGTGTACTTAATCATGTGCATAAGTTTAAGCACCTGTGCAATTCTGCAGATTGCTGGATCCAGGCCACCTATGACTCATCAGAAAGACTGTAGAGAGATCAAGACACTTAACAATTACCTGGCGGAAAGGGTTCAGCACCTCTTTGTTTGACACATTTCTCCTACGTGATTTTTAGCAAATTACTTAAACTATGCCTCAAATTTGTCCCTCAAAATGTTATGACTTTTGTCAAAGGGATATTGTGAGAATGCAGTCTTTGAAGTTTCTGAGGCACTGAAATACGAATTTAATAGGTTCCAAAGAGAAGCCCGTAATAAAACTAAACATTTTGATAGGAGTTAGCTGAAATAGACCTTTATGTCTTTGAGAAAAGGTGTTTAAAACCTGTAAAATGCTCAAAAGAAATGCGTTTGGAGATTAGCCTGGTCTCCAGTGAAAACGTACTTATGTTCAAAAATGATGCAGTGAAATAAATGTTCCTACTAAGGACAGCCCTAGGATAGGAACGGCTGTATGATGTGAGCCGTTACTGCAGTACGTCCCCAGCGCGGCAAAGGAGGCAGGCTGCCACTGCACATCCCTCCATTTGCGTGGCAGTATTTCTAGTGTGGTGGCACTGAAGGGTTGAAACCAGTGACCAGAGATGGCAAAGGATTATAAAGAATCAACATATTACTCTCCTTTCTCCTTCTTGATCTATAGAGATAAATAAAGGTCTACATATGCAAATATACTTATAAGCATATATGTGTATGTGTGTGCATATACGTACATGTGTGTGCACATGCACACATACATACATATATAAATATATTTAGCTAATCAGCTAAACCAGTTCCTTTTACTAATTCAAAATGTTTTTCAAAAGAAAACTGGATGCTTTTTAATTCTTAGATGTTCTTAAAGGTTTCAAATTACACAAAGATTCTTAAATTTCTGCTTTCATGGAAAATGTGTGCGACAGGGAAGAACAAAGGAAAGAGTGTGCTGAACACACATATGGATGAGAAATAAAATCTTTCTATCCAAACGTAACACACAAGTCCCTTATAGAAATACATCTTCTGTGATGCAAAGTGGTTGGGACAGCACCGATCCACTGTGTCCACTTTTCGTCAAGAAACAACATCACAATCCACTATAGAAAGTGTAATCTGATCTGGGAGGCTGAGGATGAAGCACGAAGACTAGCGTTAGCATTAACATGAAGACTAAAAGCCCTAAGCAGTACAGTCTTAGCATTTCCCTATCATTCGGCTTTGTTATTCTTGCACACGCACACATGCACATGTGCACTTAGGCATTCATTCATTCATCTATCTGTATATATATCTAAAATTTTTGATAAACACCTCTTTTCTTCCTTTTATATGATTTTTTTTCAGAAATCCTACGTTTTAGAGAGAGATTTGAAATGTGTTTTCTTCCTTCTGTTTTTACAAGACTCTTGAAAACTGAATTTTTTTACAGACTATTTGGTACAGGAACAGGATATTACATTAAATATTGCTACTTTTTTCTATAATGCAATTCTATACAATAACTATTAATCTTTTTCTGTAACTGTGGACACCAGTGCTAATGAAAATGTATTATTTGTATCAGTAAGGCTAACAGGTTTTTTAAAAACAGCACAAGAATAATTTTGTATAATGGCTGGTTTTAATTATGAGCAGCAAATTTAAAAATGTGACAGCTCCGCTTCTTGCTGTAAGGTGTATATACAAGTTCTTCTCCGTGACTCTTTCAAATGCTAACCCCCTGTAGCAGCCAGGCCAGGTCCTCCTCAGCCCGGTGCTGCACCGCAGGCCCTGCAAGTCGCTGCAGGGCAACAGGCAGGAAGGAGAGGGCTGCCAGGAATGAGGGTAATTCAGCAGGTTTTGGTCAGTTTGGGTGGGGGAGACCCAGCAGGGTGAGTCTTTACTCCTCAGGCATCAGGAAGGTACGGGGCAGGGGAGGCAGCCGCCGCTCCCGAGACACAGCTGGACCAGGCACGGCTGGGCATCGTGGTGCATCGCTCGATTTTACAGGCAGCTCGCAGCAAAGTTTCCGTCTTGTCGACAAGTATAAAGTAAAAGAGGGAAATGAAAGGTTGCACTGTGGGGTTTTTTTTTCCAAGTGATGTCAGCCTTTCCATTTCCGTTGTGCCTATTAAGCTGTCATGTGTAGCATGGACTTGAATTTTTCTTACAATTCACTCATAGTATAAATGAATGATTTTTGCTTTGCAGAGAACCAGTGGCTATCAGTGGAAGGAATTTGTTGAACAGAGGTGGGGAAAAAAGTCATAAATAAGTATTTGTAAGCATTATTCTTCACAAAAGACATTAATTTGCTGTGGCAGCTCTACAACTCTTTCCAATAATTTTTCACAAATATTTTACAATATAATACTTATTTTCATCTGCCCAGAAAGTTCACATGCAGTGGAAGCTTCAAAGATGTTTTACATTGTTTCATATGACATTTATTAACAGAAACAGTCTTGTTCACTCTTCCTGAAATCTCCTTAATTTTCTTTTCTCTGTTTATATAAGTTTCTCATTATGTTAAGCAGCAGATAAAATATCATGTGATTTACATGACTGATCACACCATAAATAACCACAGATACTGATGGCATGAGTAGTTTTAAACCACAGCATGAAGATAAAATGTAACTATATGAAATTTTAGCTGATTTTTTTTCTAAAAAACAAGCAGGTCCTAAAAGTCAAAGCCTATTCATAGATAACATACAAACAGAGTAGGGGCAAACATCATTTCCTACATTACTTTAACCAATTTGAATGATTGTATCTTTAGTAGAAATATAAGACATGATTCAAGACCCTCTTTCTGCAAATTATTGAAGGCATTCAGAAGACTTCAGGAGTTGAGGGGACCGAACTACTTGTAAGAAAGATCAATTCTAAAACCGGTACAACTGTGTTTTAGTGAGAATCACCCACAGTCCTTCAGTCAAATATATTTAAGTCCTTCAAATAAACAGCAGGGTTTGCATCTGAAAGTAGCACTTTCCTGCAGAATATTCTTGTGAGCTGTGTGCTTTTGACTGCAATGGCCTTCGTTTGGGACATGCTGTAGGAAACTGCCACACTTGCCATTGCCAAAGGTCCGGCGTTTTAGGAGGGAGGGACTCCGTAACTTCCATTTTGCGTTCATGTTATCTCGTGCATGTTTTCCACAAATATAAAAGTGGTTTGACTATTCACATATTCTTTTCTACACACAGTCAAAATACCTGGACTAAGAAGTCTCAAAAGGCAAAAATGGCAAAAACACCACTGAGAGATAAAATGTGGCATCCGCAGCTTCCCTCCCAGAAAAGAATGTTGGTCCAGCAAAGCACAACTTGCAGATCTTTAAAGCATTATTTAAAATCAAACTCTCTCTGGGCCGACAGTAACATGAGATATTTTATTCCGAAAAAACCCGTAGAAGAATCATTTTGAACTTTTTGTTGGTGAAAGTAGCGTGTCACCTATATCTTTTTAATGCTGATGGCCTTGGTGAGCAGAGAAAAAAATCTAAGCACAAGTAAGTGCCATTTCAGGCACATCCTTTTGATAGCAATTTCCCTCTAATTAAAATAGAAGAGTTCAACAGGAGATCTTGATTAATTAAGAAATTAGTGGCCAAAAGAAGTGATGGCCCTGTAACAGTCCAACCAACCTCAAAACAATTCTGGATTCAAAGTTGCAGGTCCTTCAATGTTCACAAGCAACAGGAGGAATAGGAGCACCCACGCTCTCACTCTGATATTCCACCAGTTTTATGTCTGTGCCATTTATCCGAAAGAAACTGTCTCTCGGTTAGACTGTAAAAACTTTGAGAATTTGCTCTGACTTCAGCTGAGATTTGCATCTGTGAAACTGAAAGAACAAAATTAGCTTTTAGCAATTAATACTGGCTGACAGCACCAGAAAGGCTGGGAGAAACAAGATTCTGTTTTCTAATTCATACAAGCAAAGTGCTGCTTGTAATTATCCCAAAATATAAATAAAATCTTCAATCAATAAAATATGTCCAATGTATATTTTCCTTTGGCTCAGTATCTTTATCAGTCATATAAGATAAAGCCATGACTCAGAAAGCACTGATCACTAGTGACCATTTAAATCAAATTGTTCAGGAATCAGCTATACCAAACCATACAAATGAAAATCTGGATCAGTCAGGCGATAAGTTATTATTTATAACCTCATTTACTTGTTTACAGTCCTGAATAAAAAATTAGCTACCTCCAGAGTGTGAAAACTCAGACCCATTTCCAGAGCAGACTGAAAAAGTGATCTTGAATCTAATGGACTTAACCCTTTAAGCAAAGTATGTTTTAATACAAACAGGAAAAAAAAAAGACTCTTGATGTACTTCTCTGATTAACCTCCTGATAATCCCAGGTGGCACTTAGTTTAACAGATTTATGGGTCAATCAAATATCACTAGCTAGAGTATGGGCTTGTTTTCAGAAGGAAAGTATTTTACTAAATGACAAAAAATGTGCATAATCATCTTGACAGAGGATGGAGGTCAAAGATATTTTGTACTTCCTACTGCCACTCTTAAGGGAGTGGATATTCTTGAGGGTGAAGAGGGAACTATTTTTCTCAGTCTAGCCTTTGGTTTAATTGATTAGTGGACCCTGAGTTATTGTTTCAGGGAACTAACTAGAATTCATTTAGACCATGCAAGAAACTGCAATTTGAATGTGACCTGGTTGTCACAGGTGTCAGTGGAGAGAAGCTGACAGAAGCCAAAGGCACTGCGCAGCTTGCAGTCTCTGTCATCAGGCTCGGATATAGTAAAAGTGCGTGCAGAGGTTTTTGGAGCTGGATCAGATTTTTTGAAGGCACCAAAGTTTTGCTTGGCACAACTACAGGGTAAAACTGCAGAGAGAGATGGAAAACAAAGTCATTTTTATGTTGCCTAAGTTTTCTGTGATCCCTGGTGCTCAGGCTTCGCTGTCCATCTCTCATTTCCGCTGATCGAGAGTGGCTCTTGAATTCCATAGAATACACTCATAAAATGAGAATAACCTGGGAGGAATTGAGTCCAAGTACAACTACTTCTCATTGCAATTATTTTTAATTCAATGAAAAGTAATTTTCCAAGCACATTGCAGAGTGCAGTTTTGCCCTCCAAGCAACCTGAAAATAACCCTTTCAGATGTGGCCATGGTGGACAATAGCTGGCTGTTGTTGCAGAAACAGTAATAGCACCCTTGTGTAAATGCACAACGATACAATCTTTAATTTCATAATTACATACTATTTTTTCCTGCCTCATTCAGCGTTCACTGCTTGCTTAATGAACCACTATTGCAATGATTTGTTTTATCATCTTCGTTCAGTATATGGCCCTGGGCTTATTTACTGCACACAGTGTGTTATATATTAAATTATTGATCTCCCCACAAGCTTTTCTATAGAATTCATTGCTAAACTGTGTGAGTGCAGCTATTATTAATTACAAAAATTATAGGAAATATTAATTTATCTTCACAACACTCCTGTCACACTTGCTATTTTACATGCAGGCTACATCTACATTGTTTAGCCCAGGAGCACCCACAAGCTAAAACACGACATTGCCACACTGCCCTGTCTAGGAAGCCTGCCGCTGGGATATATATGTATCCCATAGTGCTTTGCCTCGTTAAATCTTTCTTCAAAAAAGCCTGCACTGACTTGCCTGCCTTACCATGCAGTATTGCATTTTTCAGGGAGGGTAGATATATCTGTGACCACATTGGTGCCTCCACACAGTAGTTCAGAGCACAGCTAGGCCTAGCCTAAACGGTAACCTTGAGCTTTTTTTCCTGATGCATTAAAAGTCTACGCCTAAAATAAAATAAATGAAGCACCACAAAGTCTTAAATTTGTCTGATTGGTTTGAGATACTTGATTTTCCTTCGGACACTTCATATTCATTATATAGTACCCTCAGAGCCCTGCACTAATGGCATTGGCTGCCGCTGCTGCAAGCGCTCAGTCCCTCTGCTAATCACAGCCCTGGGGCTCAAACGAGGAGCCCACAAAGTGAAAAATGTACAAGCTGTGGCAACTGGGAAAAGTTTTAGCTTAAATGAAATGCCATATATCACAAAGAGAAAGCCTAGTCTCCAGAGCCATGCTCACATACCTGAGTTTAAGACACTTATGCAACTCTAGTACTTCCAGTAACTCCCCACTCATTGAACACCCTCACTTTGGCAGGGCATGGATCAGCATTTTGAGGTGAGAGGAACATTTGTCTGTGGAAGACAGATTTCATGTCAGAATTATGTACTCTGAATCAGTTCATTAAGCATGCAAAAATATCAAACTAACTCAGAGTCTATTAGCCAAGTGATGCCTATCCTTTCCTTAACAGTATGTTAGTCTATGGCTAAGTATACATCCTGTAACAGTAACAGCTATGTACATACTGATGTAGCTGTGTCTTTGCAATCTTTGCAAAGCTGCAGTAACAATGCAGGGAGAAGTGTAAGCTATTTCAATTATACAAATAGGGGATTAACAATATTGGCATTTTAACTTTCACCGTTAGAAGTCAAGACATCTACTTTACTATTGACTGTGAGAGTGGGAGAGAGAAAAAGAGAGAAAGAAAGATTATAGTGGGCCAACATCACCTGCTGTGATCGGCTAACAAAAGGTCTTTCTTATTTCTCATACTCCTCATATAAGGTTTCTGTGTAGGGCTGTATTCTTCTGCTTTGTATTTCCCAATGGAAATACATGCACATGCAGTGAGCACAAGCTAAGTGAGTCTCGGAAGCGGTGGATCTATTGGGTGTATTTTGCATATGTGGACTTGCATATTGGATCTGTATTTGATAAATGATCTGCACCGTAAACTCCATAGGTTCAAAGCTTTTTGGAAGTACCACACACCTACAGAGACTCTGCAGAATTATTTCTGCATATGCACAGTAGTTTATGCCATCCCAAATACATCAACTCTGCCTCACATGTGTAAACCGCCTGTGAAGCACGTGGACAACAGATCTGACGCTTTTCTGAGGAAATGTGTCTGGTAGCCCTAGCCTCATTATGAAAGACCTTATTTTTAGGGTATCGCATTTCATTTCCCCACCCTCACTCCCCCCAGCAACATAATACTTTTGATCATGAACCACTCAAGTATGCATTTTTCCTTATTGCGGTAATCCTAAAGTGATAGATACTCATTTTACTTTGTAATAGATATACAGTCTCATGTGCTGAAGAATTTTGCAACTAGGATTGTAATTTTTTGTCACGTACGACATAACTTTCCAAAACACAAAACTTTACCAAGACCTCATTTTCCATCGTAATGTTTCACTTTGGTTATGACACATTTCATTTGAACACCTGACATGAGTTTGCCTAGTTTAAGTCCTTTTGCTTCTCATATAAGTAATTTCCTTCCATTTCTATTATCCCATGCATGCCACTTTGAAGAATATGTCCTTTTAAATTATAAATAGTAACTTTATCTAGAATTATACCTATTATATCAAGCATATTACCAAAATTACTGTCAGTAGGGAAAAAATATTTGGACGAATGAAATAGAATTATTGTTTCATTAAATCCTTATCTCTAAAACAGCCACAGAGTTACCTGATGGGCCAGATTCTGGTATCTAGCCTGTTCCCCCTCTGATGACTTTTTGGAGCTTAAGGGACAAAATTACAGTAGATTTGTCCTCTCCTGTGAATTGAAAGATAACTCATAGGTGTACTGAAGCACAAACTCTCTGTTATTAGTGCTACTTGAATTTACTACCAGAGTTACATAGTGTCTTTTCACACTTTCTGAGACAGTAGGAACGAAAACAGAAGTTTACTTCCTTCTCAGCAGGCATAGTTTTGCTTTCATCTGGTCAGATGGGCTTTTGTATCTGTCCAGTTCAAACATATTTTTAATAAGTTCTGTGAGCTCTGCATTTGCTTCTCAGTGTCCTTCTTCTCTCATGGAAAAAAATTTGAACAAAAGAATAATTACATGTTTTCAAGAAGTTTCCTTTCAGCATATTAAAAATCTTTACTGAGACAGTATGGAGCTCTCTACACCAGAGATTTCCAACCTTTGTGACCCTCCAAGACATATCTCAAAATCTTCTCACTGTAGAGTCACAGGATAAATCCACATCCCTCAGAGATCCAAGAAAGTATGTGTTTGCAGAGGGTTTGTGGGGGAAGGAGGGCGCAACAGGGACTTGAAGAATAGTTCAGAGACAAGAACTACTCTACCGGGACATGGACTTGATTTGGGTGCACAACTGACTCCTAATATGGTGATGTACCTACAGCTTAAGAGCCCTGGGGTTGCCATCCATACAACAGGAAATACTCTTGTGAAAATATTTGCTATTGTATTAGCACCACGGTGTGTGGTGATTTTCAGACTTCTGTACATGAGCTTCAGACCTTACAAGTTTCCTTCTGGTGTCTACAGAATTTCCCCCTCACTTTACTGATAGTATCTCAAATCCAACATCTGGTGAAAATCAGAAGAAGGATGGTATAATTAGATCCTGAAAGCCTGTATATATTACTTGCATCCTGTTAATCTAATAAAAGCTCTTACCTTCAACCTTTTGTCATAGATTTATTTCTAATACGTAAAGCTGAAGCTTCCACAGTGATAAATTATGAAACAACCATAGCTCATAAATTGAGCTTTCATGCAAAGCTACTTACAAATAGGAAGTCAAAGTATTCCAAATTAAACCACATTTTCTATTATATGATTGTATTGGCTATTACTTTAAAGTAAAAGTAAAATTAATTATAGGAAAGAAAATAGAAAACTTCTCATATTATTGCCATTACCTTCTGGGGGGAAAAGAAACCTAAGCCGCAGCACATGCAGCTTGGGTTTTTAAAAGAATTGTTTGAATGCTATCTTTGGCGGTAAGAAGATAGGATTTATTGTGGTTTTGCATTCTTTATTCTAATGTGTCAGTCTGGGTTTGTAATTTTCACTCCTTTCTTTTAACGCAAGCTCTTAGAAAAGCTTCATTATTAAGCATTTCATTACTCTGACCTTTTTACTATAAACATTTGGGCACAGATCTCCTACAAATGGGATAGAAGGAAATAAATCACTCTCCTTGGCATTTCCCACGGTTCGCCAACATTGTTAGCCAACTGCTGCAGATGCCCTTCCTGGCATCAAAACCCAGGAGCCTGCAGGAAACAAAAAAATGCCAGGTTTCTCCTGATGCCCAAGGAGGCTTTGTTTGCTGCAGGAGAGCCCTGTGTGCTCTGATAAATGCACTGTGCTGAATCAGCGTGATGGACAGTTTAACTTTGTGACCTTCCCAAAGTTGTGAATTTCACCCACAGATCGTCTCTGACATAGCCTATAACGTAGGCTGTCAAAACTACTACAGCAAAAGAGAACTGTATTTATTTTACCATTAAGGAATCCTTCCTCTGTGCAGATCTCAGGTGTCCTGGCGCTCTCCTGGACAGTTTCATATGCTGTATTGTTTCCATCGGCTGTGCGTAGGGGTTTTTTATCTGAGGGAGTGTAGTCCTCGCACAGCCCCACTCTGTCACCTTGACGTTTCACATGTGTCTTAAATGTCTGGGTCCAGTTTCTAGAAATGTTTTAAAAAAGTGTTGTAGGCTCTCGCAGTCTAAGCATCGGTGCTATTACACTTACTATATTTGGAGCCACAGGGGCAGTTTCTGTTTTCAGACTAGGGAACTGCTTGCAGAGCAATATTCTCCGCATAAAAAATAAAAGTAAAATGCCATCCACTGGCATTTGGAAAGAAAACTTTTCTCACTGTTGCAAACTTCTGGGGACTGCTCTTGGAGGTGTTTAAAATCTCACAAGTGGGCTTCTAAGCTTGAAAGCTGCCTCGGAGCTTCTCAGCAGTGTCGGCACAATTGAATCTTCATCTGAGGATTACGATAAAATCCTTGGGACAACAGCAGGCAATTTTTTGAGACAATGGGGTTTTCAGAGGGCTGCGAGTAGTTAAAGTAAGTAAGTGTGTCTTCCGTCCCCGCCCCCTCAACCCCTGCAACATTTGGACTAGCAGTATTAGATGTGGATGGGCTGTTCAGACTAAGTATTTTTACGCTAAGCATTGCTCCCTGTTTCCTCCGGCATAGGCACAATAGGCCACCCACCAGCCCCAGGAGCCTTCTGCCTCAGGGAGCTGCCCACCTTCCCCGTGCCTGGAGCCAGCCCTCGCATACCCTGTTTTCCTCATTCTGCAGCTGGCCACGTGTTACGTGCTGCGCTGAGGTCATCGGAGCTGGGAGGCAGAAAGGGCTTGAAGCAGGACGCGCTGACCGCTGTGGATACCTGAAGCAGTGGGTGACCGGACTGACAACTGCCAGATTTGCTTAAGGGGAACAGATTTTTCCATTGCGAGCTTTGTTATCTTATTACCAAATACCGCAAATGCTTTTTAAGATAAATGCAGACACTTCTAATCTAAAATAGGTACTTTTTAATATATTTTGGGGTTTTTTTTTCCCCCATATCACTGAACACAGGTTAAATTTATTATAGGAGGGTAGGGTTATGAATGTAAAAAGTTAGATGGCTTAGAGACTACCTTGAAAGTGTTCAACATCTTGAGGGATCACGCCTACAAAGAGAGCTTAAGTTTTCTACTGGGCATTATTCAGGACCCCTCCACTTACATGGATTTAACCCCAATAGATTTCTTCTGTATTCACCATAAGTGCATAATCTCTAATAATTTGTATGTTAGCTGGTAAAAGTAACAAGTACTGGTTCTTCCTCTTCTCCTTTTCTCAGAATCACAGAATAGTTTGGGCTGGAAGGGACCTCTGGAGATCATCTTTCCCCCTGCTTCTTCCCCTCCTCACAGCATACACACACTTATTGCTTCTTAACGAGGCTTAATCACTGTAAACTGTCCCAGATACACTTTTGCCCTGGGTAATCCCCCCGCCTCCCCTCTCCCCACACTACTCCCAACACCTGCAATTAAAATATAGACTTCTACTCTCAGCTTGATACTAACACACATCTACTAGAACATCATGTGATTTTTCTTACCCAGCATAAGGACAGAGGGAGCTAATACACAAATCTTCCAATCCCTTTTTCATCATCTTTTTTAAAAAGAACAATATGACAATTAATATAAGAAGAAAATACCAGAAGAAGGGCTGACGGCTTAGAAAATCACTTTGTATTACATGGTCCTGCGCACAATGAAAGAAAAAACACTGGGTAGAGATAGCTTAATGAAAAATATTAGACAAAGTGCGATCACCCCAGTGCTGTTCGGGTTGCACGCTGAGCAAAGGATTTCTGAAATCCAGACGAAATCACATCAATATGTGGAACTGACAAACGGGCAAAGGCTGCCATAAAATCCATGTGCAGTGTAAATAAAGTATTCTCTTTTGAACACCCCCTACAAATATAATCAACTTTGATTTCATTGATGAAAACGACAGACAGGCATTGATGCTCTGTCATGAGTGAATAGCAGTTTTATTTGGAACAGAGTAATAGGCAAAGCCAAGGACTGATGGTCTAACAGTAACGTGCGCATGTCTATGTTTATGCACATATGGTGTGTATGTGTGTGCAGCCTATTCAAAGAAAACTGTCAACCACCATAGGTGTAAACCATGAACATGCACATCTAATGTAACGTACATAACATTTATATGCAAGTCTGATAAATGAATATGAATAACCTCATAATCACTCATAAACTAAAACTAATGGGGGAATATTTGTATCACTGGTTCTGTTCATCTGAATGTACGTACATATGTCTGTGTGCACAGGAAGTCCTGCATGTGCATACAGTGCCTACTCACTAATGTATGCTACCGTTGTGAAGAAAGCTTGAATCTCTGTGGCACCGATAACAACATTTTAATAACTCCTACCTACAGCTGACACTCTCTGTGGTAGCCAAGAGGGACTCCACCATGGAGACCCGTCACGGAGGATTTCCATCGGTGGAAACGCAGCAGCACCTACATGCTGCTCCTTGCTGGGCCTCCTCGAGCAGAGACTGCCCAGTGTGGCAGTGTGCATTGCTGCTTTCCCATGGCGCCGGCTGTCCTGAGGACGGGATCAGGCCGCAGCCCCTGTTAGTGAGCGTGGGCTACTGTGTTCAATAAAAACAACCTCTGGAGTTTGCCTGACTCATCACAGAGCTGGTAGAGAACGTTATCAAGCAAGGGGCAATTTGAGCAGTTCCTGTGAAGTTGTCCATGAAGAGGAAAAAGCATGACAGATGTTCACACTGCATACCTAGTACATCAGAATTACATTTAACTAGAAAGGAACCTAAATTCCTTATGATGTGAAAATACAAAGGCAGGAACACAAATAGCATTAACTCTAACTCCACTTCTAATAAGTAAGTTAATCTTTAAAAAAGATCAGAGGTCTCGGAATTATAGAAACACTGAAATGACAGCCACAATCATACACCTTCTACCCTGCTCCATCCAATGCGGTGCTATGCCAAGAAGGGGAACAGCTATGTGAGGTAACAAGATGAAGGATATTAGGATGTGTGGAAGGTGTACAGGTAGAGTCGGGAACCATGCAAAATGGGGGAGCAAAGAGACAGAGATAGAAAGGAAACAGAGGAGCTATCCTTATCCCACCATTTATTGCCTTCCCTAGCCCAGCAAGCGCAGCGTGCTGTGATCCTGCCCCTCAGCACAGCATTCTGTTTTAACCTCGTATGTCCTCATTCGTTCTCACCTCTTGGTATTCAGACAGGGAATACACAGAAAGAAATATATATGTATAAGCAGAAAGAACTTTGAAACATTCCCCTATTACTATAAAAATGATGAAATGTCTTCAACAGGATTTCTTATTTTACATTTTCTGAGACCTTTGTATCCTCCTCACTTTTTATTCACCTTCTAGAGCTCCTTATAACAATGGATGCTATGTGTGCCTACTGCCAATACGTGGGCTGACAGCCTGATTTGACTGCGTTTTCCTAGAGCTTCCTGTTCGGTTCTGGGAGATGAGAATGCTCTAAAAACTTGTTTCAAACACTGAACATTAATTAACCACATAGGTGGCACTCTATGCCTCACAAGAAGACACACTTTCTCACCACTTCTCCTGGATTAAGGAAAGCTGTCTATTGAGTTGTGGGAGTATAGCAGATTCACTGAATGGCATGGTCCAAGATATCTCCTTTGGGGAACATCTTTCTTCTATCTTGCACCATTGCACGGCTTTTAATGCAAGGGGCTTGTGTTAAGCAGAGTAGCATTTGTTCTGCTCAGGTCTTAGCCTGCTGTTATCGCTACCATTTCTAAAGAGAGAATGGGTGTATCATTTGACAGAGAGGAAATGCAAGGCACTTATGTCACATACTCTTTGCTCTCCCTTGCTTTACAGTTTGATTGTTAGAAAAATCAAAATTATCCAGGGTATAATAACTGTATAAAGTGCACTGCATTCGTGCATGAAGAAAACAACAGTATGCAGTGCGCAATTGCATATGATAATTACATACATAAAAAAGAATGGAACAACTTTACAGACAGCAAAATTGCCCCCTTCTGGGTCACTGAAAGCCATAGTGAAAGGTGTTACATTTATCTGACATTCACATTAATTTGGTACGTCTCTTTACAAGAAAAAATGCCTTTCTTTCAACAGGTTTCACTAAAGACAAGTGGCAATTCTAATGTAACTGCCATTGATCATTACGTCACATTATCATTGAGTGATTAGCAAAGTTTAAAAAACATGGTTGCTTTCTTCAGTTTCACTATTTGCATACAATGTATATTCAATGCACAGAGCTGCATTCTCTGAAGAACAACAAAAAATGACCATACCATCACCTATTGCTTTTCCTGGCAACAAATATAAAGACATACTGATTTGGCTATTATCTTCTCTCGACATATTCCTATGCAGATTTAGCTCTGCAAAAATTTACTAAGTAACAGGCATATAAATTTAAATGCATCTGAAGATTTTGCACACAAAGTCACTTATGGAAAAAAATATATATACTGTCTTTAGACACTGGTTAGCCTTAGTAAAACACTGATTCTCCTTGCATTGACCAATTCCAGGTATTCGATCTGAATTATATCTTTCAAGAATTCTGTTGAGTCATAGCCTTTTAGCTGGCTGGAAAAATATATCTAATACAACACATGTGATATGAAATCAAGAATGTACAAGCCAACCTGGTGGGCAATTGTTAACACGCTCCAGTATCAGCTTCAGAAAGTCAAGTGAATAGCCACTAAGTGTTACACTCAGCCAGAGCATGAGAGTGGTGCACAACACATTAGCTCAACTAGGTTGTATGTAAGTCATTTAGAACTCAATATGTCAAAGTACAGAAACCTTGTGGCTTTTTAGAGAGTGGTGCCGGAGTAAATTTGCATTCTATTATTTCCATATTATGTCCCCTAGGCCTTAATAATGACTACAGAAAGCAATTCCAGATGAGTTATGCTTGTGAAAACATGCATACATGGCTGCAGCTCACAGCAACTGCCTTATACCTGATCAACTAAACTATAGTGACACATACCAAGTACTTCAACATGATATTAAATTGTATATGTCTCTAACAAATGTCAAAAAATGAACACTATCAGGCTGAAACACTGGACTTTGTTTTCCTAAAGACCTGATACAAAAAACATCACCGAGATCCCATTAAGCTCCACTATCAAATAAAGACTTGCACTTAATCTTGTCCACAGACAGAGCAGACGAATGTAGCTCCTGAGGTGCACAGCGTGCCGCTGCTGCCCCCTTAAGACAAGTAAACATAAATAATTGTATGTATGCTGTAGTTTGTCTACATTTTCTCAAAGGTCTTTCTCAATGAGCTATTACAGAGAGATCATAATAAGGGGTTTGCCTAGTGTAAGCTGGTGCAACAATAAATCCAGGATTTAATGGACTCTATTACAAGACCAATGAAAAAAAAAAGGTTTAATTTAAGGATCTCAGGGAATATAGGAACCAGATTTTTTTTTTTTTTTTTTTTTTGGTCGATTCATGGTGGAAGCTTTAAGATAACAAAGCTCAAACTGTGAAAACAGGGATACAGTTAACATTACCAAAACTTTGAGGACGAGCTATTAGCAGGGGGAAAAAAAGGTTCAGTCCCTACCCATGCACTTTAGGATGACATACAGCTCGGCAACCTAGGTAGGCCATGAGATGATTATCTGAAATCTATAACAAGGATGAGTTATTATCACTTTTCATTCCTTTAACCTTTGTCAAGAGACCTGATTAATGTTTGGTCATTTGCGCCTCTCTTTAAATTTTGTCTAAGACGCGGATATTAGAATTTTAATGGCTGCTTATAGATGTCCTTTGAAACTGAATTGCATAGGGTAATATTTTGACCTAGACTGATGTTCTCCATTTTCACTTGGCTGTTCACCTCTACCTCTTTGAATCAAGTCTGGCCAGACACAGCAGGGAAAGGAGAAAGTTAACTCACTAAGAATAAAAGGCTGAGGTTTTATCTTCTTGCTGCCTATTCAACAAACTTAATATGGCAAGACCACAGAGACACAGTGGGGTCCAAATAACTGTAATTACTGAATATATAAAAACTGTAAGACCTGCTGCTTTCAATGGTTTCTGGTGGCTTCTAAATTACAGAACAAAATGAGTACTCACAGAAAGCTCACAGACAATTAAAAAACCACTACCCTTTGCAGGGTAGCGTGGTGCTAACCTCCCGTGCTCACGCGTCCTGGCAGCAACACTAAGTTCAAAGAAATTGCCAGCTGTGGGCTGCCGCTACTCGCTGTCCTTTTCGCGTCCCCCTGAGCTGTGCACGCAGCTCTGGCCCCAGGGCAGACCAGCTACCCCTGCATGGGGAAGCATTCAGGTACTAACGACAAATTCCCAGGCAGAAACAGCGAATGGGAGATCAGATGGTCGCAGAACGCAAACAAGGACAGAAGGGGGCACAGCCCCGACCCATGCACGGAAACAGAGGTCACAACAGGAGAAGCAGCACAGGCAATTACACCTATTTACTTGCGCCGGGGAAGGCAGGGCAGGTACACTGAAAATTCAGGCTATATGGCAGAAACAATTTTGTTGCTGACTGTCCTCCAGCATCATGTTAAAATTAGTGAAATATTTTAGTTCCTTCTCCTACTCTGTGGGAGACATGCACAGACTTCTGGCAAGTCTCTCTTCAGAATTAAAAAGTAGAAAAAGGTCTGACTAAACTTTTCCCAGTTCATTGTTCAAAAAATGGAAGTAACGGGAGTCTACTGTGTGTTTACTAGAGGTGAACAAATGAAAGAAAATTATTGCTATGAATAATTGTTCAGTTTCAAAAGAATTGCTGCTATCAATTTTCACAAGAGAAGCAGCACCAATGTTTTCTGGAAGAGTAGCTAAAAGGATGGCCTGAAAAGGGCATCAAAGTCATCTGAAAGTTTATTTGTGTTTCTCCAAATAATATCATTGTTTAATAAAGGATATACAGTCTCCCTACTACCTTTGCACAATAATCTTTAGATCATCACTGCAATGGCATTATTACTACAATTATTTAAAGCAGCTAATTAAAGAGCAAATACAATCCCATACACCCTGCTTGTCTGTTGAAGACAACAAGGATTTTTATTTATTCATTTAATACTAATTTTTTTAATTTTCAGTACCTTTGTTAGATACAATCAGAATTCTGAATGTAAACCCTGTGGCCAAAGTGGATTCTCCATGTACATGAAGTTAGGTTTGTCAAATTCTTTTGTTGGAGCAAAATCACGGCACATAAATCAACCCTTACAAACCCCCAAACCAGTAACACATGCAATATACAACAATGCTACACATGGTAAATGCTCATACAAATCTGTGAATGATCACGAGTGATTATTTGAGAAACTGTTGCACAAAATTTTGAATGACCGTTTCCAGAATTTTACAAGACAGCTGTGAATGAATCAAAACTGGAGAGAAGGAAAAAATAATGGATACACAGTCTGCTGCGAAATATTTTTCCAGCTCCAACTTTTGCCTGAACGCAAGTGAAGAACACCAGGTCAGAGGCAGAGGCTGCCGAGTGCTGGTCACTAGGCAGCACTCATAATGGTTGCTGCATTTTCCTGAGTAAAGAGCAGTCCTTTCCACAGTACAGCGCTTCCCGTCAAGCAAAACAAGGCAGGGCGCTTCATATAGCTTTTGTCAGGGAGCACGTACTCATCTTCTCAAAAAGAACTAAAAATACATTTTGGAGACTATTTCAAATATTTGTTATTTTGCTCTTCTCGTCATACTTTCCACCTCCCTTTCATAGCTAGAGCTCATTTATTTCTGATGTTATTTTTCTTTCTGCATGTCCAGTTAATGCGCCTGAGCTAATTTTTGTACCATTCTGCATATTTATAAAATCCTGCACATTCTGAGAGGGTATATTTATCACAGTGAAAAATGCAACTGCCTCTGAGCTTACCTTTTGAACTGGGCACATTTTCAATGCTTTCCTTGATATTCTACAGCCCTGTGGTTGACAGCTCTATCCAAAGCACTTTTTAATGTAACACCTCATGTAGTTTCCCTTGTGTTTCCAGTACTAATTTATGCCAAAAAATCTCTCCTATGAAGCTTCTTTTTAATACTGTACAAACCTCTCATATTCTGCTTCTTCAACCTTTCAACTGTTACAAGTATCTTTGGATTTAAACACTCTTTAACTAAAGCACAGGTTTTATCATGACACACTGGTTCTGCAAAATTTTAAGTACATGAGTGCTTAAAACCACTGGTTTAATATTAAACACAAAAGCAAGTGCTTTACTGAGTTGGCATCTTATTCAGCATATGAATCAGATTTCCACAACTGTACGACAAAAACAGCTGCCTACGACACGTCGGGCTGGGGCTCTTCCATGGCACGGATGGAGATCAGTGTCTGGGCGAAGTATAAGACAGTAGAGGACCAATTTTTTATTATAAGCCTTTATTACTATGTCCTGATTCTGATCTTGTGCCCTTTATTGTAAACAAATTGAATTTAATCAAACAACTGTACCATAAAACTGATACAAGTTTTATGAATCAGAATCAGGCCTACCACCTCGAGAGAGCGGCACTCTCCTTTGCAGATTGTTTCATATCACTTGCTTCAAAGGCTTGGGCTAGTCATTTGACATGTACTCCCCAGTGCTTCTTGCACTTCAGTATAATCTTCCTTCTTCCCTTAACCTGTCATATTAGATATTTTTTCCTATTTATCTGAACAATGGAAAATCAGCCAGACTGTATGCTATGACTATTTCTTAACAGGGAGAAATAAATCAGTGCCTTCCTGGCTTTTGAACTCACACAAGTGGAGCCATACCACTTGAGGCATTTAAACCTTCAGAAGGTACAGAGTCACATTTCCTGCCGCCTTTGAATGCTTCTGGTCTATTTTAATTTCATCCAAACTATGGCCTCTCTTCTACCGCTTAATTTTGTAATTTTTTTTAATTTTATACTCATCTTCATTATGCAAAGCAACCCAGAGAAGTATACAACTATTCAGTAGTCAGAGGAAATCAAATTTTGCCAGCTCCTTCAAGCTTTGTATGTATTACAGACCTTTATCAAGCCAAAATATTGCAGTGCTAGATATTGCTTTTGATATTAAATGTGTAGAATGTGTTTTAGTCTGACTGTAATAGGATATCCCTTTTGCTGATGCAAATAACTCTAGGCACAATTTAGATAATTTGACATAAAAGTATCCTATTAATTTAGAAAACCATTTGTCTGGGTGTCAAATAAGCAAATGTATACATCAGTTATTTAAACTCATAAGCTTAAAGTGAAAAGAGAGAGGTCATTCTCATAATGCTGTCACCATTATCTCTAAGCTGATTTTGCATTTGCTTCTGATCATCTTTCATTATCATGTTTGCATTTATAAGCATTTGTAACATGTTCCCTTGTTTGCTGGGCTACAGTTACAAATTAGTGCTACTTCTCCATTGGCTGTACCAACATTGCTGGTTTTAATGTGGAATTTCTGGTGTCAGCCAAAATGGAGGCTGTCATACGTAGGTTAAACCGTAATGCAGTGTGTTAGTGGCAACAAGAGAAAAACGAGTTTGAAGGGGGGAAGAAAAGAAAAGAAAACCATCAGTGTTCTCTTGATTAATAAAAGGAAAGCATTTATGCTCAAGGAATATGCACCTCAGCTATAAGAAATTCTTATTGTACACATGCTGTAGGTGACATCTATATGGCTATATGAGACAGGGAGGGCTGGAGAGAAAATTCAAGCACTAAACATCTGGTCATGCATATCATTTCATTGTTAGCCCATTCCCTGGCATGATTTTGGTTGATGGCAGTGAGCATTTTGGGGCACAGTACCTAAACACAAACGATAAAAAGTTGGGAGGCATGTTTGATAGACCAGATGATTGTGCTGCCATTCAGAGGGATCTCAACAAGCTGGAGAAATGGGCTGACAGGAACCTCATGAAGTTCAACAAAGGGAAAAGCCAAGTCCTGCTCCTGGGGTGAACAATCCCATGCACCAGTACAGGCTGGGGGCCAACGTACTGGTGAACAGCTCTGCAGAGAAGGACCTGGGTGGTCTTGGTGTTCAACAAGTGGAAAATGAGCCAGCAATGTGCCCTGGGGGCAAAGGCAGCCAGCAGCACCCTGGACTGTGTGAGGAGGTCAAGGGAGATGGTCATTCCCCTCTACTCAGCCCTGGTAAGACACACCTGGAGTGCTGGGTCCAGTCCTGGGCTCCCCAGCATAAGAGAGTCATGGACTTACTGGAGCTAGTCCTGCAAAGGGCCACAGAGATGTTTAAGGCACTGGAGCATCTCTCATGTGAGGAAAGGCTGAGAGCTGGGACTGTTCAGCCTGGAAAAGAAGAGGCTCAGAGGGGTCTTATCAATGTGTATAAATATCTGACGGGGGAGTACAGAAGATGGAGCCAGACTCCCCTCAGTAGTGCCCAGTGACAGGACGAGAGGCAATGGGCACAAATCGACAAGCAGAAAATTCCATTTAAATGGGAGAAAAAAAACTCTTTCACTGTGAGGGTGGCACAGGTTGCCCAGAGAGGCTGTGGCGTCTCCATCTTTGGAGACACTCAGAACTTGCCTGGACATGGTCCTGGGTAACTGCTCTACATGACCCCGCTTGAGCAGGGGGGTTGGAATATATGATCTCCAGGGGCCCCTGCCAGCCTCAACCATTCTGTAATTCTGTGAAATACAGTTTAGGGAACAAATGTATAAGAGATCCTCAGAGCAGGCAGTGTGGACAGAACTGCACCAAGTCAGGCTCCTTCAGTGCTCCATAGTCTTTAACACTATCTTGTTGCACTTAAAAGACCCCCACCTGCATAGGAATGCAACATCCCCAGGCAGGGAACACATCAAACAAAAATGCACCCTGGTGAGCCATAATACAATAGAAAAGACTACCAGTAACCATACCCCTGCCGCTCTCCAGAACCCCAGAACTGACAGTGAGATACTACCACCTCCACACTCACGTTATTTCAGGTTCACGATGAGGCCCAAGAGACCCAGAGCTGATTGCTAAGTATTATGGATACAGTCAGGTTGTGACAGTTAGCCAGAACAATCCCCAGCCCTGTTTTATTTGGCAGAAGAGACATCTAGAGACCTCTTTTGAGCACACTGTCTTGAGTAATCTAAAGATGGAAGAGGGTTTGGAGGGGTATCCTTTGGGCATTGTTCCCGCTGTCCAACTGTATAGTCTACTACGCCTTATAAAAGACACAGAAAAAACCTCATACACAGGCTTAAAAATGCCCCAGCTATTTTTAATTATTTTCCTAACCTCAAAACTATCTCAGCTGCCAGTCTAACCTAGACAGTTTTTATATTATTTATATGAGAATCTTCGCTTCCATTTTTGAGAGAGAAGTTTCCAACTTTAAAAGACATACTAAAGGACATCAAGTTTTATATGTTTTTTTTAAGAATTATCATCCTTAATTCAGCCTTGTAATTTTTCAATTCTGAGGCTCGGTATTATAGGAACATTCTCCTGTGATCTGCAAATGAACAGTGTAGCTTCATGAAGCCTTTCTGAACTATTTGAGGATAGATGTGGGCGTAGATCAACCCGGGGGCACTCCCTTGGGTTTCATCTCCTTAACTGTACTCAAAGCATGTAGACAGCATTCTGGATTATGCTTATTTGAAAGTCTGAAACAAAGCATGAATCCATTCAGAAAACAGTAAATGATTTCTGACTTGTTTTCAATTTAGACAGGAATATTAACTGATTTTGATCTTTTTATCTTTAACATTATCAATCAGAGTATCTTAACCAGAGTCATTGATAAGTAAGCAACCAACATTTGGACCATTTTTGCCGGAAGTGAAAACTCAAATGGATTAGAAAGAGCGTAATACGAGAAATCTGGAGTAAAACAGTACTTCTACTGTACGTGCACATGGAGGACAAGTTCCTCTAATGAATTTTGATCAAACTAATTTTACTTCATGCTGCACATTCATTCCCAAGGTAATTCCATGTGCATTTTAATGTGTTTTTCTGTTGCTTATTAAATTTTATAAAACTAAGACTATTGCCATTTGGGTGTTTATGTTTTTATTACAATTTTTGTTTCTATTACTAACAAATACTAAATGAAGCTTTGTTAGAATTTAAATTAATTTGAAATAAGGAGAAAATCAAAGACCTGTTGCAAGACCATATTTTCAGATGATCTCTTCGATATGAATGTTCATTTGTTCCATGTTGCTACTGCTTGCTTGAATGGCATTCATATTTGTCTGTTTTGCCTTTTGTAAATGTTGACACAGCTAAATTTGAAAGAATTCTAATCTATTGTTTCTTGGTTTTAGATTTATTCAGATATCTAATTATATTATCTTATTATTTCATGAGTTTGTTAGCTGAATCATGCAGTCTTTTATTTGTTTGTCTCTCTCATTCTTCCATCCATTTGTTCTAATCCATTTTATTCCTTAACTAAGAAACATGCAAGATAATGCTTTCTTTGAAAAACAAATTGCAATAATATTACCACAGAGAAATGTGACTATCATCTTTTTTAGCACCTTCCTGAATCCTATATTCATAAGGCAAATTTTAACCCACAAGCCTAAGAAACATCTTCTCTTTTTAAATTTAATCATAAGCCATACAGGTAATTTGCACAGTACTTGAAGTAGCAAGTTTTATGTGATTATATCAGTGTGAGTTCTTGATGGCATTAATTTACTGCTGTGACACTGTAAGAATACCTAGTGCTTCACATCCTGAAAACATTGCCCCTTGTCTCTGGTAATTAATACATTCCACGAGGAAGTGCACTTAAGGTTTGAGAAATCAGGCTGGTGCTCCCAAATAACACCACCACTTTGAATCCTTTTCTTCATAGGAAACAGAGAGAGATCTTCTGTTTTGACTGCAGTATTAATGAGGTCTTTGTGAGGTTTTTTTTTTTTTTTTTTTTTTTTTTTTTTTTTTTTTTGCTCTTAAGGCAAATATTTTCTGCTGAACTATTTCATTGGAGATAAACTGTTACCTGCCTTTCTCATACATGTATTTACAAATGATGAAAATTTTCCATATACTGAACTAGTTTGTTGAAGAGGGTATGGTGTGATCCAGCAAAGGCAAACTACGGAAGCACCATTCTTGTCATTATTTTTATTATTTAAAGAGTCCCAAATATGCTAGATATTTTCCTAACACAGTAGCAGAACGAAATTCCTAGCATTTTCTGAACAGAGAAGACACAAATTCTATCATACCCTGGAAAATATGTAATCTAAAAAAGCTACAAAAGCTGCAACACTGTGAGAAGCGCTATACCAATAGTGATATTGTAGGACCAGATTCCTACTGTCTGGGAAGCTGTCCCTCTTGCAGTCCTCTTTGGGAATTTCTGGATACAAAGTGAAGCAACAAAACTGGGACACAAGTGTTGGTCACACATAAAAAAAGGCAATAATGAGAGAGGTGGGGGAAGGAGAAAAAAAAATGAATCAATTAGCACACCTTTTTTTCCCCCTAACTTTTCTACTCTCTTTGAAGTCCTAGATGGATTCTCCATTCTGTTTACATTATAAGGCTTGTTGATTTGTTATTCACTTCTGAATGGATGCTAATTGATATTGATCTCAATGCCGTGTTTATTATCATTGTCTAGGGAACAAATTATTCTAAGGGTGGTACATCTGGAGTGAGTTGTGGTGCTGGAGGCAGAATCAATACACAAAGGAAAGTCTGAAGAAATGGCAAAGCTTTGCAGCACATTGTAGTTAAGAAAGACTAATTTGGAAGGCATGTGTTAAGATCTAGGAACAGGACACTTACTGAGAACTGTTAATAATAAGGGCTATGACAGGGAAGAAGAAGAAGAGGAGAAAACAGTGATGGTTGGAAGTTGTCTCCTCTCACTCACCTCGCTGGAGCACTGCACCTGTCTAGCATCACAGGTGCTTTCGGAGTGAGGCTGGGCTTCTTATTTGTTCTGTAGCTCTGCAACTACCCAGCAAAAGCAAGAAAGTTAGAAAAAAGGCACAGGAGTCAAAGCTCAACTTTATGGTCAAGCAGATGAAATACCCTGTATGAAAGGGTGTGCATAGACTGTGTGTTAAAGGTATCCAAAAGAAATGTGTGAGCCCTCTAGCTGTGCTGCTTTGCTGCCTCATTTCCCGCCAGGTGCTGGGGTATAGCCTTGCCATACTGGGTGCTCAGGACAATACAAAAGGGTAAATAAATGGCAAGCTCAGCATGGGCAGAGATCTGCCACTGAAATCTCGTGTTGGGTCTCTAACACTTAAATGTGTTCCCGTGGAGCCACCACTGCCCTGAAGTACTGACTCTTGCTCTCTTGGGCAATTTCATGGCTTCTTAAAAAATGGAACAGTGGAAATCCCAGTCAGTCAGAACAGCAAACACTGAATATTGTTTGTTTTATCCATTATACATTGTGGCTTGCAAGGGAAACAGGCCAAGAAATGAAAATTCACTGATTTCTATTCTAATTTCTAGCCATTTTCCAGGAAGAAAGATACAATGCAGGGAAAGGTATGAAAATAATACGTCAATCAACATAGCACAAAAAGCCTCACCGGACAGGAAGGAGACTGTGATTACACATGGAATTTTACAGTAGAGTTAATTTTCTTTTCTGCACATTGCCTTCCTTTTTCTGAGCCTTCAGCACTACTTTGTCATCCGTTCAACAAACATAAAATAGAATAAAGTGAAAACTCAGACCTACCAAACTAAAATATTACTCTGCATATTTCCAGATCAACTGCAAAGTAAAATCAAGTTCATAAGTTATGACTAGCCAAATATATGCTTAAAACAGCAATACTAAATTTGTGGGTTATGCATGTTACCTCTGAAGTGTTAATTATAGCATGGCTTTTGCATACTGTGTTTTCAGCAAAGACTCAGATGTTTGTCTTTGTTACTTGAAGGAGAATTGTAGATGCAGTTCAGCTCAGAACATGGTGCTGACACTGCAGACCTGCATTTGGAGGGCATAGACGAGGCTTGAATGGGCATGGGCAAACAGCACACAATATCTCCTGTCCAGAACATTAAATATGCTGCTATCCATAATGAAAAGCTTTGAAAATTGAACACTGAATACATGCTCTGGAGGGATTCTTCTCTAATCACAACTAAGAGAAAACTATAGGGAGAATGCATGCCATACACATTTATATAAATTAAAATTAGAGGAGCTGACAATTACAGCAACTTAACTAACACCCACTTGATAGAAATATATGTCTGGGCTATGTTGACCATGTGCAGAAGTGCTAAGACTGGATAGCGAGGGAACCTTTGTGACCCATGTCACTGCAATCTCACTGTGCATGTGAGGGGCACTTCCATGGAAAGCCACTTACTTTTGTGGATGGACACATTCTGAAGCAGGCTGCTCCCTCCCACGCCAGAGTCGATCAGTGTAATCAAAGCAAAGCCTTCTTTGGAGAGTGGTAAGTATAATGGAAAAGAAAGTAATATATTTACTGAGCAGTAATAGAATGTTTTCTAATAACACTCAGTTTGAAGTATTGCCAAGTCTTTCTTAAGGAGTAATGGAAATGCTACGTCAGTACGAATAAGAAAAGATGATTTTTTTCCTGCAATAAAATGAATGATAGAATACTTTATTACTGTTGCCAGAAAATTTATACTGACAAGTATACCCATATAATTCATTGCATGACAAAGAACATTGTATTGTCTTGTCAAAAAAAAAAGGATCATTTTAATTTAAGATGAATTGTACTTTACTAGCTAGTACAGACTTCATAGATCATAGATCTGAGTAATGAAACCGATTTAAAGAAAACAGCTAAGACACGACTTTAACAATTACCTGATTGGAACAACTTAGTCCTTGATCAGGTTGTTAGTTTTGAAGAAGGGTGTCTGCAGGAGCTGATTCATTTTACAGAATTAGAATACCTTACATAATATCAGGCTTTAAAGTTTAAGTATACCTCAAGGTATCGAAGTTGCTTCACACACAGGAGGGGAAAAATAATTCTGTCATCCTCTGCTCTATAAGAATTGTTCTAGAAAATTATGATCTTCCTGGAGACATTTTAATCACTCATTTTATCTGAATCATGTAAAGCTTGTTATTAATAGACATAACTCCACAAAGGGTCTCACTCTGTTAAATACAATAGGGCTGAGTCAGTGCAGCACACATTAGTATAATGACATGACATGTAGAAATGGAACTATTTTCATATCTCTCACCCACGGAAAAGCGTGATCTGAAATCATTTCCATGGAGGATGAACAGCACCTTAGAAATCACTCATTTTGTCATTTAGGGATGGTTCTGTTCTTACTGAGGTTGAAGGGATCCCAGAGAGTGTTGCTCTGCATAACTGAGAGCATTATTTTGTATGAAGCTGATTTCAGAGCTCACTAATTGTCCAGAGGAAGAGTGACAAGTATAGGGGAAAGAATTTGGTAAAGCAAAATAAAATAAAATAAAATAAAAAATAAAATAAAATGAAAAGCATCTTAAAAGAATGTTTTCACTTCCCAGAGGACCTCTTCTGCTAGCTCAATGATTGCACTGGAAAAAAATCAAGAGAGATGGGAGGCTCAGCACAATAGAAGACTTAAAAGACTGACCAGAGTGGATAGTTTTCTCTTTTTCTTGATAACTTTTGCTTAGAAAATGCAAGTATGGAGTAGGTTTTAATTTATTTGATAAAGTGCTTAGCTGCTTCCCTTCCTCCCCTTAAGACAGAAAAGCATGTTGCAATGAAAGCAACTAAATATACTGCTACAGTAATAGCAATCCTTTTTTTGCACATTTTGATTGTCAGAAACTAATGAGAAACAAAATATATCCATAATCCTTAAAGGTTCCAAATCACATTAAGCCTGATGCAAATTAGCTTAAAATAGGATTGGATATTTAATGGTATCCATTATGATAATGAGAAAAGACATAAAACAAAGTGGAAACAGGCAGTTACTCTGTTACATTTAACAAGTAGGACATACAAATTATTAAATTAATGCAAGCTCACTTAAGTTGTTAAATAAGGGGACTCATTTTTGAAATGATTTTTGTTGTATCTTAAATATTTATGTTTTTTTTCATTTTTGTTGAAACTGATAATCTTTTCAATGGCAAAAATCAAAAACCAAAAAAATTGCCTCATTTTTAATGATATTATGAAAACTGGAGAGTTTCCTCTAACAAAAGACAGGCTGCCTGCTCCCTGTGATCAATCTAGTTAAAGCTGATCAGGTATCTGTTACCAGGATCTGTGCCTGGATTATGATTAACGAAACCTGCTGGTGGGGACATGCACCTCCCTTTGCCTACTTTCTAGAGAGCACAAAAGCATTCTGAAGTCACTACCACTACTGACACAACAGTATATTTTATAGCATAGAAAGTTACTGCAGAAGCCAAATTTGGAGTTCCATCATTTCAAGAGAGCCATAAAAATGAAGTACAGGAAACAGAATGGGAACTGAATATGAAGTTCTCCCTAAATTTTTCAGTAAGGATTTAATTCTCCCATGTATTGTACATACAAGCATTTAAATCCTGAGTTTATTTTACCTGCAATGTTTTTTCTCAGTCCTCCAGCCAGCTGTTTTCTCTCATCTGGATAAAGCCCAAAATGGGGTTTCAATGGGATGCTCAAGTACTGTAGCTTAAGTTTCATGGCATAGTAGAAAGACGAAGTCTGATCTGGAAAACCACAGGAAGACTGGTCTTACAGTTTGTATTGCCTGATCAGAGACTTCTGAGCATATCTTAAGTTTTATGACTCAAAGATACGTGTTGTGAAAAAAGGAGAAAAGCTCAGAAACAAAGAAAATGCAGTTAATGTAATCTAGTCTGTAACTAGCTTTACAAGGCAACTGTCATTCTGTGGCAGCGAAACACCTAGCTCAGTGCCAGTGATTTTAACTCGACTGAGGCCAACCTCCCCTTATTTTTCCTGAACAGTCATATTAAACTGATTAGTACTAAATTAATTTTAAAAAGAGAGAAAGCTGTGAGCTGTAAGACAATTTCTTCCCATCAGACCTAAAATTGAGAGGGAAAATGGAAGCACTGAAGCATCGATCTACACACAAAGCCTACCCAGTTGTGACAAAATGAATTCAAAGAGGGAGTAACTTTGGTTTTGAATTTTGCTGAGCAGGGAGGGACAGTGTGGGATGCCAAGTATTAAAAGTTGTATTTCTGAAAGATGATATATTTTTAGGGAGAGAGAGTTCCAGGGCAAAGTGATAACGCTATGTTTATGCAAACAGAAGATCAGATCCTCAGCTGGTAAAAATAGTAGTAAATAGCAAAAGCATTAGCAGCAGTAATTGTACTGTCACTGCACCTAGACAGGATTATCCTAGACAGGATTATCAAAAGGTAAAGATCTCCCATGCAAACACAGAACAGAAATACAGAGCAAAGGATCTAAACAGTCTGAACACATTCCCTGCTTGAAAGAGCTCACAATCCAAGTATGAGGGAAGAAACAGATGCTGAATACAGACATACCGAGGAATTCAAGGAAACAATAAGCCAGAAGTGATCAGCGTGATAAGCAGCAGAGACCGTACGCAAGCTGTTTAACCATGGCAAGTCTTTGTAGACACTGCTCCAAAACAGGGTTCTGAGGAAGGGTTTGAAGGAAGATAACAAAGGCATTTCACAGCTATTCAAAGACTACTGCCTGCTTGGAGAGTGCTGGGGTGGAGAATTATGGCTGTATTCGTTTGAATAGACTGATATTCCTTCATATCAGCAGAGGCTCTGACATTAAAGTATAAATGAAGATAAAAATGCTTACAGTATCACTGTTGCTTTCTTTCAGAAAACCAGAAGATACTCTCCTAGCATAGGATTATGATTTTTCTTACTTAAAAGAACCCCACAGATATGTAAGGGGTTTTTTTGAAAGATCTGGTATTTCCACAGCTATGTCAGAAAGCCCGAAATGCTGTAATACCATACATTATGTTACTGGGCTTTTACATCTATTAGGCAAAAGTCAATTCCCTTCATTCCCTAGGCACAGTACTTGCACTGACAAGAAGTTATTAATCTGGTGTAAACAGGTTTCATACAGACCAGGAATCTTCTGTACTAACATGTAGCTTTAAATATTAATTTGGAATTTCAACCATATTTCTGTGATTCTGTCCCAAGCTGAAGATGCTCTTATTCTCTTTTTCTCAGCTGCAAATATTGTACTCTAAGTTCACATACTCAAAACTTACTCTAAGTCCTTCCCAGTATTTTCATACAATACAAGGGTTTTCAGTTGGTTCATAAAACTTACAAGAGGTATGTGCTTCTCATCAGGTTTCTCATGCAGTGTAACTATTTCTCTGTATAAAATATTAATCAGCACAACCTTTAGGTTTAAAGGAGATATTGATTCTACAATTACAAATCTCAGTAAACATTCTGGAGATCTCAAGTATTCATTCCCAAACACATTGTTTCCACTGCAAAAAGATGGTATGCAATTACCACACATAAAGTAAGACCCTCTGGCCAAATCATTACAAGCACAGACTAGAAGAGACTTTTGATATAATACCTCATGTTGATACGATGTGATCATTAAGGTTACAGAATTCCTATAGCCAAACTTAAATAAAGACACCAAAATCTACATGCATGTTCTTTCATACACTCAGATTCCTTCTGCAAAACCTGAGCTTTCTAAGCCTATATATTTTTGAGCAGTGTAACCACCCATGCTTTAACCAACAGAGATAATTCCACACCAGCTGGTGAAAGGTTTAATTGTCCTAACATACCAGTTTCCCTTTCTCCTATCTTTATTACAGACATGATTCTACTTCTATTAAATTCAGCCAGATCTTCCTTGTTGTTATAATAGAATCAGAATCTGATCTTATGCAATTTCCACAGTGCTCCTACCTCTTACAAGCTGCAGTTGGGTGGAGTAGGACAGGAGAAGGTGCACTCCCCTCCAAAGCATTTGGGCTTGCCAGACCTGCAGTCAAATACGAGATTTCAGCTTTTACACGTATGGCAGACTGAGCTTTAAAACAGTCAATTCAGGCAACAGTTATGGTGTTGCTGGAGCAAAGCGCCTTGTCTCCAGGCCACCACACAGCTAGGTAGTTTCTATTCAAACCTAACATGAGCTTTAGCCTCATCTTTGACAGGGACGTAGACATGCAAACAGCTGCTTAACAGCAGAAACAGGAGCTGCTCTTTCTCACTGAGAAATAACAGAAAGAAGACATTTGTAGAAATTAATACAACCTAGACATTCAAATTTCTGCTATAACTTCACTAGGATCCAAAATTTCTCAAATTTTGATGAAAAGGGACTGTATTCTTTCAGAGGCAAAGTGTTTGTGAGTGCTTTAAAGAAAATATCCATGTCCAGTTGTAAGTACCTCAGCTGTATTTCAGTTCAGTTTGAGCCAGATGCTGTTCATCAAAGGGCTGATTTCCTGATAGCATTTTAATAGCTTTTAAAGAGGAGGAGATTGTATCTCCTGAAAATACAGTATCGAATTTGTTAAAGGCACTTGTTTTGCAAGAAAGCCATCCTTTTCCTCCCAGATCCTGTGTCATTCCTTCCTATCACTGTTTAACTGGGCACACCAGAAACTCCAGCTACCAAAATAGTTATAGGGGTTAAAGGCAACAGTCATAAATTAGAGCACATCTGCAAATCAGGGAATTTTAGATTATACCTTATTCCTCCTCTTCCCCACTTTTCCCAACTGCACCAATCTTATCTCCTTAACAGATGAGTACTGATTTTTGAGGACAGTTTTTTAAGGAGTGGAAAACAAAGGTTCAGTCAAAAATATGTTTGTCAGTTTTCACACATTTCTTCTCTAAGGTGATGTTGGCATCTGAGCAGAATTCCTGCCTAGGTCAGATGTGTATTTACTGGAATTCATTGTGACATTTGGCATCAGGTGCAGGAACTAGCTGAACTTTGGACAGAAGGAGCAGCTTACTTTTAAGCAAACTAACTTATTTAAATGTAAAGAGGTCAGCCTACTAAGAGATGCCTAGAAGCCAAACACTGCTTAAGGGCTGCTTAGTGTGCTTAAGAAAATTAAGGCAGAGTGACTGTACATACAATTCAGCAAGAAGTCTCTATCGCTCTGTCTGTTTCCTATTCTAGCTAGACACCACAGGTGTGCTTAAATAGACAGGAAATATCACTGTAATGATGGCAAATAAGCCATTCCCGTGTGTAAGCCACTCTCTCTTATGTATGATCTTAGTTTCACCCTGCATAAGTTGTTACAGATAGATTTGCCTTTGCCTGGAGGCTAGAAAACTTGAAACAACCAAAGGGCTAGATTAAGTATGGCACATCCTTATACCCAGTGGTTTGCAAAGTTATTTTATGCAGCCTTCAGAAAAGTGCCTCCAGCACTTGAAATGATGGCCAAGTTTGCGTTTTCCTACACTCTGTGGGAGTCAGGCTTTTCTTCAAGTTCCCTATCAAGGAGAGTTTTTGGCCTTCTTTCTGACCAAATTAAATATGAATCACTTTCCTTTATTTGCCCTTTGTATTCCTAATTTTCTTTGCATGGATTAGACACTTTGTGGGGGAATTTGCTCAACTGCTATGGGATCTGGTTCAGCAATGATTTAAAAGGCAGTCACCTATTTCGAGTTACTCAGCTCTCCTATTTATAGACCAAGAACTTTGCTTACGAACTTTGTTGCTATATTTTAGAAACTTTAAATTCTGATATCTGCTTGCAGCTCAGGGACTTTGCCTAAGCCAGTTTTTTCCTCCTGTTCCTAGGCAATTGGTCTAGCTGTCAGCACATTGCCAGGTAGCTAGGGCAGCAGCTAGCATCTCAGACAGCTTCTTAATGAAAGACCCATGCTGATCCTTCTATTTATGCATTAGATCATTGACTGATCTAGGAGTCACCCTAGACCTGCAAGGTACAGCAGGCTTGTTTTAATCAGCTGGAGCTCCCAGCAATGAGTAGATAGCGTTCACAGTGCAACAGCCCTCTGACATGCTACACGTTGGACCAGTTTCTTCAAATGTACAGCACAGTAGCCCCAAACTACACATTTTAAAGTGGAGATTTCTGAACAAAGCTTTTACACCAAATATAACCTTTAATCAGAACCATGCCATTCCCAAACAGGCAGGCAGAGAACATACCGGGAGATATGCATCCAAAAGCTATTTTCAATCTTCAGCCTTCAGTGGGTAAATCCCAGTGACATCTCCCAAAACAGGGTTTTAGAAGAAATAAAGGCAGCTATGTATCCTTATATCTTTATGTTGAGGCTGAAGTTGATTCGATTGCCTTCAAATCAAATATGCTTTTTTTTCCCATTGTGGATATAGATTACTATTAATGCAAAAGAGAAGCTTTGTTCTACATAGAGCCCAATAATTCTATCCTTTCAAAGACTGTTCATTGCAGAATTTACTATATTTTCATGTTTCATATGTGTGTGTATATGTGCATAAATATGTGCCTGTGTACTTTTCTCTCTGTGTTTCTCCATATCTACACTTGGAGAAATATTTTCAGTTGTCTGCAACCATATTCACCCTTTGTTATGATAATGATTTTGCTAGAGGTTTGTCCCACAGATTAGTTTGCTAGTTAAGCTTTATATATAACATTTGCTTAGGGAATTGTTCTGCTTTGTTTTAATTTTTCTGCCTTCACCGAGGCTCCACGTGAATGCGGTGAAACTTTTGCCTCACTAATATCAGTAGTATTAACTTCACTGGCACATGGACTGATCTTCTGCATCTGACCCGAAACTGTGACCTATCTTCCTTAGACTCTCTAAAACATTTTTGTTCATTATGCTATATCAAGCAAGTAGTAAAATCCTGCTAAGCTTCCTACATGAAATACTGCTGCTCTGGAGTTAGCTAGATCACTAATTTCAGTGATCCTAGGATTTCAGCCTATATTTGAAATGCTGGAGCTTGTATTCACATCTCAGTTGTAAACATTTATACATTCACCAGGGGTTGAAACTGAAGTGCTGAGCTGGCAACACTTTAAGGCTTCAGAAACACCCTCAGTGGATATCACAAATTTTGATTTGGCTGGAGGAATCTGAAAATTACACCATATTCCTAAAAGGAGCATATAGCTCCTCTGATCCAGCACTCATTAGTTAACAGAAGTGACCAGCTGACCAGGACTTATAATACACCTAAACACTGAGGATTAGACTTCCTGCTGCGAGTTTACAGCAATATTCAAATTTATATAAAACTGTATTTTTTAAACCAGGCATGTGAAAAGACATAGGCATATTTGAACATAAGCCTAGAAGTCAGGAGATAAACTTGGTTTAAGATATGACAAGAATATTACGATTTGTTTTTTAAAAAAGGATAAATATACAGCTTTTTTTCCCCCTCAAATTATGCTACCTATATTGCCTTATGCTTTTCCCTGACTTCATATTTCATGTCTCCGTGGAGCACAGATTGTTTTTTGTCTGTCTGTGTAAAGTCTAATACAACGGAGTTTTAGTGGGTAACCTGTAGCTGCTACCACAGTTCAAAAAGACTCTCTTAATAACACGAGACTCCCCCAGTTCCTAAGGTACGTCAGACTTCTTCCTGTGCTACAGCACGCATAAACAAAAATGAGCTTCAGCTGAAAAAGGGCTTTTGTTAGGAAGTGGGGAGATGAAGTCTTTCTCCGAACAGAAGCCTTCCACCAGCTGTAAATGCCTGCTCAGCTGCAGCACTCCACAGTGAAACAGGGGTGGGCAACCACACACACAGACATAAAACCCCTGCGACAGTGCTTGCAGAAAGGAAAAAAGTTGCTGTAGCCTTTCTGGCACTCCTCAATGATATATACTCGGTTTAGGGCTAGAAACATGAAAACAGAAGCAGAGAAAGCAGCCTGCCAGCAACGTCCTAGAAGCAGGGCTGAGATTTAGATGCCAGCTCTTTGCGGGAACCCAGCTCTGATTACCACCAATCTTGCTGAAGCCAGTTCAGGGAAGTGTATGTAAAAACATATAAAGTATGGTATGTTATAAACCTACTGACATTACCTCATCAAAATTTAGATTCCAGCATTTTTCCGGAAAAGTGAGGGAAAACCCCGGTGTGTATTCTTATTTGATTAGTACCCGCTCTGCAGCATTTCTTTTAAAAATCAGAGACTAATCACCTGAATGGATATATTTTCTAATAGTATTTATTTCAGTCACTTTTAAACTGCTTCAAACTTCTTCCTCAATTTTTTTTCTTCCTTTTTGGAACACAAAAAAATGACCAATTAGTTTCACATTCTGGAGAAAAAATGGAATCTGAGAACCTCTGTGCCATCCGCCTGAAGCAAATTTGCACTGTTGAGTTATATCAGAGGATTTTAAATTTGAAGTAATGGCATACCCTTGACCACAGCAGCATGAACAGCTCTGCTAGAATTGCAAATGATTTTATGTACATGTTGGCAGTGAGACACTATTGATATCACAGTGTAAAAAGCGAATATAAAGTAGTGAGAAACTTGTTGCTACTGTCAATCAAGGTTGTTTGTGGGTTACGATCAGGACAGAGTTTGGATATGTAATATTGCTCTGAGAAGGGAACGTGGCGTATAAAATACTAGACAGAAAAGGGAAGTGATCGATAAGAAATGCTGCCTGAAGCCACTAAACACACATCAGCAAACTGAGGAAGTCTGTGCAGATAAAATGACAAATCACTTTCATCACAGTTTGTAGTTAGTATTTATGGATTCAGAAACAAGGATAGGTAATGTACTAGATTTATGTAATGCCGTTTATTAAGGCTCTCTATCTCCTGCACAACATTACCACAATATTATATGTATATATACATCAAGCTAGTTATTTTACACTCCCGGGTTTTTATTTAAATTAACAATGAGAGTTGTGACTTAATTGTAAATCCACAGACGAGGACACACACTACCTCTGAAGGGTTCCCTCCACACCAAAGGGCCCAGCTGGCACCTACGGACCATCTGCAAGGTTGTCTGCTTCGGAGTGTCACGGCTGGGGTATCGAAGGAGACAGGTCACGCCCGACCTGCTGTTGATATAACCACAGACTGGTAAAAAATTCTTCGAGTGCCTCGCAACCTTCCATCATTCAAGAATAGTTGAGGACAGATGTTTTCCATCAGACTGATAGTATTTTCACACTGCTTTCATTAAACTGTCATTTTAAAAACTGCTTCAATTTCAGGCCCCTTTCTGCTTTGTTAGTTTTAATGTATCTCTCTGTACCTCGTATGACAGGAGAGGCTCTTGTTGTGTGTAAATTTGCCAGAGATTAGGCCACTCACACACGGTTGCCTACACCGGCTCCGTATGTGATCAATAACAAACAGATTTGGGGCAAGAACAACCGTAAGAATTTCTACTTATTCACGGTCTGGTCTGAAAAGTTTTATCATGTATTAAGACACTGGGAAGTGAAACATTTAGGCAACTTTGTTCCGAAGGAATCAGTAACTTTGAAATACTAACGCTGTAGAAGGTATCGCTCACTGAACACACAAAATGGATGCTTCAGCTTGTCCCAGGCAGACAGAAAAGACGACTGGAGAGCAGCAGTGACACAGCGAGCACAGCAAATAAACTGTATAACTGAACCAAATGACCCTTTAAAAAGTCACAGATACTTGGGTCCCAAAGTTTGAGAAAGTCGTGGATGTGATTTTTTTTCTTCCAGAAATTCCATTCTTGTTTTCCTTGGCCTCGGATATTTTCAGTTCTTGTAAAATGTTGCCCTTAGGAGCCATGAACTCACAAGAACAATAAAATACATGCTTCATAAGAAAAATATGTTTTCAGAAGTTGTGCTGCAACACAAGGGATGGGAAATCAGGTCATATACATCCAGCTCAAAAAAACCCTGTTTTGTTTCATATTAAGAAAATATTGTATCTTATTTCTTTTTCATGCAATCATAGAATAATTTGAAGCAAATCCTGAGGTCTAGCCAGGCTTAGAAGCATCTCTTTATGTCCTCCTGATCTAAGGGACACAGCGTAAAGACTAGTTCCTTGCTGAAAGGAACTAGCTGCCTGCCGGGCAGAGATATACAGAAATAAAGCTGGAAGGCGAGGAGAAGGATGCGGGGCAGGGGCACGGTGTGAGCACATGCAGCCTCCTTCTGGCAGCAGCGCTGCACGGGGCTGATGGAGAAGCCAAGCTGGTGGCCTCTTGTTAGACCTGCTTCCAGTAGTGGTCCACATGCTGGAGCTACATCCTGATGCCACCAGGTCACGCACTGCGTCAAAAATCAAATCTCTTGTATATGGAGGCTGCCACGGTCCAGCAGCAGCAGCTATTAAGTACCGAGAGCTAAGCAGTTCCCTGACATAGGTCAATCTACGTCTAGGTGTGCACCTATTTTTAAAACAATCTACGGATAACTGGCAAGAAAGAAAACAAAAAGGACAAAATAAGTCATACTTAAAAAGAGACATTTTCCCACATGTCTAGTTCCTGTTCCTACCAAAAAGATGAATCGATACTCAGCATTCGAGCCTACTCCCAATTAACTTGATAAGTGCTCTTTTCCCTTAACAAGGGTGATGATAACAGTTTCCTACCTCATAAGGATGTTCTGAGGCTGTATAGATTTTGTGAAGTGCTCAGATACTTCAATAATGGGGAATCAAAAGGAAAAAGATAAAATTCAGCCTGGCAGTGAAAACAGACTTAATGAAAATGACCTCCTAGTGTACAATGAAATTATAAGACACATAAGAAATAGTCCTGCTTTTGCTATTTATTATACCTAATACATAATAGAAAGAGTAACTGCATTTTTTTGTATTTTATCTTACTACAGCACTTGATTCTCTTCAACATCTAACTGCAATAGGCTTTGATATGAGTGTTGTCACACTTAATGAGAGGTGGTTAAAGGACTACAACTTACTTTCATTGTTATTCGCCCCCAAATCCGCAAGGCTGCTTCCCCTCCCTGTTTGCCACAGAGATGGAAAAAAGCCTGTTGAGGACACACTTACTAGATGCAAATCAATTCTGAATGTTTCAAGCATTATATTAATTTGTCAAAGGCCAGAATCTGCTTCAATCTTCCGAATTATGAACTGCTGGGGAAAGACAATGAGACCCTTCTCCCATGTGTAGCCTGAAAGAGTTACGGTGCTTATGCCTGCACACATGGACAAAGGTCTTGAGTGGACTTCGAAAATACTCTCTGGGTCTGTGCACCCATAACCCATCTATCAGTGCACCCTAGTCCAGCAATCACTTAACAACAGGAAAATTAAAAAAAAAAAAGCTGTTTTGCAGTAGCTTAGCAACCAGTATATTCCACTAATATCCATGCAGAGGGTATTTATTAAACCCTCTCTGGTAGATTTATATGAAAACTCTTTCATTCAAAGGGAATGAAATCTTGATTTTAAACCATTTTTATGAGGCTAAACATTAATTAGATCTCTCCCATCTTTGAGTGAACACAGAGTGTAATTTTTATCGATTGCCATGCACTCCTATCTATCAGGAGAGTTTTAGTTTGATTTTTTATATATATCTCTATTTTATCCTTATTTTTTCTCTTTTTCACCTTTTCTTTAAGTTACAATACTTTGGCACAATTCAATTTTTACAGAAAGTTTTCACATTCAGTCTTTATTCCCAGTTCAGCCTTTTTATCATCATTTTCAGCTCTTCTTTGAACACATTCAATCACACTATATGGGGCTTACCTAATACCAGGTCTTTCATGGCACAACAGAGAGACTTTAATATATGAGGGTTCTAAAGCTTAATAATTTGCTTTACACAGTATTTCCTTCATTCCACATCACATAAGTTTCCTTGATGGCCATAATTTGAAAACTAACTTATTGTTGCCATTTTTAACATCCACAATTATTTCAGAGCTTCACAACATTACATTCCACAGTTTGGATCAAATGAAATAAGATTCATTTCTCACCATGCAGCTCGTCTGGCCAAATGATACCCACCCTGATAGTTACGCTAGATATAAGCATCTGAAATAACAAAAACCTGCTTCTAATTTATGATCTCTGCTTTTCTTCTCAAGGAACTTTGAAAAACTGTATTCACTGATTTTGTGCGTGTCCGTTCTGTGACTGCTGCTTGAGGTAGCCTGTGCTTGGCACACAGGCGACTGCGGCTTCCACATTGCAGCAAACTCAGGTCGGCTGATTTGTTGAAACTTCTCATTATTAGTGTTCACCCTCATCCTTCTCAGCATAGGAGATCTGAGAACAAATAAGGAATCACCTGCATACACTTTTAAATCAATATGGTCTGAGGCATCCACTTTGCAGGAGCAGGAAAATAAAGGTTTTCTTCTTCTGGGAGGTGAGTTGGAGACCAGGAGGGGCTGAGAGAACAGGCTGAATGGATGAGAGAGATTCTTCTCATTGCATTAATCATC
Organism: Dromaius novaehollandiae; assembly: GCF_036370855.1. Classification (NCBI taxonomy): domain Eukaryota; kingdom Metazoa; phylum Chordata; class Aves; order Casuariiformes; family Dromaiidae; genus Dromaius; species Dromaius novaehollandiae. The sequence goes on from NC_088132.1 coordinate 45,885,703, forward strand.
TGAATCTGCTTCAGCCAGAGCAAAGCTCTGCGTGGGACACAGGCGGTGGGTAGGCACCTTGCCAACATCCGAGGGCAGCACCCTTACAAGCGAGTTACAGGCTTCTGATGATGGTGCCACATGGCTGTTGTCCTGAGCCTTGCACGTCATGTTGGTGTCTCAGCTCCATCTCTCACTGTGTGCTGGAATGGAGCAGGACGCCACATCGCACAGAGGTGCTTATCCCCCCATCCATCGCACTACAGAAAAGTCAGCCTGGCTGGGAAGTTAAAGAGCAGCTGAATAAAGAGTTCTGGCACTGGCAGAGCATTCCTGCTTGGACCAAAATTAGAAGAGTACATATGTTTTTGAAACAGCACCACCTTTTTTTTCAGTCTTGCCACCATATTGCTAGGCAGAAACTAGGCAAGGCAATTTGAATTAGAATAATGGTGTGTTTAAACACAATAAAGTATACCATTCTGTAGCAAGTACGAGCAGCCTACTGCTTAATGGTAAAGTAGATCAAATTTAAGGTGAGGCAAATTCAGACTTGGTTTTCAACACCTGGCTAAGGCTGAATTTTTTTATAAGGTTCTACATTTTGTACATTTCTTCACTTTATTTTCCAACATACTTACCTCTCTTTGAATAAACTGCCGAATTTCACTTTCAATTTGTATGCCTCTCTTAATTAATTGTCTAATTAATCAATCGAAATTTTGGAACAATTAATTCAAAGCTGATTTGAGATAAATGCAAATTCCCATTTTACATTCACTTAACACTATATTTCTATTCTATTATTTATCCCTTCATGCTGATGCTGAGCCAGTTAACCCAGAGAGCTCTGTCCTGCTTGCATACTTCATTTCAGTGCCCTGAAATGAACGGGGTGTTTATCTTCTAGCTTTAAACATTTTGAAGGAAATGTTTCTGTGTATATAGGTAAAGACAGGAAAATACTCCTTTCTCACCAGCTCCTACTAACTGAAACAGATTAAAGCTTTCAGTCTACCATGTACGTGAGAATATATAAATTCTGTTAGTCGTCAGCCTTCAAGTTTATAGCATTCTTTTATGTAAATGCTGACAAATGCTCCTTGACTTTACATCTGAATTAAATATTACTCTTTATTTAGCTGCTCCTTATCAGTTTGCTCTTTTACTTCATAGCCAGGATGACTTTTCTGTGGCAGCCATATAATATAAAGGATTCCTCTTTTCCATTAACATTTCATTATTCTAAGGACAAAATAACGGAAAATAATACAGCAGGTCTGTGAATATCAGCAGCCACAGGTAATCTTAAACATATTTAATTGGGTAACAAAGGGTTTCTGGTAATCATAGTACTGTTAGGAAGAAGTACCTCCAGGACAAGGTGAGTTTCAGTAGTCCCAAATGTTATGTGCCCAATAGTGAGCCTCTCCAACTGGGAAACTATGTCCTGCAATCTGATGTGCAATGGAAGTGCAAAGCTGAATTATAAGCAAATTTGCTACCTGTCAGCACATCTGAGGATATGAGCCAGATTTTAAAGTTCTCTCCTCTCTTAAAACAGAGAATACTTTAATATGGCTTGAAGCAGGTTTGCATGCATCTCATTGCAGTGATTCTAAGCCTTTTCAACACTTTTAGTTACTGTTGCAAAAGGAAAAAAAATATTGTGTCTTGCTATCCGGAAAGTGAGCATTATTATGACCTTCAGGTTAACAATCCATATGGCAGTGCTATTTTTAACGTAACTTGCAAGGGTTCTGCAGAGAGCAGAGTTAAAAGCACTGCCATTAAAAATCGAATCTTTACCAACAGTTACCTCAGACTGTCACATGAAACACTGGAATTGTAACTGAAGGCTAGCTGTAGGAACTATATGATTTGTGGGTGGGTATTTCAGATAGCATCGTGTTCGGAGCTATTAACACAGAGGTGTTAAAGGCTGATTCCCATCACTAATCCCGGTGCCAATATTATAATTCATTGGCAGAATATAACCATAGAAAGCTTTATTTCATTTTACAAAAATTAAAAATATGTCATCCATAGTTAGACTGAAACTGAGAGCCCAGCAGGTCCTTAACAATTTACTGATATTTCAGCTTACTGGCATCTTTGTTCCTGTCTGTGCAGCTGTAATACTGAGGTAAAATCAGAAACTCATCTGAAAAGAAAATTGAAATCTTTAGATCTGGGTAAAGACATTGCATAAAAATATTTAATTAAACATTGTTATGGTCAACAAATAAATTTGCAAAGATCTGAGGATCTCATTCCTTTTTAGTTCACCCTCACATAAACTGAACCAAAGGAGCAACATTTCTAAGTGTCCAATTTGCATCTCAAATAAGGTGAACAGAGAGACAGACACTCAGACACACTTGAACTATAGCCCAATTACCCTCTTGAAATCAAAAGGAAGATAAAAAAAGGCATAAATGTTGTCTAAAGCAGTGTCTTTAGTAAAAGAGGCAAACTTCCTTTGCCAATGATTCAGCAGCTTTCTAAATACTTCAGGAAATGGTAAGAAATATGTCTACAAGAATATTAAATAGTATCACATTTAAACTCCTTTGAAAAGAAGAAAAGAACAGTCCTGTAGCATTCTACAGAGAAGAAGCAACTAACTGAAGGCATTTTGGTGCCTAAATATGCAGACAGGTACCTAACGGATTTTCAAATGTGTGCAAGAAGGTGCCTTCCTCTCATTTTAATCAGTCAGTTAGAAACCTGAATTGTGTCAGTCATTTTGCATATCTGTCATCATCTTCTGAAAGGTGGCCCTAGGTCATTATTTCCAGAAGAAATGAGTAACCCTATAAAATCTCTTCGGTTTCCCAGTCGCGAAACCTCTAGAAATCACTACCAAATAGAAAACCCTGCCTGAAGCTGTCCGGTTGCCTCTCCCAGTGACTTCCAGCACAGGATTAATGGGACACTTTTTCATGACTGGTGCACCTCTTATAGCTGGGAGAAATTAATGAGAAAGAACAACTACCTTTTTTCCTTTCTGTGTGAGGTAAGTCATAATCCTCTTTTGAATCACTGGAAATTGGGAGATTTACAGAGGGCTTAGAATCTGGTTTTCAAAGTGCACTCACAGGCCTCAAATATCTTGCTATCAGTGTGACAGTGTTAAAGCATACTAAACAAATAACTTGAAAAGACAGCACTGCTGTGTCCAGTCAGACCCTAAAACTGAGAACAAAGTATAATAAATTACAGAAGACCTGTCAGTGCGTGAGGTGGCGTAGCGGTCCTCTCCCATACTCCCCCTCCTCAGGCGTTAGTCCCTTTTCTAGTGTCAGGGTTAAAAGATACGTGATCCTTTGCAGGTTGTGTACTCTGCATCTTCTGAAATTAATTAAGAACAATGGATGCATTTAAAGTAACAACCAAGCAGGCAGCAGACAGAATCAGTTGGCCAAACTGTAATTTTCAGTTTAACACTAACACATACAGAGATATAAAGGGAATGGTACAAAATTCAGTCCAGTCCCTGCATCTCTGTAGGAAACCGATTTATTCATAAAAACACATTTTAAATAGCTATTTGATGGATAAGATGATCTTTGAATGGCTGAAGCAAATAGTAGGATTAGAGCTGGAAGCAACCCCAAATCCTGGATATAAGTATCACCAGGCTTCGAGAAAGTTCATACTGAGGTTGAAATTTCACCTCTACCTGTTGAACAGGGGGTCCAGCCAGACTCACAGCTTTGGGAAAGGCAGAGGCATCTCACACTGAGATCAGACCTGTGGGGCTTCCGCTTCCTCTCACAGCTTAGCACAGACCTATCATCAAACCAGAAAGCAGATCAATAACTACTGAGCGAGCAACGATTATTCCTACGTAATAACAGTCTGCTAGTTATAACAACAGGTAAATAGGAATTGATGTAATAGAAAAATATTTTTTGTAGAACTCATTATCTCCTTCTTAAGCAATTAGAAAGTCTTGATTTCATTCCAATATGAAAAACAGAAATGGTGCATCAGGTGTCTACAGAAAATGGTGAATCAGCTATCTGCCTGAAAACTGGAAAAAAAAAAAAAAAACAAACAAAAAAAAACAGCTTGCATCCCTGTGAAGCTGTGAGGGATGGGAGCAGGGAAGGACCTTTCTGCTTCCTCTTCCCTGTGCCAACTAGTTGGAGGTATCATCACCCGGTAACTGTAGGTGCAGTACTCCTAAGTGTTTTTTCATGTATTTTGGTCACCTGGGACATGGACAGAGCAAGCTTGCACTTGACAGTTAAATACTGTATGACATCGCTAATAAAAAAAGGAGGAAGGGTAGGTTTGGGAGCCTTGCTCTTGTTTTCCCTCCCCCGACAGAACAGCTGTGGCCAGGGCAGGGTATCACTGTATCCCAAGGGCCCATTCAGGAAGCATGTGCTTCCCAGCACTACAGCTTATGCTATGTCTTCCAAGGAAGAATTCCTCTCATTTCTCTCAAGTCTAGCATGGCCTTGCACTGTCACAAAGCTGGACAAAGAGCTAAGGGTATAATCTGGCCCTGGGTATAAATGTATAGAACAAACTGGGCAAGAATTTTTGAACCCCTGGAAGAGGCTTTCAGTCTTATTTCCAGATCAAAAGTGAACACAACACATGAAAGCATCAATACTGAGCTATCCTCCGAATCTTCTCATAATCCATTTGTTCTAACCCCTGTCTATTATGGTAACACAGATAGGGTTTTGACAGTAAACCATCACTTTTGTTAGACTTTGCCAACTGTAATAATTTATCTTAGAGCTGAAGCCATTTTCAGGCAACATAGTTGAACAGTTCGGTGCTCACTGTCCCAGATTCCCAGAGAAATAGCCACTCTAGGGTCACACACTGGCTCCAAGAGGGTGAGGCCAGTGCATCCCAAATACATCAGAAATACTGGGCTCATTCTGTGTGATTGATCTGCGTGTGTAAACTCTGCCTATCTCAGATTTATTCCATATCCACAGGTCAACATGCATTCTGAATGAGCTGCATTAACTGCATGGAGTCTGGGATAACACAAACCTGCAATATAAATCTAGGACATTAAGGATTGATTGGGCTCCCAGGACTTCCTTTTCTTTTTGTAACTGTGGCTGATGCCAAAAACATATTGAGTTCATGTTCTTCTTTAAAAAATGTGAAACCTTCCACATTTTGTTTAAAACTTGAAAATAAATTCTCACTTTGTTGGCCAGCAAGTGACCTGGCCGAAGAAGATCACTTTAGCATAAAACATTGTAAAAATGTAATTTAATTATTTTGTGCACTTACATTGTTAATCATGATCCAGCTGCCCAAAATGTAAAAGCTTTGGCTGTGTAATACAGCCTTAGGATTCTCACTGTATTGCAGTTTTTAAACTAGGGAGGCTGATTAAGGGCAAAAAACCCCACATTTTGCTGGGGAAAGATGCCAATACAGTTACTTTAATATATAATGAAAACCCATATATACATAGCATTATAGAGAATATTTAATTTCATTGTCTTTCCAACCATTCCCATACCTTTTTGGTTATAGAATAAAGTGCAACCAAATGTCAAGTACTCTATTAATGTGAGAAGTAAAAAAGTAAAGTATTTATATGCACTGACTGACAGTTGCACAGGCAACTGCAGTCACTGCCTACCTTTCCTTTTCAGCATCTGTCTGCTATAGAGATTAGAGTTAATTCTGCACCCCATAAAAACATACCTATTCATAAATAAGTCATGAACTGTCTACAGTCAAATGAATATTTTACTGGTAAGATGTGACTTACACTGAGTTAGTGCAGGCTGGCTGGCAGAGGGGAAAGTTCTACGGCCACATAGCTTCAGAACTCCAAAATAGTTCTTTTCTCACTTGTAAGAGCGTACGCAGGCCAACAGCTTATGAAAAAATAATGATAAAACATGAGAAGAAAAACAGCAATGGTTCCTGTGGGTTATCAGCTCCTACAGTACATTTTGTAAGGCTGCATGAAGTGAAATTATAAACTACATCCCAAATTATACCCATATCATTTATGAAAAATATGTATTTACATACAATACATTCATTAGAACTTACTTTGCTTAGCAAAAGCTCCACTGAATTCTGAATTAGACGAAGTATCTAATTCCATGTGCACTATCCATTCTAGCAATACATCTATAAAACACCAAAGGAATCTTTAAGATCCATATCACAGAGAAGCCATTACAATTTCTTAGTAAACTGTGTATAAAATGCGTAGAATTTATTGTCAGGTGGCTTATAGGAATTCCCAAGCTGGAAAGCACCCCACAGCTGAAACTTAACACGACAGTGATGAAAACTAACTAAAACCAGATGGAACTGTTACAAGCCTCGGTCACTTTTAGATTGCGTACCCTTTAAAATCGTTACCACAACATATTTCTGGACTAAGCTTCAGCCATTGTATTCCCATTCCCTTTCTCAGCCAAGCACTAGGAATTCAGTTTACTGGAAATGTACAGTTCAATAGCAAATGGAATTTTTGAAGGACTTATGGTTTTCAGAGCTCAGCGGTGAAGGAACAGCTAGCAAATATTACTGCTTGAGACCTGCTAAAAAGTGAGAGCCTCTGAAAAATAAGCCCATGCCTTTGCACATGTACATGGTACTTTAGAAACAGATAAAGCGAGTGGTCTCCACCTCAGTGAGCTCACATTTCAGGTAAGAGAAGATAAGGCATAGGGAAGGAATTCTCACTGGCTTTATTGAACAATGGGTTTTGACCTGAGTGGACAAGGAGTGCAAAAGGCTAAGAGTGTGAACAAGGAACTGTTCCTGCAGCGAAAAATATTGGGAAACATGCAGGATTATTTTTCAAAATTCAGTGGTAACTCTGCTCATTATCAGATTTTGCAAATTTAAGCCAATCCAAAAGAAAATGGAAGCCTGAATAGATAAAAGGATGACACAAAGAAGAAATGACTCACTGCAGTTTCTTTGCTTATTACTACTCAAATTTACATAGGTTAATGAAGAAAGTACTGGTTATGTTATGAGGCACATAAGTTTGGGTAAGAGTAGTTAGCCTTCACTTATGCTACACAGTTATATACCCAGTACTGCACAGGGTGAAAATGCTTGGGAGTTAAATGATGGGAAAGCACCTCTGGTCACATTTTTTCAGAAAACAGTGTAAGAACTGCACTGAACAAAAATTCCCAGCTGTAATGGTGCACGTTTGTCATGGTAGAAATAAAAGCTACTGGGAGTTCAACACCACAGCTCTGTCTTGGATAGATCAATAGTCTGGGGACAACAGAAGATATATTAATAGCTTACTAAAGAGAGTGTATCCTATCAAATGGAATAGATAGGAGTTAAAGACAATGGCTTCATTTTCATGCATGAGGCCACACAAAGACAATTCCTTTCAAGAACATCATAGAGGATTATCATGGGTCAAGTATTTTGTCCAGAATATTCATAAAGCAGAGAAAAAAAAGTTGGACTTTAGAAAAGAGCACTGAGTGTTTTTAAAGCAAAAAGATCAGTATAGATTACTAAATTCTTATAAGACATGGAGAGTATTTTAAATCTAATGTGGTATAAATTACAATTAAAAAATATTACCTTCATGTTTTTAAAGCATGCTTATGCCCCTAAGAGGCAATGTTTGGCAAATGCTCATTTCTTAGTGATTACCATTTCATGACCAGAGTATGAGCTAAGTTCCCGCAAAGGATGTGTGCTCTGCCATACTGAATGTTGCCTTACCTAACTCTTCACTTTATTCTGCCAGAGCAGCATCTACCAACTTGAATTAGCTGTTGAGTCTCTTTACGCAGAAGGAGAGAGAACTGGACACCTTGGAAGGGGATCCACTGCAAGTAGAGCGCTGCATCAGAAGATAGTCAATGGGACAGGCGGAAGGAGGTAACATTCGATCCTCAAATCTCCTGTCAAGGTAAGACCCAGGCACATCCACAAGCTACTCAGACATGGAACACTGAGACTGTCTGTACCCCCAGGTGTCAACAGGGATGCACTGAGGAGAGGTTTGTGGGTCAGAACTTTTGACTGAGGTGACTAAAGTGTTTTTGGTGTAAATGAAGCCCTACATACATGAGGAATGAGATGCATTAAAGCTTTTATGCAATATGGAAAAAAGCCCTAAGGCCAAAAGTATCTCCTGAAGTATTTGGCCCACTTTTTCAATACAAAATAATGAGTTTTCAGAGTTACAGAGTACTTAAGTACTTTAAATTCTAATGATGTTACTTACATGACTTGTTTCCAGTCATGAACCAGAATTTTGACCATAAAGTCTGAGTGTTACAAGCTATATTTTTTTTAGTCCTCTGTGGCAACAAAGGTATAAGTCTCAACCTATTTTAGGGGACTTTAAAGTGGTTAGGGATTTACATATGGCATCTCCACACAACCACAGAATTACACCTTTGGGTGTTGTCACAAGAATGGATTACTTTGGTAAGATATTCAGCTCTAGCTCCAGCATTTGTCTTGGAGGCCAGTTAATCTTGTATCCTTTCCTGCCCTGGTACAATTTTAAGATTGTCACAAGAAGGATAAATTTCATGCCATTTTCTGTTCTCATTACAATCTTCACATTGTTATGAGAATGGATTAATTTTGTTCCATTTTCTGTCCTCATTATAGTCTGTTATGAGAATGGATTAATTTTATGACATTTTCTTCTCTCATTATAATCTTTGTTATGGGAATGAGAATATGTAATGAGAATGAGAACATATCAAGCATTAAAGGTCTGTAAGAACTCATGACAAAGACTGTAACAAGAAGAGAAAACGACACCCAATCCATTCTTGTGACAATCTTAAGATTGCAAAGAGAACCCAGAGTAAAATTATATTCATCCATTCATAAGGCAAAGATTGTTGAGAAAATGAGAACCAGGACAAAATTAATCAATTTCGTGACAATCTGGACATTGTATCTAACCTTATGGTATATTTTTGAAAGTACAGTACTTCAATGGATAGAGACATAGTAGGACTATCTGAACAGCCCTATGCAAGAACATACTGCTTTCAAGATTTGGGGGAGGGGGGGGATACAGTCAGTGTGCTCAGAGTCATGAAAAGATAATTGCACAGTATACCATCCAGATGTCATTAATGGAAAACAGGATCCACAGAGAGCTTTTACAGGTTAATAGAAATCCTCCTGTAGACTTCAATACAGCCAGGAATTTACCTCAAATCCTGCTTTTCCTATTCATTCAAAAAATGAGTGTCTTTCCTGAGTGAGGACTGCAGCATTTCTCCCTCAGGATTTTCAGTATCAAAATAAATGTAAGAAAAATTCAGACTTAAAAAAGACTAAAATATCACTATATTTCAAAGAGACAAAACCAGCCCTGTTGAGTACCCATTTCCATCAGTGTGACAACTGTTCCAGAGAGAGGAATAGTAGAATTTTAGGTAAAGTCTCTTTTCCAAAAATTTAAAGTACGTACTAGGAGCAACGCCTTCTAGATTTTGGACCAGGTGTACCAGCAGAACTGAAAGAGATGAGCTCCATAAATCAAATGAAGTCTTTTGGAATCACTAGAGATATACAAATTGAAAAATTGAATTTGATTGTAATGACTGTCTCAATAGTTTGTACCAAATGGAAAGCAAGTAACGGACATGAAATTTGGCAGTCTTCTAAAAGCTGCTAAAAGCCTGCTCTCTTAAGGTGTCTGATGTCAAATGTAGAACAGGCAGAGAGCTTTGAAGCCAGATAGAAGACAAAGAGCAATAAAAAACATGGAAAAGAAAGAAACATTACTCCACGTTCAGCTAAAAACTTTGGTGCTGTATCCAAATAGAGATACGGCTGCAAAAGAAGACTTCATACTACAACTTAAATATCATGCCAATAACAGCACTATTGTCAGCTGGGTTTTCAGCTCAAATGAGTAAGAACGATCGATGATGTTACCTCAAATTCAACACGGGTACCTATGTCTCAGATCTAATCACAGCTTCTGTACTGGTGTGTTCTGGGGAAATTTCATTCCTGCTCCCCACTGCCCAACACCTACTGTTATAGATTAGCCACCTTCTGCAACAGAAAATTTCTGGAAGGGAAATTGGCCAAGCCGTTTAAGTTCCAAGACTGACACACTTGACCGTTGTCTCACATCATTGTCTCACAACCTTAAAAATTCCAAGGCTGTGTTTTACTTAAACGGTAATCAATGGCAGTTTCAAATAAAAATAACAGCAACAGGAATAACAAGATTTTGCTTACTGTACAACCAGTTGTGACCAAACCAACAGGCATTATGGTAACACTGAGATGAGCAGCAAAAATCAGTGGAAATGGTGGAAGAAATTATGTAAGGAAGAAGAAATCTTTTATTTAAAGACAAATACTCAATAGCAGTGCAAAGCTGTGCAGAGAAAAAACACCAAATCTTCAACCGAACAGCAATGAAGTTTCACATGCTTGCTGCACAGCCTGTCGAAGCTTAAATTAATTTGTGTTTACACGATAACTGAGACCCGTTCACATTCCCCATCATACTGGATTCATAAGAGAGTGTATGGGAACTACCTTCTACCTAAATTATGACAATGACAGTGCACTACACATGCATCAGACTTAGTAAGTAGCTATGAAAATTAGTGTGGAGAAGAATACTTTTAATTACCATTTATCTTGCTCCATGAATAGTGGAAAAATTTATAGGATCTTTTTAATCAATAAGGCCACAGAAGGAGTCCATGACAGAGGTCAATATTTTTTATTCTGAAAGAGCTTTAACTGGAGATGTTTACTTTGATTATGTTGCTCTAGGGAAAGGAAATCAATATTCTGTTGCATGTTGCTCTATGTAATATCCAAACCAAATGCTTTTTCAGCTGTTTGCATTAATGTAAAAATTTAGGCTCAGATCCCCCAACATTTAGGTATCTCACTCTCAGTGATTTCAGTGGGAATTAGATGACCAAATGTCTGTGTTCTTCAATGCTCTCAGATCTCCCTCATTTAAAGTCTGACTTCTAATCCTTCAGTGTTACAAAGCAGAATCTTTGCACCACTTGCAGATGTTCTTACAAGAAACTCTTAAAGTTTCCTGCCACAAAGATAATAATAACAACTTCTAATTAACATTTAACATAATACAGAAGTCTTTCAAAAATTTATTCAATTAGTCTCTAAGCCTTGCAGTCTCTCACAGCATATCATCACCACTGCTGTGAGATGGGTTCCACTCTGTTGTCTTTGTGAGATATTTTCAGAGAAATAATTCAGTATCCTTTGTTTCTCTACTTCTGGTGCAAAAAGGTCCTTTATTTCATCACTGCATGCATACAACTGCATGGGATGACAGGATTATTTCTTGTGCAGCACTACTGTTGCAATCACAGTTTTCAGCCTAGATATGTACCCCATTATTTTCAGAACAAACATTTTGTTTTGCCTTACCAGTCCTTGTGTATGTCTGCATGTGCTCGCTGCATTTGATGTTGGGCAGCCACAGTATAAGCCTTCTTGGTTTTCATTTTCTGTTGAACAAAATAGCAGCAGTTATTATAATAATTATAATTATATATTAATATTATTATAAAATAACTTCTGCAATTTTGCAGTGGAAACAGTTTAAACACAAAGCCACTGTTAGAAATTACTACACTGTTGATCCTAATTGTCAATAATTTCCATGTCAGTTAAAAGGGCTTTGACGTAAATGTTTGCTATGGGCTGCAGTACTCTCTGTGAGTCTATCTCAGAGAAGTGAGAGCCTTACCTACACACTAAATGAGTGTTTCCTTTCCAAAAAAGTTTTAAAAGAAATCTATTACCCTGGTATTTAGGATCACTAACTCCTAACCACTAATATTTAATGTGCATTTTACAGTAGCATTTTATGGTTGATTAGCCCAATTTTCTTTTTTAATTTTCTTAACTTTTACCCTATCAAGTAATCTTGGTGTCTTTGTTTACTCCTTGAGGCAAAATTGATGACCTCAGTCCTATTTAATCTCTAGGCCTACCTTATTGTATTGCTATCACTTCTAGATATGTTCTCTTTATTATGTATGATATATATTTCATTTGCTTAACTTTGACACAGGAGTGGTAGCTTGAAGCTTCTCTGAGTCTTCTGCTTTTTTACCTTAATTCAAATTTTCACATACCAAAACCTTCATTCTCTACACAATCAAAAATACCTTGTTCTTTTCTTTTTTTTCCTGTGAAGAAACTCAAGAGCCCAAGACAACACAAACAGCAATATAATGAAATGAAGTCTCTCAAGGAGATATGGAATGTATACAATGTTTTCTAATGGCACCATTCAGTGCCCTGCTGATAAACTACAGACCGTGGAGAAATAGCTTGCAGCTGCCATATCACCAACAATTTCCCCATTATAGACACTGGTAAATGTTTCAGTTTTATATATTTATGTAGTTATTTGGTGTTTATAGATGAATAAAGTTTTCCATCCATTTTCTTCAACAATGATGAACAAGTGTATTTGAATCCAATTCTTCTACTCATCTAAAGATTTTCAAAGTAAAAAAACACTACCTTCTTTTAGCACCTATCTGCTTTAAGGTATTGGAATGCTCCTAAGGGCTGTGTCATACAATATACGGGCTCATTTAACTATACATCTATTCAACTGGAAGCTTCTCTAACTCTCTCAAACTTTTCCTCAATTACTTTAGTCCCCATTTCCTTTCAGAGCATGTATCAGACCAAAGATGTGCCATATATCTAACAACATTTGGTACTTTTCTCCCCACGATAACTATGTAACTCTAGCTTGTATTTTTCCCAGATATTTAATATACAAGCCAAGCTCTTTACAAGTTAATAAGATCAACACTATCAGCTGTAATTTTACTTGATTTTCTTCTACATTTTTTGAGGCAAGGAGGAATTCTTTCAGTTGCATCATCTTTTCACTCCAACATCACATCTGTTCATGAACATGTATTAACTTTAATCCAAATAAATGCTTCATTCTTTGGGACTTCTGAACTTGATTCACACTTTGCCACACTCTTATCATACGAAGAACCCTCCTGACCTCTGTGCAAAGCCAGTCTAAAGTCACTTGCAAGCTCATGCAAAGTGATGCCATCCATTGTTCCCCCCAAAGAATATCAGATTGCTTCCACGAGCATTTCCAGTTCAATGTTTCCCTTTTTCATCAACTCCAGTTTTAATTGCCAAACTTTTCTTTCTCACATCTCTTCTCCAGTATTTTTGATTCTCTCCAACATTCAGAGGCTTGTCCAGATCTAACAAGCTTCCATGCAGAGGGAGAGGCTTCCTTTGCTTGGCAAGTTTCCACTATGATGATAAGGAGTTTTTTTCTGTATCTCCTTCACTCACTTTTGCTCTAGACTAACAGTGACTGAACTTCTTATCAAGGATTGAAAAACTGTAAAATCATCTTTTGGGGCTCAGATAATAAAAGACTCTTCTGCATTTTCCCCTTTGCTTTGTATGAAACATTTCTCATGTAATTCATTCTTCGATGTAAGACAGTACTTCTCACAGAAATGTAATATGGATTCACAGTTTTCTTCTGCTGCTCAAATTTACTTTAAATTATTAAAAACATCGGTGGCTTCACAAGTAGTTGTAGTAAAAAGTAAGTCTATGATTTGACATTTTGGTTCATGCCCACTGCTTTTAGAAACAGAATAAAGCACCATTTTTACTTTTTTTTTTTAGTTATCTACCATGTCTTCAAAGCTATTCAGCTTTGACAGGACTTTAATTGCACTTTCTTTCATCTAAGGACATTTCTGAATGTTGCTCCCAGAGCACGCTGTTCAGAAGCTCCTCAAAGCAGAAAAGAGGGTTCGGTGTCTGAGTCCCAGCTGATCAGCATTGTGTAAACTTTGTGCAATATCACAGCCAGTCCCCACTCATTCCTGCCATTTCAGAGTTAATGATACCAGTCCCCATTTATCTTTCAAATTATTGACTTTATTTCCTACAAAACCAGTTCCTTTAACCCTGTTTGAGAGGCTTTTTCCCTGGTTGGCTGGCTGGTGGTTCCAGCACATTTCTTAATAAGATTATGCATGCGGCTGCAAACCTGAGGAGTATTAGCTCCGCTGTGACACGTACGTGTGACAAACTGTGGACCCTCCTGCTGTGAAGAAAGGACAGTCACAGCATTTCTTGTAGAATGACAGAATGACTGATTGTACCATTACAGCACGCTTTTTAGATCTTGTTAGATAATCCAACATGAGTAGACTCGCTATTTTAAATAAAGTATTAAATAAATATTTCCACTTTTAATCTTCTCCTCTCCCTGTAGAGTACACAAAGGCAGGAGCTAGTTTCATGAGATATGTAGCCATGCACACATTTGTGCAAATAATGGGAATTTAGCTGTTTAAATCTTTCAAGTCATAAATGTGTCTATGCTATATTCAGAAAAGGTCAGTAGCTATAGAGTGCAAAAATCAGTGAGAAATGTGGGGCTCCTTTTCATATCATCAAACATTCTTTTGCACAAATCAATACTTCAGCAATGCTTTTGGAAAGTGCTTACATCTCACTGAATTCAGACACTTACGTAAGAGCCTTCCTGAATTAATCTCAAAATAGTTTAACACAATGCAAAAATATTAAAAATATGTTACTCTTTCTATTTTTTCATATGCCCTTTTACTACGGCAAAATGTTATTAATAAATCCAATTGAAATGGCATTTTTATGCTTGGTGATTGTGGTATGAACTGAGGAACACATATTGAACCATCTTTATATTGGGTTTTTTTTCAGGTTGCTAGAAACACAGTCCACATAGGCAGCAAAAGCTTAATACAACCACTGCATTCTTGTATAATTTTTATTTTCTATGTGAAAGGGCAAAAGAGATCATTTGAAGTAAGAATTGAACTGAGACTCCACCAGAAATGAACTTCATTTACATCTAGACATTTATCAGAGTTTTAAAGTTTTGGTTTAATTTGTTTATCTACATCTACCTATCATCCTTCCTTCACTATCAAAAGGTCAATCCCAGCACTAAGAAGCCAAACTGTCATTTGGAAAATTTCCCTATAGACACACAGTTTCTGGTTTCTCCAATTATATATGTCATGTTTGAGAGGAGTCTCTCTAACTATTCATAAAATTACTTTACCTCTATTCTTAAAATACCTTCTTTAAGCAGAAACCGGTGGAAAGTTGAAATTTGCATTTCATAGAACTGTGGCACTTTCGAAGTGAAATGCACAGGCAAAGGGTAGACCTCCTGAATTTCAACCCAGCCATCCAAGGAATAAGAAAACAATTGTTCCTGTTTCACAACACCTTTGCTGCATTATGTTGAAATCACTTCAGCTTGTGTGAAATGTACATCAGAGTTAAAAAGTTCTGCTTTTTTTGTCCATTCCAGACTCTACACCTCCACCTGCTTCCTACTGCTCATGGAATCCAGCTCTAACACTTCCAGATTTTACTGCCTTCTCTCTTTTTCTATTATGTTCACAGTTCTTTCTTGACTAACAAGCTCAAAATAAAATGGTTAAAAGTCTTAAATATTTACATCGAACTTTGATTCACACCTCAGAACTAATAAATGTTTTCTCAATGACTGTAAAAGAAGGATAGCATTATCTCAAATACGCAGCTAATTCTAAGCCTCGTACAAAATCTGCTCTGAACATTTAGTCACTTTCCTCAGTTTGTATTTTTTTGGTTTATCTTTGAAGGAAGGCTTTCTTTCTTATACTTTTAACAAATAAAATCAGTAGTTTTCAATCTGTTTCCTTTTCTTCCTAGCCTGATGAATGCAAAGCAGAAGGACATGAACTAAAACAAAGTATCTAATAAGAGGTTATGGAACCATTTAAATTGTTTTGCATATGATGGAAGCATTAAAGTAATACTGTTCTCCTAAAGAGGGTGCTACAACTAATACCAACTGCTGGTGTCCACAGGCAGCAGCATGACCCGTATTTACATAAATTTGCCTTTGGCACTCCAGCCTAAAAAAACAGGATCTGTAAGCGTGGGTGGGAGAACCTGGCACACCTGCAGCACAAGCCCAGAGCAAAGCAGACCCTTAATACAAAACCAATAATATGGCATTATGACCATACCTCTAGCTCAGCAGAGTTTTAAATGTGTAAGTCAGTTTGAGTACCCAGCCTTCTCCATAGAAGTAGAGCTAAAAGTGACCTGCTTTTCTTAGGTATAGAATACACCCAGCACTCCTTGGTTAGCAGGTGTGAAAATGGACTGTGTCTTATTTATTAATCCAAATACAACTCTACCTGCTTAATTTAGGCATCAAAACTTGACCTTTCAGTTCTGTTTTGTATTCATACTCCAGGTTTTTCAAAAGCACTGCCTTGTAGATGATTGGGCTACAATCTTTCACAATAGGCCCAGCATCCCAAGGATATTTTTATCTGTCAGGTACTATTCTGGCAAGTGTTGATTATTTGGTAATAGCCAAAGTTAGAACCTGATCCTGTTCATTGTTTGGATGGGTCATGGTAAGTTGTCCATTCATCTGCTTCTAGGTCTACTGTGCCTCAGCTGAGTCTAGTCACCATTCCTGATGCTCTGTGGAGCCTTCTTGTCTGCAACCTTTCTTTGCTTGCAGAAATCTTTGCTCTTCAGCTGTCCTAGGCATTAGAAAATTGTATATCAACTTCCTTAAATGCTTCCCCACCCCTCAAATGCTTACAGATATTTTTGCAGACGTCTATTGAACCTTGGCTTCTTGCTACCTACCTGTAATCTGATTCTCTCTTTAAGTGGCCTAAAATCATGTTGGCATTATCACTTAGATAGATTTCCTTCTGTGAAGATATCTTTCTGTTTAAGGCTTGGATTCAGTGTGGCATCTTGGAGTATTCTTGTTGGTACAGTTAAACTAGTAAGTCAGATATATGGCTATCAGTCTAAAAGAAAATGCATGCATATGTTTCTTTCCTTCTCTAGCTATCATTCCTTTAATGTTTGTTTTTCTGTTCTTACATTAAATGCCCATCTTAGTTATAAGTTCCTCCTAAAAGACTTTTCATTAATCATCATGTGAGAATATTAGTTTCTATTTCCTCTTTCTCTGTTCCAGTCTTTTTGCATGTAAGACTGCTAGATTCCTTCAGAAAACAAAACAGAACAAAACAAAAAAAACCCCACTTTTTAAATAAAATGTGTATTACTTTTGCCATGTCCCTCTTGGTATACTCGGGGACCAGGTATCTCTTTTTAGAGAGACTATCTGTTGAGCCCACTAGTGCCTTGATGGCTTCTCCAAGATTATTCATCAGAGAGAAATCAAATATCTCTTCAGACCAAGGATAACTGGCTGGAACAATTTTTAATAATCGGGTATACGCTGCCACATTGATAACAAACAGTTCTAGAGATGAAGATACATGAGAAAGCAGGACTTCCCAGTCCAAAGCTGAGGAGAAGAAGGAAGACCTGACTGGCTGAGCACAAGCAGTACCCTGCCAGGAGATGGGCTGGCAGTAATGAATTGAACTTGTTTTAACAGACAGCACAAGAACGAACTGTGATTTAATAGCGGGGTTCTACAACACTGGACTGAACTTCTGACTAATAAATTTAACTCGAGCAAGGTTTGATATAAGACCTAGAGCACATAGCAAAAAACAGAACTTCTAATTCATGATGGAAGTTACAATAAAAATGGAGGTTATACTATAACTCCTAGATTTTGCACTATGTTCCAAAACCTCAAAACACTTATTTTACTTTTCTTCATCTCAAAATAATCTCATATTTTGTGTTGTAGTAAAGAAAAAAAAAAGCAAAACAACCACTGCTTGCTCAGGTTTTATCACTCTTTCAAACTACATCTTCAGTTTTCTTATTAGTGTGCCAAATTTTCCATTCCAGATTTGTACTGCACGGTGTACTCTGAAGTGTGTTTCCCACAAGCATTACCTCATTTGTGTTAAGCAGGAAGCAGTTCTATAAATCCCTATATACACTTCCTGCACTATTTTGTGATCCCTTTATTCAAGGTGTTAGAGCAATTTAAAGGGAGTTAGTGTAGCTTTTCTAAAAATGGTCTGTAGGTTTACCTAGGTAATGGGAAAGGTTATTTTTAAATGATAAAAAGAAAAAATGCATGGATTTATTTGGAATTTAGCAATCATAATCTTTAAAAAATGTTCTGTGACAGCTTTCCCTTCAGTAAAAAAGAAAACAGCTGAGAGCATTAAATTATCTATAGCAGTTTTAAAGATGAAGACTATCACCCTTCAGGAGGGAATGAGTTGAGACTACAAAACTCAGTTGTGAAAAAGGTTTAACAGAGGTGAAAAGCCAAGCACTAGATCTACCAACCCATCTTGCCTTTCATAAAATATGACATTGGCAGTCCAGTGAAAGAAATTACTCTGCATCCTTTACAAAGCAGAACTCCTAAGACCACCTTTAATACAGGAGAGCCTATAGGCATGTTGGATTTTTTTTTTTCACTTCATTTGTTGTGTACTATATAACGTTCAAAAATTGTATGAGGGGGCCAGAGAAGGTTGGAAGTGATAATGAGGAAAAATATCACACTTTAGCTGCATTCCCCACAGACAATGACAAAAAAATACTTCTACACTTCCCCAGCAGACCTTGTCATTAGTACACAGAGGGCTGTTTTGACAATACTGAGCAGTTTTGCTTTACACCTTCTTTGTTTCAGAATCAGCATTCTCGCAGCTACAGATTTCTCAGAATAGGTTCTTCAGTCTAAATAGTCAATTATCTTGCTTACAGAATAAGCATTCAAATCCATGCATTTTCACTACTTTCAAAGGTTAAGAAAATTTCCATATGATATTCTACTGCCTACAGCAGTTTAAAAGATTTAACGTGTTTTTTTTCTTTTTTTCTCTTCTCTGCCTTTCTGAAGGAGATAGCAATCATTTATCTCAGCAAGACATTTTTCTTGAAGAACAGTAAGCAGATAGAGATGACACCAGTGGCCGTTTAAGCTGATCCAACCTATTTGTCAATAGTGAGACAGGGCAGGAGGTGATACAGACTCCATTTAATTTTATTGCAGCTCAGGAATTTTTACCCTCCTAATATATCGATGGTATTTTTTCGCACGTGTACCATAAAATCCCTTGTCAATTGACTTTCTTAGGGGCAGATAAGATACTGTGTCTTTCTCCTTCAACCAAAGGTAGAGATAAATATGTGGGGGGGGAGTGCAGACGGCAAGCAAGAAAAGTCTGAGCCATTATTTACTCTCCACTTGACAAAGACAGAAACTGGTACATTCCTTAACATTTTCTTAATCATGGAAGGTCATGGATCCGACAATCACACTGAGCAGAACTATTTACAAAAAACCCTTTAGGTCTCAGAACTCATCTGGCGGAGATCCTTCAGTACCTCCAAAGAAGAAGCACAGATATTTATTACAGGTCACCTGTCTCAGTCTGTGGGATCAGTGCTTATGCCTTTCCAGTCTGTATTAATGTCTCTAATGCAAGAATATATAGGGGATAAATAACGAGAGTACCTTCTACATCTTCATTTTCCTGCATCCTGTGCCTGGATCTGCATCATATGAGGGTTTTTCTGTCATCCACAGCTGAAATTGCGTTGTAGCAAAGATGTTGTGTACTACTCCATTAAGATTCAAAGGAAGTTTGGGAGTTCAAAATGTTAGCAGACACAGTAGTGGTGTTGAAATAAAGTCTCTCTGCTCTTGTTCTCTATATCTTTGCTTATTCGTAAAAGTAATTGCAGTCCCTATTGAAGATAAAGACATTCAAGCAGTGCAAACAGTAAACTACAGCACAGCTCTGTGATTTGTGACTATCACAAGGCTGTCAAAAGGGGAAAGAATAAATAAAGGTCATCCCAATGTAAATGGTAAAGAAAGGTGAATTATACACATCTGGAAAATCACCAGCTCACAAAAGCAGAGCACATCAGTCCCATCTCATGCCTCAAGCCCAGAGGAGTAAGTGCATAGGAGCTGTTGTGAATTTGCACCTTGTTCCTATGTCAGGACCTCAGAGAATTAAGGTTGACTCATTTCCCCTGTCCTCCAGCTCTTATGTGCAATATTTTCTGATATACCGTACTTGCACCTATCCAATGGCAGCTTCTGGCAGGAGCCATTCATAAATGAAGCACTGAGAGCGAGGCAGTGATATCCTCTCTTGTAGACCACAGGGAGTCAGAGGAAATAGCAGAAGCTCCAAAACACATTTGCATTTCTTCCATCTTGGAGCTGGCCTCAGGGCTGCTCTTAGTGATATCCAGCTGCCCTAAAAAGTCATTTTTGCTTTGAATTCCCTGGCTTTTTCCTCCTTGTCCTGCATTATGATTTTTCTGGGAATTACCAGAGAAATCTGATTATCAGATGACTGGAATTTACAGCATGTCCTAATCGGAATAGCTTATTCCACCCCTTAGAAAGGCATACTCCTACTTTCTATAGGCCAGCATCTGCAAAGCACCTCTTGCAAATCAGTGATGAGAATCTTTCACCTTGCACTACAACTGACACAGAGGCCTTCTACTCCACATACCTACACTTAGTTGTAATACAAAGAATGGGATTTGCCCCTCAGCAAAAGATCAATACATCAGAGGGAAGCTTGAAATAACTAGGTAGTCACAGATAATCCAGCTACACCCTGTATTCATTTTCTTCCTCTCATATTTCTATCTTCCATAAAATTATTTGTTTTAAAACTGCATGAGAAAACAAACTCAGAAAAATGCTTACTCATTGAAAATAGATGAATGGCCCCTTAAATGCATGTTTAAACTACTGGAATAAACCCTATATTCTGACATCCAATTTGAAGAAGCATTTCTGTACTGCAGAGATAGCATTAGCATCACGTAATGAAAGGAATGGGATAACAATTACTTTCCTGTACTGAATAGGTAGGTAAATCGAGCTTGAAAATCCCCATAAATAGTAAGTGTGGAAGTTAGGTCTTCCCACAGGAGGCTTAACCCAAACATTAGTCCCTTTCTTTGAGAAAAAAAGAATCCAATCATTTTTATTTTAATAAATGTGGATTGCACATTTTAGTTGAAACTAAGAGTCTTTTTCCCTGAAGATAACTGGATTTCTTTGAGTTACTGGCCCCAGAATTAAGTTTTGAAATTATGAAGCCTCCATTTGTGTGGAGGACACATGAAAGCTGAACAGCAAAAGTATGAATTTAACACATTTTCCTTAGTTTTGATATTTTCTGAAAAGTAAAATCAGTACAAGTGGGGCATAAATAATGACTGACTTCAAATGTTCTGTTTCTTTCAAAAGTCTGGTGGAAAATGCTTTTCAAACAGTGAGATGAATGAACGTCATATGTGAGATGGATGAATGTCATATGTGAACGCCAAGGGGCAGGACTGAGTCCTACCTTGAGCAATCCCTTTTAAAAGACGATTTACTGAGAGTTAGGTTGTATAATACAGTAACTTTAACAATTTTAGTAGCTGTCTTACATTAAAAAGACAAATTAATTTGTTCATCTGTATTCATCTAGTTTATCTAAACTGCTCTTCACTTTGGAAAATTTTCTGTCTCTGATAAAAAGAAGTATCAGGCACTGTATTTATTTTAAAAATGTGTCCTCAATCTCAGAACGATTTGAAAACCCAAAATGGAGAAGTGCCAATTTTTGGTTAAGGCACCTCATTTGGTTAAGTCTTGCTAGTTTAAGTTTGGAACATTACTGCTGAAATTTGGTTTCCTGATAGGAAATATAGCTCATATTAAATGGTCAAATAGCCAGTGAGCTTCTGGCTAAGACAGCAGGCTCAGAAACCGTGATTCACTGTTTTGCTCTGCCACAGATTCTGAGTGACTTTGAGTCTGAATACAGAATGCATTATTTTGCAGTGCCTCAGCTCTATAACTGTAAAATGGTGATAAAAAATATTAAAATGTAATCCTAGTGGATGAGGTCTAAGGCAAACCATACTGATCCCCAGAGAGCCCAGCAGGGATTGAAACTCAGACTGGAAGAAAGCTCCGTTGGTGTCTAGTGTAGAGAAGGGGAACTGAGTGAAAGCAGTCACTGAAACTTGTTCAATTTGCATTTTATGTTTTCATCATATTTATGTTTTGTCGTATTTTATGGGCATGTTTGCACTATGTGCAAGTCTGGGCAAGTTAATGGTGCTAAAAATGGGCCTGGGATGAGCACATTTCCAATCTAATAATTTGCGGCGTTAGCATGCAAAAGTGTCTAGGTAAGAGGAGATGAAGATGGCGCTTTCTGTCAAGAAGAGCTAACTGAGTTGTGGTATTCCTTCTGAAGAGCAAAAGTCCTTGAACAAGCAGAAAAGCTAGTGGAAAAGAAGAGCTGATACACAGAATGGCTGTTGTGTGAGGCCTTGCTGGGTAGATAACAGAGTTTGAGGACCTTACCATGAATGGGGTAAAACTACGTGCAGTAGAAAGCAACCAGCAGAACTATTAGTTGTCTCCCTACCATATGAGAATGGAGGGCTTGAAACCATCATTGTTTTTCTTTAGGAAAACGGTAGCTGCTTGTCTCATGTTATGCTGTTTATCTTCTTGTTCTCTTTTTCATCCCTCTCTCCCCTAACACACTGTTTTGCTAAGCCTTTTGATTCATCATCTGTGAGTGGAGAAGAATAGCTCGCTGAGCACTCCGTCAGTTTAATGTAATTTCCCCACTTTCTAGGTGAGTGCTCCAGCTCATTTAATAATGATACCCAGAAATTAAATCCAGCCCTTGTGGCTGCAAGGGGTAGAGATAGCATATATTGTTGTATAGCACATATTATATCCTTTACTTATATTAATAAGGCCTCTAAAGGCCCAGTGATGAATGAGAATACCTCATCTGTATGCATGTGGCTAGTATTTGCACAGAAGCATCTAGTAGGAATAAGGCTATTTGAGGTTGCTCGTGGAATTGTACACAGACCCAGACCTTCTCTTTCTCACACACCCATTCCCAAAGATTTTGAAAGCAGGTTACAAAGGAAATTGCAGCAAAGTTTCCAGTATCTCCAAACATTAGCCCAGCTTCCTTAATGAAAGGAATGGGATTAGTCATCTTCTTTTTGCAACTCCCGGGTTCTGGGACAAAAAGATATAATGCTGATTGGAGAAAAAAATAGCTTAGCTAATTTGAAATGGAAGGAAAAACAAAGATAAATGCTTGGTCTGCTTTCTTTCACCGTTTGTAAATTACTCGGTGAAGCACCCTAGATGACAGTATTAAAATCAAGTTTACAGAATTTGCACATACCATGGAAATGGGAATAATGATAAACTCTGAGGAACAGCCCGGTCATTTACAGAAACATTTCTTTATGAACATTTCTCTAAGGAAGAGAAAAACAGTTTGGCAACTAGATTCTAAAATAAATCCTCCAGTGAGGCAAATACTGTTGTTTACTGTGGGAGCTCAACATTGGTGAGAGTCTAAGGGAAGAAAATAGACTGCTACTGTAAAACTTGATTGAAATGGATCATATTGGAAAATCTGAATTTAAAAATAAAAGCTGCAATTTTCTGACTGAATATGTGTAATAACAGTACTGGTGACCAGTACTGACTCACAGCTCTATGGGCTCTGCAAAGTGAATCTCAGACTTTCTTCTATGAGGGTTGAGAGGTGACAAGCAACAAGAAAATGGAGTACATTTTGCATACTCACAGAAGATTTTCTAAACTCTCCATATTGCAACATACAGGAGATGATTTCTTATTCCTCTGAGCAGAGGAATTAAGGCCCGTCAGCCTTATTAAGAAATGGCAAGAAGATACGAGACATTTCACTGCTATTGGATAAACTATTATGTTGTCACCTTGAATTCTGCATTCACTCTTGTTCTCCTCATATCAGAAAGGACAGGCCAGAAGTAGAAGTCTTTCATGGTTCTATTTTACAATACATAGCACTTCATTTTTATATGTCATAATTTGCTTGCAGACAGGGCTTCATAATAATAACAGTATTTAAGTTTTTGCTCACAAATCTATTCATACTCCGCTTCCATTTATTCATTAATGGGTAGTCTTTACATCATCCCATACTTTTTTTCCACACACTTAGAAAAAGAAAAAGAAACAAGACAGCCAACCAAATCAGTATCCTTTATAACCTAAAAATAAGTACAAAATAATAGAAATAAAACTACATCTGTAGTTACGGATGGAATTTTCTTTACAAATAAGCAAGTAGCTTGACAAGTTGCAGGAGCCTGAATTTATTAACCCGAGTCTGGAGTCTTTTAGGGTTATATTGGGAAAATAAGTGTAGAGATATGAAGTTATTAACCAAGAAACAAAAATAAAAAACAAGGCAGTTTATATCAATGTCTGGCAATGAGAAGAAGAAGAAGAAGAAATTGATTTCATTGTAGAGAAAAAACATAGTGTCCTGCCTACTAAAGTTACAGAAAAGGAGAAAATAAGAAGATGGGATACACAGGAAAGAGACTATGGTATAAATCAGAAAGAGTAGGATTGTCTACATATTGTCCTGTGCAGACTGCACCCATGTCACCTTATGCAATATTCCTAGCCGTACTCTCAAAAGGAAACATTACACAGCAAACAAAACAAAACCAAGCAGCGAAGACATACATTATGCAGAGGTGTAATCATGATCTTATCCTCACTGCAGAGCACCAAACTTTGCTATGACCCCATTCAGGTCTTCAAAAGCACAAAGTACATTGATCCAGACAAACTTCTAGATCTAAGAAGAACCTAAAGCACAGAACTCTGGAATCAGGAGAAAGGAAAGTATTCATATCCCAGTTACGTAATTCAAAATATGAGTTCTTATACTAATAAACTCACTGAGGTCAAAATGACTACTCCTGTGAGCAAGTAAGCATTCAAGAATCTACCTAACACGCTCAAACACGGCTAAATCTTGCCTGCTGTGAATGGCCAAAGAGCAGTGCTCACAATCCACAGACATTAAACTACCTTCAGGTATCTTTAATAGAACTTTTTAATATACTTTAGACTACTCTTTGACCTGCCTTTCTAAAACTAAGCCTTACAGTAAGAATCGTAACACAGAAGAGCTTTAGAGTAGGTCCTTTGAAAGCAGCCTTATGCCTGAAATCTGTGGCCCTTTCTCCCAGCAGATCTTTTTAAAAAATGTAATGAAGTGAAAGCAGACCTCCCAGAGCATCTCACTTCTAGAACACTGGGGTTGCATTTTTTGCAGTGTTTTCTGAAAGCTAACATATTGTGTATGGCACAACTGAAAAAAAGTCAGTAGAAATAACATCAATTAGGTTTCTTCTAACCCTGAACTCTAGTTCTCACCTTTTTGTTGGTACTTTTGGAGAAGTTTTGTCAAGAGCTGGGCTGCTGTGCAGAACAGTACCACTGTTTATTAGAAGAAGCTCTGCCTTGCCAAGCAATCATTTCAGGTTAGATTCCTATGCTCCTGATCTCTTCCTCAGCATGACTGTGGTGAATCTCCTCCTCTCAAGGAAGAGACTGGCTGAAATTTTCCCACATGCAACAGTGTATTTCTGAAAAGAATACCAATACTTTAGAGGGGAAAAAAAATGTGTGCACAAAGTTTGTTCACATCCTTAGATAACACTTTGCCTAAATGGAATTAGGCTGAGCATTCTCAGATTAAATCACAAGGAAGGAACAACACACACGTATCGTATATATCCCGCAAGAACACATGACCAACCTCCCCACAGGAACTCCTCACATCATCCCATGGTAGAAAGTTTCATTCAATGGTATTAGAGATCTCTCCTCTGTTCTCAACTCTGAAAGATGTCTCCTGCCGAGTATTTTGATTTCCCAAGATTTTATTTAGATACCTCCATTTTCCAAACCACTTTTTCCAGATACTGACACCCATAGGATGAATCTGATATTTCTGCATTCTTGGAAACTTAGTTTAGCCAAGGTCTAAAAGACATCCAGTTAAGTATTTAACAACCTTAAATAGCTACTGCTTCAAAGATTTAATGACTATTGTGTCAGCTGCTTTCAAAAGATCTTGCTTATCAATTAAGTAGCTTCTTATGGGCCACATGCATTGTTTATTGAGGAAAGTATATGTGCCTAGCTTGGTGGAATTTTCTAAACACAAAACTTCATATGTTCAAGTTCACTGGCTATAAAATGTTAATTACATTAAATTTAAATTAAATGCAGAGATTTTCAGCTTGTTATACTAGACTTTACACTACCCCAGCTGTGGTCCCTTCCTAATTCAATACACCAATCTTTTTATTTTCCTTCTCTGTATACCTACTGTCCACGGCTACCACCACAAAAGTACTTCCCTTCTTGGTGCTTGGTGTCTTCTCTCACCTTGCAGGTGGGTGGGAGCATGCTTGGAGGTGGAAGCCCATTTCAGTCCCGCAGATCCATCAGCGAGCACAGCCGCTCCGAGGCACTGGAAGAGATATACAGCTGTAGGCAAGGCAGTAAAACTGATGGGACCAGAAGCTGAATACTTGGACAGCACAGGATTCAGAGCTTGAGGCAAAGCCACAATTTACCACAAAGACCATCTTGTGAGCAGCTTTCTATTTTTCAAAAACAGTCATAACTGGCTTCTTCATTTGTTTCAGTATGTTCAGAAGCATAAGACGAATCCCTACGTTGCTACATTTACAAAAATCTTTACATAAGCACTTACCTTTTCATTAATAATTTTATTTTTACTATACCATTTTCCTCATGACAAATGATACATTCATTTGATTTAGGAAAATTTCTGATAAAGAAAAAATAATGATTATACATGTAACTGTTCCATTTTTGCTAGTGAAAAGTTCTTACACAGGAGGAGAATGACCCAACAGATTTCCTCAAAGATATGTATTAAGCTCTAGGTCAGCATATTTTTCTCTCAGGAAAATTAAAGTAATCACTTAATCAGTCACTCTGCAATCTCTATTATGAACAACTTTATTATGTGCTTTCATTCACTGATTATTTAAGGTCAAATACAGGCCTGCGCATTTACTAATACCATATGTGAGTGCCTGGAGTTCGTAAGTAATACTTGTTTTTATCATGCAGCAGTTAGGGTCAGTGAATCTATTGATTTTAACATTACCAGAACTGGGCTATGTTTTTATGAAACTGAAAGAAATGAGTAATTGGTTCATTTAAAGATACACAGACCCTTGTATTTTCTAACTGTTGCAATGTCAGCAAATTTAGTCATGGAATTTCTAAAAAAAATTCCTGCAAAATTCCATTAGCCCTCTTATCATAGTGCTTTCTCAAGCCTAATCTAAATTTGGTCCTGTGACCATTTTAACACAAGGTTTAAAAAAATCAAAAGCATTAATATTTATCACACTATATGTAAGGGTACTTCCAAACTATTCAAATAAGTGCATTTGCAACAGACAAGATTCAAAATTTCCACTAGTGACAATATATTAGAGATCCCACTTTTGCCTCACTCTGTAGTGATGTTATAAACTCTTTAACAGAGGTGAAAAGGACTTTACAACTGCAGAAGTTGATTTTTTCAGAGAAAATGGCAACCACCACTTTTTCTACAAAGAAATAGATAATGGAATTAATAGTTTAAAAAGAAAGAAGGGACTAAAAGTGACTTTTTTGTCTACAAACAATTGTTGCCAGCATATCTGATAAAATTTTTATGTCAGAAACTTTAAAGTATTTTTTCTTTTTCCTATCTCTCTACTTAAATCATCACAAGACCGAAGCCTGGTGAGGTTACCTGGGAAATCTATGACATATTGGACAAATGATGACCCCTTCAGTCTCAAATTCTGTTGTCTTAGAAAGAATTTTGCATCTTATGGTATGACTTCTATAAAATAGCACTGACAGATTCTTCTTGTAAGGACAGTTTTCAGGTTTTGCCATCTAGCGTAGGTTTCAGTTTTGTTCAATGAGTAGTTTTGCTGAATGAGTAAACACCTAGGTCCATTCATCCAGAGACAGAGGAAAAGGAGAAAAAGCTATACCATTTTACCACAGGACAGTGGGTTAGCTATGTTGAGGAGTGTTAGGGGAGTGTTTGTTTTCTTACACAAGGAATTTTGAGACTGTGTGTGATATATTAAGCACAGTTCTGCCCACCCACAGTGAAGAAAATTCCATTTGTTTTAGAGATGCAGAGGAAGGCTACTGGGATGTTCTAGGGAGAGAAGAATCCTTTCTATGAGAAGAAACAGGAAGAGTTTGACTTTTGCAGTCTAGCAACACAAAGGCTGAAGGAAGATCCGAGTTCTGCCTATAAATACACCTCTACAAATATAAAAAATCTTCTACATAGATGAATCTGAGATGAATACCAGAGGAAAAAGGAAGAGCTATTTAAACTAGAGGACCACATTGGTATAAGAATGGACATATGGGATGGACATTATAAAAAAACCATCTTGTTATCAGAGGACCAAAACTCTAAAGCAGCTTTCCTACATACATAATCTAACCAGCATCTAAGAGAAATGTAACTGATTTTAAGGAGGCACTTCAGAAACATTGTAAAAAGCACTTCCATTTCCCTGCTTCCTGGCAAGAAACAGGACATATTATTGAACCTTCAGGTCTCATCTTCTCATGACATTTCTTTCCCTCATTTTGGTAAAATATGATCTTGCATGATCATCATTTTTAGCACATTTGCACATGTAAAAGTCCTAATGTGGAAAAGACTGTTGTAATCTTAACATATGACAGCTCTGTTCATACATAAGTTAGAAGGTGATAAGAAAAATCCGCTTTTTATCTATAGTGTATCCCTTACATTTTTGTCAAAATTCCAAAGACAAGGTTATTTGGGAGGATCTGTCTTGCTTTTAAAATTAAAGCATAAAATATGTAGAAAATGTCAGGAAAAGCAAAATCTGCAGTTCTGCAGCATTGTAGCTGTGGCTGTAGCAAGAGCATACAACGGCAGGCCGTAATTGATGTCTAAGATCACTGGGGGCTGCTTTCTTGTGATAAGATTTTGGGGTAGGGGGAAGAGGAATAAAGATTTCAACATGTACCGCTATGTTGAAATGTGCTGAAGTCCATTTCCTCACAAAGACAACAGGGCAAAAACATCTTAGTGGAGAAGTGTTTCTTCACTGAACGTCTAAGGACCTCCCTAAGCTTTAAAAAACCCACAGGCTAATGAAACAAGTAGCAACTGCCTTCAGGGGATTTTCTTATTCTAATGCTGTCCAGTAGAGACAGGTCACTCGCTTGGATATATGTTGCTTCCCTTTCCACTTCAAACAACGCACTACACATTCAGAAACAAATTTTTTCCTCTGGCAGTATTTTACCCTTTTCTGTGCTCATAATCAATTGCTAATTGCATATCACCTTTCTGTGTGTGTGTGCACATGTGTGTGTGTAATTTGTACAGCATAATATTTGCATAAAATTATAATAATCAATTGCTCTTTGCATAATATATTAAGGAGAGGTATAGGCAAC
Source organism: Dromaius novaehollandiae (assembly GCF_036370855.1). Taxonomy (NCBI): domain Eukaryota; kingdom Metazoa; phylum Chordata; class Aves; order Casuariiformes; family Dromaiidae; genus Dromaius; species Dromaius novaehollandiae. Next base: position 45,915,059 of record NC_088132.1, read on the forward strand.
TGTGAATATTCTTTTTGCTACATTTATGTTTATTAGGCATACGGAAGTAGCATTGCTAATTTCAATGTGAATGAGTGGTTGCAAGAGAATACCAGCTTTGCAAACAAAGCTGGACTCAACATGGAATGGCATATTCAAAGCATGGAGCAGACAAAGAAAAAAGAACAGAAATGAAAAGCAGAAGTGGAAAGGAGGGAAAATGCACTCGTGATGGAAACAGTCTCTCTTCATGAGAGGAAAAAATAACTAAAAAAGTAGACTAAACTCCGATTCCTGTTCCACCCATGCAACTGAATTGATTCTGGAAGTAAATTTTGTTCTGAGAACTGTTAAGATTGGACGGTTGGACAAAGTAGAGATCATAGGACAGATATTCATATTGGCATTGCTCCACCAAAGTCAATAGCATATCTGACCTAGCAGAAGGAACAGAATATTGAGGATTGGTCAGAAACCAGCCTTAATGCTAAAAGAAATAGATTTAAGTGTTCTATTTCATTAACTTATAAAGTGTCATATATTCTATTTAGGTTAATAATCACATACTCTGCTATTGTTTCCACACTGGGTTTGTGATGGAGATCAGCTGCCAGGTCAATGGCTAAAGGGGAAAATGTTATTTAACACAAGGATTTTGTTTATTGATATTCCTATTAACAAGTCTGTTGTTGGGAATATTTTTCTTTTTTTACTTAATTTCACCTCTTGCTAAGCAATATCTTTTAATAAGCATGAAAAAGTCAGGCACATTATATTTTCCCACAAACACTGTGAAAACTTGTGATTTAGTGTGAATGGATTTCCCTAAATAAAAATAAAAATTGATTAAATTTAAAAGAATAAAAAGTATTCAGTGTACCAGATAGAGTCTCTTGCTTTCTTTCTTATATTTATTTATGTATTCTGTAAAAGTTTCATAAGAACAAGTATGGTAAAAAGCAATATTAATTTTTTTCTAAGTTTTAAAAACAAATATATATGAAGAATTTCAAAGAAAGTTAAAATGTCACAAATGTGTAAGGAGGGGGACAATCAAATGTAGACCTGGGTTTTAGAAGGCGTTGAGTCTTGTCACTGTCACTAAGGTCAATGGAAACTATGGATTTGGGATTTACATAAAGCAGCTTTCACCATTTTTGTGCAATTATTTTGAAGGCTCCAGTGTACATCATATCTGTACGCTGTCAAACAGCTGAATTATAACAGGATCGCTGTGAGAGCGTCTGTGTGCATATCTTTGAGCGTGCGTGCAGATGAAAGAGGGAGAAAGGGAGGAATCAGAAATATTTCAGCCTCTGTGGCCATGTAGCTTCACTTTTTTATGTAGCTGTATTCATTTCAGTGCTTTATTATGACATATCATACATCAACATTACAAGCTGGCAAGCAGAGATAAATAGTGGCAAAGCTCTTTTTATGCTATTTTGTGCTGCTGAATACTTTGGAATCTCATTTTTGACAGCTTAAGGCTGAAGTATCATATATTCCCAACAACTTTATTTAAATCCACAGATGAATGGTACAGAGCATGCTCTTAAAAATGAAAGCGCCTCATCATCAACATCCACACTCATGCACACGTACACTCATACAAACGGAGTGCATCAAAATGAGTTAAACCTACCAGCTTTCCCTTCTGTGCTGTCTTTTATTGGAATGGATAATGGCTGCTTCTCCTCACAGAAAATGTCAAGGAAGCAGCTAGGGGAAAAACAACTACAGCCTGCTTTAATAGACTAATATTGTCTGAAAAACATTTATTTCTAGGGGTTTTGTTCATTTTGTATGAACATTTATCTGAACTTCAACTTATCTTTTTCTTATTTTATATTTAAATACAATCATGCAAACAAGTACAGACTGAGCAGTTCCATTTCACTTTGAAAGTACAATATTCTAGCAGTGGGAGTAATCATAATACAAATAATGATAATAATAACTGAAGCTCAGGCAGCATCCTGTCATACTCAGATCAGCCACAAATGCCTTGAAGTATGGGAAAAATAGCTGCAGCAATTTAGAATGTAGCAATACCGAATAAATACAGAATATATCCTGACTGGCTGGATTTGCTTCAGATCAATGTAAACAGGAAATTCTGTACATGAAGATTCAGTTCAAATCAGGTGCATATTTACCTTGTAGAAAAGGAAGCTTTTGTACCCCTCACTATCTCCTTCTATTAGCACCAGCCCAAGTAGCCTATATGCTTGTGAAATAACCGTGTCTGTGCATCTGCCTAATCAGAGAAAAGCTGCTCCAGTAACAGGAGACCCTTCTATAAGTCCATTTTTTCTATTAAAATGGTACTCTAATCTACCATACCAAATCACTGATTTTTATATAGATGCATATATGATTCTCCATATAACAAAGCCTTTCTCCAGGAGACTGAAGGCCTTCTGCTAACCACAGCTGTACCAGCACCATACGGAGAAAGGAGTATCTTAAAACAGGTAAATACTGGGCTAATTAAAACTCCGCAGGATGCACCTAAGACCTCATGAGTCACCTAGAAAAACACTGAATATTCAGGTAATACAGGACATCAGTAAGATATGCCACCTTCAAACTGGTCTATGACATCTCCCAGAAGGTCTAGTGTTAACGGACCTGCAGAGAGGCCTTAGTTAAACTTCCAAAAAATACACACGATATTAAATTTCCAAAGAAGCTCGTGTTCTTATGAAAAGGCTCCACTTTATTAATTTGTTTAAATTGAAAAACTGGAAATAACCATTTTTGCTAAAAACTGATTGCCTTTGATTACACCAAAAGTTTCCAGGAAACAAATTTTCCAGCTTAAGGAAAACATAGATAAATATGCACAAACGCAATTTGAAGTGGCAGAGACTAGGTGTGAAAGAAACAGTCCCAGCCCTTTGATTAAAAATCCAACAGCCTTGATTCCTCCTGATTAAAACCACAGAAGAATATAACGACCAGGTCCAATGCACTAATGGAACTATTAAAATAAATTTTCCCCTTATTTATCTTTCCTACATGTCTGTCTGAGGCTGAAGCTGGTGGGGGTAAAGGAGGGAAGCAGCTTGTCTGTGGCACCTTTCAGGACTCTGAAAGTGGCTTTCCCAGCTTCTTCACTGAACTCACCACGGCAGAAAGTTACTTCCAATGTACAGTGACCATTTTACAAGCTTCCTAACACATGAGGCTGGGTGAAAGCTGCCCAACTAACAGCACTTCGTTTGCACAACATGTGAAGGTACATATGAAATGGAGTGATTTCTACTATTTTTTAGATGATTTATTTGCTTCAAGGTGTTAGAAAACTTTCATTCAAAAAGCTAGAATGAGAGTAATAAAGAATCAGGTTCTTACTAACAGACTTGACAGTCAAGCAGTCCTTGCTTAATAGTCAAGGGCAACACAGAAATACCTTTATTTATAACCACAGGGTATGCACCTCTAATATGAGTCTTTGGGATTATTTTTGTGATTGGTTCTGTGCTAAGTTATTTGAATAAAATCTGATAATAATGACAGGGAAATTATAAGAGAGTCATCTAGTTCTATGCTAATGAATAACCCTGCTTCACTGAGGAAAAACAGTGAGATTTCAACATCATTGATTCCCTCTAACTATAAAATAACTTAGTACAAAATATTGCATGTTTTACAGGGTCTGTATTTTTGTGGCATTCTGAAATAAAGTGCTTAATAACTAGACTCATTAATGCTAATGGTAAATCAGTGAGATTAAATATTTCTATAAATCATTTTATTAATAAAACAGTGGGCTCATTAAAGAACTATTGAACTGTTAAGCTGCAATATTTCAGTATCAGGATTTTATAAACATTTCAATTAGCACAGGTTGACAACATGGAGGGGGAGCCATAAAATACCCTAGCCACTGTATGAGATACAGAGTGCCAGCTCAGCTTGTTGAGAAATAAAGGATAATGTTTCAGTGGGATCATAACTGCATAGCAAATGGAACATTTTTAAAAATAAATATATAAAGCATCTCTAATTTGCGCCGTTCAAGGACCTTCTGAAGGACTGTGTGCTACTACTGTACACTATATCATTTTACTATTATCCCTAGAAAGATGACTGCCAACCTGAAAGGAATTTGAACAGCTGAGGACAAAGAAGTGCATACTTAAACACCAAAAGAATAATGATAGCTTAGGAGAACAAAGTGAAGAATAAAGTGCCCTCAGTAAGAATGTTTAACATATGTAAGTACTGAAAAATGGTAGCTGGAAGTCTGCATTTCAAATGTGCTACAACAAACGTGAAAGCAGAAAATGACCACAGAGTAAGGGTTGGGAGGATGTCAGACTATTCAGTGTCCTGTTTCTTTTGACATTCTTCATGTCAAATCTTCACTTAGTTCTTTTCCTCTAATTGTCACACATGTGCTTTAAAATAAAATTGGCATGTGTCTGAGGTACTGGGGGGGGGGGGGGGGGAGGTGGGAATCAGTTGGATAAGTTAGTATCACCCTCAAGTTGCTCTTTGTTTTCTGGTTCTGAATGATACTAATGTGAAAAGGAGCTGATGCTGCTTGAGGAGGGGAAGAACTGCCAGAGAGCATGAGAACCTAATGGCAGAAGAAGTAAGAAAAGGTGTGTTTTCAGAGTCTGGGATTCCTCCCCCAAAGAAAGCAAATGGTCCCATTCAGTTCTCCAGTTTCTTGAATTGCACTTGATAGAAGAGAAAAAAGCTCTTTCTTTTTGGGATTAGTGTACAAAGAAAAACAATGCAAGAGTTTTTTTTATTCTCTTTAGAGTTCTGAAATGTGTGTCATTATCCAGTAGGGACAATACCTTTTTTTCCATCCCATTTTCTTGGTGTTGTCATCAAGCTATTTCTCTGAATGTCTGCAGACTTTCAACCCATGAAGACAAATTCATCTGGCATGTAAATTGTAAAATTCACTGAAGTTAGTAGGACAGCAAAGAGTTACCCAAAGGTACAAGTAAATCTGATGCAAACATATCATCAGCATAGCTCTTTTCCATAGTGTCCATCAGCTAAAGTACTCCATGGATTGGCACATTGTTCCCTGATATAATAATCTCTCACCCTCAGTTCATATTGCAGGAGCATGAGAAAGGGAACACAGTCTACAGCATAACTAGCAAGATATTACTGGTGCTCATGGAGCAGAAGGGTTTCTAAGACTTGATCTTTTTTATTAGCTCCACGATACATTTTATTCACACAGATAAAATTCATTCCGAATTCCTCAAAGTTGAAAGTCATATGTAGTTACACAACTAGAAAATGGCATGCTAACTCACTTTCAGAATGAAACAACCAGGACGACTCTTTTATTTGAAACATGATGAAAGCAGATAACTGCTTGGAAAAGAATCTCTAACAAGCACAGTTATAGTCTACCTAACATAGTCTGAGGAAGCAGTGTTTGACACCTTGATGTTTAGTTTTGGTTACCAGGCAAGATCATATGAAAGACAAAATAAGGTTTAGGCATGCATCAGAAGATACCAAAATCTTTATAACACAGAAAGAATTAGGCTTAATTTATACTAAAACCAGAAACAAGCCATTTCCCACTTTGATTACTACCTGTAAACAAAATCCAAAGGACTTGGCTGATCTGATTGGAACCTGTCCCAGTCATATCAAAAACAGTTTAAGTTTGATGTGATGGATTTTGCTTTCTTGTGTTTAAAAGCTTAACAGAGTATCTGAAATATCTAAATTGCTTTCATTTACATATACATGTGATATACATGAGTAAATTTTGATTAATGTTTACGTTATTTATCTTACAGAGTACTTAAATCTAATGAGCACTTACACTAATCACTTCTGCATCAGGAATAGGGGAATAAACTTGAAAAGACTGCATAACAACAAGGTACAAGAGATTAACAGGGTCAAAAGATATTCATTAGAAATAGAAATAGATCCCTAGTGATACTGATAGAGATGAATGAAAATTTTGGCTTAAAAATGAGTGATTAATAACTAGACTACTTCACGTTTTCATGCAACTACTTTCATGTAAAGAGCTCAAGATGTTTGACAACAGTTGGCTGTTTAATTTTCACAGAGTGCACAATTGCGCAGCATCAGGAATTTTAAATCATTATTTTATACTCTAGTGTGTGATATAATTTTGTATGTTAAACAGCCTTACTGGAAATTAACAGATGATAAGTTGTCAAGAGTATGATACTCAGTCGTGACAAAAGATATATTGGCCAAATGCATTGCGAAAAATGAATTGTGGCCAAGGTGGGAGGTCTAATACAGTCATGTGCTTTACAAAATAGATCATTTCCTCTTATACTGGCAAAGATGAGTCTTATTTCTCCAGCGAAGATGGCTTCAGAAAAATAAGGTCCTAAGTGTGCTGAGTTGTGACGCAAAGGAAAGAGTGGCACCTACTGAATCATCTACACTTCAGTACTTATCAGTTCCTTCATCAAACTACTTGTGCTGAAAACCATCACTGCCGGTTGGCCAAAAGAAAAATCACTGTGTCTGCCAAAAGTGACAGATCTAGTCATTCCAGGAAGAACTAACCATTATGGATGATCTGATCCTTAAAGGTGAATGAATTGTAGTGCTGCAGTAACTGAGTTCAGAAATGACACTTCATTTATTTGGGACAGAGGAAAGTAGAGAGCAGGGCAGGTGTGATGCAATACACTGAAAAAACATGCAAAAATATCCAACTGGCCAACATCACTGAACACCAATCCACAAGGGCAATGGCCTCAACCCAGAAACTCTCAGGAAAGGTTAGGGCACTCTTCTCAACAGTGATGCCAGATATTCCCACAGGGAATAATGAACATCAGGTTTGTAATGTATTATTATAAACCCAGAGGTTCTGATGCTTTTGCCTGGAGTTACTGGGAAACTAAATACTCGCTGGTAATAAATATGCATGCATCACTGTCTGACACAGAATTACTGTGGGTGTAGTAGCACCAATATTTCCTTTTACCATGTACAAAAATTTCAGACATTGTCAAGAAACTAGGATTTTAAAGTTTTACAACATTTAGCCCCTGCAATCACATAATAGCAAGTGCATTAAAAACAAAACAAAATACAAACAATAGAAATTGTTAAATACTTTGTGAATAAGACTTTAAATTTTCCTAGAATTATTAGAATAAAGAAATATATGGATCGAATGCATCAATCAGATGATCTACCCTGTAGGCTTGTGTGGCAGACAGATGAGTGAACTTTTGCCTTAAACATTTCTTGGTACGTAAGGTGCAAGCAAACCATAACCCCGAACAAGCCATCTGTTCCAGCGGAAACAGGACTGAGCTGCTGCGACCCCTGAAATGGTCTCCCTGCAACCACCCGGGACACACCGAGCCTGCGCTGAACCAGGGCACGATCGGACAGAGACTTTGGGACCTGGACTGCAAATTACTGCCGCTTAGCACAACTTTTATAAAACTTGCTTAGCATGAGTAGCTAAATTTGCTGAAGCCTTAGGCCGCACTCCCTAGTTCAGAGAGAAAGGGCCCCAGAGCTGGTGCAGACTGGAAAGATAAGGGAGTTACAAGCAGTTTGCATTCCTGTGCTTCACACTCCGGGAGGGAGGATGTCAAGGCTTTGAAATAAGGCCTGCTTGGGCGCCAGGACCCTGGGAAACAAAGCCTCCCCTCACTGCTGAAACAGTGTTAATTAGGGGGGGGTCTGGATTATATCCTCTTCGTCGGGACCTTGGAAGATAACACCTACTGTCACTGCTGGGGCAGTGCTAATTGCTGGAACAACACCTGTTTGTCAGGGCCCTGAGAAAGAAGGGCAGAACCCGAGGAATCAAAACACATTTGTCAGCAGAAACCATAACAGTAAAGATAAGGGAGAAAAGCAGCCTGCCTGGGAACAACGATGAGACCCAATAGGGAGCAGGAGACCCCAGATCCAAAAATTACTATTGGTCTGAACTACCGCGTGAGGGGTGGGAAACTTAATTTGAAAAAGCTATAATTGCCCAGGGAGTTCTTTGTTCGGGGTCCCTCTTTGGAGGCACCCAACTCGAGCTGTAACTACTGCATGCGTGTCATTACAATTTATTTATTTAATTTGCCTTGATTTGGCTCCAAACTTTTCAGCGGGAACCTAGGGTCGGACCCTGCTCGAGTTGTAATTACCGCACGCGCATCGCTAAAATTTACACCCAGGGGACCAACGGGACACCGCTGGATCCACGGGTGGTGATATCTCTTTCTCTCTCCCCCTTTTCTCTCTCTCTCTTTCTCTCTCTCCTCCCCTTTGCCTTTCCCCACCTTTTCTCCCCACTCCGTGGAAAATAAAGTTAAAAGGTTATACGATATTTGACCGGTTTTAGCGTCTTAATCTCGTCCTTGGGATCGTAACGAACCCCCCCCCCCCCCCCGATATTGGATCGGGACAGCTTGTGATCTGCATTACATATCTGCCTCCAACAAATTAATCAACACTATAAATGAAGCTAATAGTCCACTCTGAAATCTTAGGAAAAGTCTACATTTAAAGAAGTTCTTCTGTTCTAATTTATACCACAAATATGAAAATGTTATACTTACTTTAGAAGGAAAGGACAACATACAATCTGGACCCTAAATGAAAAGCAAAACAAACACAAATGTCAGGAAGATAATTTTAAATCTTACCAGTTTGATTTTGTTTTGTTTTTTTTAACTGTGTTTTCAGAATGCAAAATCCTTTTGAGTCAACAGAAGGACTTTACCACTATCTTGACTGAATCACAAATATTGTTTCTAGAACTCATGGAGAAACCAAAGGTCACTTGTAGTTATTCTCATGTTGCCTGTGTGGTAACATTAGATATACTTGTGCAGTTCAGCTTCAGTAACGCATTCTGAATTTAAATAGCAATGTTCTGAAACATTTTATTAAAACCTTTGCTATTAGTAAATTTGATCAGAAGGAATTTCTCAGCTTGAAATCAATTGACTACACAATTTACATCACCTGAAGATCCACTTTAAGAGGTTTTCAGGCTAGACTGGGAATCATTAAATAAGACTACACTTGATAATCTAACCAGTTTTCTTTAACTAAATGTTTAAGTTACTTGCTGTTTACATGCTGAAGAACAGTGGTAATTATTAGCTACAGTGCATTTCATAAAGGGCACTAGTATCTACCAGTTCAACTGGTTGACCGTCTCCCTGAATGTATCTTTTGCTAGAGTCAGCTGATATAGTCATAGGATCTGCCCATACAGCAAACAAAAACAGTGCTTCAAAACATTATAATAAATGCTTTTTGAGAGCTATATGTAATATGTAATACATATCATCATATGGAGCACATCTCATGAAAAGCTGCTTGTATCTTGTTCTCCTGAAAATACATTAGTCAAGAGAAAGACACAAGCAGGTTGAATTATGCTTATGTCTAAAAAAACCCATGGATATATCTGAATAATCTCTGAGGTACACAAGTGCTCACTTGGATCAAGACATCGGTTTGCATCATTTGTGTCAGATAGAGGCACAACTTACTAACAAAGGTGGTTTTTTTGTTTTGCTTTGTTTTTCCTCATGAGCATTGTAGCTACCTGAACTAAGTGGTTCCAGAATCCAGAATATAATTATGGAAAAAAATGGTATGTTCATCTTAGGAAATGCATCTCAAAGCTTGTTATCACCAGTGAAATAAGAGATGGCCTGTTTTTGCTAGGGATGAACCAGTCAGCTGTAACCCAGCTCTGATCCTGATATGGGAAAATCACCCACTTGTGACCCCACACTGAGGCCGGCAGGCCATTAGCCCCCAAGCTCCAATTCTTACTCAGACCGCTGAACTAGTTCTTATTCGGAGGACAGATAGTATCTCACCTACATAGATATTTCCAAGGCCAAATAATTCTTTCTGGTTTGTTGCTATGATTTTCTTCCTCATAGCTATTCTGTCGCTCCTTTTTCTTTCAGTAGCCTAATGTAAAAAGTATTAATTATAACAGTGTTTGCTGCCATAGGTGATTTTCTGTGCTGAAAGCAGAAAAAAGGAACCGAAAAGGTTGATTCTGCAGAGCAGTATCAAGTCACAATATTTTGAAAATTATCTAAATTAAATCTGTTGTTTAAACCATCCTGCTTCACATCATACAGGTAAATGATCCTGACCAGAGTAAAATCTCCAGATTTCACAAAGATGGGCTCAAGCAGACTTGCCTTGGAAATGTGCCATCTACTACTCTGAGAAGTCATCCAAGGGGTACGGAGCGGTTCTATCAAGTATCTGTGTGCATAACAGGCATGCAGGGCTGTTCAGCAGAGTGGGACCTCATTCACCACCATGGAACTATTTTGAAGACTTTCTTAGGATCATGCTAAAGTGTTAAAATACTCCAAATCAAAATCCTGGATTTAACAACAATTAAAATTTAACAAGAATGAACATTTAATTAACATTAACATTTAATCAAGAAATTTACATTAACATTTAAAAGAAATACTGAGAATTTCCATGTAGACCTTAATAAGAGCAGGATGACAACACTGAAATTGCAAGGTATAACTCAGGCTGGATTTGGTGAAATTAACCTTCCCTTTTCCAACAAATGCAAGATACTTCTTTCTCTAGGAACTGAGAAAAATATAACAGCTCTGATTCTTAGGCCATTGGGTCTGCTACCTTTGGCTATGACCGATGCCTGATGTTCAGAGGAGGGGTAAAAACTTCCACAATGTACCTAAGCATTTTAGGAATGTAGTAGGTATAGCAGAGGAGAAAACTTCCTTCTTGATTTCTCTGGAGATCAGCTTAAAGCACAAAAAATTGAAATACCAGGTAAAATCAATTGTATGGTTACACTGTAAAATCAATTACATGGTTACCTTGTGTGGCATATATTATATACCTATACCTACACCATAAAATTTACGGGAAGTTTTCACTTATTAATATTATATTTAATATCATTATTCTCATTTTACATTTCGCATCAAACCACGTCTCCAGCATTTATCTGAGGAGGGCAATGTAAGAATAAAAGGCATATATAGGAATATCTGGGCTTATAGGCAGATGCAACAGTAAGTGAGGATGTGGCTGGACTACTGATGGAGTTAACCCTTCAGCAAGTGCAGTGAGCAGTGAGCCTTATTTCCATAAGGCTGGACAGAGTTAGAAATTGCACAAATTTTACCTACATACCAGCTGGACACACAAAAACCTTTGAGGATCTGGAGCTAAGCACTTACACTGTTAATAACAGTGCTACCCATTTTTCTTCTAGCAGCTTATCTGCTGAGTGACTCCAGAGACCTCAGACCAAGTTGCAAAGGGAATTTAATGGGCTTGCCACAATGTACCTGCAAAGAGAACTTGTCTTATTGCCAGCCTGCTTTCAAATGTATTTGAATAACATCCCTCTGTTTAAAAGCCATGCATGATAGATGCTTCATGTTTCAAAAGACTTTGTCTTATCCTTGATGGACTTCATAAAATTTGTGAAATTTGGTTGTGAGTCAACAATGGGTGTTTTAGTTCCACATACCACAACAAACTGCACCTTCTCTGCTGCCACTCTGAATGTCCCCAGAAGAAACATTTTCTAATACTTTGTAGGAGCAATCCGCTTTGCAAAGGAACTCAGAAAATCGTGTTGACTTAGGACCAGACTCATCAATGCAAGTATTTGTTTTAGCTAAATATACTCCATGGTACTCAGATAAACTGTGGGTGATGCAATGCGCAGAATATAAATCCTGAAAAATTTTACCCTCACTGCTTAGAATGTCTGTAGGTGAGAGGACCAAATTTACAGCAACATCTGATTTCTTTTCTCCCTTTTTCATCCTGAGAAAAAAAAGCTACTTTTATTAAAAATGGACTGTTGGAAGCTATGTTCAGATCCAGATTATCATTGGACTAACTTTGCAACTAGTGTTTATATCTGAATTAATGCCGGGAAGCACATTTGGATTAAGTAGCGCTAACCATACAGATATAGTTCTTTTTGTAATTAAAAAAGAGGGCAACATCCCTTTAACAGTTGTAGCTCTATACTATGGTAATGAATCTAATCATATTTCATACTTCAGGGTTTTATTTAATAATCTATAGAGGTCAGGAAGGATTTCCCTCTGATGGATAGTTTGATCTCTGGGATTGGATTTTTTCCCGTTTCCTCTGAGACACATATCAGCCTTGGCCATGTCTGTGCTCTGAGATGGGAGACAGAATCTACCAGCTCGAGGTTCGTGTCAGCCGTACCTTTCTCCCTTGCTTGTGGAAGGAATTTTCCACTCTCTCAGATTGGCAGGACCCGTTAAGGGACTTTTACCTTCTGATGTATGAAGCGTGATTGACTTGCTGAGATAACTGGAACATATTGCTTCCTTGCCAAACATCTAATGCTGCCTTCATCTCTCCTGCAATTACTTTTTCAGAAATATTTAACCTAGCTAACGTCTGGTTTTCTTATTATATATCTGGCTAATATCTCAATGACCTAGTAATTTCCTTTCTGAGATCTAGAAAATAGGCCTATTGTGGTATTGGGTCTCACATGGAACGAAAACTAGAAGATTGTGTTCAAATCCCCAAATTTAACTTCTGCTTACATTTTCCTCTCCCCAGCATTTGGGGCTGGTAAGATACTCTGGCGTTACTGAAATGTATGGTTTGAAGACCTCAAGAGGTCTTTAAGCCTTGTCTGTGACAGAACTGCATAATATATTCAGTAATCAGTCATAATTTCCATAATGACTTTGTTTTGGTTTTCAGATAGGGAAGGTATAAGTTTATAGCAGAGAAAAATGATGTTGTGCCTACTACAATTTTAATATACACTGCAATTCTCCTCCTAAATAATTTTTGCAACTGATGCTACCGATTTGACTGTCTCAGCCATAACTGGATTGAAACCAAGTCATTTTACTGAATATTCTACAAAGTATACTTCTGCTAGGGTGAACTACAGGAAGGGGTAACTTTTTCACAAAATTGTCCTGTTGTGACTTGTATTTGGTTTGTGAACCACACAGCCTTTGCTTATAGACTGCTGCCTACTCGCACATTCCCTGTTTTGTTTGTTTGATTTATCCTTTCTCTAGGTATCATGCTCTTGTCTATGCTAAATTTCAACTTGTTAACTTCAGACCTATTTTCATGATCATTTTGATTTCTAAATGCATCCATCAGGATAACTGGTGCTGCAGTACTAGACTGTACTCTATAAACATTGAGCTTATCATGCAAACAAAAGGCATCTTCTCAGGAGCTAAGTTATGTTACTATATTTAGCAAATGTAGTTACTAGACAATGAATAAAGCAGATCTCCTGCCAGTATCTTAAGCACTTTGGGCTAGATGAACAGAAAAAAGGAGGAGAGGCTGGGGCAAAATGCAAAAGTATGAAGTGCTACTGATTTTACTGAGAGTTGGGAATCTAAGTACATTTGAGGACCTAGACCTTTTATTTCTAAGTTACGGAAACCTCAGTGCCTAGCTGCTGCATACCTGTTCCTAGAGAAGAACCCCGAGGTTTTTGTTCTATAGCTGGTATCCAAAGTTAGCCCACCTAACAAGAAGCTTCCTAGGTGATTTCACTGATCATAAAGCTACAGAGCTTTTCCCCTTCATTTGTGGCATTGCTACACCAGGGAAGGGGCGAGGGGAGATGGGCGGCAGGAAACTCTTTCTACCTTCGCCTTTCTACTGGCTTATCCAAAGTAGCCAAAACACAGGCAGTCAGGAATACATGAGTTTTATGGAATATAAGAGGCTGAATCCATGTAGGCAACAGAGGAAATGGAAGCTGGTCTCTGACTGACTTCATGAGTGCTTTAACCACCGGAAAGAAAGGAAATCTAAACTTTTCCTCCTTCTGTGGATACCTATCAAGAAACGGGTGGCCACATATGCATTTTGCGCTGTGCCCTATCCTGTCCATTTGCATTAGCTTCCAATAGGCTACTTAAGAGAATTTGTTGGGGGGAATGTCCAGGTCTTGGATCCAAATCAGGCCTGTACCTGTACTGCACTGTCAAGACAGGCAATTTTGTGTACGGAGAAAAAGCACAAATGCCTGGGACATCTGAAAATCAGAAAGCAGAGTACAGGTTCTCCCAGGGTGAAGTGGCAGTTGACTGGGGGTATTCAGTATCACAAAGGCCACTTTAAGTGCTTAAACTCTTCAACATAATATCAAAGTGCCTTTAAGACTTTGCCTGCTCCTTTTAACCCCCCACATCTCCATGCAGTGAGATACAAGAAAATTAGGTAATTATCCAGTCTACTGCTGCTCTTATTAGCTTCGGAACTAGAGGCTATTCCCACAATCAGGATCCTGTTCTGCTTAGTGCTATACAAACAAGGAGGAAATTCCTGGCTCAAAATAAACTAATGTATTTGCATTCTGCAACCACTACTGTAGGAGCAGACCATCACTCCTGCAGTTTTCCTCTTCCTCCACTCCAAATTTCACACTTATCAGGAGGCGTGCTCTGTCTCTCTCCTTCTTGTAAATTTAGAGATATGTGTGAAAAGTTTTGAAATAGTTGCATTCCTGGTGAAATTTCCATCAGTTTGTGATTTGCAGTAAAATAAGCCTGACAGTTTTCCAGAAAGCAGAAGGTGTGAAATTTCTCTTGCAATGAAAGCTATTGGAAGCTTTGTCTAAGCCCTTTCCTTTCAACCTTGACTGTGCTTGTTTGTGCAGAGGTATGTCATCACTCTTTCACCTTTCCTTGCAGAAGGGGATATTATGAGAAAGTTTCAAACACTACACTGTTTTTATATTCTTTGCATAAAGCAATTCCTACAAACAATAGTGTCTAGAAGCAATTCAGCCAAAGATATCTAATGCCAAGTTTTCACTGTGTAAATAATAGGAAGTTAGTATAAAACCTAATTAAATTAAGCAACACAGCCTAAAAATTATGGGATTTATTAAGTGGTGAAATCATTTATTTGCTGATTATAAATGACTTGGCATAAGCCATGTGAAAATATTTCCATTTGTAAATAAGTTAGGGGGAAAAAGAACTTAGACCGGAAGGCTGGCACTATGGGCATCAGTGTAGCTTGATATTCCCACGCTCAGTGAGTTACCAGCAGTAGATCCTTAAGTCCTGGGTTGCTTTTTCTCGCTACATCTCAAAGCTATCAGGGTGGGGAAAATACCAACATATAATATTTCTCATTGGCAAAATAGCAATAATTCTCATACAACAGGAAAAGAAAAATTGCCAGGAAACAATGCTGAGAAAGTATATTTAACCTAGGATACATTATTTTGGTAGATAAAATTTTTCGAAGACTTAACTAATTGTAGTTAATGTTGTAAGATAAAAAATGTTACTTATCAGGCACAGACACCCCTCAGTTGAAGAAAATACTTGAAAGAGAGACAAGAATATCAATGCCTGGATTTCTTTTTAAGGAGGACTTCCAATTTCTATATTGTGTCACTCAGTTTCCATGTGACAAAAGAGGCTGAGATCCTTATTTTTTCTACTCACGAAGTCTCTTTATAATCAGGTTGTTATTACTATACCGACAGATTGCACCATTTTATACTTAAGCTTACTGAAGTTAACTTCCTCGTCTCCATTGAAACATTCGTGACAGTCCATAGATGTATTACCAGAGTAACTTCCAGAATGTGACATTGACAGTATTAATGTAATAATACCATCAAAATCAATCATATCTAGCCTGAAGGGTCATTTTCAAAGTTAACAGCCTAAAGCAAAGCAGCAAACTGTTAATGCTGTTAAATAAGTTGTTAACTGTTCAGAAATCTAAGGGTTTTAATGCTATTACTTATAGAGATGCAGCCAGCTGCCCAAATCTGATTCATGTAATTGAAAATACTGCTGACACAAATTATTTATACTCATCTGGGCGTTGAGTTGTATGCCTGGCTTCACCTAGATCCACCCGGCCCTGCTTTTTGTGGGCCCAGGCCATTCTCTGTAACGTTGCAAAGAAAAACACCAGCGCGGCTTTTCATCACGATAGACAGAACATGGAAGGGACAGAGCAGATGTGGGCTTAGACTCCTTTGCCTCAGGAATCAATTAAAAAATCTGAACACGTTCTCCTGTTAAGTATTCACAAGCTGTTTTTAACACTATGCCTCTGCCACAATTCAATCCTTTCTCTCAGTTCTCAAAGCCAAGCTGGCACGTTCAATTTTTTTATGTTATCAAACTTTCACCGTGATTGTTGTGTCTGCAGATTGCTATAAACGCAAGCTGCACTTACCTACTAAAGAGCCACAAAAGGAAGACATATAGGCCACAATGATGCTTTTCTTTAGAAAACAAAACGTAGACCACCGTGAAAGTTTCCGGATTCGTACAACTCTTCTGAATTCCCGCGCTCTCTCCACAGGAAACGCTGGGCAAAGTCATCATAACTAATTACTGAGTAGTAAATGAGGCAAATCCTGGCAAAGCTTACATGGCCGTGGAGGTCAGCTCGGCCCCAGACAGCTGGTGAATGAGGCGACTGCGGCCAGGACAACCGACCCTGGCAACCGGTGCCCGCCCGGGCCTGGCACGGCGTCCGCGGCCAGGAGCCTGGCGCCGCTCCGGGGGGCAGCAGGGGGCTCGCACGAGCCAGCGGCCCCTCGCCTGTGAATTCCTGTCTCGCCTCCCTCCCCAGTGGTGCTCCCCACGTCACTCCAGAGCGCAGAGGAATCAGAAATATGTTCTCTGAAAACGGAAAACAAGTACTTTACGGAAAACCAAATTTTGTACTTCCACGTCTTACAAAGTGTCTCAAGTACATTTATCTCACTAGGTCACTTTCTGTGCAAATACTTTCTTTGTATGCACGGCAAAGTAGTGCTGATAGCGGGAACGGTCTCAGAGAGAAAAGAGAGTCTTAAGAAGAAGTTATCGCCAGCCGATCTGTCCTCTTACCTTGGAGATTTCCACTGAGCATCAGGATAGCCTTAGGGCTCCACTACCAGCCATCAGGAAGGAATAGGGAAGCTTACCTCTGCTTCAGCACTGAAGAGTTCATTTGGACATCCGCACACAACATTTTGACTTTCAAAAATAATTGCGGTCTGTTCCATAAATCAAAGACTTTCAGACAACGTTTATTATAAACGACAGTCAGGAGAGATGTAGAACTAAGAGCAAAGAGTTTGGGAAGCTAAAAAAGCATTCCCCGGGTTTCAGGTATCGGCAGCAGCAGAAACTGTGTCTGCCCTACGTGTCCTGCTGATTCTGTACCTCTGAAGCTGCTGGGGCCACAATTTACATACAGAAAGAAAAAATAGGAAGCTTTCCTCATTGGATGTATATTGGTTCTTGCCATTCAAGAGAAGATGAAGATAAAATAAAAATAGACACAGCAAGTACAAGATAAAAACTGGGGGCTAGATACAGATTAGCCATAAAACAAATTTGGCTGCAGTACTGAACACTGCGTGAGTGACTAATCCAAACCCATAAAGGCTCTCCCAGAATCCTAATCCACCGTCCCTCCAGGTCGCTACGTCCACACTCAGCGCGTGCGTCTCGAAGCAATCCTGACAAGTGTGCTATTGTGGAACTTTACTTTTAGTTTCAATTACTGGCATTTGCTTTAATGGTTTTGCTCCTGCTCCTGGGTTTTCCGTATGTATGTATTTATTTATATAATCTCCACTCAGTCAATAATTGCGTATCTCTGCCAAGGGCCAGCTCCTTTTTACATTTATGAAAAGGCCATTCTTTTTTCCCTGCTGTGTTTTATGAGTTAGTCTACATGCTATTGCTCCTGAGACCCTCTCTGAAATTGTATCCTATTATTCTCTCCCATGTTTTTCTGGCAGGTAGGATCATAAAGTGGGTTTTTCACTACCACAGCTGAGTTGGTTGCTCAGTTCTTGCCCTGAGTTAATAAAAAATTGGTATGTGTTTTTTCTCAATGACTTTGAACATCCCATGAATTAGAGGTAAGTAAATGAAAGGGCCTCCAAACAGTGGCTGTTTCATACATGGGAATATTTTCAGGATGCTGCAGTCACAGGCTTTAGGTGGGACCTGTGAAGCTAAGCAGCAGAAAGTCATTCCAGAGCCTCTGTGGTGTATAGGGTACAGATCGACTTTCCTTAGCATACTGTAAATAAGTCTTCTCAATGGATGACTCACTCTCCTGTACAGCATACGCAGTGACTCTGAGGAGCATAAATATCATTTATGACCTGTAAATTAGGCTTATTTCACTCCCATTGAGAAAGGAAGGTACAACAAACTATTCCAGACACTTTTAAATTTTAGACTAGATATTCCACATTATCCTCATCCATCTGATGCTAACAGCTAAGAAGCTTTTTGTTTGTTTGTTTTCTGTGTATGCACGGTAGGCTTCTTAATACCCAACACAGTTTGGCAAAATGGGATTGTGAGATAATCTGGCAGAACAGTTGGAAGAAAAACACACATAGATGATAACATTTGCTCATTTAATGTGGCAGTTTATCAAAATTCACACAATAGTGTTGGTAGAATTAAGAATTGTGGGGAGTGTGGCAGAGTTTTGGGTGTTTCTTTGATAGAACATGATTAGCTTGCCTTTAAGATTTTAAATACAATAGTCTCTGATTTGTGAACTCTAGCTTTTCAGCATGAATTTCAACTTTCTTCCATTTCAATTTTCACTATTTTTTCCTGTTTATCCATTCAAGAGTGACTGGAATCTATTAACTCTTTCACTCCCTGTGACCTAGTGTTCAATTGTACCTGTGCTGATATTCCCAGCTTTTCTCCCACACTGGATGAGAGTTTCCAAAAGTAAATAGTATCAGCGGCAAATAATCTAACATAGCCAAAGCTATGGTCTATCTTATGAATAAGCACAAATCTAATGGCACAGTTGTAACTCTGCGGTCCGTTCACACCAACAAGTATCTTTTAATGAGACCATCTTGTTTCTTTGTGGATCATAAGCAAATACATGCTAAATGGGAATTACAGTGGGATATAAATGTAGCCACAGGAGCTCAGAACTTAATTTTCTGTCATTGTGATCCACTATTTGGAAAAGAGGATAGTTTTACATTCTCCTTCACATGGATGAAAACCCTGAACAATTCCACTGCAGTTAAGAGTGACCCCAGCTGGAGTACTTTATAGTGTCTGATGATGACTAATATGACTAATGTTCATTTTTGTTTAAACTAAACATTGCTTCAGGAAATCTTTTTCCTGACCTCCTTCCTTCAGTGTTTCCAATACTGTTTTTCTTTTTAGAAAGCAGTCACTCAAAAATTAAATGAAAGTGATTGTGGCTAGTGGATGAAGCAAAATTACAAATGCTTTACTAGAAGCCAAACCAAGAATTTCAGCAATTAATCCCTTTATTAATGCATCAGTCCCACAAATTCATTCAAAATCTCACTGCAAGAACCACATCTATGTTGTTGTTTTCCCCTGAAAATGGAAGTTTCCACAGAATTATTCCTTATTTCATCTTTCAAAATGTAATGTGACCCCAAACATGGTTTCCTTCCCCTCTACTTAATGTAACTGTTCCAGACATTATTTTACCAAATGTCTCAAATTAAACAGTCTCTGTCAATTACAGATGATAGAGATTTGCTAAGATAATGAGAGAGCTACTACAATGCCTGCTTTAATTGCTACATTATAATCTCCAGACCCGAAAAACTCCAGAGACCCCTGATACATAAAATGCCTTTCAGCTATGCAGGTGTGGAATTCATTACAAGTTGTTTCTCCCTCCCTCCCTCTCCCTCTCTTTCCTCTCTCTTTATAAAGGGGGGAAAAATCCTAAATGCCTTGGAACTGCGCCAGTGCCTTGGGGTTTTGCAGTAAGTTGAAATATCATTTAAAGTTTAAGCACAATGCTGCCTTGGAAGTTTTGCGGAATAGAGGGAAAAGCAGGAAAGCATGACCAGAAGGGCTGTTCAAAGAACAACAACAAAATGGTGACATTTCTGCAAATGTACCTCTGCCATACTTTCCTTTAAGGGGGAACAATCAGCTTTCGAATGATTTTGCCATCTCTCTGAAATGACAACTGACCAAAGGACAGGCAGATTTTTTTTTTCTTCAGCAGAGCAGAAACAAGCTGGACAAGAAAAGACGTATCTGTGAATAGACTTTCTTTTTTTCCTGAGAGACAAACCTTTTGTTACAGTTTACAGTTGGTGACCCAGTCAATTATTCCAGCAGTTAACTCATCGGTTTGTTCTTGTATCAAACAGTTTATTGCTCTAAGACACCCAGAGTCTTTGTAAAAAACCTGAAACAATGCACAATTATCACATGCATAGTCTCCATTATGCTGAGGTCATATTTAGTGCGGATGAGACGGGGACCGTGACAGGAAAGCAATTCCAAGCTACTTTTTTCAGTTTCACTGATCCTGCAGCAACGGGCCGTTATAGCTGATCTGAATAACACTGACTGCAGCGATAAGGTAGGACATCTCAAATGTATCCTTAATCGACCCTTTCCACGGGTGCTTCTCTGTCTCTATGCCACCATGGGAATGCAATTAGACAAGGAGGATCCTCAGTTGCCCTTCTAAGATAACTTTCTGGCTACTTTCTGGCTAGTATGCAGGAGAGAGCATGGAGGAACAAGAACAGAAGCTGAGGTTTTGATCCAGAATCAACACTGTAATAATTATTTCATGGAATCATACTACAGAATAAGACAGGCAAGTGGAAGCTATCATAGTAAGAAATATACACCATTATACATATCCCTAACAATGCAGGTTTGTTTTTTTTTTACTCTTCTACATGTGGAACACATATGTGTAACATCAGCTGTAGGCTTAATTTTCAACTGCTTCTACGGCTCCTTCTGAAAACCTATTCCTGTGCTGCAGTAGGCCACGTCCGTACAGACAGTGAGCAGGAGGACTGTGCAATCATGCCACTCTAGGGATTAATTGAGCTTCACTGTGATTTTTTTTTTACTAGTTTGTTTAATTAAAAAACATTTTACTGAGAAAAATCTCATGAGATGGAACATGCAGTTTACAAGAAATTGTTGTGAAGCAGACAGTTCAAAGGATCTACCAGCTGAAGTAAGACTTAACTGTAGGCGACCCAATAGTCCTTGTAATTGGGCTTAATCACATAAAACAAACAGAAAAAATAATGGCAAGTATGAACGCAGTAAAACGAAAACACTTGTCACTCATGCTCACAGTATGCTCCCCTCTGCTGAGAAGACAGATTGCTGAGCAGTTTATTAAGGTGATGTTTTAGCTTAGTCTCACATTTGGTCTCATGAGGTGGGGCTTCCTTATTACACTCTCTTTAAAGTTCTAGTTTCTATAGCACGTAATTGGTGCCAAATCCACAAGTCCCTTCCCAAGTAAAACTATGAGATCAGTGGGAATTTTGTTTAAATAAAGACTTCAGGATTTGGCTGGACCCCGATGCAGAACCTGAAAGAGTAATTCAGTCAACCCGCTTGCTGAACCTAATGCAAAGTCTTTTTGTGAAAAGCTGATTCTGGCACTTTTAAAAGTGTAAAGAAGCAGCTATTACATTTCAGATGGGTCCAAGTAGAAGACAAAAACACATTTGACTAATTTAAAAGTGCTAAGTCAGCTGCCAGTCAAATAGACATTGATTTTAACTCTAAGCAAGTCCTTATTTCTCAGATCTTGGTCCAGCACCTAATACATCACTGACTTCAGTTCATGCACTTTATTTTTCCCAGTTTTTGGATGGTGCCAGAGGTCACTTAGCATTCAGGCAACCCACTTAGTAATACAATGCTTTGCCAAAGACATGATGGCTAAGGATCTGGGAGAAGCCACATTTCATATGTTCCTGCACACAGCAATTCAAAGTCATTCTGGAAAAATGAAAAACAACTGAGCACAGGGACAACACAAAATCTGTATCTGGCCAGGAACTGTAAGACATAGGAGACGACTACATGCCTCAGAAAGCCAAGAGGAGAGGAAGTTCTAGAAATGGTTCAACGAGGAGAGAGAGCAATGTCTAGCTCACTGATTCAGTTGCACACCTCTATATTTCCAGCAGGTAGGACACTTAGAGCTTTGTATATCACAGAAATCAAACTCAGATGGCTTACAGACTCCCGCTCTCTGCGCAGCACGCAGCATTAGGATCCACTTATGATGACTGTGTCAGCTCCATGGCAGGGCCACAGGAACACCTGAAATGCGTGCTGGTGGGCACAGACAAGGTGTGGGCACACAACAGGACCAAAGGCAGAAGCAGCCCTGAGTTTTCTTTACTATTATTCTCCCATATTCACTTATAACCACACATGAGTATAAGGTTGCATCCATGTAGCATGGACGTGAAGTAAGTTCAGAGACATGGTGGCTCACTGAATGTGGTTCAGGCCTGTGCTTGAAAAAAAGCCCATAACTACTAGACTATGTCATTTAGCCTTCAAGCTCTCGCATTTTTCACATATACTATTTTTACCCATCAGGACTTAGCATGTCTTTTTAGTCTGTCCATGCAGTAGGTGATTTTCTAAGGTTAATCTCTGCACCCAGTTAACATGTACAGTGATGCAATTATATCCAACCAACCATCATTAACTTCTCTGACACAGAAGTCTCTGCAGCACATTCTGGCAGTTTCCCAAACTGCTCAAGCAATTGGATCTGAGGACTTTTTGACTACATTTATTCCTTGCCTCATACATTAGATTATGTTAAATTTGCAATATTTGTATGTTGCATGACATTGTATAGCCACTTCAGGGCCCACTTAATTTCCAGTAGGTACCAAGGTACATCTATGAAGGCGAAAACCTTGTGGTTTCCTTGGCCACTCAAAGAGAATTTACACAAAGTAATGAGAACTACAAACAGCTTCTTGCTACTGACATTTCCTGGGGCCTCTGTGAAGATGAAGTAAGGAAAGTAACTTTCTCAGTCTTGAATGTAGAGCTATAGGTTGGAGGGCCGTAGAGGATCAGCAGATATAGGGAAAACCTGATGAATTTAGAGGATCTGATTTAAGTTTTGTAAGGAAAATTGTAAGCAGCCTAGAGTCTTTCATGTGTGAATGAACATTAGCATAAGACACTCAGGTGCAAATTTGCAAGCTGTCACTGTAGAAATAGTCACAATATTGTGAATATCCACAGTGTAAGACAACAGAGACAAGACCAGTCTCAAAGCCGGGCACTACCTCAGACGCAGCCCAGAGAGCCCATACTCAAGGTAGGGAAAGTCACCAAGCATGCCACACTAGCAACACGCTAGTACGATTTTTGTACTGAGTATTCAGGAGCGTGATATAGGTGCATCCATTACAGTCTCCCTATCCTCTCTTTCCTCTGTCAGCGCTTCTGAGTTTGATAGAAGGAGTTTAAAAACATACATATTTTTTCCTCATGTGAATTATTTGGTGAATGTGCTACTGAAGTTCAAAGTTTAGCTGATTTTTTGTGTCTTATAAACTGCAAGTTTTCAACAATAGTGTAGTCACTTTGGAAGCCAGACCTTATTAGTATCAAAAAGGACATTTTCAAGGTAAAAAAACAGAAAAAAACACTGTCAAAAAACAACTGACTATTATTAATTTCTTTCTCTTTAATGTTTGTTTCTTTTGTATTTTGAAAAGAAGCACAATTAATGGGATGTGTTTGGAGGGTGTGCGGTATTTGAAAAGAAGTCTAAGAAATAATTGGAAGCTCAGTTTTTACAAAAAAGAGACACAGGTCACTGATCTAAAGCAAGCACTGGTTAATAGTGAGTAAGGGAACAGGCTGGGGATCTTTGCCTGGTTCGGAGGACATGCATGTATCTACTTCATAAATCTTCCAGTACACTTGACACTAACAGGATGCCTTATCACCACTCAGAAAAGACTAGACGAACCAGAAGACATATCTATTTTCTCCAGATGGCCCCTCCTCCTGAAATGGAAACATACTGGTAAGGGAAGGAACTCCCTTCTCTATGTCTTCCTGTCTATGTTTTATAGAGAGACAGTGGTGTTCTGCCTCCAGCAACATCATCAGTCCATCCTGAGCAGTAACTACAAACCAAAATCCAGTGCTAATGAATTTTAGAAGGTATAGTGCATTGACAGGCTCATGCACTTTCCCAATTTGTGAATACAGTCACGACAACTGTTCCTGCATTTCACTACTTAATTGCTGCCTTCCATAAAGGTGTTAGATTAACAGCTTTGAAGCCTTAATTCTCCTGTTTGTCACTTGCACATTTATCTTACAGTTATCTATTACCTGCAAAATTTACTTTTGTGTAATGTTTGCTCATCATCGCACACCACACAGCTCCAGGTCAGGTCTTCCTTCAGTGAAAGCAGAACAAGGGAACCCCAAAAAGTCAGTTCTGGGTCACCTGCTATTGCCCCTCCAGCGGCAAACTGGAGAGGGAAGGGAAGAACAGGGATGGGAAGGGAAGGGAGGGGAAGAGCAGCAGGCGGTAGGAAGAGGAAAGGATGAGGATGAGTGCAGGGACTTCTGGGTGGAGGCCTATGGAAATACAGGAAGAGAATAAGATGCCACCCCCTGATCCAAGCATAGTTTGCTGGAGGGTGACTTTTAAGAGCCACATCAAAAAAATAGTGTTTCTTCCAAACCAACTGAAGTTCCCCCATATAATCTAGTACCAGAGAAAGAAAGGAAAGCCTAGAAGAATTTGATATATTTTTAAATCTTGTCGGACCATTTAGGCTTTCTCTCCCCACCTTGGCCCCTTCATTTTTACCTGCTCTTAAGCTCATGCAAATCCAGTTAATGGACTGTTATTCTAACTCTTCATGGAAAAAGAACATGAAATCACTTACGGCCTTTGTACACGAAGATATGTTTAGGCGTGCTCAGGTGACATTATTCCCTGTTCAGCTCAAACTGCAATATGTCTACTTGAGTACTAATAAGGAGTTAAGTGGAAGAGGTAATTCTTGGTGGTGGATACCTGTTCAGAGGACCAGTAAATGAACTTATATCCATGCCTACTGAGCTCAGTGAGTGACAGACTGATCATCTCATTTTCAGTCCTTGCTTTTATTTGTTTAATAGCAATAAAAACTTCAGTCTATAATAATGTCTTGCCATGCCAAGACATCTTTCTTTCTGCATTAGCATCTTCAGCTCTGGGAATGATGTTATTAGTTAATTGAGCTAATAAAATTGGCAGAAAGAGAAAGCACAAAATTATATGGTATGTCTTTGAACAATATTATCCATTTCTCTGCAAGGAGGAATAGCTTTAAAAATACATGATGTATATACTCAAGAATAAAATTAGTAACACTACAAAATAAAATGCAATGCCTAGGATAACAGAATGGTATAGGTAAAAGAGTACACTCACCTGTGGAGAAACCAGAAATCTCCAACTATTTTTCCATACTGCAGAGGCATACACCATGCACATCATCATATCACTTGAGGCCAGCATCCTCAGCATTGCTTAGATGTATATTCTCTTTGAGAATGCTCCACAGATTTACTCTGGCTCCTGAGAAATCTTCAGAGAGTTCCCTGAAGAAAGGTCTGAACTCTGTCATACAGGGATATTTGAATGCAGTACTACCATGTTTAGCTAAACCAGTCACCTCAGTTGTTGTTGAGTGTCGTTCCCACTTCTACCCACTTCATTCCTGTCCAGCCATCTGTGCTGTGTTACCCATCTGATCTCCCAATCTCCCATAATCTTAACCATCTCCCATCACCTCAACCAGCAAAAAAACGTTCCCCACCTCCTCACCCCTGCTTTTTATGTTAGCTATCAGAGCAGTTTAGCAATAAACATCATGAGTTTATCGGATCTATTAATATTCACGTTCACCATGTAAGTGCCACTGACTTCCTTAGAACTGCCAGGAATATTTGGTTTCCACTGGTCTGTAGATCCAAAGCAACCTATATGCTAGTATTGCCCTGTCTAACAAGCTGCCAAGGCAAAATTTCTGGAATTAAGACTGATTAGGCAGTCTTTTGCCCAAGATTAGACACCTCTCCAAGACATTCAAGCATGATCACAAGAAGCCTAAATCACGTACAGCTTGTATAGGAGACAGCTAGTGCACGAGTGGTATGTATTACTGGAATCCAGCTCTCAGATAAGTGGTGTAAATGAGGAGGGGTCTTTCTTAATTTCTCCTGCTGGAGCTCTTCATTTTTCTACAAATGTTTATTGGTGCAAGTAGATACACTGACAGCTCTCATCTGTCAGGTGAGCTCACTAAGACGACAGTGGAATTAGTCATTTTCCTCTTCTTTCTTTCTCCTTAGCTTAATGAATATTTATTTGTGTGACCAGAAAAACTCCAACAGGACCAAGAAAGAGACATTTCCCCCTATTGCAAATATACCAAAGGTAGTTGAGTTACATGGCTTTGAATGAAGTGTCTGACTCCAGCAGAAGTGTCAGTAGCCCCAGACCCTAAGTGTGGAGCGGCCCTTCTCCGGCTAGAACTCCCACTTGCCAGATCCACTGCTGGATGATGCATTCCTGTCTCTTTTCTCTGCTTCCTCATGGCAAAATGTAGCTTTTCTGAGAAGGGTTCACTGAACTCTAGAAGTTAATTTTTCATCCTGTGGCTTTACATGGTCTTTTAGATAATAATGGTTCCGTTAACATCCAGATAACTTAAAATATAACCATAGGGTTCACTTTGTTTCAGGTCTCCTTATTTTCACAATTTTATTTCTCTTTTGCAAAATTCCCAATAGATCTAACTTTCAGCTTAACTCTGCATATATTTAACGTCTTTAACTGGCCTGAGCAAAACACGCTATGGAGGCAACATCTATAGGTGTTATGTAGGTCAAAAAGATTTTATAGGTTGCTAGGGACCATTAACAGCTGGCCGTTATTAGAACAGACCCTGTTCTAATTTTAGAACAGACACTGGACAGCCCTATAACTAGAGTAACATAAAGGTATTAAAAATCATAATTTTGCCTCTGTGGTCTGCAGTATCAAGCAGAGTGGAGATGAGCCCAAGGATATGATCTCCTTCCCTCTAATTTAGGCTCTCAAGGACAAGCTTGAGCAAGCTATTACAGGTCTGAGATAGGACAAATGTATGATAGTACAAAATAGGATGATGCTAAGATGCCCAAATAAATCACAACTTCTCTTGTTGGATTTTAACTTTATCCCTTCAAATTAAAGTCTAACCTTCCCAAGAATGCGGGAGATAAGGCCTGCTTTATAGTATGGAAAGAAAAAAGATTATCCATTTTGGGCATATGACTGCAGAAACAGGAAAAAGGAACTCTTATTCTGCATTAAATATGGTTTTAGCTCATTGTTTTTCTTACAAAAATAGCCTGTTTCACATTTCACGCTCCCAAATTATACAGATCGTGCCTTGTGGTAAAAATGGTACCAATGGGAAGTAGTTTATGTTCTGTGTTTATGTGAGAATAACAAATCAAAACCAGACAAGTGTTTCAATTTCAAAAGCCTGGTTTTGTTGTTGTATATCTGCTACACTTTTGAAATACTGAAGCATTATTAGCCTGGGGTTTGTACTTGTATTCAGAAAAGTTATCAGGTTCAGATCCTCGGCCAAAGCATCGATTTACATTCCTGTCAGACAGTTGTTCTTTCTCCCTTCTTTCTTTTCTTTTTCCTCTTTCTGCTCTCCCTCTTATCCCCCCAAATGAAAAAGGCTGTACATGAACAGTATAAAAACTTTACCCTAATGTACACATGCTGAGAAAGACTATAAAGAAAAACATTAAAACTGGATTCATGTCTGAGTAATAGTAATACATTAAAAGGGGCCATTAGGATTTTCTTCCACTCCTCTTTTCTTCTATTAAAGTTTGCATGGATGCAATATTCATGTTTCCATTTAACAGAGCTAGTGAAAGATGTGCGTGGAAAATGCAGATCCAAAGAACTGACAAGCTTTACATAAAATTTTAAAGTGAAATTCAAAGCTCTGGTTAGAAGACCATTTAAGATTCCATATGTGTAATACTTTAAAATTGCAACTGCATTTACATTTTAAAACAAAATGTTTGAAAATCATTTGCTTCTTCATTTCTTGCCAAGTTTAGGATTCAGTTTTCTCTGCCAAGCTCAAATTTCCACAGTATCTGAAATTAAGCCTAAGTATTCTGAGTCCCAAAATTTCACCTCTGTCACCAAAAAAGAAAAGGACAAGGCAAGGGTCTGACATGGGGATGAATAGAGGGATGAGGCAGAGAGAAATTGTTTTGAAGGCCAAGGACAGAAGGATCCAGAAAACAGCCTGTGTAAGAAGATAAAATGAAACCAGGAATGATGAAATTCCCACATTTTTCTTGTTACAAGTGTTCCTGAAATCCAGTGAGGATGTTTTTATCATTCTGCTCTAATACCTAGCCCATATAGAGAGCTCTGATGGGATCGATAGGTGCCACAAACTAGGATTTCTGACTTTTCCAGTTTTTGGAAAACAACATCCCAAAATAACCATTACTGTTGGAAAATTAAGTCCCAGAAGTCAGGAAATGCCTGCATTGAAGGTAGAAAGCCACCTTAAATTCTTTCCTCACCTCACCTTCCTTCAGCTAAGGTAGGACAAATTCTTAATGTACTGGCTTGTGTCTTTTTGTCCCCACCAGGCCCTTCCCTATTTGTTCTCTCTTCACTTACATTTCTTATTTTCCAGCAATGTTGCATAACACTGTTCTAGTAAAGGTTGCCAAAGCTATTTCACACTTCTGGACTGATACAGCTGGCAAAAATATTGGAGAGATCAGCTTCCTGGCAGGCAGACAGAAAAGCTATATTTCTACATACAGAGAGATACCACCATTTTAGGAGACAGGCACCTGAAAGGGCAATGTGATGGGACAGCCTTTCCATTGACATATTAGGCTTTGAATTCAACTCCAAATTGCCCAGATTTCTAAAGATGTAGGAACAGCCCCCTCCTTCCCTATCCTATTTCAAATCGTAACTCAGGGACTGCCACTTGAGAGAGAGGGCTGCTTAGCTCACAGAAACATTTAGGATACATCTGCATGAGGCAATGCAGTGCCCCTGTACAGAAACGTGAACTAACTCTTCATTCAGACATATCAGTAGCAGGAGCAGGATATCCATAGCTGTAATATTCTCAGTTCAGAGCACACAATCTGCATCTCAGTCGGGCCCTTCATCCTGGATGGAGCACTGAGTTAACATGGCTGTACTGCTTTCCACATATGAAGTGAGTAGCAATTAATTTTAATAGGCTTTTAAATTAATTTTCAAAACTAAGTGAATCTAGTGAATGTTAACAGAGACTTCATTGGGCCTTAAATTAATAGTAAGTTTAACATCGACTTCTTAGCTACCGTAAGCGCTTCATACTTGTTTAAGCACAAGGTAAGGAATCATAGAGGTATTTACAACGATGAGCCCTGTGAACGGGCCTCTCAGGTAAGGGATATGGTAAGTGCTACCCCGTCCTGCTGTAATAACATACTCACCTGGTAAGGAAGAACGGAATTATCATGGTTTCATGCGCAGTGGTGCAGTCTGTCTGCAGTCCCACCTGTTCATACTGTTTCACTACTTAATATCATGCTAATAAAATATGCTCTGTCACTGGGTTTGAACAGGAAAGCATCTCTATTTGTGCTCAAATTTTAATGCTGTTATTGTATTAAGTCAAGCCTGTTTCATATAGCAAGTCTGAGCACTAGTCCTTTCTGGAGAAGCAGTTATTTTTACAGTACCTCAGCCAATAGGCTTTGGTCATGGAAACAAAGGTGAAAGATGGGGAGTGAAATGCATGTGATAATTTAATATAGGGGAGAAATGTCATGATCACTTTTTTTTTTTTCCTCTCTAATGTGGACCATTTCCTGATGTGGCGCCAGCTACATAGCTTGTTCTCATATGGTTGAATTTATAAATCTAATTTAGAAATGGACCCTGTTGGTCTCCCATTTGCTGTGTTTTCATAATGCTGTCATCCATCAGGACTGACTCTCGGTGGCATTTATATTGCTATAAAGTAGGAATCGGCAAGGTCCATTCTTTAAATTAGTTTTGTCATCTAAACTTATAATTCTGATGTGAGCAACGCAGCCAAAGATGTCTAATTTTATCAATTTCATCCAGTGCTCTCATCATAGTTTTACACAGACCAGTAAATTTGGCAGAGAGATTAGCCCAACTGTAATTGAAATATATTGCATTTCCTTCATTCAATAGGATTCAAAATGAGAAACATTTGGCTGTATCAAAGAAGTCAATGAGAAAGCAAAAAGTTGAAAGGGGAAGTCTATTTTTTATTTTTACACAGGAGACTTAAAGAAGAGAACCGCATGTGAAATGTTTGGGGAAAATTAGGTTTAATCCTGTACATGCTAGGTTCATTTGCTTTACTTTTTCCACGGGAAAAAAAAGTCGTATTAAAACATCTGACTTTTTCATAAAAAGCAGCATCTGTTAATATTACTTCTCTGAACAGCAGATGATATTTGTGTAATATTTTTAGCAGGGCTTCACAGGAAAAAAACGTGTGTCAATATCTCTTCAAATTTTTCCACTCCATGGTTTTTTCTGCTTCTCAAGTTAGGCCATTTCATCATGGGAATGTTGCTTAATTAGCAGTTTGGTTGTTTGGCACAGCATTTGGAGACAGATATTTTATTTAGCTGATTGTGATTATTTTATCTGGCTGTTTAGTTTGGCTTGCTACTGTTGTATATGGTAAGATCATAATCATCATTACTATTGTTGTTGCTTTTTATTTTGTATTGCCACCACCAGCCCCTGTCTAGAAGATTCATATCTAGTGAGGTTAGATCTCACAAGTACCAATTAGAATAATGAATTGTTTCACATAATTGATTAATGATTGATTAATTTGAGTACAGAGGTTGAGGGGTATTTTACTAATTTCCTTCATCTTAAGATTTTTCATAATTGATGTAACCTGTGTTAACTGGTTGGAAGCAATTACTTGAGGCTGAATATAAAAAATAATATTTTAATGAGAATTTTTTAGATGCCCAGAGAATAACAGGTGGCTTTACAGTTAATATCTGATATTGCTATGAAAGTATAGTTGAGCTGTTTACTTCTAGGAATAATTTGTTTTTAGTTCTCCTTAAAACGGTTCTGAAAGATATCTTGGCTTTACAACAAGTCTTATATCAATTAAGGATTTTTTTAAATCAAGTAATCATTGTTTTTTTTAAAGAAGAATGAGCTGCTTCTAAAATGCCAGAGACTGAGACTCTAAAACAACAGATGTTCCACACAACATTTTGCACAGGATCTCCTACGATGTAGACAAATGCCTGCTTTCAGGAATACACAGATCCTCTGGGGAAACTCCATGTTCACATCACTATACCTTGTAATCACACACATCCATACACACACAGACGAGATGAGACATCTGAAAAAAAAAATAGGGATTTGTTATGCCATAATACATATTGAGACTAACACACCAGTTTCATACTATTACTCATTCACATCTCCTTAGCATATACTAATAAGTTCATGCATCATTTCAATTATTGACTTTCTCTCAGTGAATTTTCAACAGGCTGAGATGAAAAGAACTTATTAAACATACTAGTCTTCTACAGAACTCCTCTAAAATCCTGCACAACAGGAATCCCAAATTACAATATCCAGATCCTTATGGTATCAGATTTAAACACGTCCTATGCACATGCACATTGCCTAGTACAAAGCCAGGAGAGCAAAGGCTGCTGCTACTGATGACAGCACCCAGACAAACTGTAGTATTTGGGAACAGGAACAATCTGTGGAATTTAAAAGAAATTATGCATTTTAGTCTGCCACTAGTTTAGCAAAACATCTAATCTCATGCTTAATTGTAGCCAGAGGAGCAGTCACATTATCCTTATGGCTACTCTTGTGCTCATAGCTAAGCAGGAGCTTAAATATTGTGCCAGAGGAGATGCAGGGAATTTCAGTATTAAATGATAAAGCTTTTCTGCATGTTGTCTTAACCATGCTAGGAGATGGGAATCATTTCTGTTAAACAATATTGATGCTGAACCCATCTAATCATTTCTTACAGATCACAACCAGCTATTCAGACTGCAGTGACTTACTGGCACCATTAACCTGAGATGGATTTGAATCTTTAGGGCTGAAAGACTGTTTCATACCACTGGTCCATTCCATTGCTCAGCTTGGTCTTCCACCTTTTCCCTAAGGAAAATACAGCTGAAATGGAGGTGAACTGATGTCAACACGGAGAAGGGGAGCAATTGGGAGGGAGGGGGATTTATGCACAAATGTAAATCCACTCAGTATGAGCTGAAGTTTCATCTCCAAGTGGAGTTTCATCTGCCGCTAAGCTCCCCTGAGCTCAGTTTCTCTATCTGCCCTTTCCCAAACTGAATGTGTCATCAGTCTGGCTATTAGCAGTCCTGAGAATGTGGCTTCTGAAAGCAATGCTTCCAGGAATTGCAATACAAAAATGAAATAGCCAGCCCATGAAGCCACAATGGCTGCAGTGACACTGTGTGCCAAATTCTCTGCTGGTGTAACCCCAGGAAAGCCAGTGGAATAAAGCCAACCCCACGCTTGGGCCTAGACTTCCTTTCTTTATTGGAAAAGGCAAGCCTGGATGAAGGACTTGGTCCTGAACTGTTCCTTATTCAGGGGACACATTTTTCAAACTGTCCCAGGGGGTTCATGAGGCTACATATGGTACAAGGGATTAAACAAATGCACAGAGCTATGGGAACTTGTGTGCAAGCAGTTGATCTTTTGCTCTGGCAGCTGAAGGGATTTAATGCGGGAGAAAATACTTTTACATTCATTGAAAGATAGGTATGTAGAAAAGACCTTCATGTGACTGGGATCACAGTGATGGATTATGCAGAACTGGAGTGCAGGAAAGATACATGCTGGCCATAGGTACTTCATTTTCACCTGTAAATACTCAGTTTGGTACACCTCTGGTCTCTATTAAACCCTGAATACCTCCATGTACTATACCTATGTTCCAATCTGTATTTTTCTAGGAAAGGTATCTGTGCTTTTCACATGATTTGCAATTCAAATGCTAAAGAAGAATTAGTAGGAGAGTTCAAAATGAGAGATAATGGGACAATTTTGCATGTAGGCGTGTGGTTAATTTTAGGTATATGCAGCATGGAAAAATCACGTCCCATGTAATGAATCACAGACTATCTTCTCAACAAAGCAAGGTTTCTCAGGAGGAAAATTGACTGCAACGCAAGCAAATATAAAGATAAAATACAGAAGATGGAACCTTTCAGCATAATGATCTGTTGACTTTTCTTATATGGTTTAAAGAAAAGAGGCCAGAAGCTCAGATGAATGAGAAATTAACAATAATGGAAGATGTCCACTCAGCTATAACCCGATTTTTAATTAAGCAAAGATTTATGACAAGCACCTAGCTTGTGATATGACCCCTGGAAATATCTACAGCTGTTGCTGCAATCAAGAACATGTTCACTATTTGCTAAGTCTCCACAGGTAAAATAAAAAGGAGATAAATCATAGTTATGGCTACAAATCAGGGTGTCTTGGAACAAAAACCTGGGAAACTTGTAACCACACACACATAAACACATAGGCAAGAGTTTCCATTGAACTGCAATAAATACTCAGATTGGTGCTAGCTATAGCACTTTATTTGGGGAGCCATAATTTCCAGATTATTAACCTAATCATTTAAAAAGAACTTTTCACAGCATTAATCCCATTTAAATTTAAGATGGAAACATTCAGTAGAGGAGAAGCTCTATTAGCTGCACAATGTGAAGCAAATGAGAACACAGGATGCAGCTGAGTTAAAATCAGAAAGAAAGTGGAACTTTCTATAGGCATTAGTTAGCCCATAAGTATCAAGCTAAGCAGCAGTTTACTTTGTGGTCTTCCTTGACATCACACCCAGTGTGACCAGAGACTGAAATCAAGGTTTGTACTTAAAGTGCCATAGAAATCAGCTGAAGATGCACAGTATGGAAACCATACTGAAGCAGTAAGTACTATAGCTTTGTTATGAGCATAAAAATGGGGCCAGATCCTCAAATCCTATCAACCTTGAAGACCTAATTGTATCAAAGTGCAGGAATCCTATGAAATAACATAGTACAGGACTGCATGTATACTATCCATAAATATAATATATAACAATTGATATAATGTCATATATTAATAATACACATAAAAAAGGAAGAATTAAGGCTGGGTATTAGCCTTAAATTTGATATTTACTAATCTTCAAATAACAGATTTTGAATTTTAATATTTTTATATGATTTTTCATGTGTGTTTGTGTAAACATAAAGTTTGAATACGGAGACTCCCAAAAGGTAAATGCATTGTCCTAACACCACTTTCTGAGTGGATAGGTAAAGTCATAACATCACTATAATTTTTACAGCACTATAAATTAGAACATACATACCTGTGCATGTAAAGCTAGAGCACCTCCAGTTTAGATCTCAGCTCCTCTGAAACAGGAATTCATCTAAGCTACGGAGACATTATAATGCATACACGAGAAATAATTGTGTGTCATGTGACTGTCTTACTGAATGACACAGAAAACACAATAAACTTCTCCTAACCTGTGCTTTGCCAATATTTTCCTATTTTTTTAACTTAGTGAAATAAATTTTAAGGGCACATCATCAATTCATCTCATTCATGATCTACTCTCTGGTTATTTACTTGGGTTCATCTGTGTTGAGTACATGTCCTCAAACTCACAGGACATTCGGGGATATGTGTAAAGTAATTCTTTTTTCGATATATATAGAGAAATATACAGCATTTTGGACTGCTATATTGTAGTTTTATTAGCAAAAGTCTGAGACATGGGCTGCAAAATTTAGGATCTATAAAGCCATGAGTTGGGTGATTATTATATATAAGAAATCATATTTGCTTAACTTATCTTGATCCAGATTTCAAATGTACCCTCCTTATGGAGAAATGAAAACAGTTGGTTCAAGAATTCACACAGTTTTAAATTGTATACAAAACCAGAATACATTTATAATTATTGCTGAAATGTCGGAGTATCTTTCGATCACTATAATTAATGTTTAAAAGTTACTAATCATCTGAAAAAAAGGGGGGGAAAAACATGGAAGAAACACAAAATGTAATATCCATTCTGTCAAATAGGCAGAAAATGTTTTGAAGGACCAGGAACAACAAATGATAATACTTGGCATTGTAGAAAACTGAACGAGCTGTATAAAAAGATAGCTGTTTTTAACATGTTTAAAGATCCGAGAGAGTAAGAAAGAAGGCATCCTAATGCAGTCTGCGTGATTAGCCTAACTAGCAAGTGTTATAAATGCTTCTGTAGAGAGAAATAAGAGGTAGAAACCTGGCAGGATTAGAAATGTGGGCGGAAAATAATAAAATAAGATTCAATTTGGAAAGATGCTAGATAATATGTCTAGGAAAAAAATAAACTTGAAAAAGTGATAAAAACAAGCAGACAGGAATAGAGAAACCCAGAGAGCAATAGAGCTAGTAAAGATCTAAGGGTGATAGCAGATAACAATTTTGACATGATTTTACAACATAATATGGCAGTGAAAGGGCCAAAGGAATTCTGGGACATTTTGTAGAGGCAATAAGATAACAGGTCTTGTCTATACTGCTCCGGTATGACTGCACTTAGGATATTGCATTCAGTTCTGGACAACTCACTACTAGAAAGATATTGACAAATTGTTGGGAGTTCAGAGGACAGCGACAAAAATGAATAGAAGGCTGAAGGGCTGATTTATGAGAAAACTGCAAAGCAACTGAGCAAATGTACATGACTAGACTAAGCAATATCCAGAGGGTGGCATCATAAAAGTCTGCACATATTGAAAGAGTATAAATGTCTTGAAGAGAGGAGAATTACTTAAATTAAGGCTACAGGTATAAATAGAATTAATTAGATAAAATGCTGAAGCAGAATATTTCTTTCAGTTAAAACATTTTAAGTAGTACACTGTGGGAGAGTATCTCAAGGACAGAAGAGAAAAAAACATCACACCTAATACTTAAAATGAAATTAGAGAAGGACAAGATTATCCAATGTCTCTTTCTCCAAAGTTCTCCCAACTTACCTAATGTCGCTTTCTAAGGTGGTTATTGTATTTGCCAGCCTCTGCATCACTGTCATGCAACGCATGGAGCATTTCATTTCATGCTTCATATTACCACAGACTTCACAGTTTTCACTGTCCTTTTGTCTGTGCCTTTGATCTTACAGCTGCTACCATTGATTGCCCATCAAACTTCATGTTTTAGTTTAAATTTTCTTGAGTCAAAGTCTCCAGCTATTACTCAAGTTTAGTAATATCTCAGCCATAATAACAAGCTTAGGAGTTAATAAGCAGCTGCAGGTTTTGAGTGTCAAAAGAAGATTAGCTAACTTATCTGTAGCTGATATTTTTAGTAAAATTTAGGTATTCTGATTTAAATACTACCTATTTCCACCTAAAGTTCTAGGTGCTCTTTACACCATGCAAAACACTACTATATCCCAGCACAGTTAAAACAAGCAACTTAACAGGAGTGAAGACAGCACAGAACTACTCTCTGTTCTTTTCATCACTCCTTTCCTATCCTATTCCCAATCATAACTCAGAGACTGTCACAACAGAGACAGGGTTGCTTACTTAACAGAAACATTTGGGATACATCTATATGATGCAATGCAGTGCTTCTGTGCAGAAACGTGAAACAACTCTAAATTCAGAAGTATCATTCTCAGCCCTCTTTAAAATAAAAAAAGCTTATGAAACAAATATTTTCAGAAATTCTTAAAATTAAAGGAAAATGAAGAGCAAGCCATACCAGCACATTCTTATCTTGTAGCATAGTCCAGAAAAAATGCCTAGCATACTGCAAGGGAACTAGTAATTCCTCAGGTAGGCTACTGCCAGGCTAACTAAACTTGTATGGGTCATGAGTTTCTTAAACTCCGCCTTGAGTGCACTGGGAAGCTATTAGAGAATACCCATATATGCCACATGCAGTCT
Organism: Dromaius novaehollandiae; assembly: GCF_036370855.1. Lineage (NCBI taxonomy): Eukaryota > Metazoa > Chordata > Aves > Casuariiformes > Dromaiidae > Dromaius > Dromaius novaehollandiae. Next base: position 45,951,973 of record NC_088132.1, read on the forward strand.
TTGACTAGTTTAAATGTGTGGACTCCCCAGGAGCATACTGCAGCAGGCTCTGTTTCATCTGACAGAAGTCTGGGCAGAGAGCATTACCAGGCTAGCTCTGCATGCCCTAGAGCTGGTACCCCAGGCAGCATTGGCCCCGCTAAAAGGCAGGCTTTATGCTATTAGGGACAGGCTGCCTCCAGTGTCCATCGCAGTTTACTCTGCAATGTAGACAAGAAAGATGAATGAACAAGACCACAAACCTACAAGGCAGAAGGAGGAGTTCTTTTGGCATAAAGTGCCTAAGGGAACTTAGGCATTAGAAATGAAAATGAACTGAATGAAAGAATGGCTACATGATGAACAACAGGAGACTTTTAACCCTAACATCCAAATCCAAAAAAATGTAATGTAATTGTGTCTTTCTTCATCGTATCATCACTATATAGATGACTAAAATACATTACTAGCAAAAAAAATTTCACTTCCTTTATATGAATGCCAGCTCTATCCCACTAACTTTGGAAAGCGGCCTTGAAATAAGTGTAAAATGGCTTTAATGTGACCAGGCTCAAAAGAACTAGGCTCACAAAATAGCAGTCCACAACAAAAAGTTATTTTCAAGTAGCTAAAATATTATAATAATTATTCTCTCGTCTTTGAAGTATCAGCAGGAGGCAAACAGGTCAAAAGAACCATTTGAGAGTCTGCCAGGTTATGGATGGGGAATTCCTATTATCTACACCTGGAGCATTGTTGCCATATTTCTTAGGAAGGAACATACACTGTAGATGGAACAGAAGTAGACGAAGACGATAATGGAGCTAACACAGTCCAGCAACTCCAGGAAAACAATAATGTTGCTTTGTCATAACCTCTGTTGAATTTCTATTTAGTCTTAACAGTCATACACGTAGGCATTGGGAAAGTACCATCCTACCCTGTACTGAAACTGCAAATGCCACAATGGACCACACATTTATCTTCCAAAATACAAATTTGTTCAGCTTCAGTTATTTTGCTTTCACATCTCTAGCTTCCCGGCCAAAGAACGTAAGAGGCCAACACCCTACTGATCTTGGCTGCCCATGTACTCCACTGATTTGTAAACCCCTGTCTCTAGGTCCTTTTCATCTCTACAGGCAGCTTTTACCATGTGTAAAGGGACTCTGCCAACAAGATAAACGCAACTTAAAAATACAAAGCAATTACTTACTGGCTAATGCACACAATAGATAGGTAAGGCTAATGAAAAACAACACTAAGCACTAATATGCCTATTACCCTGAGAAGATCCCTGATGAGTCTTTCCTGGCCAGGCAGCCATCAGTTGGGTGAGGGAGGATCAGCAGCCTTTGATCCTTGAAACAAGCTTACCCCAGCGCTGCTGAGCTGCCATCTTCCAATTCCCTGTTCCCATTTTTCGTGTTCCTTAGGGCTTTATATCATTTCACAGGAGTGTTTTTCCTCTAGAACCCTTAAGCTGCTAACTGTCCCTGTCTGAACAATCTCAGCTCCGTCTGCAACGCTACCCATCTTATCTTACACGGCTCTGCTCTGTGTTCTTCCTCACACCTTAACAATTTCCTCAGCATTCTGAGCCAAGCTTACAGCTGGGCCGCACCAAAACTAGCCTTCGATGACTGGCAGCTGAAGCCCTAGGAGGAGTGTTAATGTACCCTGTTGTATCTAGAAAATGGGCTTAGCCTCCACCACATACAGCTCAGAGGACTCTTATCTCTTAATTTCTTCCATTGCTTTCTTTTGGACTCATCTTAAAAGGTGTTCCTAAAGGCTGCTGCTATTTACTGAAGTCCCCTCAAATTCCTGCACATAGTGCTTTTAATATAGCCAGCGGTATTATTTATATTTTTTGTAACAGAGCAACTGACTTCTTACCTGAGCCTGTTGTCTCCTTTCTGTTCCTGTAGAAGCAGTTTACTTGCATCTGAAGCTGTATGTTAGACTTGGTAATTGTTTGGCATCAACTTGTCTGAATGCTGTAATTGTTTCTCTCTTACAAGGCCAAAAACACGCACACAGAAAATACACAACAAACTGGAACAGAAACATAACTAACAATTCAAAAAATGTGCTGGTGATGTCTGATTACTTTCCCAATCCCTTCCCATCACAATATGCCCATGATCTCCCCAAAGAGACATGTGTGCAATATGACCCCTTACATAATGCAAGTCATTGGAAACAGCAATGTAGAAATGCCATTAAAAGACCTGAGGAAGAAGAAAACATATGCCAGTATCCCACAGGGAATGTCACCCCTAGGAAACTGAAAAGCTCGGAGCTTGCATGGCATATGCCTCCTACAACCCCAGGTGTAAGAGTACCTCATTTGTGTTCTCTGTGCCAGACTGATCATCGATCTTCACTAACACTTCTTTTGCCATTCTGCCCATCAATATTTTGTGTGGAAGAGAATGCTGTTTTCCAGTTCTACAACCTAAAAGCACAACAGAGAAGAAAAATGCAGGTTTAAAATCTTGTATTCAAAATAATAAGCCAGTGAAACAAAGGGACATTATGAAAAGAATGGAGGTAATATTCACTGCTTCATGAACTTTCCTACTGCTTCCAAATTTTCTTTTTCCACTCCAACATCCCTGCCTGATTTTCTTCAGTTTCATTCAAATCTCCGCAGTGCCTACAGGTGCAGATTCAATAACACAAATCTTCGACTGGCATAAAATGCAACAGATCTAATCTGTACTGCTCAGTCACATCTGGTGGGATGCAAAAACAGTCCAGTAACTGAGGGTTTGAACTTCTGAATTCACCATACTGAAGCACGTATTTATTGCTCCGAAAAGCCATCACAGTGAATTTCTATCAAATACACATCTTATAATGAATGCATTTGAAATGTTATGTTTGTTGGGATTTGAAAACTTCTACTTATGATTTTTGACTTATTCTACTCACTACCTGGCTTGGATAGTAAGAGCAGCTGAAAAAGAATCCCCATTTGAACTATATATGTGCATGAGTTGTGTTGATACATTGCGATAAATTGATTGTAAGATGTAGCTTCTCATATTTCTGCTACAAACACCAAAAAGAAGGGAACTCAAAAATCTGACAAATTTGAAATCATGCAAACATAATCCTAAATTACAGTAATGCATGGGAAAGTGAAAGCAAAAATAGTGAACAGGGCAGGATCTTTTTAACTGAAAACTTATTCACAAAAAAATTGTTAAAAAAACTCATTCAGCTTTTTATAAGGTTAAAAAGACAAGACACGAGACTATCAGCATCAGTCCTACCTTCTCCTCATGCAATTCCAGCATGCTCATTTCATGGTCATTTATCTGTGATATAGTTTATTCTGCTTTTTTCACATTTCTTGGTCATTTATCTGTGATATAGTTTATTCTGTTTTTTTCACAATTGGTAAAAGGTAGTATTCAAGCAGTTTTCCTTCCTGTGCTGATATTTTTCCTTAACTGTAAATGAACCTGTTATAAGCATTTAACCTGCTTTTTGAGGGAAAAGACATTGTTATAGTTCTTCACTTTTTTTTTTTTTTTTTTGAGGTTTATCAGATTTGTTTATTGATTGAATTTCAGAATATCATGTCAGATCATGTACAGCTTGCAGGGCTGACTATTTATCTTAGCAGTTTTCTAAGCCAGTAATCTACATACTTGTCAAGAAGATGCATTGTTTGTCTGCATGATCATACTGCATTTTCTAACCCTTTCAGATTTGAAATGTGATGACCAATCAGAAATTGCATATACAGGTTCTGTATAAATCATTAGTTGAATGCCTCCATAAGAGATATAAACCAATCATACTCTGGAAGTGTTTCAGCCCCTGATTGTGCAATAAAATGTGTTTATTCAGGCTTTTGGACTTAACGGAGAACTTTACAGATATCAGGTTTTTCATACCTACATCTTTGCAGGATCAGGATCATAGCAACTGCATAATAATTCTAGACATAAAATTACAATAAACCAAAAATAAGAGCAGTGTTAACAATCATCTGGTATTTCTCACAGATAGGCATTTTTATTTGTTTAGAAACTGCTATGGTTCCAGAGCTTCACAAAGCTTTGCCCAGACATTTTGCATGGTAATTAGTGCATTAACAGAGACTTTTGGACAGCTCGGAATCACAGAGCAGAGATAGTATCTTCTTTTTATTCATAATTCCCACTAATTACATTGATATTGATATTCCCCAATTGTTTCTCATTCTAATTGCAAAAATAAATTCAAGCATTCACACAGTATGGTAAGGGTCATCTTGGTTTGATGTGCTTTGCAGTAAGTTTTCATGTAAACACCACCTTTCCTACAGGAGAAATGTTAGGATTTATGGCAGATGTTCTGAATGTAAAAGTTATGAACCTGATTTAGTACACTTTTTCTTTCAGCATTTTTGAATATACAATCAATGATCATTCCAGACTATTCCTGCTACATGTATTACATCATTTTTTCTAATCTATCAATGTTTGCCTTATTTTAGAACATAACATGAATATGTACTATTATCCCCGTACATACAAAAATATCTCAGTGTTTTTCCAGAGAACAAGATAGAGACAATCAGAGAGAGATTTCTAAACATTTCAGTGCTTGTGCAACTCACACTAAGCTCTTATTTGCATTTTGTGTGTGCTTTGAAATATGTCCTAAGGGCACTTTTGAAAAAAATGTTTTTCATCACTCTGAGATAACATGATCACATTTTTAAAACTCTTTCCGTATAGCTCTATCATCATAACTGTAATCCATTCTTTCTTTTGATAGAAGTGTCAAATGTCTATATAAATAAACCAAATATTTGGTGCTGAATAAAAACTATCCATTTTCAGAAGACTAGTCTCTCTTTTGCGGATGCTAGCTGTGCACACAAATATTGTATGTGTTATTATGCCCTCAGTTAAACTAGTCTCCCTGCTGATGTTTGTGAATATAGTAAACAATTCTGAATACTTAGGATCAATATTAATTGCATAGGCACAAAAAAATGTATGTCTTGCTGGCAGGTCTTTATCCATCACTTCCTACTACAGTACAGAAGATCAGGTCTCACTCTCAGTTCCTTCACATATGCACCCTCAAAATTTGAACCCCAATTTCTAAAATCCTAATCCTGATTAATACGTATGGTATCTGCCCACCTACCTGCTCACACTCCTTTATGAGCTAGTAACAATATGTTATCACACACCATGTATACCTACGCTATGCACATGCATATGTAGCTGTATCAGCATGCGCATGGCTAGTCTAGTTCCTTTTTAATATTAATTTGAACCTTGGTATAAAGTTTCCATGCCACTCAAAAAAAAATGTGATACCACAACCATTAACTTCAATAGAAGCCCAGAGTAAAAGCCTACTTTCGAATCTGAGCCTCATGTTAGCTGATGTGTTTCCAGTCTCCTACTTTCAAAAGAAAAAAAATGCATTTGAGTTTCCACCTCCAGCCCATTGTTTATTTGGCAACTGCAGGAGCAAAGATCAACCCACAGTGGAGCGAGTCAAGCTGTATTTATTGCCGGGGTCCTATAAACTGAGTCATAATTGGAACTCTGAACCTGCGGAGACCCTTGTTAGAGTTTAATGGACTGGCAAGGTCAGCACAGCTTTCATGGTGAAAACGAAAGTGCTGTCTAGGAGTTTAATGAGCACAATGACATTTCTGCATGCCCCCAAAAATTCCTGAGAGCATCTGGAGCTGGTTTGACTTGTTGCAACACTGATTTTCCTTTTTCTTTCTCTTCCTTGTTTTTCTTTTTGAGGGCAAGCTTGTTTGTGAATGTCTTATGAGGAGGGGTACTTGTTGGAGGGGGGAAGTAGGCAGCTTTTTCTTGAGATTTGGTTTGAATGCTAGACTCAATATCTTCCTCTGGAGAAAACGTGAATGTAGTTCTACCTTTCAGTACTCTGTAGTTCACAAGGGGAAGGGAGAGCCAACAGCTGGCATCATTTTGCAAGTTTACAGTGAATATTGCCAGCATGATCTTACGAAGAGAAGTACATTATTATCAGGAATTTGGTTCAAACTAAAGTGGCTGTAAATTCCATAACTTAGTGCTTGCAAATAATATTCAACTTTTTCTTATGTATTAACAAAGACTCAGCTCACCAGCTGTGCTGTAAATCCAGATAAAGCTACGAACACGCACATTTGTTTTAAAAAAATTGGAAGAGGGGAAAAAAAAGACTCGTCTTGCCATCTATACTATCTTTCCTTCCCTGGAATGACTGCTAGCTTTATATCTCATTAACCAATCCATTCAGAATCATTAGGGCTAGAGGGCTAATGAAGGCTTCTCTCAGTCTCACAATACTTATTAAAGCAGTCAACAAATCCTTACTGCGGTGTAACTTCCAATTAATTTTTTTAAGGTCAGCCTGTCACACTGCAATCAGGAGTACAACTGCTCCATACAATTCCTTGGAGAACAAGGCTTTCAGGTATTGACTCTCCACCTATCATTATCTCTTTGGGGTTAAAAAAAAAAGAAAAAAAGAAAAGAAGAAATCTGTCCTTCAGTGCCATATCAGTAATATGTACTAGAGTAGGAACAAGAATACAGCAACAAGTACAAACGAACATGTGAAGTGACTCTCATAACCATATATGCATATGTAGGAGCTTTCAATGTATGGCAAAGCATAAAAGTCAGCTTAAGAGACAGGGAAAAAAAATGCCTCTTACTGCATGTTCTTGTTGCTCAATCGACCCTTACTGTGCTCCAAGGAGGCCTTTCTCTTGCAGTAGCTTGGCAGACAAAGCTCCATTCCCTGCCCTCTGTTCCACCTCTTTCTTCCCATTCTCTGCTTTTTTTTGCAAAGAGTTTTCTCTCCACAAAGGTTACCCTCCAATGGCAGTTTATGGATAAATTCATCCTGTTCACATCAAGCGTGACGCTGCTCTGTTCATTCATCTGCTATCTGTCCCTTCCTGTATCCCCAGTAAGGGCAAATTTTGCTCTGAGGTCCACATGGCAGATGTAGGTACAGCAGGATGTCAGCAGAGATGTGCCTCATGGGTCTCAAAACTGCAGGCAGAATTTTGGCTCTGATGCTTCAAATATGGGTATTAACACACCATTATTATATACCAGACTAGTTCAGTACTTTCCATTCAGTATAAGATATCTCGCTGGACAGCTACAGCTATTAAAATGCTTCACTTTGTGGTTAATGGGTTTAAATAAAAGGGAAATACAAAACTTTGTGGAAAATGCCTGAAATAAAGTAATGATCCTTTTAAATCTTACTGCAATTACTAATAACTTTATTGCTTATTATTAATGAAAGGAAAAATGACATTTTCCTCCAAATTGATGCCCTTTCTTCCTAAAGAGGCCTTTGATTACTCAAGAGACATATTCTTCTTCCAGAGTGACTGCTCTCAGAGATCCACCACCAAATGGCATATGGCTTGTTACAGTGATTAATGAGAGAATTAATGCATAATATAATGTATTTATTTAATTTACTGAATACAGTTCTAGTCTGGAATGTTTTTTTTTTTTTTTTTTTTTTACTGAGTGCCAAAAATGGCTGTACTAAGAAATGGACAAACCACTATACATGGGTCATGGCCTGCTGTTATTGCCCTCTGGTGATTGAGTCAGTAAGGAGACCCATGTTGGCTGCAGCGAACACACCTAAATGTTTCCTTCACTTTGAAAGACAGGAAGCAATTACAATTAAAATAATTCCAAATTATTTTAAACACAGAGAATGGTTCTTCTTAAATCTGTAGAAAACAGCAAAATGGAAGAAGCCTTTAAATGTAACTATTACAGCTTCAAGGGTAAAGCCCTACAGATCAGGAGCAAAGCTGCTCTATAGCCACCCTGAAGCCACACACAAGTTAGTTAAGAGCCAGCATGTGTCCCACGCCTAGGTTCACTACAGAATAATGACTAGATATCAGATACGAATTTCTGACAGTCTCTAATGCTCAGGTGGAACAAATAATGTACTGGCCTAGTGCATGTCAAGTTGTTGTCCATCACCAGCTATCAGCAAGAAAGATGCATTGATAGTAGCAGCTAGGGACATTTTCCAGTTGTGGAAGTGCTAGTATCTATTTTCATGGCCATATGACCAGCTTCTGACCAGTGAATCTGGAAGTGTGTTGTTCACATATCCTTGACAGGTTTAATCAGGATGAAATGGCATCGAGGCAGTCTCAAAATCTTTCCTATATACTTCAAGATAAAAAGTCATGGAGAATGAAGTGGTGTTTGTTTCTTTCATTTGGGTTACATTTGAGATAAACCAAAGCAGAGCAGACAGAATTTATTAGTGCTGTATCATTCTAACTGCAATGGAGATCTTCTCGCGAAACCTTATTTAAGTGCTTTTTCCATAACAGTAACTAAAGTAGTGAATAAAAATATAATAACTATGCAGTAGTGCTGCAGTTCAGGGAATAAACTACAAACTATGCATTCCCTTAGTTAATGTATACTCTTCTGACTCTTTCTCTGGCAGCACTTAGTAATTCAAAGTGATTAAATTAAATTGTTTTTCTATCTTTGTAATAAAGACAGAGTACACAGCCCTGTTCTCTCAGCATAGGTTGGGATTTTATTATTTAGCCTGATTCTTGCTTATAATTGGTCTTTTTGGTTCTCAATGAGCTGTGAATAAAATCTGAGATGTTCAGATTATGTTAAGGAGGATGCACTTACGAGAGAAATGCATTCAATTTTATGAGAAAATGATGCAGATTATGATTTCACTGTATTTGAAGTGCAAAATAAAAAGCCTTACACAGATAATCAAGATTCCTTTGTGTTCTGTGTTAATGAGCATTGGCAGCTTCCAGGCTTATTTTCTTATTACAATTTATCAGACTATAATTTTTTATTTTTATTTATTTTTTTTAAGATAGAGCTCTGGGACATTAACTGAGCTTCTCATGCAGATGGCTGGATGTAAAGCATCAACACGTGAGCTCAAGAGTTTTATTTCTTCATGTGGACATGTAGGAACAGGCAGACAGAATGAAGAGATAGAGGGATATATGTTCAGTGCCTCATTATGCTATTTCAAAATGTGGTAATTTCCATACCTGAATCACAGAATATTTTAATATGTAATTTATAATGTAGAATTTTAGTCTTTTTTTTATATTTGCAATGCAATTTTTAGATGATTTTACTGTAGTTTCAAGGAGTGATTTTCTGGTTTTCTAGAAAGCTTCATATTAAAAGACTGGTTCATATTTTCAATTATTTAAAGATATTCTCTTATACTATAGACTGCATATTCTTGCTATATGTGGAGGCTTCATTGAGTTGCATTCCATAAAAACAGCATTAAGTGTCAATTTCTGCTCTGAAGACTGTACAGTATAAAAGGCAGGATGATAAAGGTAAATGAACAAACAGCATGGAAGATCCAGGCAACAATAGGATATTAACATAATCTGGCTGTATGTATAATTCATAATGGCATTTACTTGCTGTCCATGGGCAGTTCCAACAGGATTATTTACATAAGCATGAACTGTTTATGTGAATAAGGCTTTTAGGACTGGCCTCTTACTCTATGGAAATCATGCAAAAACCTTTTAAAGAATGTGTAGAGGATTCATAAAAATCCCTTTCACCTCTGGAGACCTTGACTGAGAACTGGATGATAGCACTGTATTTAAGAGTAACGCATGTTGTTTAGAGTTGCTTTATCTTTACTGGTCATTTGTCCATATCTGAAAATCACTACATAGCATATAAAGTGGCACAACTGTCTCTGTGCACACATGGGAGGCCTTAATAACAGCTGGTGTTGCCTTGGCAAACTTGTGTGGAAAAGCTTCTGTGAGCACTAAAGTTCACTGAGTTTGAAAATGTATATGTTTATATCCCCCAAATTGCCTTTAAGAAAGACTATTCAGACAGTGCAAGTCAAAAGCGGACTCATATAACACGGGTAATGAAGTGTACCCTTCTCTCTTTCACTGACGTAAATTGGAAAAGGCTTGGTTTAATACAGCCTCTTTCTCTCCTCCCGGAAATTTTATACCAAATAGAAGCAATCTAGGTCAGCCTCCTACTGGTGTACCAATTAGCAGGATATGTCCATTATATTTATTATCCCTCTGCAAGGTGTCAGACTTCAACTTAAGAGCTAGCAAAAACAGTATGACCTCAATTTACAGAAAATTGTGGAGTGTGAATGTTCCTTATTTTTTTCCGGTAACTTGCTCCTTACTTTCCTGTACAATATACTTAAGTATTGCTGAGTTTAAAATGTCCAGATTTTACCACTTCCAGTACATTTTGATGGCCTCATCTTGCATTTTCAGTGACTATCACAGTAGTTTAATGTTCTAATAAGTACTGGAGGTCTTTGTAGTTAGGAAGCTGTCATACCATACTCCAATAGAAATCTGATTTGCCAGTTTTTCCTTCTTATCTTTCACCCTAACTCTAAGTGATAAAAATCACAGCACTGAGAGATGCCCTTCTTTCTCATATCTGCTTTATGAAAGAATAGCACGTCCTTGATCACTGTGACATAGGAAGTAGTAAATGGAAATGCCTTCACAAAGCACAATTCAAGGATATGATTTGAAAGAAAAAAGAACCATCAAGGATCTCGATGGGGTTAATTTGAATGTTTCAATTGAAAAGTGAGCTACTGAGAGAAGAAAACAAAGCAGAAGAGCTGCGAGTTTCCATAGTACTCAGATGGGCTCCATTCTCACAGCTTTCTAAAGCACAGTGAACAGGAAAAGGAGCAGTCTGAAACATAAATATTATTTGGGAAACATACCAGAGCCCACGAAAGTTGGCATAATTCTAACCTCTACACATACATTTTTAGAGGGCCTTGTTAGTGTGAAAGAAAGACTAACACAGCAAAATCAGTGGTTCTGTATTACATCTTTAACCTCCTTACCTCAGTTCTTCATTTCTTTTACGAGCAGGATGTCTTGCCTTGTAGGGCTGGTAGGATGATAAATTCATAAATGTCTGGGAGTTGCCTCCCAGACAACCATCATGGGTGCCAAATAAATGCTTGCTTATAAACATATTATAAGATAGTAGGCAGTAGGAAAAAAATCTTTTCAAGACACGTCTAGAATTTACTTACAGTAACTTGGCTTCTTGCATAATTTTGGGGGAAAAACTCAAATTTTAGCAGAAGAAAACAACATTATTTTTCCTTTAATAATCATTTTAGTAAAGATTTGATTGTTCTGGGAGGAACGAGAACTTGTTAAACAAAGCAGAACAACAGTTGGGGCACAAAAAAAAATCCCCCCAAATCTGTCACAGACAGATCCAAATCCTTATCACAGACATAAAACACTTATGCAAGGAATTGTCTTGCATGGGAACTTTCTATATTGCACAGCTCTGTACGTCTTTCATTGAAATGAGTTCCCTTTACTTCTACAACAAGAAAACTTCGCACATGTTCAAGCAGTTCCCATAGATATACAAGGACACTCACAGCCTGTGACAGCAGCACCTGGCTACTGCTTTGTCCCCCTTGCCTCCACATCATTTTTAAGGTGCATCATTTACATAGTTTTAAGCAAAGAGTTAAAACCATGCACTAAATAAAGACCACGTGAATATTTAGCTAGGCTTCAGAGGTGACCTAGAAGAGCTTGGGATGAACTGAGAGAGGCACAAGCCATGCTTCTCCAGAGGTCCCAGAAAGTCATGGCAATTTAAACACTTTTCAAATATCTAATATGCTTCCCTTTCTCTTCCATTAACCAAATAGAAATTGAAGTTGCTTTGTTTTTGCCTCCCCAGAGCCCTTTTCATGCTATTAATAGAGCTATTTGAAAAGGAGGTGTGCTTTCCAGCAATACCTGTGCAGAAGCATGAGTGCCAACATTGTATGTGCAAACTCAGTCTGGCCTCCATAGCGTATTCTTTTTATGGGTAGGACCTAATTTCTAATTTGTCTCCGTTTTTCCCTGATCATTTGAAGAGTTTCACTGTAGTCAGCTTGAAAAACACATTAATTGTAAGGGCTGTTTTCAGCAATGCATGTCATTTAGAATTTCCCAGGCTGATGGGTCCTCACTACAAGACGTCATGCCTAGTTACTTCTGTCCGATACTATTATGTGACATGGCTGATGATATTGCATCAGCCCCGCGAAAGTGAAAAACAAATGGATTACTGAGCACTGCAGTTAACTGTTTCAAACAAACAACCCTCTGTTCTCCTGCTACCTGTTTAAAGGACCTAAAACACCAGCTATGCACAAAGGAAGTGGTGGGCAGTTTTTTCCTAGGAGCTACGAGTAGCCGGAACTGTCCTGTATGTCAGGGATACACTAACTCTAGGTAGAAAAGCTGTAAGGAAGGAACTTCTTTAGACAAATTAAAACTCACTGAAAATACTTACATGTCGTTTGAGGCATACTAGTCATCTGCCACTTCGCAAGCTGTGAAGTGTAGCATTTGAGGAATCTGTTGCTAGGTTTTATTATTTTGCTTTAGCATTGCATATAGGCCGAATTGAAAATTACATGCTGAATCTACTTTAAAAGCATTTTTGCTAAATTAATTTTACCTCCAAAAGTATCTGCTTTCCTTCAACAAAGAAAAATTTGAAATAGTCAGTGAAAAACTGAAAACAGGTTTCAGGTTTCAGCCAAAATGTAAAAACTTTTTGGACAAAACCTTACCCTACTGGGCCAAATATACTCAGATTTTCATGGCAAGTCAACATTTTCCCCAGAAAATAATGACTGTAGTTTTTTTGTTTTAATTTTATTGATACCTCCCCCAGGGCGGAATACTTTCCATGAGATGGAAAGGCAATACCAAGCTCATTTTCCAACCAGCTCTAGCTAAGTGTCACCTACCATCTAGAGAATATAACCCAGAAACTAAGGGTATATATGGGCCAAGTCATATCCTCCATTCTCAAACTAGGCAGCTAACTGCACTGGTATCTGTGAGAATTGGGAAACAGTTCAATGAGAACTAGCAATCTAACCCTCAAATATGGAGCTGTAATGAAAACACTGTAATTACCTGGCCAGTCAGAAGGAGCACTTCCAAAACCAGGGCACAGAGATCCAACAGAAGTATGGTTCCTATTAGGGCAAGGATATCCAATGTCTAAATGGAAACCTATTAAGGTTTCTCATGAGCCTTTTTCACTCATAAAGGCAATGGAAAAGTAAGAATTTGCCCCTTACTGGATTATATAACAGAAATATATTCAGGATTCAATAGGGAATACTTTCAAAATGACTGAATTAATTCCTTTTAATCTCAAATAGGCAAAGAGAATAGGACACTCAGTGAATAGATTCACTTTGTCATATAAACTATGTAGGTGCCCCTGAAAATCTCATTGCTTCTTTTCTAATGATGATAAACTACTAATTAGTAATACACATCAAGAAACTATGTTTATAGTGGTAGCTGATAGGTAAAATGAGCTGACATACAAGAGGAAGATGAGACTGCATACAAAATACGTTTTACAAATAGACTATGAAACGCTAGAGCAAAGAGCCGTAGTCAAAATTCAGATGCATCTCTCTCAGTCTTTACTAAACAGGAGACACATATGGGTTACGAGAGAAGCAAGGGAACAAAACGTCTGGGACAAAGAGAAAGGAATTAAGATATCTTTGATTACCTTAGTAATTTATAGGAATCATTTTTATGTATTTCAGAGTGGTTCTAGCTACCTTACATAAAATGCAGCAAAATAAACTGAACCAAACACTGAAAAGACAATTGCAGACTGCATATATTAATTGATTACAACCTGAAGAGAACATTTGGAAGAAGTTTTCTTCAACCCACTTTAAGACAGGGTAACACTGAGGCCCTTCTAAGGTCAGCAGGAAAAGCCAGAAAGATAAATACATTAACAGTGCTTCTCTTGCAACAATGGCAAAGCTCAGCCCCCCCATACTCAACCCCTTTCAAATTAAGAGAAAAAGGAAAGATGTAGAGAACCAGAAGCACAGTGAAATATGTAGCATATTTGACACCTAATGTTAACAAAGGAGATGTATTGAAACTCAGTTGCGGTCTTTTTTTCTCTAATACATCTATCTTTTGCCTGACAGTAAATTCACTCAGTGTATGTGAACTTTTGATTAGCATTGAGTGCATCAGATATTTATTTTTTATTACCACTCACTATAGCTGGAGAAAGAAAAGAATATCTGGATTTTGTTCTGGAGTGAAGCACCCTTTTCAGTGCACAGAGATTTATAATAATTGAAACGCATGACAGATGCAGTGTAAATAATGTCTAATATACAATGGGCATGCATTTACTCATAATGCACGGCACTGTGAAAGCTACGAAGAACCAGATTTTCGCTTTCAGGATGGTATATGTAAATGAAATGTGTTCACTCAGAGCTAAATATCGGCTCAAGGAGGATTCTCTAATAGTGCTAACAATTTTTTTAATGGAAAATTAGTTTTCTGACAAAAAAAAAGTAGGTGTGCAAGAGATAGAGAAATAAAAGTGCTTTCTATCAAGAACTTCACCTTTGTTTTATTTGATTTAAAAGAACTTCTGAAAAGAAAATATTTTATCCAAGAGCTGACTCCTACTTGCTCTGCAGTTCCTGGAGGGAAGCTCCGGAGTTGCTCTTTGGCAGAGGCTGTGCTCTCCAGTGAGAAAACACCTCTCAGAACATACTGCTCCCTCTGGACCCCTCTGCAGCACAGCAGTAGCAATCCAGCCTGTCAGTCTAGACCACAGTGGCAAATAAGAACATGCAAGAACCAGACTACAGCTCCCACTGTGGCACCAGTGCTGAAATACTTCATGTTTGGCCAAAATCTTTTACATTCATCCAAAATATTTCAGCTTTTAATTTTTACACTAACATATTTTATTTTTTCTAAGAAGAGGAAAACTCATCTTCTGTTCACTGTTTTTCTATCCTTATTTAACCAGTGATGAAGCTTCATATATCAAGGGATCTGCAGACCTGGTACCTTACCATTTCCTGTGGGCTTGCAAAGATTGTCAGAGGATTTTGATGGCACTGCAAGAAGGGCAAGAAACCTGTGACTGCTGATAATTTGGAGACAGCAGTACTGACAGGTATGACAGAGTCACCGCACAGGGTCTATACGGGCTCATCAGAAATGTCTAACACCTATGAATGTACTGATAATGGCTGAAAAAATATATAGAAAAGGCAGATCTTTATAAAAGCAACGTCTAATAAATAAAAGCTGGTAAGTCTCATTCTTTGGCAGAAAGGAAAAATTAGACATAAAAAGAATGACTGAGGCTGTTGATTACATCTAACATCTAGTTTTCCACTGTTTAATTCCTCATATCTTCACAGAAAAGTTTTTAAAACAGAAAAAAGGAGAGCAGTAACATTAAACAGAGTTGAGTATGTTTCTTCTGGTTTTATATTTTACATTGAAAAGAAACCATGAAATTCCAGGACAAAAATTAAAAGTAGATTACTTGGTACCTTAAAGAAAATATTGAGAACTGAATGAACACAGCACTTGCAAAAAAGTGGTCTGCTTCAGAAAAACACAGAGATACCTGACGGTAGACGTGATGAGCCTCAAAGAAGGTCATCATCAGTTAATGCACTGCTTTCAGAGTGCCAGTGCTGAAGTCAATGTCAACATTAGAGTAAATGGAGTCATTATAATGTAACGAATATTCTGCACTGTGAAAGCCTAGGGCATTGCCTAGGATACAGTGCTGTCATAATGCAGTACTCCAAAACTGGTGCACTTCAGTTATAAAATAAAAATACTTTGCTTCAGAAATTTCAAAGTCAGAAAACATCATGGTGGTGTTATAGATATGCAGTAATCTACATGGGAGGCTTAGAGTAGCGAGAAGCTTTAGAAAGATACAAAGAAACATGTATTACTAACTGACATATTAGGCATACAATTAAAAAAAAAAATTCTTTTGCTTCCAAAACATTTTACATATTTAGGCTCCAAAATATTCCCATTGCTTCAGAAACATAGAAATCCTCCTATAACTAATTCCAAGTTTTTATATTTAGAATGTATTTGCTTTCTGTCCTCCGAACACTGCTGTACACCTATTTAACTTTAATCCTGGTTTAACTACCACTTCATCATAACATTTTTTCCATACCATTATCCCTTCAGGGCTGGTTAAGATTCCATATACTGAGTTTTAATCTTGAATCAAATTCTGAAGACAAATATTCTTTATAACAGTAGTAATGGAGGGTTTTTAGTGTTAAGACGCCACTTGATTCAGGTTAGATTTGAAAACTTAGCACTATTAAAGAAGCTAAATAACTACAACTATAGCCTCCTCCTAGCTTCATTGACTATTTTCTTTCTGTGCTTCTAAAAATGTATCTTCAATGTAGGTGTGATATAAACCCATGCTGTAGTAATGACACTAAGAAACTCTACTTCACTTTCAGATAACAGAGACCTGCAATAGAGCTCTAAGAACTGAGACACTCAGTGTTTATGTTTTATATTCTATGTAAGAAAAACATCCCCTTTACAGCCCACACAATAGAGAGATCATTGTAACTTAAAAATAAATTTTGTCTTACTATACAAGGAAAGAATAGCATTATATATGTGCATTGTAGCTTAACATAAAACCTACCATCTGGTGCTTACCTTTTATTTGGTAATGACATAATTGCATTGTTATAACAGATTTTATCTGTTAATTACTAGGTAGTAAAAGAAATTCCATACTCAAACTACACAACGCAAAATATGATCACTGCAATAACTGGTACTGGATGTTTTTTGTTAGTGGAAAAATGAGTACCAAACACAAACAACCTAGGTCACACAAGCTAAAGTGAATCTAACATGTCCCAGTAAATAGACTACAGGGCAGGGAATCCAGACTTGGCTCTGCCTCTGACCTGCTGAGGGACCTTCTGTGTGTCTCATTTTATCCAGCTGGTAAATGGAATAATGATGCTGAACTCTTCATAAAAGATGTGAGCAGCTGTTGATGAAGGAAAGCTAAATAAAGGCAAAGTATTGTTATTGTTACCTGTATATGTACCTTTCATTTTACATCCCTTGTATCCATATCATTGTAACTCCAGACGAAATACTGTAATTTTATATATGAAACAATATATATGCTGATATATATGCACATATAACAACATATATTATATGCTGATATCTATAATAGCCTATATATCTGATACATAGGCTGAGCCCTGTTATGCTCAGATGTATTCCGAAGGCCCTATGACACTCCCTTATAGTTGCAGACTCGCTCTTCTCTTGTCCTATTCTGAACAGTAGTGGCAAGAATCAGGTGATGGTAGTAGTAGTAGTTTGACATTATGGCATAAAACATACAAGTAAAGACTTTTAGTTGAACTTGTTTTATCTATCAGAACATCACAAACCAAACTTATAATATTCAAGTCTAGAGTAAGCCAACACATTGAGTACATCTAAGCAGGAAGATACAGCAGCACTGTTCCCAGTGGAGCTCCATGAAAACAGTTGAGGGTGCAATTCCCTTTCATTTGTTCCTGGTAAAGAGCAATAATAAGCAGAAGATAAATGCCTCCTCTGAGGAATAATGCTTCCTCAAATGTCTGCACTTAACCATTATTCTAGCTCTCAGGATGAAGGACAAAATCTAGTCAATTTATTCACGGTAGAATCAGTTAGCTGAGAAGTTTCCTTTGATTTTCACTCTCTGTGAATCTGTGGGCAGAGAGGGGTTCTTATTCCAACTTATGGCTGAAGAAGAGCTGAAGATAACATACAATCCAATGTGATCTTGATAGTGAAACTTCTCATTTGTTATACAATTTCATTGCATTGAAACTTAGATAGTGGAGCCTTTCATAGTCTGAAATTGTCTAGTGGCTTTTTTTTGTTAGATACTTAATCAGGAAAAAGTTCACAAAAATCCCATCCTGACAAGCACTTCTGGAAAGAGGATCCAATTTGAAGTCAGTAGGAAGAATGAATATTAGGCAACAGTGTCATTGCTTTGACTTTTTGTTAGAGGAAAACATAAGAACATCACTAATACAGTTCATGGTGAGATGAATTGTTGAAGCAATTTTCTTGGGGATACAGGTCAGCATTTCCACTACTTTAAACAAAGCAAATGACACTGTTATGTGCTCTGTCTGCTGGAACTTGTCACTTGTGTTAAATAAATAAGTTGAAGGCAAAATAATTGTGTCCTGTTCAACCTTTATGTTTAAAGAACTGTAAAAGAAATCACAAAGGTATATAAAGCAAATGCAAGGTGTTGCCTGTGAGATTACTTGTCTAATCAGCTTAAATTGCCACTGGATTCAAATTGCACAGCAGCTGTGGAAATGGTAGATATTACTCTGTGTTTTTCGTGTTCATCTTTACCATTATCTGACATGTTTTGGTTTTTTTAATTATGATTTAAGGAGTAGTTTATTTTAAGATTAGCAATCAGTTCACACTCGGCTACCTCAGCTACATTTTTAACACGAATTTAATATACTTCGTGACAACTTGTGGGGCTAGAAGTGCCACATCACTCTGACAGGTCCTTTCAGATACAATGTTTTAGACTTGGGCAGTTCAGAGGAAGGTATTGCACATCTTGTTTTGCTGACAATTAAAGGGGAGCCTGGGCCATGGCGATGCTGTTTTTGTCTACAAATCCAACTTTCCAAAGTTTTATTATGGTGCAGTTTAGAGTCCGTATATAAATGAGCTTTAATTCTTACATAAATAAACTTACACTACAGATTATCCCTGGCTTTCAAGTCTGCTTAGAGAGTTGAGCAAATCACTATCTAGGACAATCCATATTGAGAAGTTCACTTGGATTTAGGAGTTATTCCTCTCTATTCCATGTAAATAGCCAAAGATGATCTTAACAGTACACTACTTAGCCATTACAGAGATCGTATTTCAATTTCAATTCCATTTCCTCTTTCTACAGTCTGCAGAAGCAATGCCATGGAAGCAGAGAATCAATCAACCCTTGTATGTGACTAATTTGACATATTTGTCAACCCCAATTTCTGTCTAGCCAAACATGCAGCAACAATGAATTCCAGCACAGATCCAAGTAGTTACTGGCGAGCAGATACTGGCTCAAGAGTCACTGATGCGAGCCATCAGGAGTGATAGGTGAATGGGAAAATAAGATGGTAATATTGGCTTGACAGGGAAGCAGAACAAAACAGTGGGAAGAAATTAACAGCTGAGCTGGACAAATTATTCATCACAAAAGACTATTCCAGCAAATGAAGCCTTTCTTTTTTCTTTTTCCTTTCTGCCCTCTAGTAAATTGTGTAAACAGATGATGATTATCCATGAGTTTGATCGTTAGCTTCAGGTGTTCAATCAGTAGCTCACAAGAATACGATCTAATCTACAGCCATGTTCTTGTGCGACTTCTCCAGTACTGAGCATTTGTTATTTACTGAACTCACGTAAGACCAGATACATGCTGTTCCCACTCTCTTCTGAGAGAGAAAGCATACACCAGGGACCTAGTTATAACTTTCTGATTCTGGGTCAAATTGTACACTTACACTGGCAACATTTAAAAGAACACAGGTGGTACTTCAAACTCTGCCAACCTGCAGCAGCTCCCTAAGAGTGCTCTCAGCTGGCAATAGGCTGAGAGCAGCATGTGGTGGCCAAGCTTACAGCTGTAGAAGGAAATGAGGATGAGAATGGCACAGTAGTTGGATACATCAGTTCTATATCTTCTGGGAATTCCTCTCCTTCAGTAAAATACAGCCAATTTTTGCTTTATTTGCCTCAGTAATGAAACACAATAGGAGCAGAACAAGGATCTGAGTCAGTCTTACGTCATTTCTTCTGTCTTCTGAACAGCTGATCTAAACCGCACAAACAGAAACCTTTCTGTGTGAGAGGCAGCAGTGAACACTTTTGATTGCTTGAAAAATCTTTGAAAAAGAGCTTTGAAACAAATGGCTGCATGTTTCCAGAGCAAATTCACCCGTGGCTACTAATCCATATGACTGAGAGACACTTTTTTCTATCCATAAGCATTCTTGTACCATAAAAAGATGGACTAAAAATGATTGTAACTAACTGGTTTAATTCATAAGAATGGTTTGCTGTATGTTTCATTTTAAAAAGCCTTTTTTTTTTTAACAAGTATTTACCTTCATTTGTTACCAAAGCAAACACAACGACTTTTTAACTTCAGTGTCCCAAAGCAAAGCAGTTGTGCTGCACATTATAAAGAGTTACTGCACAATGATAGTTTAAATCTCTAAATGCAGAACAAAAAAGATTTTCTTGAAGAGAGACAATATCTAGGGACAGTGACAACTAAGACTACCAAACAGGTTAAAAAAAGTGGTTCTTGCAAAATAGCATAAGGGAAGGATGATAGCATATTGCTCAATATTGGTAAAATATATTGCTTTTATCGTGTTGGTTTCATGGCTTCATTCCTCTGTGGATCTGCAAACATTTCTCACAACTGTAAGTCTTGCAGCTTGAAGCTACGGAGTGTAGTAAATTTCTTGTCATTATGTGTTGTTTAACAGGTGTCAGAAAATGGATAGAAGTTCCAGAAAGAAAACAATTCTTAAGCCTATCAGTTGATGAATGAGAAGTAATGGCTAGGATTGGAATATATTTACATAACTTCTCTATCCTACTGAAAGGTATCACAATGACAGGCTAGAAAATGTAAGTATTATTTCTACAAAATAGGGATAGCATGAGCAGTAGTCATTCAAACTCACTCACACTGTCCCCCCATTACAGGTCAATCTCCTAAGGAGAAACAATTTCTGGATGTATTTTGATTTTCATTTTATTCTATTTTTGGATTTTCCACTGAGATCCTAAATAAAGCCATTAGTTATGACAACATGTCTGTTAGAATCACCGAAGGATTTAGGCATCTAATAATAATTTTAGTCACCTGCATCCAGCACTAAGCCATTCCAAAGATGTCATTTAGCACCTTCAACCCCAGCCAGGCTGAATGCTTCTCAGAATCAACACTTATTGTTGATGCTGAATAAATTTCCTCAATATCTGGATTTAAGTTGGCTGGTTCAAGCATTCAAACTACAAAGGTCTTGTAACCACTAGTAAAAAGTTGTTAGCTCAAATACAACTGAACAGAAAGAACAGCTGTAAAAGCAATCAAATCAATAGCTACTTCTGATCTGGAATGAATGGTAAGAAAACTTGAAAAAAAATTTTCACCCTCTCCCATCAACAACACTATTTTGCTAAAAAACGTTGTTACAATGAGAAATCCTGGCCTCTATCAGTGAAATTTGTTTCCTAATACTGTTTCATGTAGCACAAAAAATGTATGGTGATGTTTCAGTTCAGCAAAGGTAGTATTAAAAATACAGGAAGACATTTAGAAAGTGCACTGTGTAGTCTTCTCCTCAGCTGTGATGTGCCAGGTGATTTTTCAGTGCACCATCAGAGAAGTTACGCCTACTCTTTCAAATCTTCCAGCTGACTTGTCAGTTGGTGGAAATTTTCCTTGGAGCAATCTCTCTTTTTCCCCATTTTAAACCAGAAATTGTTATTTGCTGTGGATGTCAGTCTTGATTCATCTGTAGAATCTAGGCACAGAAATAAGTACTTGTCCTCAAGTTTTAGCTGGACTGGCACAGAATGAATGTGAGATCTGAATAAAGATGAACACCACCACCTTGGCAGGCTAGAACTTGACTCCTAAAAAGTGGTAAAAGCTTTTAATTATTAGCCTTTGTAATCACAGCCTCCATAAATATTTTGCTGTCACAAGTGTAATTTTATACTGCTACTACTTTTAAAATGAGGACTGCTAAAAATACAAACTCTGATTTGTGCATTAGTACTGTACTTGCGAGCATACAAGTATCTCCCAGTTCTTATGGGCTTTATGAAAGAGATTCATTCTGAGATTTTAACTAGGAAGAAAAATGTGTTTCAATTTATACAGTATGCACTTCACAGAACAAAATGGCATATTTTGCTGTGTAATTCTTATGCTTTATGTTTCCAGCTTGATATATCAGTATAGACTTTTTAGAAGACTTTAAGAGAACTGTTATTTTTCTCTTAATTTAACTTAAATAAAAGAAAAAAATATTTTCTGAAAGTATTTGTTTGTGCTTCATATAAAGAACATTCTAACCATAATTATGAAT
Organism: Dromaius novaehollandiae; assembly: GCF_036370855.1. Lineage (NCBI taxonomy): Eukaryota > Metazoa > Chordata > Aves > Casuariiformes > Dromaiidae > Dromaius > Dromaius novaehollandiae. The sequence goes on from NC_088132.1 coordinate 45,974,080, forward strand.
ATGTAAGTCATCACACATCCCCTCTCTTTCTCTGTGTACAGATTATTATTCAGTAAAAAATGGCATATATTATGGAGAGAGATGAAAGAGGCAGAAAAAAAAGAGATGTAAAATGCATATCCTACATAGAACACACACAAACTAATTTCTAGAGTCTTTGAAACCAGACTGTACAGAAAACAGACAACGCAACCTCAGAGGAAATTCAACAAACGACAGTTTTTCTACATCCAAGTCACAAATCTGACTCAAGCTGACTGAAAGTTTTTCCTCTTTTGAAGTTGTTCATCACAGTACAATTGAGAGTGTTAAGTGAGCTGTTGGTCCCTGTGATCTTTTCCTAGTGGACCGGTGTCCACAAGCTCTGAACTGCTTTTCCCCTTGCATAAAGAACAGCAGTTCCTTGTAATCTGTCATGTTCCATGGTGGATAGGCATTGGGAAATGCCAGTGATAGCCACAGAGTTTTAAAAGAAAAGCATTAGTTCAGGGTGCCTATCTCATACCTGTTTCACCAAGCTTTTATATGCTCAAACAGAACAAATTTCAAAGAAAAAATTCACCTTTTCCCTGCCAAGGAGCAATAGTCTGAACAGAGTTTAGAGCTCCTTTCTATAGTCCTCTAGACCTAGTCACATTTTTATAATGAATTCACCATTTGGAGAAAAAAAGGTAATTTCCTGAATAATGAAATAACTTTTCCAGAGTGTCCCATTGAATTTGTTTTCTCTCATTTTCTCAGCCTGAGGAGCGGTCGCACTTTGTAACAATCAGAGCTTTTGTATTTGTGCACTAAAATGATCAAAATTAATGACTTCAGTACACGACTTGCCTAAAGAAACTTTTTTATATATCTTGTTTCCATAAATTCAAGCTAATGTGTGTACAACCAACTGTGCTTCTTCACTGCCTGGCACATTTGTGTACTAGTAAAGCATGTATGCACATTATCATTGACATATATTTCTACTCTTGAAGAGATGTATAGAAACATCCAAGCCACTACATGAAAATAACTCAAGACATCAGAGATGGGCCTTACACGGACAACAACTTTAGTAGCTCAATATTCAGGGAAAATTATTGAGAATTAGTCCTTCCAGGACTACCTACTGCCCAGGTGACCCTTCCCAAGACAAAACTAGAGCCTTACTCAGAGCAAGCCTTACTCCATTCTAAAGAGAAAAAAGACAGCTGGAATTTATGACTATAAAAAGGGGCAAGATGCCTTAGTGTTACTTTTTGTTCAGCTCAGTGACTTTGGCTTAAACTGACACAAAACCATATCACCAGACCTGCTCACTCCCCGCTTCCAAACCCTGGCCATTCCCTACACCATCAGGATCACTCAGCTGATGGCATAGTTAACCAGTGCAAAGAACTAAAGTGGCAACTACTATTCATTTTCTTTTGCTGAGTTTATATTTTTGCTGGTGGAATGCTGAACGCCCTCACTGAGCAATGAGACAAGTGCCACTGTCACACAGGCAAGAGGATGGGAACAGGCAGCTGGAGAAGGGAAGAGAAGGACAATAAAAGCGATGCTTTGTTTATTTGTATCCTTTCTCACCCAGAAGAAGCCTTCTCCCAACAGTGAGCCTCCAGGTAGGGATGTGCCACATTCATGAACACATGTGGTCCTCCTTCCCCTAGGAGAACAAATGTGTGCAGTTGCTCCATCAGAAAAGGATGTTTTTTGGGTGTCCAGAAGTTAAATTATTATAATTAGCAGGTACTGAGATGTCTTCTGGCCTTGTTCATACTAAAGTAAAGAACAACAATGTACAGATCTACTATCTGATGATGTGCTACATCATTTGTAGATATGTAGAAAACAGTGGATGAAGTAACAGAGGAAATCAAAGCACTTATGAAGTCATTCCTTTGCTCAGGTTATAGCCTTACTACTTGTAGACCTCAGGAAGACTACACACCCAAGACTGACATAACATTTCAGAAATCTAAAGCACTGCTGACGTCAAGTTAATCCTAGGAATCACATCCCAGCAAACTGGCACAATAGTCTATTAGAACAGATATAACCTACTAAAATTATTTTAGTATGTCAGCAAAATAGCGGATAATGGAGAGCCAAATGGCAATGTTTTATTTAGGCTTTCAAAAAGCCTTTGACAAGGAACTGCAAGGAGAGGCTCTCAAAAAAGGTATGACATAGCATTGCTCTCTTATTAAGTGGCTAGCAACTCAGAAACTAAAACTAGCAATAAGTAAGCAATAAGTAATCAATTTTCAACTTGGCCCAGAGTACCCAGACCATGACATTTACAGGGACTAGTAATGTTAAATTAGTTTCCTGGAACAGCAAGCATATATTAACAGAGACTTTGCAAAATATGTGGATGACTACAAATTACCAAAGAGCTATGAACCTCTTCAGTTTCTTCTGCGTCTTTTTAAAGATCAGGTACACAGTACTGAGAAAAGTATTCATAGATATTCACAGGCTTTTTAGGCTAGAAGGGGCCATTGTGGCCCTACTGAAATCAGTGGGAATTTGACATTGAATTTAATAGGGCCACAATTTTAGCTTAATTTTTTTTTATTCCTTCTATCTGAAGGACGGTCACACTGAATGTAGTTTAACTTTGCTGTTTTCGCTGATACAGTTCATATGAAGAAAACACAAATCTCTTGTTTGGAGTTTTTTGAGCATAAATAGGGAAAAGATTGAATTTATTAATAAAGTTATATTTCTCTGTCATCAGAAAGACATGTCTTCATTACTTATTACTTCATAAATTTACAAGATAGGTCTGTGTTCTGCTTTGAAAGCTGACTACAGTAAATCACATAGCAACACTATCTACTATAGGAAAAGACTGTTTTAAACACTCACATCAAATTGCAGATATTTTTTAAGATACCCACATAGTATATCTCCACAGTCAAATGAAGTATTTGCAAGGAAATCAGCATACCAATCTCAGTCTCTACAACACCTTGAAATATGCCTCATCTTTTTTCATTGCACAGTAGGTAAGCAAACACCTACTGCAAGACTGAACCAAGGTCTGTCACATCACAACACATTAGAATGGTCAGAAACTGTTCATCAAGGAAATAAAAACACAAAACAGAACAAGAAAATACGGTTGAATTTCTAAACTTACAGCACAGTCCCATACAGTAGCATGGTGATTTTGTTCCAGGGGAGCAAGGGAAAAAGAAGCAAAAGCACCATAATATTTTTTTCGTAGCGATATCATGGCTCTGACTAGTAGACTTTCAGCAGGACATATACCTGCCCTGTGGATGAACAAAATTCCCTCAGTCTAAGAATTCCTGAAAGTACCTTCAATGCAACACAGAATTAAAACTAGGCTCGAGATTTCCCCAAAAGTGACTATTGTCACTTTTGTGAATTTCTCAGATTCTGATGGTCCAGAATAAGTCAACTAGACTTCCTCTCTTTTCTTCAAAAAGAACAATTTGGTTCAAAAAATTCTTTCCCAAGGCAGTATGTTTGCATGGAGTAGCTATAACAGTACAGTAATATAAAACTTAGAAGAGCCTTTTGTGGGCACATACAAAGGCTGCATAGGCTGGAAACAGTCCATGGACCTCAAAGCCTTCAGATCTGCAGTGTGTGATCAGCAGTTACCACAGGACACAAGTTTTCACAAATTAAAGCTATTATTCCATGATAATTCAGGGTAAAACTCTCCTTATCTGAAATGATACACAGACTGGCAGTTGAACCTCACTAATCCTGCAGCCTTACCATCTCTAGTCAAATGACTAACAGATCTATTGCTCTATTTCTGGATTTCTTACATCTGTCAAAACACATATCTCAATATGTACACCTAATCTAGCCATGACATTAGAAATAAATTTAGATAAGGGAGCTCTTAATTTTTGCCCACTGTCCTATTTCTCAATTACTGCAATGCAACCACCTTTGCTTGTCATCAATGTCTAGAAATTCAGCATGACTTGCATCTTAGACTTTGCTCCAGTTCAGATTTAGGGGTTTACCTATGATTATAGTTGTTACACTTTAAGGACTGGCCATTTATAACCCGAGCCACAAGCGTAACGTATTCTCAAGGAGAGAAAAAGCACACCAGTTTAAACCTTGCTGAAAGCTTTAAGCTAACATCTTTTACCTCTTACCTGCTGTGGGTGGAAAGTGTAGACACAGAAGAACTGGCTAAAAGCACCGACAAATGAGACAGAAATGCAGGGCAAAATATTGCTGGGGGAAATAAATGCCTGCGTACTTCACCTTTATAAGATCCTTGGAAAATAAGGATTACTGCTGCAGTTCCTGCCAATGTGTAGAAGCTACTGCTGAGAAACAAAGTGGCCCTTTCCTAAAGCCCACGCACACGTCCTGTAATGCCCCTACCTACATTAGGAAGCAAAAGCCCCACTATCCCTCAGTCTTTCAGCTTTGTCATGCTGAGAAGCCAGGATCCAGCTTTGATGCTTTCACATTTCTGCAGCTCTGCTGATACATATATTTGGTTAGGCCACAATTGTTCAATTGAATTTACACATGCTTCCTGAATAATACTGCTAAAATACAACCTTGTCAATTAATCCAGAGAGCTGACATTCTTGGTCTCATTCTTGTCAACTCCTATCTGAATTATCTGAAAAATCTTATCTTCTGGCCTTGACAAATGCATTCTTTCCCTGCTTATCCCCATCCAGAATGGTTCTGCAAAGATCATTTTCCAAGCCTCTCACTCTGAACATGATACACGTCTATTTGAATCATACACTGCTCCCTTTTCTCTATCACGGCGAGCATACTCTTATTTCCTTCTGTCTCTGCATAATATATACCCTATTCTTCCTCTATATTTGAGTGATACACAGTACAACAGGGTCTGGTCCTTACTATGGCTCTTAACATTGCACAGGTAATGGCAAATACAGCAGCACTGCAAGTGTTAATGTACAGCTGTGAAGACCAATCACTCCAATGAGATACATTACTTTAGATTAAAAAAAGACCAGAGGAAATGATTATGTTTGCCATGGAAATGTAAAGTTGAAACAATCTAGTAAATCAACACAGCTATGAGGGACTGCATCTTTCCCCTCACATGAGAAGCATGGGGTACTGCGAGAACGAAGAGCCACAGCAGACACACACAAACGCACAGCATTGCTACCACAGTCCACCAGCAATTCCACTATCAACGATAAGTGTTTGTTACTCTTGTTGAGCAGATTTTGACAATTATGCATGAGGCAGGTTAAAAAAGCATATTGGAAGATTCTACGTTCTGAGGACAGCATCTGCAACCCTACCTCTGTCCTGCACAGACCAATGGGAAGAGAAATGCCTGTAGCATTTTATATTAATGTGATGTGTGACTCTCTCTTTCTCCTTCAGTTTTGTATGCTTCCTGCTTGAATGCTTTAGAGTTAAATCAAAGACAGCTGTAAGTTAGCACTGAAACCAACCAGCCAGCAAAGATAAAATTATAGTCTAGATCATCAGCACCGTCTCAAACACGATAGTCAGTTTTATAGCTGACAAACTCTTTCACCATATCCCTGGTGACAAAGCTGTATTGCCTGAGAAGAAGGGAAGCGAAATACATAGTCTCTATAGGAGGGGATAAAGCTGCATGAGCCCAAGCAAAAATAACCTGAGAGAACAAGTTGATAGTCGGGAAAGACTTACGCACAAGCAGAGTGAGTTATCTGCAAGTCAGATGTGTTCCTCCTCATTCACAAGTAAGTCAGGCCCATGTAAGATTTGAGAGGTTACAGGATTCTTTTTTAATTTCTATCTTTGTCCAACATGCATCAGACGGCCTCCAGAGGTCTCTTCCAACCGGTATTACTCTATTCTGTGGCCTGCAGATGAAAGAACAAACAGTGTACTGCTGTGAGAAATTGCTTCTGAGTCACTTGAAGCATGTCACAGCATCCAAAAGGGAGTCATGCACGGTACCTAGTGGGCTGTGAGTCACAGAGTGGGGGGAAAGGATGAACTGTGGAAATCCAGCGTGAGAGCTGGGACATCTGTGGATGCATTAGTGCAGTTCTAGGAAGCGTCAGCAGCGCTGACAGCCTAGTGACAGCAACGCCATACACAGGGTAGTCATTAGGCGGCTGAAAGGCAGTTGTCCTTTCCATTCTCTGATCATGTGCCAAGCGCTAGATCAGAGACTCTGAGGAACATCTTGTAGAGTAGAAATGTGATATTTTTATGGTTACTTTTCATAGTGGGTCTACTTTTTAAGCCAGAATAAAACAGTGGGAAACATTCAATTGCTAAAGTACACAGTACTGTATATTTCACCCCTTTTGTCTCTTTTGGAAGAAAAAAGCAGTAGTTCACCTGATCTTGTTCCTTTAGTCTCACAACGAAATCATAATCCTCTATTTAAGACATCACTTACCCGCAGTGGACATAATTACTAAGAAACTGATAAACCTTTACAAACAAGTAAACAGCTAGGAAAAGAGAACTAAGCAAGCAGCTAAAACGTATATCACTCTTGTCATTGTTGATGTGGTTTTAATAACACATGCCTTCTCATATGACGTCAATGGATTTTAAATGTTTAATTTATTAGGCTATATGAATTTAACATCATCAATCTACCCCATTTTTCATGCTTTACTAAAAATGTGTTTCTATTTTATAGGGAAGCAGGGGAGGAACAAAAGACTGCAAACAAGAGCATAAGGTTACTACATTTTTGCTAATCTTCTCTATGCCTTTTAACCCTCAGTTAGGGTGCTATTATCCAGAGGTAGAAGTAGGCCAATAGATAAGCAGTTTCTAGATATAATTATATATAGACTTTTTTCCTGAAGTTAAAAATACGTTGTTCTAGAAGCATACTTTGGCATTTGAATCAGCCTTATTGGCTCTATTTTTTTTAAACTGTGTGAACATCTTACAATGTTTCATCTTGGCAGAAAGCTTTAGGGGGAAAATAATAATGAGAAATTGGGGAAAAACAAAGCAAAAATGAAGTGAAGAAAAACAGCATCAGAAATAAAGCAATATTTTGGCACCCAAAATACAGAGTACTGTCTGCAGAATAGAGAATGCAGATAAAGCCAAGTAAGGGATAGTTTATTCATAAGTGATCTTTTGAATAGTAAGCTTGGAGATACAGTATATTTTCTTTATCTTTGTGTCATTTTGGTTGGCCGGTTATTGAATATGCTCTGAAACAGTCATGGATAATCTACATTAGCAGAAGTGTTGTTTTGACTGCAGGGCTGCCAAGGAATGAAGAACAAATGGGATAGGCTTCACAGAATGATTGGAAGGAGGAGGACAGAATTTTTCTAAATTAAAATAATAAATCTTCATAACTCCTTTTTTTTTTTTTTTTTTGGTCTCTAAGGGAGCAGGATATTCTTGGATATGTTTCAGCTTAGCAAAACAAACAAAGGGAATTGAAAAAAATACAATCCCCCCAAAAAAGATCCACTCATCTGACTTACCATATTTCACTTTTTAACACCCTTCTTTGTTTATCTGATTTCTGGTCTGGCACAGGTTTAATCAGTGCTGATCTTCCTTCTGATTTCATCACTGTTGAAGCCAGTGTTATCTGTGGTCAGTCGAATGTGACTTTTTCTACAGAGCCAAAGAACATGAGCAAAGTTGCATGCTGGATCTTGAAATACCAGCTGGTTGAGGTGCAGTCTCCTGAGCATGTCACAGTGATCTTCAGAAAATCCACGCAATGACTTGTTTTCTAATGTTTCATCTACCAGCCAGATTACATCAAAACAGAGGAAAAATGCACATTCTGTATAGTCATGACTGAATTAATCTTCCCTGCATATTGATAATACAGCCCTAATCTGATCAACAAGAGAATTTAACACAGGAGCTTTAGAAACAAAAGAAGCCAAAAATCTTCTAGGTATGCCACAACTGAGTTTATCAAGGTTATAAAATTAGATCCTTCAGAACTCTTTTTTTCTTCTCTATTTCTCATGATTTTAAATTGTTGCACTGAACCCTGGAGTTCACTCCCTCAGAACATCTAATCAATCTACAATGTACTGTAATATTTTCTACAATACATTAACAATTTACCAAGTATAATATTTTCTATTATTCTCTGAAACTTAAAAAACAAGCACTTATTTTAATTTCCCTTAAAAATATTTGTTCTGAAGGAAAAATAAAGGCCTCATGAATCACTTGAGAATCAAGAGAAGGACTCTGGTTACAGATGAGGGAATCTTAGCAGTATCAGAGCTTAGTCAAATAAATATAAAAAAAAAAATCACAATACATTTTGCTCTGAGAACTGTGTGGATTAATTTCACTTAGGAGAATTCTAATATTTTGTGGATTTAGCATATTCCAACAAATACTGTTCAGCAACACAAGGAGCTCCTCCTTCCGCAGGTCATTGTATAAACAAACCAATTCAAGAAGGAGGTGCAGTAATTCTGTACACTAAACACCAATACATACTAAAGGACATACTCTGGCACAAGACTTGCTTTCTATAAACCCTTGGGACTACAGGACACTCCACGTGAGGATGAGGATACAATAAGGATAAAGGCTGGTAAGATGCGTTAGAGACTTAGCTTCAAGTCCATACAAAAATACTTCTGATTTATGGGTTTGAATAACAGCCCACCAAATCTAAGTGATAACAGAACAGGAATAGCCAACTATCTTTAGAAATTCATGACTGGTTGGTTACTAGTCCCCAGTCTCTGAGAAAATTATTGAGGATTAAAGCCAAATGTTTCTTTCTTTAAGAAATGAAAACTAACATCATCAGAGTTTACATTAATGGATTCCTCAGTTTAAAAAAAATGACATTTTCCTTACAGATACCCATGTGTATTAGGTATCTTTTGCAGTGTTTTGTCCAAAAATAGAACAACAAAGTCTGTCAAAAATAAAAAAATTAAACACATACTGAGTACAACCAAATTTAAGATTTTTATCCCTTTTGTCTCAGTAAGTGATGAATTCAATAGCTCCAAATTTTTTTGAGATCTGGGCACTGAATTCCCCCAGGCATGCCAGTCTTTGGCACATTGCAGCCCAGATTCCTGACCAAAACCCACAGTACATAAATATGTAAAGGCATTTTACTTTAAGGTAATTTAAGTCAAAACAATAACTGGCTGGTGGGAACACGGTCATTCCAAAGCTAACTATGGCCCAGCTCCTTCCCTACTCAGTGGAGAATAAAACTTTCTTCAAGAAGGTGCTTTAAAGTGCTAGGTTCCTGCCCTGAGCCCTGGCTTTTCTTTGACAGTACAGGGAGTATAGCGGATCAGCTTCACAAGGATACAGTAACTTTTTTGGAATTTTCCCCTCATCTCTCCTTCTGTGCACTTGGAAAATCTGTGTAACTGCTGAGCACTGCTTCTTGGACATATAGAAATAAATATGCATAACTCTCCCCTTACCAGTATACTGTAATGTACATAAGTAAATAACCATTCACCTATGAACAACTAATCTGCCTAAGGAAAACAAAACCTATCCTGGCAGCAGTTTCCCTTTCTTTGAGTAATATGTTTGCTTTGGCTAAATCATCATTAGCACCAACAAATTAGCTCTTTGATTAGTGTTGCTTTGCAATTTAAAACCAAGTGGCTAATTTATCTACCCAGTAAAGAATGGAATGTTGGCTTAAAGCAAATAGAGAAAGTGTATTTTAATTTGGCTGAAATTTTAGAGATTTAACCTCTTTTGCTAAAAAGTCTCCCCAGCAAGTTTAAGAATGCCAGAATTGGGCTCCATTTATTGCTTGGTAAGAATCTACTTCACACTGACTAGCGCTTATTAAATCAAACGACGCATCTTATGCTACTTACGTGAACGATGAAATAAAAGTCGCAAAATTTTCCTCCTTGAATCATGGAAAAATCGAGAAAAGTCAACTTTTTCAGAAGTGTTCTGGTTCCAGACTTGAACCCAGATTTCCAGATGACCACAGCTGCCGTTCCAGTTGTTAATGGCACATGAAAGCACGTCATAATGCCATGCATAAATTCTTGGATTACTTCCAAATAAGCTAGCATCAGAACTGGGGGTGGCAGGGGTATAGCTGTGTAAAAATGACCTCCCTTCTGATTTGCAGGGCTGTACACCCCTGCTAAGACAAAAGTCTAAAAACAGGTCCAAAACCCATTTGGGAGAAAGTGCGATTAGCCCGTGTACAAGCTTACATTTGGGAAGCTGTACCACTTCTGTAGTACAAGTTCTGCACAGCACTGAACCATGCCATGAGAACATACCTGACAGGCTTACCAGATTGGTCAAAAAAGTCTAAGTATCTGTAATATAATGCTGCATTGCATGATGTCAACATGCCTTGGTCAAATTTTCAAAGTTTCTCAGAAGCTGACAGCTCTCACCAGGGACAGCACGGCTGAGAACCTCTGGAAATCCTCACTTTTCACTTAAGTGCTTAAAAGCTCCTTCTGAAGCCCTTAACTAGAGACATTAAGATCAATAGTGCTAGCTGCAGCAACTATTACTTCAGCCATGACAATTATGCATAAAAATGAGGCAAGGTCTGTAGGGAAAGGTAATCTCTTTCATTAAAGCATCTGATGCAGTGGGGGAAAAGAAAGTTCTAAGGACTGTAATCCTTCTGCAGACCTTTCTGCTCACTCACACAGTAACAGAGAAGCTGAAGCATTTAGAAGGACTACAGCTACCTTACATTACACAGTCTATGCATTCAGAAGAAAGGAAATTCTTGTCACAGTACGCCCTAGAAAGCAGGGAAGAAAGAAAACAAAATAACCTCAAATTCTTTATCTAAGACCAATTTTCTGAGGAAATGATCAAAAAGCTGTTATGTCTATGCCAGTATGAGATGACAGCAAGTTCAGGAGTCTGCTTTCTCTCACAAGAGGCAAAGACTCAGTGTGCGGAGTTGTAGTTTTCAGAACAGTGTAAGGAGCTACACATCCAACTCTTACTAAAAGTTAATGCTGGTTTTATTCTTAGCTTCCTTGGGAGCTATGGAAAACCCTAGACAAGAATCTGTTGATCACAAAATACCAATCAACTCTAAACTGCCTCGCTGGCGTGAGCCCGAAATTCTGTTCAGTCTACCTACATTTATATTCTTTTTTTTGGCCTAAGACCCTATTTACTGACCTCAAAGACAAAGCAGGAAAGTTATACAGAAAGAAACCTGGGTGTGGTCACACTAAGCGAAAAACGACCAAGCAATACTATAAAAGAGGCTTGTTGCCAGATGTCACGAAACCATCTTTACCTTATTATGATAGAATGTGACTAAATGTCAGAAGAAAAAGGGCCCCTCCTCAGTTGTGGCAGACATTAACTCAGATAAAGTAGTCTTTATGATAGAGGAAAAGTGCAGTGGGGTTAAGTCCTCCTACTGTTTTCAGTGTCATTATGTTATATTGCACCTAAAGCTGCACCAGCAGGAGTCTTAATGAAAGATGAAAAGTGAGTGGCAGCAAGCCTATTAAGAAAGAAAGAAACAAGGGTAGACTCATATTATTTGCTGCTTAACGGAGTGAGGAAATGTATTTGGGGCCTTATTTTTAAACAACTTCCAGCACTTCATGCATTATTTATGTGACTCCTATGTAACTTACACAGAGGTTATCTGTATTCATCAACAGACAGTATTTGCTGTGGCATAAGAGATTATTATTTCCCGTATCCATAATGGTACACTTCCAGTTGTGAGGTACGCTGTTTTTTTGTTGACTACAATGTGACATAATGAGTTTGGATAACAAGTTGTGGCAGCACAGGGAAATTAGAAGTTTTTCTCTTTTGTTGCAGAAGCCAAAACCAGTAATAATGCAAAACAATGAACTTGCATTAACTTCCAAATATCACTGAATGTGTGTCTAATGGTATATGCATCACCTTAATGCCATCTCACTTCTAAGATTACAGATTATTTATTCTACACAAACAGGTGGATGTTACAACATTTGTATCTCCCTTCAGTAAATATACATTAATAATTTTTCTTTCATGGAAGCTCATTGAAAATAAATTTTCTCTGTTGCAAACTGTATTGTGACATATAATCATAGAGAACTCAGCAGTATAACTTCCACATAGATCAATACCTTTAGATTCCCAGCACAATTCTGCCTTTGTCTTTGCTGATATAAATGAAGTTTTCCTGTTGAATTAGCTCAGCTAGAGTAGAATGCCTCGTGTCAAGATTCAGATGAAGTGGTTCCATTTATCCTGTGTACAAAAAATCAAAGAATAAAAGAAAAAAATAGTGGAGGGCAGGACATTTAGACAACTACTTAGTCACATTGTGATATGAACCAAAAAATTCTAGACATTTTAGAAATTATTTTAAAAGCACTATGAAACACAAAATAACTTTTTGTAAGATCCATGCAGAAAAAATTCTGAGTTCTATGATACCTTTTTTCAAAGAATGCTTCTAAAAAATATACGTATGAATACCACTCTGCTCAACAGGCCTATCTCTCTGCTGTCACTCTACTGTTCTTGGCTCTACTCTTCTGAAAGACACAGCTAGCTTTTAACCTATAAATACCTATATATCAAAGTTTTTATGCAAAAGCATTTTAGGAGCAAAATACCATTTTTGAAAATACCATGGAGTTTTGTTTAGTTTTCTATTGTGTTTAATCTGTGTTCAACATCATTTTGAAGTTAATCATCTGGGAGAAAAACTGTGATTTCCTTTATTTACTTGGCTCTGTAACTCCCACCTTGTAGATGCCATAAAAACCCAGTCAGTACTGACTGTTGTGACAAAGCAGTAGCTGAGATGGCCACAAGTACTTTGTGTTCCAGATTTGCTGTAATCATGGCATATATTCCTCTGAAATGATTTCCACACCATGTGTGTGGTTAGCAAATACCATATGACCCACTAAACCTAATGCTGTTCTGTGGCAACAGACCAAACAATTGCAGTTTTGCATAGTGTTATTATAGAGTTTGGGACCATTACCTTAGACCGCTACTTTTTTCCCCCTAAAGTTTTAATATTTCTTTCATAAGAATTTAGTTGTATAATGGCTAGTCATCCTTTGAAAGGCCATATAATTATTACATGCATCACATATGCATTAAAATGTACACAGAAGCTCTCTCTTCACTCTCACTTCTCATATGATAAGATACGCTCCCTCCTTCATTTGGACTACTTTAATACTTGTTTTCAACCAGTGTCATCTAAGATTATAAGGCAGAGGTATCTGAACATAAAATAAATCCTTCTCTTGAAAATTAACATGAACTAACACAGGTATAGCAAGTAACAAGAAAAATCTCAATTTGAAGCATCAGGGGCTCTGTCGAAACAGAAAAAAAATAGTTGTAACCTAAAGGAGTGATTTTCCTGCCTTTCATTTCAGATACCTGAAGCAGGCCCAACATGAAAGACGTCTGTATCCAAAGGCTTTCATGCTGCAGGTCCTGAAACTGTATAGAAGGATGTTGCAGTTAAATGCTCATGAGAGCAGAGTCTGAAGGACACTTAGGCATAGTTTTCTGCACTGAGCAACTCCTCTTCTTGGGCAGAGCTACAGTATTCTGAAGTCCTCACACTTTCATCATTTTTTAATTGCACATAACTTCATTCAGTACAATCCACATCTATGCCACACAAAAATAGGCCCTATGTGTTTTTCAGAAACTAGAATTATTACAGTCCCTACCCCATATTGCAAGGTATAGCCCTTGAATATCAAAAGTAACAAAGCAAAGAAGTGTTATCTGCATTATATGCTGCAAAGCCCATGTCGGTAAGATAAAGAAGAATGATTAGAGAACTTTCTCAGCACTTATTCTATAAAATTCTTTCTTATTCTCCCTGTTTTTTCTTTTTAATATAAACATTTGTTGTTACACAACCAAAGACTGTCAAATCAATAGTAACGGACATTTTCTAGATCTGGATTTTCAACCAGCTTCTTATCTGTGAATAGTCATTTGATTATCTTTCACGTCATTCAGAGTCTGTCAAAGGGACAGATTGACAGCACAGGAAATTACAGCCTTACCTTATCTTCCACAAGGTACGGCACCAGCAGTAGTGTTATGAGCTTCCCTAAGCTTGTCCCTAGAAGCCTACTGCAAAGGAACAGCATACCTTAAAGAGCGGGAGACTTGTTTCCACTGTGTACCATACAGCTAACTCCATTATTTGGTGCTAGTCGGAGCGAGTAAAGCCAGTAGAAACTAGACCAAGGGGGGCGGTCTTGACTTCTACAAAAAAATCTAGTCTCTCCCAGAGATTTCTACATAAGATGGAAGTAGGACTTTTAAAGTAAAATAATGAAACAATAGTTAATTTGATTTTAAAATGCTTTAATTAAGCTGAAAATGATTGTTTTCCAGAGACTGCTCTGCCAGTTATGCTGCGTCAGGGACTCATTATTTGCAAACATAGTACACCGAGCAGAATGCATTCAAGGGAACAAAGTTTCATTCCAGGCTACACTATTTTAGTCCAATTCATGGCTGCTCTTGCAATGTCTGGATTCAGATACAAGCCTGTGACACCGCAGCCATAAACTGTTGTCTCTTAGAAACAAAAACAGCAAAATCCAAAAGAAATGCCATTTTCCACTATCTTCACATTTAAACATGCTGTGGAGCAGCAGTTGGTAGTGGCAACATCCCAAGACACTAAAGTATATAGGAAGGACCTCAGGGCATGAGAAGATAAGGCATTTGTATGAAAAACAGACACTTGCTAAAGGAAATGTTATATGTTGGTAAATTGCATGCATAGAAAATGGTAGTTCTGAGGTCTGTTCCCAGCCTATACAGGTTACCCAAGCCTATGTGAACTACCCTGAGCAATGGTTGGTCTACAGTTTTACACCATTGGATTTGGTGGACAGCAACTTGCTTTCTGTTCTCATTTGGTTTTCTGGGTTCCATCATGGCTCAGATGAAGAGGCATATCTAATATAGCATATGCCATTCAGCATGCAACAGCAGCTATGATAGTCACTGGTTTGGATTTAGCCCACATCTTTCTCCTCTAAAGAAAGCAGAGGCTCTGTTCAAAAAGCTACAGCCCTTGATACAGATCCATGAGAAAAATAATAGGGCCTCATAGATAGATGACAACATTGTCTTCTAAATTTTAGTAAAACATATAACCTCTCTGAAGGAGGGATCGAACCAGTATGAACCATCCTACAGTAAAAGATATGGAGAACTCTCACTATTCCAGCATAGCCAACAGAATAGATGCCAAAGGATACCCCCCTGCCGCTGCCATAGCTTCTCATTGCAAAGTATGCATATGCAGGGCCAAACATCATCTACCTGGGAGTTTACATTCATCTTCCTGCAAAGAGAATAGTCACTCCCTGAGAGGATCTAGTTCTTGAAAAGAAGAAAGAGAAGCAAAAGAAAACCCACAAACCTGTATTAACAGACCATTTTAAGAATTCCTGTAATTAATAATAACAGATTTAAGAGATCCTGAGGTTTAAACACTTCCCCTGACTGTCCATTAGCGAATTGTGCTGATACCAAAGAAATAAGAAGTAAACCTGGCCTTGTTAGTTTCACTGTCCAGTGCAAGTAAAAACCTAGCAAGAGAAAACTGCAAAAGCAACAGTGATTTTTTCTTCTCCGAGCTTTGTTTAATAGATAATCTGGGTTTCATCCTCTTGATCTTCAGAGTTGCTTCAGAGTTTTGCATCTTCTGTAACCACTGAACTACAGTCAAGCTTGTAGGTGTGATACACCTAAGTAGCGCCATGGTTCTTCATGCTTGCACACATTTGGAGCTCCATCAGTCCAGGAGAATTTCAGAAATCTGCCCCTGAAGTGAGCAGCTCACTGTGCTTTTACATGTAACTGCATTTATATACATAAGCTGCTGAGGATCACCAAAGCATGTTGCAGCATCCTGGTCTCCAAGTCATCCAGATAAGGCATCTGGCCTGCCTGCCAAGGTTTTCCTAGTGGTAAAGGACATGACTTGTCCTCACCAGGTGGACTTCTAGGTTTGTCTGTATTAATGTTTTGGTTTGGATCAGGAGTCTGCTTTTGAAGACAATCTCCTGCTCCCCACCTACTGCATTTTGGTTCACATCACAGAAAAATCTTGGAGCATGTAAGCTGAATTGCTTTTGAATGAAAATAGACTGAAAGATGAGCCTCAAGATCAGCCCTAATGCACTCCAGCTGCAAATAGGCATTCAACCCACTGGACAAGACTAAAGCTAAACTGAAGTAAAAGACTCAGAACTGTGTACATTGTGTACAGTCAGATCCTCAACGCCTCCTATCTCTCTCTACAGATCCACTTCTACTAGTCACCACTGCTTGCAGATGTAGACATAGCATGAAAAACCTACATGTAGCCACTGCATCTAGTCTTTACGTAGGTGTACAAAGGCAAGTGACGAGGAAAGGACATAGACCTTCTCCATTCTGTCTTGCATAAATGTATAAGGGCTTGCCAGAAAAGATGAAGATTTTACTGTTACTTTGTTCCTTCAGGAGTAAATCAAGAATAAAACTGCTGAGATCAGCTGAATCAAAATGATACACAAACAATAAAGAAGTAACATTAAGACAGATAGCAACCCCTTTTCTTGGGAGAAAGTGGAAATATCTCCCATCTACCATATTCGGAAAGAAAGTCAAAGATATTTATGCAGAAATATCAAGGAAAGCTAGTAAGACAGCTCACATAAATCAAGTCTGCTATAATCCACTGCCTGCACTGGGATCTTACCATTGCCAGTTTTAGTTCCACAGCTCATTTAACTAGAAGGGGAGATGATAGTTCATGGGTCTGCTCCCAGCTTTGATAAAAAATTTCCTGCAAGAGCTACTGTAAAGATATAGCTGGCCAGACACAAAAGCCCAGAATGGTATACTTCCGTCAATTCATCAACAAATTTTGTGCAGAATTTTTCTGATATAACAGAGTCCCTGTACTGTGCACCTCCCACAGGCAATGTACTGAGGTCCATTCTAGGTCACAAATGTTGAAGAGAACAGTAAGCCACGAACACTGTTACTCAAGAATGAGCAGAAGTTAGGATTTGGCTAGCTTATAGAAAGGGTAACACTGCAGGGTGTTTCATATTTTACCTTAACCAATTCATACTTAGCTAGTGAGAAGTTTGGCACATTAATATTACCCTACACTATGTTCAAAGTGTAAGACTGTCATTACCTCAATGTAATAAAATCAGCCAGAGACAGAGTAAAATACATGAGAAGTATAATTGTTCTGCAGGGAATTTTGTTCATGGGATTTGGAATATGCAAGTGAAACATTTAGAGAGAATCTATTTTAATGAATAATGTGGTACATGTGATATTCTAGAGAGCAAACATTTTGGCTTCTGTTGAATCGGTATCTGCCAGCCTAGCTGCTGGCCAAATCCTGAGAGGTCCTGCTTACCTACAATGCTCAATGTGAGTTTCAAACACTTGGCATCTTTTTAGGACCTGGCCCATTACGAATAAGCAGATCAGAAAAAAAAGTCCAGATAGTTCAAGATCGACAACATGCTCATACCTGCCACACACAGCTAAGGTATAATCTGAGTATACACTTCCTTAACCACATTGTAGGAAAACCACATTTCATTCCTCATACTTTTCATCTTTTTACACATTGTTCTATATGTAATAGATCTGATAAGAATGTTTTCAGCTGTGCGTAACACTTTTTTTTTTTTCCCCAGAGAAGGTGAAACACTGCACAGAGACATACCTGTTTTAACAATATTTCCATCTAGATAGTTCCTGAGAACTGGGATCTGCAGTGAGATAACTGGCAGATATTTGAACACAGTTTGAAGGGAAGTGAACTGCAAGAACATTTAATATATTCCATTTTCATTTCCATTGTGAAATTTCAAAATCTAAATAGTTTCAGCAAAATAGTATTTACATCTTTTACATGTCCTTAATGTTTAATACGCATTAAATATGACTGTACACAGGAGAAAAGCAGGCCTGTTAGTTAGCTAGGATACTACCACTGAATTCTTGGAGAGCTTCATTCTCACTTCTCACTTTAGTTTGCAAAATACAATTGCTTTTTATCTGCAAGGGGTTCAAAACAAACTTCAAACGAACAAACTTCAAATCCACATGTCATTCCACACTGACATATACACATTTGTCCAATAAATTTCTTACTTGGCCAGTCCATGATATATAGGCCAAAAGGTGTCTCTCTAACCAACTTCTGTTGGCGTAGGACTGCGGGTGGTTAGTTCTAAGGTGCTAGTTTGCAATTATAACAAAATAGCACTTGATATCAAACAGGAACTAACTCTGCGTAAACACAGAGAGTTTTTATAGCTTACTTCAGTGTATCACAAAGCAAAATTTCCTCTCTAAATGTAACATCTGACCTATTTTTACTTACTTTGATTAGCAGTATTAACTTTAAAATCCTTTATTTCTAATACAGTTCTGTACTTGTATCTTTACCCTGAAGTATCCCTAAATAATTTTAAAAGTTTTACAGAAAGAATCTCATAGGAATCACTTAATCAAAACTAAATTGCAGCCTTGTCTAGTGCAAAAGAAGACAGCTATTTAACCCTACAGAGCAAATAAGCAGGAATAAGTAGTGTGGAATAATGTATGATTTGAAAATTCAGATACGGTTTGGGTGGCTATACAAGCATTCATTTCTGTGATACAATAAAGCTATAGTTCACTTCAAACAGCAAGAAAAGTCTTTGTCAGTAACGCTTCACAGCATTTTGTCACAAAAAGTATAATAACAATACTAATAAAATAAGAAACAAAATAGTGTTACGTTTATTACATTACTGCTGCGGATTTGTATTAAAATGTGATGGATACTTTCATCATTAATTACATTATTATGTGTACACTTTCTAGCAATATGTGAGCCCATCCAGACAAGCTGCTACTGTATTGTGTGTGACTATTTCTATAATTTATAAGATAACTTCACACACTTTTCTGTCACCAAAATCTCTTTAATAAAACCCTTCCACATGATCATGAAATCTTGGCATGTTCTACAGACCTTCTTCCTAAACTTTATTGAATTTTCTTTCATGACTCTTCCCACGTGACAAGAATGGCCATACAATACAGTACATTATTACATGATTGGGCAGGATCTCAGGGACTTTTGAGTGCAGAATCTACTGAGGCTGCATTTATACTGCTCAATAAAGCCACTATCAAGCCCCCCAACATGAAGTCCAGCCGTGCCTCAGCAGACGGCACACATCATACACAAGGGACCATTCAGAGGGCAGGATGGACAAGACTGCAGCAGCTCCGGCTCCCACCACACAGCTCTCTGGCACTATATCAGCAGACTTTACACCTTCCAACACCTCTGTCTTCCTTCTTGCAACACCTCAAGGCATACAACACAAACCTTCAGTTATGCAAACACCACTTTGACGGGCTGCCACAAAGACCCCATATTAATTTGGGCACTTTAAACTAAAAAAAAAAAAAAAAAAAAAAAAAAAAAAAAAAGCCCAGTGGAAATAACTGTTATGTCCTAGGGCTATAGCAAATAGTCTCGGATGAGACACAGGGCAAGGGCTATGTAAAATGGCCTGACCATGCTGCTATGCCTCTAGAGGAAATACTCTGTTTCATTTAGGAATATAGGCACACTCTAAGCACACCTCCAGGACTTAGTACAGCAGCTGCAGCTCGTCAGTGGGACACAGCTCAGTTCAGCTAGCTGCACTTGCCACATAAGGTTGTGAATGGGATGAAATGCTGCATTTCAGCAGTGCAAATGAATGATTTCAAAAAAGGCTGGTGAGGAAGATGCCAAGGACAAATCTTACAGACAGTGAGCGAGATCTGACAAAACTGATTACATACATTTGCATCTAGTAAATTCTTGAATTTATGCATATTTCTTTAAGGAATTAGATCACAGGATATTAGAGCAGTGCAGAACATAGAAAAAGCAATAATATTTACAATCTGCTGTTTTATCATATCTTTCAGAAATATTTCAATACTTCTAAGCTTGAAAAGCTCATTAAAATAGCATCAATCAAAATAATCAATGCATCTCTGCAACACTGATTGATAAAGATCACCTCCTGATCTGAGACGCCAGTCCAAAACCCTGGTATTCCTTAATGTTTCTCCAGATTTAATTTCTTTATAAGAAACAACAGCAAAACAAAAATATCCAGAGTGACAACTGGACTGTTCCTTCATCTTCCATTCCCTTTACGTTTTACCATTTGTATTTAACTGGATGCAATAATCACAAGTATCAAACCTCGACTTAACACTTGTGGCTGCTAAATTCTGCTGGGTGCAGAGTTCTGCTTAAAGCAAAGCAGGTAATCAGCAAATACAGACTTAGAGTAACTGGGCAACTGGGAGCAGAGCAGAGGAGAATGTTAGAGAGCTTCAGAGCTGCTGAGACAAATTTAGCCAGAGCAAGAATTTGAGCAGTGGCATTTCTTGTTACTTAAAGCCTATGAAAGGCACACTTTCAGTGACTCACAAAGGCAAAATTACACTAGCTTAGATAGGGTCAGAAGCATATATAAGGAAACCTGAGCAGACAGTCATCCAGTCAAATCACTTAATTCTTTAAGAATAAAAGAGGAAAAAGAGCAATTTTGCTCCAAACACTGTAAGAAACAATACATGTCAGGAGAACTTACTGTAGCTGCCTTTCACAGAGAGACAAAGCACACAGCTTATTGCTGCCCCTTCAGCCAACTGTGCTTGGCCTAGCATATTAGTTCTAATATCTGTATTATTGTGCTAATCAGCAGTACATCTTTCTCATATGTGGGTGGATTTATAATGGCAGGGTCTACTGTGCCATTTCAGCAGTCTTCAAAGGACTTCTGTCACAGGATGAAATTGCTGTCCCTCCACCATTACCATCTCCCAGATGGAATCAATAGACTGTCTCTTTTAGTGACGGGATTCAGTGAATCAACTAATTTGTGGGTTCTAAATATTCCAACGGGTAACACTACTGCATGTACAGAGAGAATCGTTAAGTGCTGTCTAGCCTACCTGAGCGTTATTCATTGGCTGGTCTCCATCGTTGTTCACATAAGCAGAGAGTGCCGCTAACCAACAGTGGGAAGCCGGTAGGGTTCAATCAATCTCCTGGAATCTCTTTCTATTGTGTTCAATGTTCATGTGTTTAAACTTCTTTGCCCAGCATAGTACTGCACTGCTGAATACAGACTATGCATCACAGTTTCATAACCAATACCTTTGTCAGTGGTGACCCAAACATTTCACTCTTAATTCTCTGGAAATGGATTTTTTCTTCAAACAAAATGATTATATCTGGGCCTAACCCATTTCTCCCATTTGATAAGGAGAATATCTCAAAGACTCCTAAGTCTATATGGATTTCCCCTCAGACCCTACTCTATCTCTCTTCTCTTGCCTCTCATCGACAAGTCCGCCCATTCTGTTTCCACTCTACTTTGTTATTAATCAATACTCTGACTTATGGTGTCTGTCACTGAGAATGATGCTACAGAGTAGCACAATATGAGATTTCTCAGGATTAAAGTACTTGACTGCATATTCTTGCACTTTGCTTTTGTATTAATTGTTTATTTCATAGCGAGCGTGCCTGCAGGACAGCTGGCTCCCTCACTAAGCCTCTTCATCTGGCACATGCCAATTGACAATGGAAAATTCACTTAACTTTGTGAGCAGCAGTATGCCCTGAAATCTCAAACTGCCAATCAGAGCCACAATTTGCAATTTTTTCACACTCCTTCATGCATCTAAACTTCTGATCAAAGAACTAGTGACAACAATGCCGACTTTTGAACTACAAATACGCTAGGTAGTAAATTCTTGCCCTCTTGCCTTCCTTACAGTTATTTCTTATGCACTCAGTATCTTTCAGATCTTGTCAGACTGAATCTACTGTCACTCCTTTCACCACTGGGTTGACCTCTTTCACACAGCACCTTCACATGGGGTACTGATTTCCTGGATAAAAAATACTACTATAAGAAATTTGCTTCAAATCTGTGATCATAATACTATTAACAATAAGACACAGTAGTTACAAAAGCAGTACTTATCAGTAGCTCTTACAGGATGCCTGTTGTAAACATCTTGATATTAATGTAATTTCAATTTTTTTTCCCCTGCACACTCTGACATTCAGGTAGACAGCCTTGAGCCCTTAGCAATGCTTCTACAATTATGTCCATGGAGTGTCTGCTAGACAGGCTGAAAGACCACTGCTTGTCTGGTTTGCATGCTTGTTCTCCTATCTCCAAAACACGAAACAGGTTGTTTCATAGTGAAGGTTCGGTCTTGTCCTGGTTTTAGTAAAGATGAAATATAATTTTAATAATTTCGATTTAGATCAGCGTAAAGCAATGCACAAGAGAACACCTCTCCCCGCCCCCCAATTCTAACTTCATATATAAAACAACGACTTGTTCTAAGCGTTAGAACACGCTCGACCATTACTGCTTAAGAATAAGACAATGGGGGCATGAAAACATCAGCATAGTGCCACTAGTAATTTAAAACACATATAGCAGGAGATAAATAAACAAAGAATTTCATTATCATATAAGTCCATGGTTCGCCCACACCTGGAAGAAGTTCAGAGAAAGACAACAGTGACAAGCATGACTGAACAGAGAGCGCTCAACTGTTTATCACCTCTTCCACTACAAAACCTCTAGTCATTAAATGAAGCCGGATGCAAAACCAGCCTATGGTGGTGATTTCTCATGCAACAAATAGTAGAAGAATGAAATTCCTTGTCCTCAGGAACTTTTGATGCTAACTGCTCCAGTTGCCTGTGTCCAGGTTTTTAAAAGCACAGAATTTTGGGAAATTATATTTTAGTACTAAGCTCCAAATTTCTGGCCCACCATTTGCTCCATTCCAAACACAATGATAGGAAGACTCATTTGATCCATTAGATGTTACTAAGCACTCACACTACTGTGCTGATAAACCCTTACCTATAAGAAAATTAGTGAAATAGTAAGGATAACTGCTGAAACAAATGTACCATGTATACCTGGTAGTGATTTGCATAAAGAAACAAAAGAACCTGCAACACCGAATGCTTCAAGCCAAAACAAGTCCAGTGAACTGCTACAGAAATTATAAATCACATATATCCAACACTTAGCAGTGATAGCCTTATTTATAACATGTAAGTAAAATAAGCCTTTTCAGCACTGTGTGTTCTTTCACCAAAATTAGGTTTTGTGGCCTTTATAATAAATGGCAGGTAGAAATTAGACAATGATTCTACTGCCGCTAAGCATCCTCCTTTTTAATGGAATCCTGTTTTGTCTTTACACCTAAAACATAAAAATTAATCTACAGAAAAGCTCCCTAACAGTGATTTTTTGAAAGGTAGTACTCTAGGTCCATCTACTGAAATAGTTCATGCTATGTATATGTCTGAACCACAATCCAGAGAGCTGAATTCTGGGCACCTCAGCTATAGATCAGGTACTTTCATAATATGTCTCTATTTATTTTTAAATAGGGGTCATGAGGTAGACGGAGAAGTTCAGACAATTTCAGTTCCCTGCAGAGAATACATAGGGATGGAGCTGGCATGCAAGGCAAATACTAGCATAACAGTTAAAAGAGAATGAAATAGGAAGGGAAGAAAGAAAAAGAAAAGGAGGAGAAAACTGGAGTCAGAAATGTGAGTCAGAATGTTGTATTTGCATTTACCTGCTGCTTGAAGGAGACCCTGTACATGGATGTTTGCCTGGTTAGGTGGATACAATGAATATATATTTTCTTTGAGATCAATAGAGTAGGTCTCTTCACATTTCCTTTTCAGATTCAGGCCTAAGTAAACACATAACGAAAAAAAATACTGATGAAATTCTTGCATTTCATCTGTTCTGAAGGCTATACAAAACTTTGATTTCCATGTTTTTACCTAAAACCAGATATACAGGAACCGTCATATGTGCCTGTAACCACTGCCGTTTCATGAGCTTAGTGAAGACTAGAAATGCTTGAGGAAAGATATGAGTTTTAAGTCAGTAATGAAACTTAAAAGAGGAAAATCTCTTTGTAAATTATAACTAGATTGATAGTGCAGAGTGCCCATGACATTTTAATCTGGTGAAAGTGGATTTTATAACTGATTTAGATTTATTATGTCTAGACTAAATTTAAACTTTATTTTTGTTAGAAAAAAGAAAGACAATCATTCAATCAAAGCAAGAATGATAGTTTAAACTTTTTTTAGATTCCCTACAAGGCTAGCACAGAAATTATCTTCTCTTAACTTATATCAAGAGCAGGTTCACAGGTAGGAGAGCATTAAACAGGCACAGGATGAAGCAGAAGTACATCTCTGTGATTATATTATATCAGAACACCATGATACAGCCTCAGAAACCCTTTGCATCTGGAGTCCCGATTACTTGTTCAAACAGTGCCCTGTATGCACGTATCCCATTGGTTTCACTTGCAAAATTGTGGTAAAGCAAGAGGGAAGAAATTCAGTTGTTTGAAAAGCTGTATGTCAAATGCACTGAAATAAATGTTGACTGAATATGATGTTTACACTGCTTACCTGACAAAAGTTTTACATTGGTTGGATTTACTTCCTCAAATACTTGTTCTTCAAAGGGAATCCTGTACATAGATGGTGGCCTGAAGAGGGCTAGAATGTGTTTCCAAAGGAGGAAGCGACTGGGGCAATTACTGCGAGCTTACAAAAGAACAAAATTGATCTTAAATGACAAATACATTTCCTATTGTAGTTACTGCTGAGATAGTATAGCTACATTAATATACCAAGAAGTTTGTTTTATTTAACACTACCAAAAGACAATTTCCATCACAGATTAAGGACATTTTAGTTCAACTTTTACTTGAAAAACACAGCTACAGGCATAACGATTTTGGCCCATCCACCAGTTTAGCTGTAGTTAAAAATATTAATGCGTTTGCAGATGGAGGGGGAGGGAGAACATATATTCTCAGAGAATCATCTAAGAGCTCTACATACAAGAAAGTTAAAAAAAAGAGAGAGAGAGAGAGAGAGAGAGAGAGAGAGAGAGAGAGAGAGAGAGAGAGAGAGAGAAACCAGCCTTGTAATTCCATAGTTAGGACTTGATGCATGACAAAATGTTCAGCAACCAGGAATTCAGATGTCAAAGTAATTTAATTTGATGCTTAAATATGTAGTTCAGAGTCTAACTTTAGCCTCCCACTACCTCATAACCTTAGCCTCCAACTGCCTTTTAAAATTTCCACAAAGAATTTGCATAAGAAGCTGAAGCTGTCTCTTAAATACAACTTTTCCCTGTTTTTCCTTTAGAACACATGGTCTCAACACGGACAGGCACTTCTATATGCCATATCCTCTTCCCTCCTCATAATACTCTGTGAGAAGGGTATACACTTTAAATGTCAGTTGGAAGAGTGATTTCATCCATTTCCTACTGCTGGGAACTGAGGCCAAAAACGATTAGAGACTAGATCAGTAAATGCAGACTTGGCAACGCTCAGTCCTAAAACACCTAATCGTTAAGTATTCTGCCATCAAGTTGAATACACAGTCCCGCATTATGCAGGTAGGTTTCCTGCATAAATGCACATGAGTTAGGGGCCAAAGAACGGGACTCACAGATGCTAGAGAGCTAAAAACACTGCCTCAATTAGGCAGCAGCATATTCCATGTTTCTCCAATGTAGCAGGTGCTTACTGCTGACTGAAAACCTTTCATCCAGGAAACCTTCACCTAGGATTAAGGGCCTAAACAAGATGAAACCTTTCTCACATGAAAGCTGAACTTAAAAAAAGCACTAAGACCAGCTATATGGAGTGAGCCCGAAGAGCCTTCACACCTACCTTTCCTACCCTCATTGATTTGTTACCTGGGATATGTTCTTGCAAAGGCAGAGAAAACAAACCCAAAACTTCCTAGTACCCTTTCAACTCTATTTTAGAAGAATGGCTCACCTTTTGGGAGCACCTGCATCTTTTTATCACATTCAGCTGATAGGGATTGATGGCATCCAAGAAAGGCTAAGCAGGCTTTTGCCTCCTGCTTTCTGCTCTTGCAGTAGCAGTGTCTGCAGCATCACATTACAGGGTGGCAGCCAGGGACAAAGTCTGCATTAGTAACCATTAGTAACCACCCAAACACGCCACTAAGTGATTTTGCAGGTGGAAATGAATTAACCAGTTTATTCTGCAGCATTAGCCATACAAGCCACTACTGACCTCCTCCCGTCCCACTGTGCAGGCTTAAGTTCAAATGGGCTTTGGTCTTCAGGGTTTAATCTTGCTGACTCAGACACACAGATTCCAAGAAGTGCTAATATTAGCACAAATCCTGCTAAAACTTGCAGCTTACATGTCCAAATGGGTGTTGGTACCCAATCATAGAGAGTGAAAGTAGGATGCCAGGTACACTAGCCGTAAATCTTGAGGATACTAGTTCATAAAAACAAGATTTTTTTGAAGATGCAACTTGCCAATTGGTTTAAGAGTCTCTAACGTCACACATAACAAATAAACAGTCAGAATGCAATCTTATCCAGCCAACCCAGAGATGTCAAATAGAATGAATTAAAATTTCTTAGTGAAAAGTTGGTTGTTATAACAAATGTGATGAAGTTGGAAAGGATATATTTGTAAAGGAAGTTTTATTTACAATTCAAAATAAAATAGAGAATTAGAAAAATATCAGTATCATCAATCTTTAAAAAAACTTCACAGAAAATCTTCTTTCAAGTATTTGTGCCCACTCCTCTTTGTCCACGTAATTAAAACAAACAAAAAGAAATTAGAAATGCTTTTTAAAAATCAGTAGCTCTTCTACTTTTAAAAAAGACTTCACTTTTTCTATTTCTTTTCCTAAGTAGCTGACCCTACTGCTATTGAGTAGTAGTAAATAAAAAAAATTATATGTAATGTTTTGAAGTCTTGGCAATAAAAACAGTATTGTAAGAGAAAATGATTCCCCCGCATACTTCACCTTTTCTTTTCCTTTTTCCCAAGGAGCTGTTCAACCCCCACTGATTTTCTAGTGGATTATTTAAGAAGTGGAAAATCAAAATAAAATGTGCCACTTTCTTGAAAACATTTTTATAACATAATTCTACCTTGAAATTATTGAAAAGCAAAAAATTCAAAAGAAGTTTCAAACAAGGACACGCTGGGAGTTTTGTTGCAAGAGGGGAAAAAAAGTAGATCTGTTTCAATGAACTACATTAACCTCATGATCATTCACTAAATAATTTTCCCCCAGAAAATGATGGCTTGGGTTTCAGCAAGAACTTGCCCCATGAGCATTTAGACCTCTTTAAGAAGCAAATCCCAGAAAAACATATGGAAGGAGAGCACTGGCCAACTGCTCTCTTCCTATGTGATAAATAGCACTTGCTAGAAATAATGACCTCTCTCTTACACTCTGGAATTTCAAATATATATGATGCCCTCTGGGACATAAGCCTGAGAATGCTGTTCAGGGGCAAAAGATTGACTGCAGCAGGGCATAGGCAAGAGATTACTTGATCGTGTATCTACCTGCTGCCACAGAACACAGTAATAGAGGACACAATGCCTCCCTAGAAAAGTGCAAGATCCAAAGTGTGAAGAGCAGACTGAATATGAAGTATTGAAGAAGGGACAGGGAAAGTAGGAGGTCTGGTACAAAAGACAGGCAGAGATTCAAGTTCATTTATGTCTCATTTTCTTGTATCAGGTTGCTTCCCATAAATAACTGTAGAACAACTGCTACTCTTTATCATGTGCAAAAGATAGTTTTGTTTCTTCTGCAAGTTCCAAAGAGTTTGCATCCATCACACACTTTGGACATCTTACTATACAATAAAGCACTTCAGCTGAATTCTTCCTGGACTCCCTCTAGCCCTGCAGAAAATCTTTGCATATATGTAACATCTTGCTCCCTTCCTTGCTTTAACGATACTTCATATGACGTTTTGCAGACTTGCTACAGCCAGTTGACTGCTGTTTGAAGTGAATACACTGCTGTTCTTACGTTGTCTGAATAATACAGAGTGCACCTTATGCACTTGCCTTTGTGATATTATTTGCTCTAAAATGCTGGTTAGACATGGCTAGAAAATGTAAACAACTCTTCCAAAACCTTCTCAATGAAAACAAAGTTGGTATAGCATTTTCAGAGCATAATCATTCCAAAATTATTAAAGGATATGAACAATTAGCATATATCCAAGGTTTTTTCATCCACTGGTATCTATAGGCAATTTAAGGTGAAATTCTGTCCCTTGCAGACTGAATGGGAGTTTGTTCATTGATTTCAGTAGAGGCAGAATGTTTTCCCTTTGATTACTAAGTTTCCAAGAGGCAAGAGGGGAATACAGAAACACCCGGAGTCACTTCAGTTTTTCTAATCAGGTCAAGACGATCATTAGGGAGTAATTATTCTTCTACCTGTGGAGCCTTCCTACATCAAGCTCCTCAGTATTCAGCAGTCTCCTGCATGCTATGCAACACCTGCAAGGTAATAACTGTGGTGTAAACATGGGCTATAGTGCCATCAGAAAACAGATCATGTCTAGCCCCGTGGGATTTACAAAAATGCCAAATTCCTAAAATTCTCTCCAGAATCAGCACCTTAGAGGACAGCAATGGCTTAAAGCTGAATCACAGGGAACACTGAGAAAAATGAAAACATTAAGTGCCCAGATCACCTAGGAAGACCCACTTGCCACATTCATGTTTTGCATGACAAAATGGCATGTGAGAAGCTGTGTTACATGTCTTTTTTTGTGAAAATTCTGTGGGGCATTTTGTATCAAAGATAAAGAACAGATAGACAACATGTCCAGAATTAAATAACTTCTGCAGTATTTGTTGCTTCTAATAGTTAATCTCCCTATCTTTAATGAAGCAGTGATTGCTGTGAAGAAGATGACAAGCCTTTACAAGAGTAGTAACTTTTCATACCTACTTTGTATTATTTTCTGTCAAAATGGTGGTTTTGCTGGGACTGATCTTCAGATATCTCGGGGATAGTTTTTCTTTTTTGTCTTTTCTATGTATCACTTTATTAAGTAACAATATTTTAATTCTTTCATTTGGCTCTCAAGTCAGAGGTACAAAAAACAGAGCCAAAATCAAAACACATTAGTCAGGTAGCAACCAGCTTTTCATATTCACAGCTCCCCTCCTACGAGATAGGAACTCTTCTGAACATACCTATAGAATCACAAAACCTAAAGATGAGAATAATTCACCTCCTTGCATGTGTTGGTTTGGGTACTGTTTATACATACCAGTGTTTTCTCCAAACCAGCTTTAAAATGTATCTAAAATTCCATTTTTCTAATGTCTGTTCCATTCTTTCCAGTATTTCAGATATTCTCCAAGTGCAAAATTTATTTAACTGTCAGCCCTAATATGTCATTATAACTACATTTCTACTTCTTATATTTGTAGTGATATCTGCTATTTTGTTAAATGATTCTTCTCTCTAAACAAAAGCCATAATCCTCTGAGCATAATAGTTCCCCACTCAGCTGCTATTTAGCTGTTATATCCAGAGGTATGGAAACAGACACCAAGATATCAGTTTTCTTAGACTGTTTAGCACTCCTATTATTACGGTAATCAGACTCTAATCAAACTAATCAAACAATAATCCACATCCTAAACATTATGACCCAATAACGTGGCCATTCCATAAGCCATTATGTAGACAACCAAAGTGCTCGCTCTCTCCCCGCTCTGCGTGCTCTTTTGCTTCAGAGCGCACACCAGCACATCCTAATGTGGTGGAATTTTTAGACTATTTTTCTTGTATTTTGGATTAATTTAAGAATGGAGGTGTCAGAGTATGTGCTTAAAAGTACAAAGCCATCATTTTTTAACCAGTGGTGGGAAAGTAGTTTGCCAGTGGGGAGAGAAATGTTGCAATCATGCATTAATCAAGCAGAGTTTGACCAATAGATCACAGATAACTGTACAGCATATGGCTGTGAGTTTCCATGCTTAAAATGAAAAAAAAAATGGAGAGTGCTGGGAAGTGAGACAGGAGATTTTTCAAAATGTGCTCTCCACTCTGCTCTATTGACTAAAGCCAGTCACAAGGAAATTCAAAACCAATTTGGAGAATGGAATGCAACTATATCTACGAAGATTGCTCTTCATAACACAGGCTCATAGGGAATATTCCTGTGTGAATTATTGCTTGGCATGTATGTTTACCTTAAGGCTTCAGCAGATGGTAAATTGCACTCTAAAAGTTTGGTACTAAATTTAAGCTGAGTTGTATGTTGATACCACTAGCAATAGCAGTTCTCATATCCCTAGACAAGTCAAAGCACAGCAGCAAAAGAATAACAACTTCAGGGACAGCAACCAGAAGCAGAAATTTCACTCAGTTGTAATGTTTAGCTGAAAAGCTTTTGCAGTGAAACTATGGTTGTTTACAAGACTGGAAGTCCAAACAATGTGATTTAGCTCATGTCTCAGAGCAAATGTAATAGCAGCTGGACCTAAACTGAATGTTCACTGCAAGGTTCCAATTTTTAGAAAAAAATTGTATTTGAATAAAAGAGCCAAAGCTAATGGAGTTTCATGGTTGCAACCCAGGGAAAAAATTGACCCTGAAGTCCTACAGCAATTCTACAATCTATTTCATTTTATTTTAATGGATGACTCTAGAGGTGATTGAAACTCATACGATCCCCTAAATGTATCATTTCAGACATGATCCATAAATGTTTAAAGTGTATCTGTGCCTGTTACAATTTTCTCTTCTGCTTACTGAACCCTTACATTTTTAGCAGATTTCGGTTTTTAGAGAGAGGCTACAATTTGCTTTTCAGTTCAATGCAGACTGTTACACAGGAAGTAAACAGTGCATGCTCTCCCATGAATTCTTCTTCTTTTCTGGTTTTGTTGCTCTCAGCATGTAAAATCAGCGATGACTTTGCCTGCAAGTCAACAGTTGCTTTCTGGCCAACACAGCAAAAACACTAGCCAAATCCTTTTCAGATGGAGGAAAGCTATACCAAGCTTAAGTTTACGAATGGGAAGGAGTGCCAAAACCGTTAGTAGACCACAAAGAATAAGTTCTTTAGGAGAACTGTGCCCAAGCAATACACAGTGGGGGTTAAGAAAACAAATCACGTGATTTGAGATGGTTTCTGGTTTTAGTCCAAAAAGAAATGTGTGAAAGCTTCCAAAAAACACAAAGAAAATTAAAGAGTGTGGTTCTGAATCTTTGGTGTAATGACCAAAACCTCCAAATCCTCCTAATAATGCTGAACCACTTCTTTTCTGATGAAATCAACCCTTTCCACTAAAACAAAAAACACAAAAAAAAACCAAAAAAAAACCCCATTGGTTTATGCCTTTGTCAAAAAAGATTCAGTTGGTGACATTTTAAATATGCTGTTGCTTTGGTATTTCCTAGGGAAGACTGACCGGTCAAAATATCACTTCAACCTTTTCCCTGTTTTTTTTTGTGTATTCTTCATATTCTCTGTGTTTTCCCTTCCTCGCATACAGCAGTTTGTCTTTCGGCTAACTGCTTCCTGGTCAACACTCAGAAATGAAACATCTCCCAAGTGGAGTTCAAAATGTCAAGAAAGTCAGCAAAAGCACATTTTCTTCTCTAAGCTAAAAGATATGTTTTCCTAGAGTTTTTTGATATTCCTTGCTTATTTCTGTCAAAATAAAATTCGGGTGTATGTGAATAAGCATCTGGCTGCAAAATATTTTTATAAAATCAGAACTAAAATTGGTATTGCTTCAGATAGATTAATCAAGTAAGTAAATCCTGGTCTGTTGTTTTCAGAATACACAGCAAGAGCAGGCTGGTAGTTCTAAAAATATACCCTGGCATGCTATTAACAACTTATGTTAGTGTTCAACAGTAGAGCAATACTTCTGTCTGCATAAAGCCTTTCATCTGAAAATCCCAATGTGCTTATTAGAAACTGTATACTGAAAACCGAAGCAAAGAAAGGTTAAATGACAAGGTTTGTAGCAGCGCAGATGAAAATAGAACGCAACCTTCTTGAGTCACTGTTACTTGCTATTTCTGACCATGCTATCACCTTTACGGGACCCTTTGAAACCATGTCACAATTACTGGAGTCACTTAAATTTCTCCTCTGTAACCTGAGCAGCGGAGAATAATAGGAAGGAGGTAACATTTTCCACAATGTCTAAGAGCCAGTCATACAAAATGCAAAAAGACATCTAGCAAGTTTTTCAAAAGTGCTGGGGCCTAAAACCCTTCAGACCAGCCTGGACAGTCAAATAAAATGTGTGTATTAGCTTTAATCTGCCTACAAATAGAGTGACAGAGCCCTAGGATGGGCTAGAACAGCCAATATGTTTTCTAGTACATCCTGTGCTGAAATCTGTGGCTCATATCATCATTAATAGAAGTGCTCACCCCAGTCAGATCCAAGCTAGGGTGTTTGCCTACATGCTCCAATCCATCACACTTGGTTGCAGAGACCTTCCTGAGGCTTATACCAAATCTGAGCGGCATCAAGCTGGTTTTACATCCTTGCACAAGAGCTGGATTTTCAGACAGTGCTAATAGCAGAGGTCCTTCGATGCCAACAGCCCTCTAAGAAGTGAGAAACCCAACTGCTTGAACAAAGACAGCTGCACTGATTCAAAAATTATGAGGAAAGCTCTGGATAGCCAGCATCGCGCCCTCAGAGACAAAACCCTGGCTCCACAAGACATCCCATCCTATGCCCCAGTTCAGTTGCTGTTTTCTTGCACTTTGAAGCTGTCACCAGTTAAGTCCACCCAGGAGTAAGTTTAAAAATATGGGAAAATAGTGGCAGGGTAAACACTAGAAGGATGAAGAGGAAGAAAAAGGCATTTTCTTCACTCACCCTAGAGACTGAAACACCTCCTGACGGCTTCACTTCATTAACACAGGCATCCAAAATTCCAGTGTCCACAAACAAACCCATTCTTAATTCAAAATACCTTTATCTGACAAATAGAGATTTTAATCCCGTTAAGACTCTAATTCACTTCTTGTCTTAAAACAACATATTTGAAGGAGAATCTGTATTGGCATCTTCTGGTCTGGGTTCCTCCTATCATCCACCCCCTTCTTTTTTTAGGTGCACATTTGTTCTAAGTTACACAGACTTGACTCTTAGATTTATTGCTAATGTACAATTCATTACATTTTTCCCCCCCTATGCATAATTTTCAGACTTAATCTAAGGACATTTACCAAAAAGCCAATTGATACTGACTTAGATCTCACCTCTGAATTTTTGTTTTCTCATATCTTCTACTTCTAAGTAAACTAGCTTCAGCACACATGTAAAAGGGAAAATGCCTGTAGCCTGAGACAATCAAAACACAGGATTTTGATGCAGGTAGCTCTTCCATTGATCCACCAAGCCACTTTCATATATTTATTGATTTTATAATATTAATCCTTCATATAATAGCAACAGTGACAGTGGAATTAAACTTTGTGACTGGAAAATGGTCTCCTGCTTTGAAAATAAATGCCTTGGCCTCGCCTCAGCATTTGTTTTCTATAACTTCACTTACAGTGCCTCGACATTTAACTTGCTGTGAGAGACCATTATCCATTCACAGTGTTCAATTCCATTTGCCTCACTCCTCACTTATGCCAAATAAAACTGACATCAGCCAATCACCCAGCTGGAGGCTGAACTTTTTCTTTATTATTATTTACTGCTGATCATTTTTTAACATCAATAAATAAATATTTTAGTTACAAAAGTACTGCCAGTATTTCTTGACTGGAACATGCAATATGCTCTCATTCCCTACTAATCTAGTTTTGCAAGAAAAAAAAAGAAAAAAAGAAAGAAAAAAAGGACAATTACTACTGCATCAATATCGATAAAAAAGTGAAAGTATTTACATTAATCTTGGTGAAAGGCAAGATGAAAACACTGCAAATAAAATCAGCACCCAGAAAAGAATTTGCCCTAGCATTTACCCTAACATTTCCTGTAACAATGATTTCTTTGGTTGAGATGATGTCTTTTAACCCCTTCACTGCTTTTCACCCAAACCCCATAATTTTGTGCAACTAGTTTAATGGAAGATGAAATATTTTCAACCTGCAAAAGCTCAGTAGTTCATTCTCTTCCACTTGTCTATTTATTAGGTGCTTTAGGTGCCAGAAACTATTCATAATATAACATTTACTTACTATCTGGGATTGCAGTGATACATGAAAATATTGTATCTCCATTCTGAAAACAAAAATATATTATAATTTTGATGTTGCAGGAATCTATATAACTGTCCAAACTGAAAAGAAATATATTTCCTTTGTGATAGCCAGTGAGCAATAAGTTTGAAATACAAATTACCTGATGCATACAACAGTGATTTCTCTACATCAGTTTGACTTTCAAGTGCATTCAATGCCTCTAAACCCTTGGGTTCTGAGAACATAAAAAAACCAGTCAATTTGTTCTTTGCTCATACACTATTATGTATGTATGATGTCCCTTCCTATTTATCCCCTCTGTGAAGAGCCAAATGCAGAAAAGGACTTAAGTGCCAAAAACGGCAACATTTAAACTTCCGAAGCAAGCAAAAAAAAAAAAAAAAAAAAAAAAAAAACCCTGCTCAGCTTCTGCCTTAGTCTAGTAACAGTTCAGCATTAGACGACGGAGCTCCCTGTTCTTTAGGATTTCTCTCCCTGGACATACACAGAAGCCCATCAGTTTAGACAGCGCAGAGCAATACAGTGCCTGTACTACACCTAAGGCCGATTTTCAGCCAGAAATTGGACATTACTCTTGCCAGGCTTTCCAGTGCAGCTCATTTTAACCTAAACTATGGGATCAGACTCCACAAAATTCAGTAGCCTTGACACCTTCCTTTCAAAACAGTAAGCAAAACATTCCTATTCTATTTTTCTCCTCTCATCGGCTGGTTATACCTTTTTCTCAGGTGGACGCTCAGTTATCAGGCTAGTGAAATTATGCTGCTATCTTTCTGACCAAAAGAACATCAAATTACTTTGTGCACAATGGCACAGCCTGTATATTTTCTAACCTGAGAGGGAAGACGCTCTAAGCACAAAAGTTCTTCACTGCGGCCCTTGCTTGGGCTTGCTCTAAAAGTTGTCTTTTTTATGGTGTTTCTTTTACAATCCCTCTCAAAGCCTATAAAGAGTTGTAAAACTACTGGAGGTGCGGGTACTATTTGTACAGAATAAACAGATATCATTCACAACGAACAGGCATTTGTAAAGTTTACAACAATTTTGAACCAGCACATAAAATACAAGTTTCGTTAGCGTCTCTCTGACAATTATAAGACTTTTTTTAATAAGAACAAGCTTTCTAAACATACCACAGAAACCCTTTCAATAATCAACTATCAATAGTGACTGTACAAGCCTCAGCATATTTTGGTTGCTTGTCCAAAAGAAGCAAGGATGATGGGTAATGACATCTGCAGCCCAGGTACCTCACGTGTATTACAGATGCAGTTTATGTGTTTGGATGTTGTTCTTTGACTGCCTCCTGATCCTGCATTACAAGCACCAGGGAACTTCAGTGTAACAAGAAGGCAGCAATTTAGCCTCCTTCACATGAAGCCTGGACTTGTATTTTAAAGCAAAGTCTGCCAACACAACTTATGCAGGGTGTTTCTGTAATGAGGGCAGTGCTGGACTAGGAACACAGAGAAGACATCTAGATTTATTCCACTTGCAGCCTTTTCCAGCCATCTGAATCTAATCAGAATCATTTTAAATCGATAATGATTTGTGAGAGAATGTAAGACTACCTCAAACAAGGGAACCCCTGCTACAGTTGTATATAATTCCTGTGTTTAATTTTATCAGACACAAGGCAGTCTATTAAAAAGGATAAAAGGTACAAATTCTATTAAAATATTCCTTTTGGAGAAATAATATAAACTTTTTCCTGGCTTTTAATCCAGTTCTTGCACAGCGTCAATGTTTTTCCTCTCATTTGAAGTCAGAGTTCATATAACTCATTTTGCAAAACTGTATTGTGACTATGGGCCAGATCTTCAGGCCAAGTAAGTTGGTGTGTGTTGGAAGCTTGCAACTAAGTGCTTTAAAAGCAATACCCATGGGGTTCATGACAAAGAGCAGACTGAGTAAAGTCTTCATTCAGAAAACAGTAGTTCCCTTCTGCTGGTTAGGTCCTTTTGTGACATTCAATTGAGCTATTTTTTAAATAACAATTTAGTCAACCTGAAAAGTAGTTCATAAGTTTGTGCTTCTTTCCTAGTCTTAAAAAAGAATATTGGAGTAACTACTGGACTCCTTCACATCTATTTTCTCTTTGGACTTGTTTTTCCCATGGAATAATTTTGAAATATCTGCTGAGTAAGTGAAATATGCAGAGCTGCAGTTTTGTCAACCCTTACTGAAATTATGGTAGGATTTACAGCTAAACTGAAAAAAAGGATTTAAGTTTCCATAAATTAGGCATAGCTATGTCAAATTTTTAATCACTTGCTCCCCAAAATGGAATCCAAATACTAGAGTTCAGTATTTCAGAACAGTACTCCAAAATGTCACCTAAAAGACCCTTGAAATGCCCCCCATCTCAGGTTTAGTCATCTGTAACCATGCTGGATCCCAAGTCCAAAACATACTGCTAAAAATCAGAATGTAGAATTTCAAATTCCTTTTATTCAAAGAACTGAGCAAAGATGACACATTTACTGATACTACCCACCTTTTGTATAATGCAATGAGGAAGACAGGCTGCGAAAGACTACCTTTGAGTCCCTCCTTAGGCATGAAGGAATTAAACCCACATTTCCCAGTAAAGTGTGGTATCTGAAAGACTATTAACTTTAGAGAAGAGCATTCCTTGCTCATCTTGTGGAAACTGGGTATCTGAGCAGAAAGGAATGGAAAATTCATGTGGTTAATGAGTTCCTGGCTCTGCAGTCTAGCAGCCAGTTCTTCAGTAGAGAGTGAGAGGTCCTAAGTCTAGCTGAGCAAGGTTTAGGGTTTTTCAGGGAGAGGTTTGGATTTAAGTATCTAAACATATTTTTTGATCCACATTTTCTCCTTTCTAGTTAAATTAAACCCACATTAACAAGAACATACTGTTGTTAAATAATTTTCAGAAGTCTGAACAGAAATCAGTTTCCTCTATTGGTACTTAGCTTTTTATTCCTTGAGGCACCTGATGTCACAAGACTGCAAGTTCTCTATTCAAAATACACAAAATATGAATTTAGATGTAATGTGAAAAAGACACAGAGTCATTTTTGTAAGTAACCTTTTATTGCTTTTTATATGATAAAGGAATAAAACACAATGTGTTTAGCTTCTTAGTTAAGTATTGAAGCTGACAATTGAAAGAACTACTCCTATCATACTGAGCCTCATTTTGTCGTCTGTGGCATTGTTTTCTTTTTATAAAGCCAGTTTATTTGTGAATTTCTGGTATAACTGTAGGTGTCAAATTGCCTTATCTAAAAGAAATTCAATTTACCAATACAAAATGTCCCTCTTCAATGTTCACTAATTCTTGGGATTACATCCATTTCAAAGACCAAAGTGATGTGAGTAGAACTAAGTCTCCAGATCAGCACACATCGTATGTTAAAGTTGCTCAGAGACTGCTTTACATTTTGTATCAGAATATATTTAAACTATAAGTCTTTTTAAAGAAAAAAAAGCCATTAAAATATGTAATGGTGATGGATGCATCATATCCCTGTTATCTGTATACGGGACCTCAACTTACACAGGAGGATTGGAGAGTCTCCTGATACACAGCCTCCTAGAAGATGTATCTGAACCTCCTCCTTAGGTGAAAGACTTGAAGTTTGGTTTCTCCCATCACAAATGGGATGGGACAATGTGCACAATGGACACACACAGTGCACAGTGGACATCACGCAGTGATGTTTCGAAAGTAGGAAATTACTTTTGCTCCATTATTTGCTTATTTTTAAAGAAAAAGGACATAAGCACTTTTCTCAGGAGATAGGAAGAGACATTTTTATATAGCCCAGAGTTAGGCATCTGAATCCCAGAGAATGAAAGAATTTTTGATATATTCATAGCATTTCTTAATGGCATTTCAGGTAGTGCCCTGCTGAGCATACGAATCATTATGCATCCCATCTTGGAAGCCTTGTTTCTCCTCTTCTATAGGGAGCTGAACTCAGGACTCTGAAGTCAGTGCTTAAAAACTAAGAATTGCATTACTCAGCCTTGCAAAGGCTGCCTCTTTAAAGATTTTGTCCTTACTTTCATTATGGCTCAAAACTCTTTTAAAAGCCATTTTATTTTAAATGGGGAAAACATACCATCAAACTGGCATTTTTAGCTATTCCACTTCATCTCTATATGGAAACCTTTTCAAAACAAGGTACCAGGCACCAAAGCTATACGGTGCATAGAATCTAATAACAGTCTAACAGCCAAGGGCTTAAAATTAAAGAAACAACACCTTGTTAAATCATTAGTGGTGCCAGATGAACCGCTGTAACTAGCAAAAAGCTCTTAAGGTTTCCCAGTTGTCATCTATTAAGTCAATAATATCTGCAGAGTATAACAGTCTCCAGGTGAACCAAGACATTTGTTTTCATAAGAGACTTCTTTTTCCTGAAAGAATTATTTGCCTTAACTTTTATTATATGGAACTGTTATTACAACAGATAGGTAATACACACTGGCATCTGTTTGCTCCTTCAGCATTTTACTCAATTGCCTAATCAAGTAACTAATACTATCAATAATATCTGAAGAACATACGACATATGAACATATTTAAAATACTAGAGAACTCATTCCCTGCTGCCTTACATCCTATAAAGGTATTTAAACCTAAGGAAAGTGAGTGCAACATATACAGAAAACACTGCCAACATTTTCTGCTCACATTGGAACATTTTTCATTGTTTTTTTTAATTATATGGCACAAGATACAATGGAGATTTAGACCTGAATTTTCAATATTTCAGTGAGACATTATGAGATGATGCTAGCCATTAAAGAGACAGTTTTCAAGGCTTATGAGTTTGCCTTTGTATCGTTAGCCAATATTTCCTTCAAGCTTGCTGTTTCATCTTTTTCACACCATATCATTCTGTCACAAACAAGGACATATAAGATCAGTGACTTGGATAAAGCTGGAATCAAAAAAGATAGTCAATGCAAATCGAGGTCTGGAAACAGAGCTGTCAAGTGGTAAGTATACTGCTGTTTAAAGAGGCAATGCAGGTGTATGGTCCATTGCTTGGGCCAGATCAAGAAGTTTACGTACCAATATTGGGGTCTGGAACAAGCTAAGACAAAGATTCAGACAAAGACTCCTGGGATACTTGCAACATGTTGATCAACATGTTGATCAAAGTAAGTGCAAAACTCTCTTATACCTCAGTGTTCACAGCAA
Source organism: Dromaius novaehollandiae (assembly GCF_036370855.1). Taxonomy (NCBI): domain Eukaryota; kingdom Metazoa; phylum Chordata; class Aves; order Casuariiformes; family Dromaiidae; genus Dromaius; species Dromaius novaehollandiae. Next base: position 46,013,415 of record NC_088132.1, read on the forward strand.
ACCTCCTGTCCACTTGATATCCCTGTCCAGTGAGGCTCATACAGAAACCTTACTTAGAGAAGCTTATTTGGTCCTTGGTTGCAAAGGATACAGTCCACAGCTTGCCACTGGGCTGACAGCTCATACAAAACCTGGGAAAGAGACTTTAATCTGTGGGACAGACAGAGATTATGGTACAACTTTGCTATAGCCACTTAACCCCCCAGCACTCGAACAGAACAGAGCTGGGGGAGCGAGGTAGCACTCACGACTGTCTGTTTATGTGGCTGCCCAGAACTTGAGGAGAAGCAGCCAAGAGAACAAGTACTTCATGCTGAAGCTTCTCAAACTGTGGTGGACATATCTCATTGCACACACCAAATGTTTTGGCATTTGGGGTATCTTTAGAACAGCTTGTTAAAGATATCCAAGTTCTCCGCACACTCTGCAGGCTGAGTGCTCCAAGAAGACAGACCTAGGAGGTGATTAGTGGCTTATTCTTGCTCAAGCAAGAATACCCACACCACCAGGGTCTTCTCACTTAGCTGTGTCTCAAGGTCATAACTAAGCCGATAGGCACCAATTATCAAGGCACTATGTCTGAACTACAGAAGCAACTGAGCAATGCCTTTTTATGGTTCATGATCTTTTCGCTCTTATTCTAGCCACTGAATATTGCACAGTTCTTGTCCAGGAGATTTCCATTTTCTTCCGTATTCCTTCAAATAGTATGCTCTCATGTTCACAGGTGAAGATGCTGTCCCATGGCATTTTCCAAGACAAAGGTCTTCCTCCCATCCTTCTACCAGGCAATAAAGAGGAAAAACCCCACGCCTTTTTTTAATATCTTACAGAGAGGCCCTCCACATGAAGGGAGAGGTAATAGACTGGCTGAGTGCTTGTTTTAGCTGGAGATAGGACTTCTGAGGGAAGAAATATATTTTCTTCACACTGTCAGAACTGATGCAAGAAAGGTGGAGCACATTTTTTTCTATTATAGGAATCAGCTTTTAATGATGCTTGGAGTAGCTATGCTCAGCAGAGTCTAGTAGCTTGTGTGCATCACAACAAAGTCCAATGTTACACACCCAAGAGGTTTGAAAACAGCCTTCATGTGGATAGCACAGAATGGGCAGAAGAGCCTTCCATGGACCTGTGGTCTTGCAATCCTAAAACAAGGTTTAGTGGAAGAGAGAATGACCTATTCCAATGATTTTAATACTACAGCTTTTGCCTACTTCCAGGCACTTATCGCATCAATGCAGCCATAGCTATGCAAATTCCACTGGAGAACAGGGTTTTGCCAGTGAGATTTCTTACTAGGGATAAATCACTGCAAAGTTTGTTGTGCTTCCCCTCTAAGGCAGAGAATTCATTTTCTCAAACTGAGAGTAGTGGTTAATTGTAGATCTGCATAAATGCTGCAATGCTGAATGAAACTCTGCATCATTTTACAGCTATAAACTATTTCTTTTTGCATCTTTGCTAGAAGGATAGACTCTGTATGAAATTATTTCTGGGTTGACCAACAGATACTTGATTTGAAAAAGCTTTGAGGGATCTGTTTTGCTTTTTACATTTCTACTGAAGTAGAAGATACCTAATTGGATTCTTCTCCCCCTAAATATAATAGCAAGACCCTGGTTTGCCCCAGCATCAGTGGGAGATTTGGCCAGAAGTGCTGTTTTGACTGGATATATTTTATTCTTTTTCTTTTTTTACTGAATAAACAAGAAACAAAAGCCAGACATCTTGCAACTTTAGTGGTCCACACCAATTTTATCTAGAAAAAATGGATAATAAAACAAGAGGGTTTCCATTGCTGCAGCTTGCAATGGACTGACATTTGGCAGCAAACAACCTTTCTAAAGTTCAGACACTGCATTAAAAAGAGGATTATAAAGGGCATCATTAGAATTGAGGAGGGAAACTGTTATTCAGCATTTCAATTACTGAGTCACATGAGTGGCAGTGAGAAATAATAGGCACAAATTAGTACTATTGAATGTTCCTAAATATCTATTCAGCAGCCTTGAAAAGTGATTTGGATTTGGATACTGTCATAAATTTGGAAACATTCAAATAAACTCACTTATCTGTCTCTACTTTCCCAAACCTCAGTTTCCAAAGAATTTTGTCAATGCAAAATTATGGACCTTGAATGTTCTCCTTATTAGTCTGATTGCAGCCCTATTAGCATTTTTCTCCACCTTTTCCCCTGCTGTAGGCACACATGACTTATTTAAAGCATACTCACAACTTACAATCCAACAAAATAAACAGTAAGGCACCTTCCATAAAATTTGATATTTTTAATTAGCCCACAGAGACCGTGGGTACTGAATGCTGTATATACTGCATTAAATCACTTACAGAGTGCTATTAGTGTATACAGTAGCCTTACAGTGTACAGAAAATGATTGCCATGTGGTCACCTCTACAAGAAAGGCAAAGTCCATGTGTTACAAATATGGTGAGCATTAAAGATGATGATGAATTTGGATTTTTATCTAAATATTACAGGTTCATATAATTTGTCCTCTTTATGAATTATGAAAAATTTCTCAAACAAAATAATATTTTCTTCTCCATTTTAAGTGTTAACTAAAAGAAAATTTGGGGATATTGTCATGATGAAAATATGTTTACCATTGATTACACTGTTGGGGGAAGCACAATCTATTTATTTATTTATTTTTTAGGTCAGGCTGTTTCTGTTGTTTCATACAGCCTAAGTCTTGCTTAGAATAAAGCAAAATAAAACAAACAAAACCAAAAGCACCAACAAACCAAAGATTGCTCCTTTGAGGCCAAGTTGCGTTTATCACACTAACAGAGATATTGCTGTGTGGATTTCAACAGTGTTCAGCTGTCACATTTACTCACATGAGCTGATAAATTTGTAATGGCTGAAAGACAGAAATTGATTTATGAGTTTGTTGGAATAGAATGGAACCACTGAAAATGGCCTTATTAAAAATCTGCAATTTTTCACAAGGACTTGCTTGCCTTAATAAATGTGAGAATAAGTTCGATTTCACTCAGAATTAATGTAGTTTGAAATTGAAATGAGTCTCACTTCCTGCCTCCAGGAGGTCTGCTGACATTTCCAGTGTTACATCTAAGCCTAGGAAAAAAAATGAAACTGAAAATGGAAAATAAGATAAATTTTCCATAATTTGCACAATGAATACATTTGATGAGGTCAAAATCAATTAAATTTAGAAAATGTCAATTTGATACAGGACCAAGTTAGTTATTTATTTTCCAACATCAATAGCCCCTAGCTTTACTGCAGCTGAAGAAATTTGAATATTGTATTGACTAAGAGGTAGATTTCTTTAAATGTATGCTCATTTTGACAAATTTCCCCTTCCCCTTAATGTCACTTGTCCACACCGAAACTAGATCTGTTTGTGTGCTATGATGATATTATACTAAATACATACTTCAGATGATAATATCACAGAGAATTTTTTTCCACTCTCAAGAGAGAAATGTGTCCAACCATAGTACTGCAGGCCTCCCCATGTAAAACACTTCTGGCTAATCTTGCAAAATTACCAGTAATAGGAGATGCTTGTACACCATTTTAGAATGGCATACGCTTCTAGCCAAGTATGCTTTCTGAGGAAGAGAATCGAGTGAAACCTCATTCTTCATCTGTAATACCATGCTTTTGCTAAAAGTAAGAAAAAAATGGCTTTTTTTTCTGATTTTTATATAAGCCAGCCTTAATTGTCTGAATCTTGCTATAGCAACTTTTATCTTTAAACCTCATGCAGTAGAAGAAAAATCTCTTCCTATGCTTCGTAGAACTTACTGTGACACCCACCTTGCCTTTGAGGAACAGTCAGGAAATCCTCTCTCTTATCCACTGTTAAGTTGGTTGGAACAGTTAGGACTGAAATCGCCTGGGCCTGTAGAATCTATCTTGTCACATCGAGGACCTTTGTTCATTCTGTTTTACCTCCCTGTCCAACCTTTCCCTCAACTACTGTGTGCAAGAGCTGTACGGAAAAACAAAGTGACAAAATTAACATTAATGAATAACAACAACAAAAATACAAGGGAGAGTCAGAGAAGAAAGTTGGTTTGGTTTATGAGATTAAACTCATATAATTAAACATACTAGGAAATTCAAAAACAGAGCAACTATATCATGATTTTCAAAATAAGTGTTACAACGTACCTTCAATGATAGCCTCCCATAAATATTGGATATGAGTCTCTGTTTACATTGCAGCACAGATCTGACGGACCTTTAAGCAAAGCAGTACAGGTCTGCTTCCAGTTTTTTTCAGCACACTGTAAGTAGCCAAAAGCTAGTTAAAACATGAAGTTTGACTCCTATAGTCAGGGTATGCCTTCTAAACTTATTTTGTTTAGCAGATGCTATGCTGACATTTCAACTGACTTGTCGCACCCGCACACCATGTAATCCTTCCTCAAGGAAGACCAGAAAACAAAAAAGCAGACATAGCAGCAGTGAAAGGTATGAAATAAACATAAAATAACCACCTTGCCATATGAATCAAAACTTAAGGTACACCAACAAAAGAAACAGGTAAGACTAAACTAGTCCATGACAAGCCAGAGGGGCATAATGTCAGTTCATATTGGCACGGGGGAGAAGATGTGTTGTGGCCTAGGGTAGTAATGTGAGAACTGTAAGGGAGCAACGCAGGACAGTGTGCGATTGCAAAGAAGGGAAACTATCCACCTAAGGATGAACTTGGTGGAATAAAGCTTCATTCTTTAGGAGAAAACAAATTTTAAACAAAAAGTTTGGTAGTTTTCAGGCTCTATCTGTTGTCAAGGTTGTTGTGTGACTGCAGAATTTACTAATTTGGACACTGAAATTTCATTCATTAACCATTTCTGGGTTAATGTAGACAAACCTTAAAAACATGAGATAAAACATGAAACATTAGATAGCTATTAATTTCAATGTCTAAACCTGATCCAAAGCTAATTGTTAGCTGAAGATTCCTATTCACTTCAGGGCCTCTTACGGTAGGCCTTTAGCTGCTGTGTCAAGACCCTGTATAAAACCCTGAGATCCTGAATGACTGTTCAAGGTAAATCCCTATTCAAAATTGACTTCTTCTGAATGGCAACTGCCAGCCAGGAAGAAAAGCTTTTCTAGGCAGAGGAATATTGTCTTGGTTTACAAAAAGCAGTCATCACAGCTGAAAAGCCCTCCACTGACAGATGTATCTTCTGTCTCTATACCCTAAAGACATCCAGTAGAGTTTCTCAGCAGATTCATTTCAGCTTGAGAGCTGTATTCAATGCATATAAGCATACATGTGACAAACAGAATCACTAAAATCTCAAAAGGACTGGCCAGAGTAACATGCAGAACAGGCAACAGGACTGCAATTCATTCCCTTCTCCATCCTGAAAGCTGTTGTAAATATGAGGTGGGTTGCAAAGCTGCAGTCTTTATTATCATATTTAGTAGAAAAGACTCACATGCTAAAATAGCCTCTTCCTCTCTTTATTTCTTTATTTTGTAAGAAGGCTTTGGGGGATTGCTTCTTCCGGGGGGGAAAGGGGGGGAGGTTGTTGTTGTTTTTGTGTTTTAGCAAGTAACACTTACTTTAAAGTTCTGTTCTCCAAAACAGCATTGTGATCAATTAAACAATACATAGAATGTGAATCTGCTACTAAAAATGTGTGTGTGTTCCTTGACATTCATGTTGAACCCTCTCTGACAAGGGGTACTTACTTTCTCTGGCATCTTTGCTCAGGGCAGAAACACGGGACTGGAGAAGACTTCCCAGGTCACCAGTTCAAGTTCTTTGATGTGACAGGCAGTCACATTCCATATTTCAGTACAATTAGCACCTTTTAAAAGAAGTTACATGTCTAGCCCTCACTACTTATGCTGAAAGATCACTTCAGAATCTCATTCCTCTGATAGTTACAGAAGTCCCAGTTTAAATTTATTCACAGTTTATTTATCCTTATCACTGTATTCATAAACATCTGTTTTATCCCTTCCTAGCCTTTGTTTTGCTACCCTAAACAAGCCATGCTCTTTTACTTTCTGCACCTACAGTTGGCTCTCTTTCCCCTCATCAATCAAGACTGAATTCATCTTTCTTGAATACAGTATTTCAAATTAGGTCTCACCAGTACTTTGTAGAATGGCTTTAATACTTCCATGACTTTGCAGGAAATATCTTATCTGAGACAGCTTAGGACTGCATTTGCCATTTTCATATCAGTGTTTCAATCACTCTGCATTTGATTAATGTAGCTGTGCTTTCTTCTCTGACATTTTTAACTGATGAGCTTCCAGCTCCTGGAAGAAATTCTTACTAGTCACAAAGAATAGAACTTTGCATTTTGTATGACTTAATTTCACCACATTTCTATTTCTGTTGTCCACAGCCTCCTTCAGGTCTTCCTATAGCATCTCAGTCCTCCACGAAATTCATGCATTTTTCCTTCTTGACATCTTAAAGGCTCACTAGGACATCGCCACTTAATATTTGGGAAAATAGCAAATAAAACTAGTCTCAAGGCCAAGTTCGTTAATAACACAAATAACTCTAGCCCAAAACTGCTTATCACACACTATCTTCCCATTAACCAGATCCTTCCTTACTTAACAGTTCTTCTTTCACTATATTTATTAATATATCTCCTGTGTGGTCTCATAGCAAATAATTTCCCAACAGACATATTAGATTCACTTCATTTTCTTCATCTCAAACACCAGTGATATTATCAAGAAGTCGCACAACTTACCTATGAAAAACCCAGAATGGGCATTGTCTTATTTTTAATTTATCTGTAATTCTTTAATTAGACATTGCATCAACATTTGTGCTGAAGTTTTATTTACTGCTGAGGTCAGATTAATGAGCCTGTAGTTGCCAGCAAAACAATACTATTTTAGAAGTTAAATCACTATTAATATAGTGGTTCTACAATAAAAAGGGGGATTTTTTTCTTAAGTCCAAGACTAGAGTGGAATAGGCTGGATTTTCTTTTCTTTTTTATATCTGATTTTTTTCACCAATTTAGAAATCACAGAGGCATCACACTTATGTCTGAATTCAGAGGGATTTCAGGTATTTGTGAGATGAATAGCAGTCCTTTGTTTAAAATTTGTAATTGTATGTTGAAACTGGATCAAAACAAAGATACTCTACTTTTTTTCCTCTTTATAATTAAAAAAAGAGGAGAAAAGCATAGCTGGAAGCTATGATGATAATGACAGCCTATTATATCGTTTTCAGCCTCTTGTAGCGTGTGAAGGGTGCGTTTGCTTTTTTGTTTTGGCAGGGAGTGGGAGGAATGGGGTTTTGTTTTGTTTTTTTCACTCCTCCATTCTGGAGTTCATATGGTGCTGCAGAAAAAATGCCATTCAATCAAGTGATGAACTGTGCTAGGAATCAAGATGAGCAAGATGCCCCAAGGTATGAACATTGTTTCAACATAAGTCTCTGGGTAAGACAATTGCCATTTTGCAAAGAGGATTGAGGTGTCTTGTAGAATTACATCAAATCTACTCCCTTTCCTAGTTGACAAACAACTTTTCTTTTTATGTATAGTATAATGCAAACTTGATTTTATTCTTAATTGTTTTTTAATATTGAATCAGGATATATGATGAATTAATCTTTTTTTTAAAAACTACGAATATATGCAGCTTCAAAAAACATGTCTAACTGTATCTAATTACATTGCGTTCATAATCCTATGCAAACTTCCCTTGCACTGCAATGTGTGGATTTGGCTAGGATTAAATTAATCCCTGTTTACACATATCACGTAATTCTATCTCCTCTCCCTGAGGGAGAGCATGGAGAATTTCAGAAGCATGAGTAAGCATGCTAATTTTGACAGCAATGAGGCAGATCTAGTTAATAAATGCTCTGTGTAACAATAATACTGAGAGAAAGGGCTTCAAGTACCACTCAGAGAGCACCTCTTCCTCTCAGCCAGACAAGCAGTTCAGCTGAGTGCCTTCGCTTCAGACACTCTTCTGGGATTTAAATCAATCTACATAGCCATCCATTTCACTCTATATGTACACAAGGGAAAGCAAGCCCAAGCACTCTATTTGCAATATCTTTTCCACTAACTCCAGTGAACTTGCCGCCGCCCCCTTTTAAGCTGTTGCTAACAGATGGCCACATCTGGGAGCACAATAAGCCCAAACACATGTTCCCTCCCACTTGCCTTGCCAAATATCTGCTAGGCTTTAAGAGAAACTGGGAACACCGCTGCACATTTTATTTCTACCAACTTGGTTTATTCACCTGAACTCCAATTATTTAGAACCTTAAATCTGTGTCCCTATAAAAGCAACACTCTTGGAGTCTTCAGAATTGGGGGTTCATATCAATAATGATAAGGGTAAAATACTAAAGTGATATTCTAATTATTTCCTGAAATATTACATGCCCAGGAAACTATAAAGATACCATTTAAAAGATATATAAACACATAAAGTTATGGAAATTGGTAGATGAGAGAAAACCTCAGTTCTGTCCTACAGCAATGCCACGGAGTAATGAGACAATTGTCATTAGTGCGTAAGAGCATCTGTGTTCTCAGACTGAATTAATCTGGAGTTTAATACCGAATTAGAATGTTTTTTCTCCAAGAGGGCAACGAAGGATTTAGCCTTACAGTTCTAGGCCTGCTAGATGTGAAGATAATTTTCGATGTATAAACTATTTCAGGGCTGTCTTTTAGAGCCTGTAAAAAGCCTACGACAATGCTGCTGCGAGCCCCCTCTGTGTGGCTAGCTGGCATTCAGAAGGTGGCAGGGAAGAGCTTGACGTTTCATGGACGGACAGCTTTGGTTGCAAAGGAACCTGCACAAAAGGGAGTTATCCCGGCCTCAGCTGTGGTGAATCAGGCACCCTTCCTCCAGGGGAGGAGGAGGAATAAGCAGAGGCGAGCGTGCTAGTCCCTCTTTGAACGAGATAACCCCTTTTCAAAGAAGGCAGAATTCACCTTACAGGTAAATTTAATTTAGAAGTCAAAGTGAAGGAACCTTCTTCCTCAGCACATAACAGGTTATGGTGAGTCAGTCTGACTGCTTTTGAGCAGGCTGTGAAAAGGCTGATCCACAGGTCAGCCTGACTTTGTAAGTTGAGGCTCGTACTACCAATAATCTCTTGTGGCAGTAAATATTTAAAGACTACTGACAACAGCTCAAACTTAGGTCTAAAGAGCTTGTATTTCAGTGTGAATCAAAAACTGTCTCTTGAAAGTCATTCAGTGCATTCCTGATAAATTCCTTTTAACAGCATATAGCGTAACACAGAGCACAACAGTACTAAGTATTTTAAAAAGACTAAGTGAAAGTGATTCGAAAATAAAATTTTAAAACGTGCTTGCTACCCAAGGAGAGAATGTGCCAACCTCAGACTACGTACGTCAGTATAATGTTCGAAACCTGCACAAAATGCTTGTTCAAGATGGCTGCTAATATTTTAGGGTTCTCAGCGGACAGCGACTGAAGCTGAAGAACGCTCAGGTCAAAGATCTTATTTATAGAGCATAATGAAACACATATAGATCAGAGTTCTGCGTTTATGGGAAAAACTATTACCTCCAGGACTGAAAAAGTGACCTCTGGTGGGCAATAACATTCACAGATTCAGACAATATATTCTCTTCGTTGGTGACTCTTTCAGTTTCCCTATGATACTCTTTACTACATATAAATAAAGCCGCATTTGTTACCATGTACTATAGATCACAGAAGTGATTACAATATTGAGAAGGGCAGAGGAATAACCAAGGGGAGCAATCCACACAATTTCAATATCATTTTATTAACACATTTAAGAGCCGCAACATATCACGAGGCCTCACGTGGAAGCAGCAAAGGCAGTGCGGCGTTCTGCACCTGAGCTCTTCCAAGGAGCACACTCCCCTGAGTTATTTGGCTGCAGCGGACTCAAATCTTCTAAATTCTCTTTCCTTCTGACATGCTTATCGTTTCCTGCCAGTACTTGTTGCCTAGTTCATCTCAGTTTTTATACTGTTTTGTGCAATCTGTCTGTGCAGGTGTGTTTTAGGTCCCTCCCTTTTAAGGGGGGAGGTGGAGGGGGCAGGAAAGGGAAGAGCAGAGAGCCTTTTGATATTTAAGGGATCTGAGTTCTCGATATCTGTAACAAATGCTTTGTCCCCTAGTTCCTAAACCTCTATCATGTAGACATGTTATTAATATCAGTAAGAAGACACAAGTTAAAACAGAGGTTCCCATATTTGGCTATTTGGTCTTTCAGGAATAATTCCACCATAAATTTCCAAGATTAAATTTCATTGCACTGGCTTGGTCACATTATCCTACCAGATCTACTAAAAACTCACAGTTAAAAAAATCTTGTCCAGGTAATCTTCAGGCCAGACAGAAAGCCTGCTTCAGGACTGATGCAAGACACTGCTTTCTAGATTCAGGGGTACTCCAGAGTCTAAAGCGGCCTTTACTTGCTCTAATTAATAGAGGATTGTCTCCACATCCCCAGTGGGCAGTGCAACTCTTTCTTGACTCTTCCTACCCTTTGACAGAAATCCCACAGGCAAAAAAAAGTTACTGCTTCTTTGTCATTCAGAATATGTATGATCATCATCTCCTGAATCATCTTCCTTTAATGTCCTGCTCCATAACAACTCTCAAAGATGAAGTCCTTTCCTAGGCAGATGAGCTCTTAAGGACTCACTTAAGACTCTGAAATTTACTTATAAAATTATGCAATGCTGATAAAAATAAATCCTTAGTGAGAACTGAGAGTTCTACGTACTGTCGTACTTAGGATCCCACAGGAAATAAATTTGGGGCATAACAGTTTTCACAAAGCTTTAAGCAAATAAAATACGGTGCTAAAAAATCCAACAGCAGGAATGGTCAATAGAGTTAATTATTTTCTGCCATCTTAAAATAATGTATTTTTAAGATGACAAAAGACTTTGTCAAATCCCTCTCTGTAATCTACTGATGCCTTGTTAGATATAGTTTAATATCTTTATAAATGCTTCCATCTAAAATCAAAATAGCACAGCTACTATTGGTAAGTATTAACTTGGACCGTTCCCCATCCAATTGCACAGTTTCTGTGGACTGGAGAAATCCTGTGTTAAAATCAGATGTTAAACTGTAAACAGGTTTCATGTACTGTAAGTTCAATTAGAAGACAGAAAGCTACACTAACTGATTAGACTACACCCTAGTTAATAAAACACCACTTGTGCAAAACCAAAGCATTTAAACAATATTTTTTTCTTTCACTTACAAAATGAAAATATTTTGCTTCTTTATAGTTGCCATTTTTGCCATGTTCTGTCTGATGCTGACAGAAAAACATCCGCAAACTATGTTAGGTTCAGATTACTTATGCACCACTTCACAGAAAGCTGAGTTATACCAAGATGTATGCATAATTCACAACTAGTCTTTTGGACTGAGCATGGTTCCCTCTGCACAGTCAAAGTAATAGTTTTAATTTTAAATAAAGTTACTGACTCTAATAATGCAAGTAACAGAGCCTCTCTAAATCAGCCAATAATGAATTGGAAACATTGTCAGTCTTTTGTATAAGGTACTTTCTGTTCCATGGGGGGCAGGGGCAAGGGAGAGAAAGGGAGAGAGGGGAGAGAAAGGGGTGGGGGGAACTGAGAGGGGGGGAACGGGGAAGGGAGAGTGAGATTTCTGTCTGAAATATTGTAATTAAACTTTTCCTTAAGCCAAACTGAGACAGCTTCAACCTGAGAAGCCCAGGGATGAATATCCTAGTTCTAATTTCATCTATTAATAAGCACTAGCTGTCCATCAAAAGAAATGGCCCAGTTTGTATCAATACAATAACAAGTTCCTTAACAAACAAATGCTATGATACCAGGGAGGTTTCCTCTGAGGGTACAGAAGTGAGAGAACTGAATAAATTATAGAGTTCACCAAAAAGGATTTTGCTCTTTTTAACATTAAGAATGAGGATGATTTCTTTTTTCCTGCTCAGGCGGACGTACATCTACCCAGGAGCCCCATGGACCATGTCTCATCTGTGGAGCAGGTCCACTCCAGGAAAAGTTACCAAGACTGGGGACTTTTCTGCAGCACCCCCAGCTCTTACCGCAGGGAGGAGGCAGGGCGCAGATGAACTGCGCGCACCGACTTGAGACAGGGACGCGCCCTGGGTCTGCAGCTGAGACACAGCCCAGGGAACCACCCCCAGCCTGTGCTCTGCAACAGCTGATCCAGATCGGCTCCCATGGAGAAAACAAGGGCATAACACGAAAAAGATCATAGGCACAGTGCACAGTATTTTGACTTAGCATGCATTCTTCTAAACAGGAATTTAAGTGTGGGCTTTTTTCTGCTGGCTTCAAATAACCATATACTAGACTTTTTATTAAGTTGTATGCTGTGTATGTGTGATTTGACCTCCTTATCTGAGTTTTTCTATTGCCACTACCTACACTACCACTTAATGTTTACACAGAGATTGTATGGAATATTCCCATCTCTAGATGCAGTAGATGTGATTTTCTAAGCTTTCAGAAATACTTCCTGAAATTAAATTAACACACGTGCAGTTTACTCCTCATAGAGGAGTCTGCCTTCCTCCCTCCACTAGTTCCTCTGTTCCAAGAGGCAGGTGCTGACATGGCAAACGAAAGCAACAGCCAGGGTCTGCAAACGAGACTCATGTCCCAAGAAATGAGAGGCTGACAATTTAGCTCACTGCTGTCTTGGTGACAGCATTATATCTGAGATTTCTTAATACGGTCTTGATTAACTAACTCGTTGTTTAACTCACGAAAGAGAAAATACCATTGCTAACAGCCACTATCTAGGCTGCAGGCAAATTCACATCTAGAAATTGAAGTTCAGTAAAGACAGTCTTGAATTAATGTTAATTGTTTAACTAAAGGCAGTTGCTTACTTTATGGACTTATTCAGAAGCATATTCTGTTGCTCACAGAAAAATGAATCCATGGATAGTTGCAACACTCACAACTATCATCCACATATTTTGTCACAGTCTCAGCTCAGACTTCTGTAGGAGTTAGAATCTTTTTAATGTATGGTTTTTAAGGGATGGAGAAGGAAGAGAAGGGTTTTGAGTTTTAAGTCCCAGTGGCTGGAGTTCGGGAAGTCCATGCCTCACAATGGTGTTTGTTTATATTGAGGTTTGAACCATTAAACAATGTAGAAAAATGACAAGAAAAATACCTGCAGGTGTTTTAAGCATCGTTTTTGGTCTCTACAGTTTGTAGCAGAATGAGCAGTTACACATTCACAATACCACAGTCTTCAAAAGACTATAAAGATAACCTTTTCACACAAAAAAGAACACCACATTTGTGGACAGACAGAAAAAGAAAGTGATATAAAGCACTGAGTTATTTCCACCACTGCTGCTAGACATCAGACACCATCAATTCCACATTCATAAAAATCAGATAGAATGGCAAAACAAAATATTAAAACACATAATATGTTGGGATTTACTCAAAACAAGAGTTTCTGTATTATTTGCCCATTTAAAGCCTAACCCATTCTATTTTGCCAGACTAAAGCAGCTATACCTAGGACTACAGAGAACTGTGAAATAGGGTTGTAGGGTACTCTGGTAACTCCACAATAAATCACACTATCTTCTGCACTCCTATACTACCATCACTAGGAGAGCAATGACTGTTATGCATCAAATCTATAGCCTCACCTACTCTCAGAGCTCTACAGAGGCTTATATTCTATGCTTCGTACAGAGAAAGGTAGTAAAAGTTCTGTAAATCATCTGGAGGTGTTCAGACCAGCCAGGCACACACGTTGCCCTTGCCAGAATCACAGAGATTTCTTAGGAAGGCAAATAGTGGCATCATCACTGCTGAGTTGATTCACCACCATGAATCAACTCAGCAGCCTGTCCAGTTTAAAAATTTGAAACATATCTACCTTACTGCTTTTCACATTTGCATTAGGGTTAGTACAGTAATAAACGGATCATCCAAAATAAAAGAGCGGATCATTTTCCTCTTTTCAAGTCAGCTAGCTACTTGCTGTTTTTTGAGGTTCAGTCTGCATTTGAAAATCTAAACTCACTCACTGGCTAACTCTAAATTTACCACTGACAATAACTCTCCTCAGAAGCAACTTCCACAGTAACAGGATGTTCCCGAGCATACACCACCCTAAACCACAGGCACTACAGGGCTTCTCTTCAGTCTGGAGCATCGCTGTCAGAGAAACCTGAGAACATGCCAAAATCAAAAGGAGCTCCACTACAAGGTGCCAATGAAAGAAAAGCCCATGAAGGGAAAAATTACCCTGCTGTGCAAAAAAGACCAACCAAAGAATTGCAGTAGTATCTGTACCAAGCACAATTCCAAGATAAATCACAGAAAAGACAACTTTTGCTTTGAAAAGTTAAATTTGACTTGCTAAGTAAGATTAATGCATATGGTCTAACCAAATAATTCCTGTGTCAGTCATGGACCTGCATTTTCCCACATAACAGCAATATTGGTACTGGCAGGTACACAAGCACATTCTCAAACACAAAGGAAATGGGTTCAGTTAGAAAACCAAGTCCAGATTAGAACCTGCATTATCTATGAACAGTAAATTTTTGTTTAGATTCCCTAATTAAGATTAATGAAGCTTCATGGAACTGATATAGACAGAGTAATATTAACACAGATCTTATTTCTCTGCAAGTTTCCCCACGAAATCCCAGGTGCTACTTTTAGATACTGTCTGTATAGGTATGCATGTGCACACGCGTGTCTCCAAAAGAAAGTGCCGAAAGCCAGAAGGTAGGCATCTCAGCTTTGTAGAAGTGAGCTTATAGGAGCCTGAAAAAAGGACAGTGTTTGCTGACGCATATGTATTTTAAATCTAATAGCTTCAGGATACTCAAAAAAAAGATATTGGCAAATTCCCATCACACAAGTTCCGAGTTATTCTGTGAACAGAGTCTAATAAGTGGTTGTAAATAACTATGATCAAAAAAAAAAAAAAAAGGAGAATGCTCTTGGATGTACATTGGTCCTGACTGAGATGATTTACACATAGCACACCACCTGAGCACAGACATACCATCTGGAATCATTAGCCATGAAGCTATAAAATCATCCATGTATTACATGACTTACTGTCAGGCCTCTATAGAATAGATATTATGATATTCCAAAGCTTTATATTTAGGTCACTTTGACTCTCATTTACTATAGAACACATTTCACGAAAAAAAAGACAATTTAATTGTTTCATATATTGCTAAAAGGAATTTTTCTGAAGTGATGAAAGAAACAAAAACTTAAAAATAAATTAATACTGGACTTTTTTTCTCCTTACTGGAGCAGCACTGTCAGTTTAAGACAACTTGCAAGCTTGTGATAAGTTTTGTGACATGCACAGTAACATGTTATAATCAAATTCTTTTCCGGGGGAAGTGGAAAAGGAATCTTTTCCTTTTTTTTTTTTTTTTTTTTTAAACAATCCCATGAGCACAGGAGAGCCTTTATATTCTAACACATCCATGCTCCTCATGCAAGCAGAAATGAAAAAGTTAATGCAGCAAGCGCTAAATGAAAATTGAACTGAATTTACGAAAGACTTGTATTTATGAACATCATTATTTATACAGCTGTGAATTATATTAAAGCACCAAAATGATTATATAAACAAAATTACAGAATAACCCAACTGAGTTTACTGTTGTTTGAACAGCAAGACTCAGTGATGTTAATGCTTAACCCTGTTTTTGTAATGAATTGCTTCAAAAATAGTACTGAAAACAAATAGCTGTTTTTCTGTATTGCTGCTTTTCATAATTCATTAATAATGGGCTATGATCTGCTGAAACAAAATTTTAGAAAAAAATGTGTTTCATTTATCTGCTAATGCTTTCTCTGTTAAAGACACAGAAGTTTAAGATTTAAGACCCAGAATGTTTCTCTTCATAATCATAATTTGGAAAAAAAAAAAAAAAACGGATACCAGCTAAATAGTACTTTACCTAGAATTACTATTTCCACATAAATATTGGATCTATATATAGATTCATTACAGTTACTTTTTTGCCTGAGACAACAAAATATTATTTTAAAATTGTTGTAATTTTTTCATAGGGTGCAGTAAGAAATTTACTTTTTCACTATTTACACAGCGAAATTCAACATATTTTATCAGCTCACTCAACCACATCAGTTTAATAAGATAATCAAAAAACTAAGATTCTGCTCCTCGTTTTGCTACTCTGCTTTGGGTATTTTTTATTTCAATTGGGTAGTAGAGATGTTGACCCTAGCTAGGACTTACAAACCTCTGACTTGAAATCTGCAGCAACTACAACAAGAGACATTTTGTTCACTAGCCAACAAAACAGGGTATAAATATAAATATCTGTGGTGTTTCATGACTCCCATCTGGCCACCTACACATTTTCAGGTTTGTGTTTCAAATTTTTAAGAACTGGCAGCTGGGTAAGGATACAATATGGCATGTTCTGCATAAAAGTTCAAATGGAGCCTGATCACATGAAACAGCTGTAACAAGATTTTGCTTGAAATGGGACATCAAAACAAAGTCATACGCAAGCTTTCTCTTGGTACATTACACCTTGATTTGTCATCAAATCACTGCTGCTGCTCTTTTTGATCCACACAAAATCATCAGCCAAGAATTTCTTACCAGAGTACTCACAGGCATTTGAGAGCACCAATGAATATGTGACATTTTTAAAAGTTAGCCCACTTCAATAAGTGTCTGAATAGGCATCCCAGGTGCCTTGCCTAATACATCCAATTTTTAACAGTTCAACCATCTTATTTCAATGGAAGGACTAACTGATTCATTAGACTGTCAGTAATACGGAAACCACTGGTGAGAAGGATGAACTCCCGACTGAATACCTGGAGGGTTTGATAGTCAGTGAAGCACTACCAAAAAGAGAGGGCTCTAGTTTAACAGTAAAAACAAAGAAGAAACTAAGCAGATGGTAAAAATGATGATATATTAGAAAGAAGCACAGATGAAAAAGTTGAAACTTTAAAGTCAAATTCCAAAGGCTATAGTGCTGTGTTTATGCCAATAATTATAAAGGCAGTCGTAAGGAATAATCCATTTTCCTAGGTCAGTTCACAAAAGACACATTTGCTGTCATGAAAGACTTCTAGTTCCCTCAAGAAACAGGTAACATAAGCTATGGATACTCAGCTGAAATGCGAACAGACTTCCCAATGGAGACAGCCAAGTTTAACAGGAGGAGAAGAAAAAAAAAAAAGGAGGAATGTTCTGCGATTTTTTTCCCTAGCTATCTAGAACTTTTAGTTTTGAAGAAAGACCTTTGAAAAATTTCTTTGAGATCTTTGCTATCATGACCAGAATTTCTAAATGAAGGATAAAACCCAAAACCCATTGAAGTCAAGGAAAAATTGTTTATTCTTTCAGATGACGATGTCAGAACATCAATATTTCCATTCCACAATATGCACACAGTTCACCTAATACTATATCCTATCATGACTGTCACTAGGTGCTTTTGAGGAAGGTATGAAATCCCTATACTAGGCTAATGTGCTATAACATGCCCCTAAAGAAAGCTCCACCCCAATGCCTAATAAACAAAGGCTGACTTAATTCCTTGACTGCAGAATTTTATTTCACCTAGAACGCTTTTCTTTTCTTTTTTCTTTTTTTAAAGATCTATAAATCTGAAAATTCTTTTTTTCCACATAATTGCTGGCAAGGTCTTATATACTTTTTTTTTTTTTTTTTGGAATCCATAAAAATCCTGTGATGGTGAATTCCAAAGCCTCATTACTTGTAGAATTGAATAATATTAATTAAATAATAGCATTGATTTTAAAAAAAGTATAGATTTCATTCTTTTTGACTTTACTTCCTTTCAGTTACATTAAGGATTATCTTAGTTCTTGTACTATGAAATGGACAAAAAAAGGATTCTGATTTTCCTGCTCTGTAGCACCTATTATTTTACTGGCTTTCATTCTCCCTGTAGGTTTGGGGTTTTTTCCCCCCTCAGGAGGTCAACAATCCCCCTTTTCACTCTGTTTTTACTGCAGGACAGAAGGCGAGAACCCATCTTCTATCAGGTTAATCTATAATTTCATAATGTACTCTCTTTTCCTAGTAGAATCTTTTCGCTCTGTATTTTTACCTTTAGTTCATCCTCTTGTCTTCCATCTCCCATTACAAATCTTATTTTATAATAGCCCACTATTAGGTCAATTAGAGAGGGAGAGAGCAAATTCATGCTAGTGAACTCATTAGACTGTTACACTTCAAGTTTTTATGATGGTTCTTAACCTGCATTTCTGTCAAGCGCATTATTTTGAGAATTTCACTTTTTGAACTTTTTTCCTGACTTCTGTTCTCTTGAAGGTAATTTTAGTAGGATTTACTGGAACCTATCCTGTCATTTCTGACTATAAAACAGTAGGACAAATTAATTTGTAAAAATGTAAAATATAGTAATTACAGTTAGCTCTTTCAATAGCCTTATTGATACAAGTCTGAAATGCTAAAGACTTGATAGACAAAAGACTACGAGATAGTACATTCCTAGAGTAGTATTTTTCAGCAGCTTTTGTGCATCTACAGAGCAGCATTTGTGTGGTAGAAAGGTTTCATTTAACATGCTTTTCTTCTCAGAAATAAAATCTTCAAAATGGAAATTATGAAAAATCATTTTTGTAATATATTATCAATCTATACATATGTACCACTCTACAACAGATAGATACGTCAATCCACAATAGACAGACACAGCTACTGCGGAAACAGTTCAAGATTGCCTCAAGGTTTTCATTCAGAGATCATGTTTTCAGTTAATTAGAAGTTTTCTAAATTAAAATATTTTGGCAGAAATCTAAAATGCTTAAGACAGGCCTAAGACAAGGGTGGATGAAAATATTCTTTTCTACTAACAAGGAAAAAAAATTGTTACCAAAACTGAGAACAGGGAACACACATTATTTTGTGAATGTTGTAGAAAGTTTGAGAAATGATCCATCCTCTGATATGAGGTAATGGCTTGAAATATGATGGAGATTAGTAATAGTATAGTCACAACAGTTTTGTGAAATACATTCTGTTTTTAACATAAATAGCAGCCATTTTTGGCCAAGTTGTCATGACACTAGGAGGCAGGGATGCACCTTACTGCTTTTAAAATATCTAGGGCCACAGCAGAAAGATTCAAGGCCCAGATCTTTCAAACGTCTGAATATAGCGTTTTGGCTTACAGTTAATATAGTTACTGCTGAACTATCATTTTTTTAAAAAATTGTAATGATAGGAATGACTCTTCGGATGAAGCAGTTAACTACAGCTGTTAGGGATTAGGGATTAGATTTTGGTCTTGTTTGCTCAGTGTTTTCAAAAGAATTATTTCTAATTTCTTTAGGGAAAAGTTGTCCAGATCTTACGCAAAGACTTTGTAAAGCTGAATCTCTTGGTATTTTTTCTATGGCATCCAAAAGAATGTCATTTATACACCCTTTGCTTAGAATTATAGTGTGGTAGCTATATGTTCTAAGATTCAACCTGTGTTGGGTCTGCTCCCCCCCCCCCCCAATAGTTCCAGGATGCTGCAAGGACCCCCCTGCCCCAAGTTACTGTGACTATTTCCTTTAAGGGACGGCACTGAGCCAGCTTTCAGGGACACTACTATACTCGTCTACCACAGCCAGCATGTCCTTATACATTGGAACTAAAAGTAGAAAGACTACAGTGAAAAACTGTATCTTTAATAGAGCTCAGCATGAGCCAAACAGATCTAGTTGCTGTGTTGTACAGACTTTCACATTACACAAAGTTAGAACAGACTGCCAAAGGGAGAAATCCCCTCCCCCAATTCTCAGCTCTTAATGATCACTGAACCTTGCTTAGACCAAAAAGAAAATAAACTGGGAGGAAAAAAAAAAACATAAGAGGAATCACGGAGCAATTAAGAGGTCCCTTCAAGATGACCTTCAGAAATGTAGAGGCACATGGAGAAAGCTCGAACAATACTTAGGGAACACTGCAGTCTGAAGAAGAACGAAGCATTCAACAGAACACAGAAGATTTTGTGGATGATTTGAGCCAAAGAGCTCTGCCATTTTACAGGACTACATCCCACATAAAAAGCGTGAATACAGTTTGTATCTGAGACAAAATAATCAAAGTGTAGCTACTAGAAGACCCAGAATTAAATCTTGTCAAAGTATCTAGAATTAGCCATGCAAGGAGTCATCTTTTGCAGGCTATACCTGAGGGAGAACAACTGCCCAGAGAATGCAAATACAACAAGAAAAGATAAAAGAGGCAGAAAGGCATGCAGTGCTCAGAATCAGAGTTTACAAAATGACAGTACATGGATCTGCACATAAATCGCCAGCCAAGACAATACGCACATTTCGGAAAAAAGATGAAAGAACTACAGTGAACTGTATCATTTTGCAAACCCCAGCAGAGCATGCACAGCATGGACAAATCAGATAACAAGAGCGCTATTAGTTCAGAGGAACTCTTCAAAAAAGCAGTATGCAGTGTTGAAGCAGAACAAAGCCTGTAGTAAGTTTGGTGTAGGTGAATATAGTTGCTTTCATAACCATAAATTAGTACCGAAAGAAAAACAGTGGGCAATAGGAAGGAAATAGGTGGCATCCTGGGCTCACTGGTTTATCTTTCCAAAGGGAGTTCTGTGTCAAATGCTCGAGTAAGAGTATGCATTCAATTTATAACAGTGCTGAGGAAAAAGTACCAATTACTGGATTCAAATCATGTCATGTCATATTTATGGTCTTGGCAAGAGGTTGTTCTCACTGATAGGTAGAACTGATTCCTCAGTTGTGGATAAGTTCAAAGAGTAATTGCTTTCAGGAAAAGAGAAACTGTCAATAAAGTACAGAATAAAGCTAACAGGGCCCAGATTTCTGCCCCCATGAAAATACTTCTGACCTTAAGGAAGAGAATAAAAGAGGAATTGGATTCATTCATTTCTCTGGGAATTATAGAGCAAATAGGGGAGAAAAAAAGCTGTTACACCGTTGGGTCACTCTAGCTAAAGCAAAGCAAGCAAAGGAGAAAAAAGACTGAAGCCTTGGCTTCTGAATGTGCTAAAGATAATTAAATAAATATGTGAAAAGAGAAGACTTTCCACAAACTATGAGGTAAAAAATTCTGGAAGAGATTACCCAGGCCAAATATTTTTCTAGGTTTCATGTATCAGCAGGGTTCTGGACAATTCTACATATAAACAAAGTTCGCATTTGTGTACTTCGAACATGTTTTTGGGGGAACAGTTTCTTCAGACAGCACCCAAGGTAATTCACAGGAAAATATAATCACTTTTTAATTGTATAGAAGGCAGTAAAGTTCACTGAAATTCCACTTTAATTGGGAAAGAAAAACAGTAGATGTTCACGACCAGACACACTGAGCATTTTGGAAAATGCTGGAGCTCTTGGACTAAAGTTGAAAAAACCCCAGCAAAACCACAAATTCCACATATACCAGAGGTGTTATTTAACACAGCAAGGTGTTAACACAACAAGTTAGTTAGTTAGTTACAACAAAGTTAGTACAACAAAGGTGCTGAGAAAGATCCAACACAACACAGCCCTTACTAGCACACCTCCACTAAATGACAAGGAAGGGTTAAAAGAGCTCTTTGGGAGGATGAATCTCGTGCCCAGCCTGGCTGCCCGGACTAGTCACCTGAGAATGCCACAACACTAATGCCCAAAGAACATCCTGCGCAAAATCTCAGTCACAAAACTGAGTGAGTAAATTAGAGAGATCCCCAGCTTTAGAGGGGAAAATAAGAAGACAATAAGAAAAAAATTAAGTTGTCCACAGTGCCAGTGAGGACCTTGCCTCAAGTCCTGTTACAACAGCATATGAATGTAATAACTAGTGTCCAGAGGCATACATGTTACAAATCTTTTGAAGCTAAACAACACTATGAATTCAGTATGTACAAACACAAAATAAAGCTTTAGTCTTCTCTGAAGACATGTAAACGGTTTTGAAGTTGTGCTTGTGGGAGACAAATGTTAAACCAAAACTACCACTTTTCGCCATTGCCAGAAAAGGCAAACTTGACATGGCAAACCTGGGAACGGATCAGTAGCCAGCACTTTAAGCAGTCTTCGCTCCTGTAGAAACTGGAAAATCTCATGGCAAATTCTAGCTACTGTGACTCCTACGAGTTAGTGGAAAGCTGTGCCAAAATATTAAGTTGACTTTTGACAGAAAAGGTTCCAGATACAGTCAATATTTCGCATCAGCAAACTACAGACTAGCTCTAGGAAGACCCTGAAGTCACCTGGCAACAACTGATTCAGAGAACTGCAAGGAAAAATCTAATACCTGACCAGATACCCAAGATAAACGAGGACACATAATGAGATGCAAAGACAAATCAAAAATCTCAGTATGAGATAAGATCTCAGGAGCTACTAGTATTTCTTAAAAATGATCTGTCTACCTGACAGGCAAGTTTCATCACAGAGAGCAGTGATGTTGCAAGAGATTGCCTTAGGAAACGTGGAGGCACTGTGGGAAAAGAAAAGCAGCCACACTCGCTGCCTAACTCCCTTTCCTACCCTGTGGCATGGTTCAGAGGGAGAAGTGCGTGTTTCTCTCCTTCTTCAGCCCACAGTGTAGGCAGGGACTCCCCTCATGCCAAAAGACACCGGGGCAGGGCCCTCTCACGGGATGATGCAGTGGGTAGCGGGCTCTGTTCCTGCACTGACATCAGTGACCCTGCTGCACAGTTTCAAATCTTCACTATGTTATCACCTTCACGGAGACAAACTGTACAGAATAAATAGCACATTTTCAGGTTGTCAGCAGGGTAGTAACTGTACCAAATGGTGATAGCTTGAGCCTCAGGACAGCGACAGTAGGTTGACAAAGTACCATACAATAATAAAGGTGAAGACAGAGAAGGAGACGGTGCTGTGGGTGAGGCAGTGGTTAAGACAGCAGCAAGAAGAAAATCAGGGTCAAGAGCAAATGGAAGGGGAAGGAGAAAGTACAAATAGACAAAAAAGGAAGGGAAAACTGGCAGGAAGCCCTGAGAGAAAAAAGTAGGAGCAAAAGTAACTAGAAACATAGTCAGGATGAAAGGGAACAGAGGCAGAAATAGTCAGAAGGGAGGAGAAGAAGAAAGAATAAAGGCAGAAGCAGCAGAAGGGCCTGAGCCTTGCAGAAGGCCTCCCTCTCCAGAGGCTGCAGCTGAACTGACGGCCGGTGCTTGTCTGTACGCTCGGGTAGCACAGAGGACATCTCTCTCCTCTTAATAACACACATACGTGAATGCCAGGAGTTTCCTATTTTGTAATTCTTAATTACAAACTGTGCCACACTGCATTCACACGAGAAGCTCTCTCTCATGGTTTCACAGGGATTCTTATTCAGGAGTTATCCAGCTCTTGAGTGTTTGACCTTGAAACCTTCACATTCTTGTGTGTAATCCATTTTGGATGTTACATATACACAACAAGAGAGACAGAGAAAGATGTAATTATTTGACTCTCCATTAAAATGCAACCACTTCTGGGGCGAACTTGACTTTAACCTTTGTCTCACATTTGCCAGATGCATTCTGTAGTGATTCATCATTTTCACACATCAAGTGCACCTTAATTCCTTTGTCTTAACACTCTAAAATGCAGCGCAGAGCAGCTGGCCAGACTGTTCACTCTGTTTATCCAGAGGTCAGAGGAAATGTGAACATCTGAAATCTTGTTAATATGTCTAAAAAGTAAGACAATCTCAGCCCCACTTCAGTGCACAGTCTGCTTTTGTAATAAAAGGCTTTTCATCTTGCTATGAGAGAGGGGTTTTTTTAATTGTGACTAGGGACTTAAAATGGATAAAGTTTCATTTCATTTAAAAGTTAGTTTGATTCATGCACAGCATTCATGCTTGCCTTTCTGAAGGCAAAAGATGGTGCTTTGTACCTTTTCTCTACCCACTCTCAGAAAGACTTGATCAACCTCTGTAAATAATACATTGGCATTAATTTCTGTACTCATGGCCAGAGGCAAGGCTGCATGGCATCTGCTAATGAAAATAATTGGGAAGAAACAGAGGACAAAATAAAGAGACAGTGAGAAATAATATCAAACTTTTAAAAACCCTTTAAATTACAGATCACTTTGTCTACTCTTCTCTCTTCATTTGTTATAGAAAAAGCCAGCTGACTCATAATTAGAATGGA
This sequence comes from Dromaius novaehollandiae, assembly GCF_036370855.1. Classification (NCBI taxonomy): domain Eukaryota; kingdom Metazoa; phylum Chordata; class Aves; order Casuariiformes; family Dromaiidae; genus Dromaius; species Dromaius novaehollandiae. The sequence goes on from NC_088132.1 coordinate 46,037,618, forward strand.
ATAAATTATTCATAACAAATAATTTATTAATCAAATTTCACTTTTTCTGTTTGTGAACTGAGATCAAATTTCTCGAGTATGTTTGATATTCGAAATCTGTTCATGTATTTCTTCATTAAACTTTTTTTTTCCCCCCCTATACAGAGCAGTCATAAGCAGTATGGTACAAATACCAAGATAGAAAAGATTTTGTAAATTGGGCTTGACTTTGGGAGCTGGACCATCGATGTCACTGGGTCCAGAAATCCACCCTTTTATGCTTCCCAGGCTATACTTCTAGTCCACAACTGGGTGATTTCTGTCATTTAAAAAAGGAATCTAAGAAATCTGAATTTTTACTGTCTCATTCAAATGTAGCATTGAGAGTGCTATTGTATCAACAACATAAACACCTGTACTTAAAAGTTACTGTTCAGTTCTGGTCACAAAAGGGAAACACTTAAAAGTGCAGCCTGAATTAAAGTTTGTTATTTCATGGGCAGTGCATACTTGTGGAAAACCTGTTTCCTTTCTTGCATGATTCATCTCATAAATGTTTTTGCAGCTAAATCACATACACCCCTTAGTATTTACTATGCCTGTCTGGACTGTCTTTTCTTCATATTCTTTCCTCTTTTCAAGCTTTCATTCTAAGAAAATTGCTTTCGTCAAAGTTAAGGAGCTCCTAACTAAATCACAGAGAATTTCTTTGGCCTGGAGCAAGGTAAACAAAAGCTGGGATCCCCGTATACTATTTCCACTTCTTCTCTCTCTGAGTTCAATGGGAGAGACAATACCTGTGGCTTCACTCTCTCTGTTGACTTCTCCTCCTGCTTTTTCTAGTGTCCCTTTTTGCCTTCCATGCCTGACATCAGGGGGCAGGGAGCAGAGGAAGAGAGCTGCTACACAGTAAAGGACCAGAGGGCTAAAAGACCCTTCTTCACTCTCACCCTAGTCCCAGTGGTGCCCTGATGCCCTCTCCTCCCATTCTTTCTAGGTTGCTCTAGGTGCTTGCAGCTGGGGCTGCCACCTGCTTTCCGTGCCCATGCTAAGTGCAGAGAAGCAGGGAGGAGGAGCTGTGGCATGCCGCTAGGGAAGAAAAGGAGACGGTGCTGTTGAACACAAATACGCTGTTTGCCCAAGGGCCCACAAGAGTTCCCAGCCCAACTGCCATCATTCCACTTGCTATCCAAATCACTTTCAGGAGCTGGGAGATCCAGCATTTCAGGAGTCCTCATCTCCTTTGATCTACCTTTGCCTTTCCCCTTCAGCACCTCTCTGTCCTTCCTTCAGTTAATGTGCCAGCAATGCCTCCTCTGCCTTCTCCCAGGCTTACCAATCAATTTTCTGGTACCTGAACAATTTTCTTCCTCTATCCATCTTCTGTATCTCTGGCCCCTAAATAAATTCTCTCCATAGCACCCCTAATCAATCCTTTAGTCTATCACCTATTCAGCCTCCAGTGCACTCCGTATCTTAACCAGGTCCACAGTCCAATACCTTCTCTATTAAGTACATGCTCAAATAATGATTCTTACTATTTTTATTATTATTACCATTAATAATAAAGATAAAAACATTTGACAAAATTGTCCAAACTGTAAAATAAAACTCATTCCATTAGAGCTAGCAAAAATGCACTGCAACACAACACAGTATTTTAAATTCATTTGGCACCTATCAAGGGAATGGATTACATGCCCTGGGACTAAATAAATACAGGAAACATTCAATAGATTCTCACATGCTTTGGCATTTGGGCATTACATCAACTGGCCTCAGGTATATGCAGACAGAGACTTGTGCATCCTGCAGCCATGGGAATCGTTTGCTGAGCGGTAGGCCAATAAAACAAGAATTATCTGATGCCATGGACAGTGACAACAAGTCACTTGCTGTTATCAATTTTTGGCTAAGGAATTATCATCCATTTAGCAGCCCTGTTTATCCTTTTATAATCCTCTGTCAAGGACTGAAAAGAAGCTTGAATAACAGAAATAGAAGATGGTCCTTTTAAAGAGATCTTCCTCAAAAGGAATGTGTGTGGCAGAATTAATAATTTGAGCATTTGTACGTCATTCAGTAAAAATCAGCTTTGTATGAATGACAGAGGAAACTTGTTGAGGTCACCATTAAAAGCTACACTTTTTTTAGCTCGCAACTAAATTCCCTTTAGAGCAGTGTGTGCCTTATTATTTGGTTCTATATTTTGCACTTACGAGGAAATCAGGCAGCAGTTTTCAAACCAATGGGAGCTTAGCTGATGAAATATTACTGGCTCTTCTCCTTGCTTCCACCTTTGAAAAACCTATAAAATGGCATTCCTGATATTATTTTTCACATAACCAATTACTGTAATCCCTGCAGAGGTGCCATTAATCAGAAAGAGGGTGGTCCACACAACTGTGAATACAAAGAAAGGAGGTCTAATGCAACCTCTCTACTACACTAGCTTTTTAAAGTGTTTGAGAACTTCTGACCTGAAGGAAATTTGGCAAGTACTAGGTAACATTAGCCAGTGATAGAGAGAATGAAGCACTGTAAAGATCAAGTGAAGTAAAAATATATACTCACTTTCTATTTTTGTAGTTTACTACTATTCTTAGACTTGAACCACATAGAGTAAAGACTTGAGAAGGATTAAAAAATATATAAACAGACCTGTACATATGTTTGGCTAAATCTCATCCACACTTAACATCCTTTTCAGGTTAGGGGAAGTAACCTAAATACTTGACCATATTTCCTCTTAAGACCTTCAAGTCGCAATCCCTTTGCCAAGACTCTGAGTTTACTCCAGCTATATACTTCAGATGTGGCTGGCAGTACCCACCTTCAGCTTTATTTTCTTCTTCTGAAATAACAGCATTCAGTATTTTAGTCTGTTAAAATGACTGGCAAGCAGCACAGATTTGTTGGATATTCAGGATCCTGCAATTGATCTTTAAATGTAAGGAGATCTGGGAGCTGCCGATTCAGAGTAAAATTGCTCCTGCATTAGAGAAAATGTTACAGGTGAGGAATACCTCGGCTGGAAGAAACTTATACAATTTCACACATAAATTCAGAGAAAGACAACAGTATTCTAGTTCACTATATCTCAGCTTAAAGTGCTTATACCAGGGACCAAAGGAATTACAAGTTTTACTGAACAGATTCCACCTTGTATTATTGCTTTATCAATATGTGTATATTCTTGTATAAAACATGAGATGATTTTTTAGGTGGAGTTATTCGATTCCTTATCAGTACAATCATAGCCAGATGGAAAGCATCATGGAAATAGAGACAAGAAGATGGGAACCAGCATGTTTAACTAGACTTAACCTCAATATTCTTGGAGTTTTTCAACACTATTTCTTATTTATAGGTTGACTTTTACTAGTCAATAATAAAATGTATGTTCTTCATTAAACTTTTTTTTTCCCCCCTATACAGAGCAGTCATAAGCAGTATGGTACAAATATCAAGACAGAAAAGATTTTGTAAATCGGGCTTGACTTTGGGAGTCACATGATTGGGAGTTTATGATTCCAGTCATTGGGAAGGCGCTCTGTATTAATTATATTCCCACTGGGAATAAGGGAATTGTGTAAGCCAACTGTTCTTGCACAAACTGCAAGAACTCTTTAATTTCAGATAATCAAGATCTTCAGTTAATATAAATTTGGTATAGCTCCATTAAAATAAATGTATTACATTGCCATCATGTAGTTAGTTATAACAACTGAGTGTTACTCTCTGGAAAGCATAAGCACATATTGTGAACAAGAACTCCCTTCCTTATGACTTCAAGATCCACAAAGAGACAGGTTATTATTACCTATTTTATTAGTGTATAAGATGTATAAAGGTGTTACGGAGATAGAAACAGTCTAAAAACCTGCAGACTAACTGCAATAGTAAACTGAAAACCTAATGTCTCTTTACATCATCAAGAATATTTGAAAAAAGAGTAAAGCTCTCCGGAAGCCACTTTTCCAGTGAACTGAGCTCTTAGTGACTTTTGCATTCATTTGCAGTTTCAGCAGAGCCAGTCAATCAAAAGAACTCCAGGAAAAAAAAGTAATTTTCTTTTTAATTATGTTTAAAACTATTGACCCAGACAAAATTATATGCACTGGCCTACAGTTTTCTGGTTTATGCTTCTTGTAGACACTACCGCTTCTTAAAGCGCTTACACAAGTATTTACAAAATAATGATAAACCGTAAGATGTCAATCAGTTTGGGTGTTATTTAGCTATAGAAGCCCCAAGACAGAAGTAAAGGTCAATTTTGGCACACCACTCGGAAGCCATACAAGTATTAAATTCAGGTTTGGCACTCAAGTCTTTAGTTACCATCAATATTAAAGCATGGAAGTTCATTCTATTTCTCCACAAAAGCTGAAAAATTATGCCAGTCAAAAGTAAAACTTATAAATTTCTTGTTATGCCATGATACGTGTGCACTCAAAGCCTAATTCTCTGAGGCTACCAAATTTTCCTCTTTGGTAAAAAGCTTTTTCATACTGATCCAAAAGCCATTTGGGAGCCAGTCTTAATTCTCAGCATGTCATATCACCAGAATAATGCATCTGAGGCTGCTCACATTTTTTTCTCCACTCTTTTCTTGTAGACACTCCCCAGTATTTCTAACTTCTGTGTTACAGTAGAAATCCTGATGAACAAATCTCTGAGTGAGAGAGTTTGAAGGCTCTCTGGAAAGGTATACCACTAGCATTTTACGTTTTTCCAACTTCAGTATGTATCTCTATATATTTCCTATTTTCTTCATCAGAAAGAAACCTGCAGGTATGATTTCATCTTGATTACTGGTCACAATCCTAGTATTACATGCAAATATGGCAGGAACTAATTCTATTCTGAGACCAGAACCAAACACATTGTGCAATGAGCGTTCCCCCGTGCGGTAATTGCAATACAAGAAGCCCCTCTTGGATTTCACTACCTAGAATCCCGAACAGGAAGTAGCATGATTAGTAGCAGCTCAACTCAAGGTCTCTGTCTTCTCTTACAAAAAATGATTCCCTTGCGTGTATGATATACCGCACTTGCAGCGATCCTCCTCTGCATCCCAATTTGCTGCTTTTCAACGCATCAAACTTGCTGCTGTCAAAAGCATACTATTTTCTTGCCACTCTTACTGGGTTAGTTTGTCTTTTACAGTCAAATCCCGATTTCTCTTAGCAGGAAAGTTCTAACTTTTTGTCCTCACTTTTAAGGCTTGTCACAACTCTGCTTCTTCCCACCTACAGTTCAGTTCTCATGTCCTCCTACACTCCTAATGAGATGACTGTACTTATAACAAGTTTCCCCATTTATTGTGCCTCTTCTTTTTCTCCCTTCCTACACTGTAAGAACATAACACTGGATCAGAAAAAGGTCTATCCTGCCCAATATCTGATTTCTGATACTCCCAATAAATGGCTGCCTCAGGAAGAGTAAAAAGAGCACACTGATACATGATTCCCCTTTCAAGTACTCTCCCCATTTTTACTATTGTCACTTTGAGATTTCCTGATTCAGGCAGAGTTTCTATTTCATATTCTATATGTATTTTTCTTCCAAATATTTGTCCAGTCTCTCTGAGGAGTCATATAAATGTCTAACATCCACAACTTTCTTTTGTCTGTAAGTTCCACTCATTTACTGTCTGCTGCACAAGGAACCACCTCCTCTGTTTCTTTTACACCTGGTTCCTACTGCCTTTATTTGGTGCATGCACTTATACTTAGAAGAGAAAGTAAACAAATAATTTTTAACCACCCTCTCCATGTTACTCATGATTTTGTAGACATCTAGTATATCTCTCTTAAGTCATCTTCTTCCCAGGCTGAAGTATTAGCTCCTCTTACAAGCAACATTCCTTACTTTTGATTTTCTGGTCCTTCTCAGAAGCTTTTCCAGTTCTATCATAGCTACTGCAAGAAGAGGGAACCAGAACTGCGCACAGGTATTTGCTGTTCACAGTCCGTTCTCCGTACCAACAGTGAATAGCCACGGCCAGGGCAGAGCACAGTGACACATTTTGCATGACACATAACCATCTGGTGCAGGGCCAGAAGCTGGAGCCAAAGTTTATTGAAAGTGGCAAAATACACTATTACTGTGCCCCATGAATTCTTGATTTTTTCAGCTTCCTCTGAGTTCCTACATTTCACATCTAGTCTCAGAGAAAGAAAAAACAGACTGTGCTAAACTTAAAAGGCTGCCAAGCCTTGCTCTATACCTTTTTTTCCTGCAATCTGTGTTCATAGAAGCTAGAGTCTCCTCCATCTCCTTTTTCATTCAGAGTCCTCAGATTCTGCTGAAATCATACTTCTACCTGAACGCTCTTCTAGGCAAGGAATGTGTCTTCAGCATTTCCAACACCGTGCACTCTGGCAGGATTTAATTATTATCAGCAACGTAGGTGTGTATATTGTTTGGTGTATACTGCACACAGCACACCTTTGGGGATAGTAACTGTACATTCAGCTGTTACAACTATTTCACTGAAAGTAATGGTTCCATACTGAAAATTTCCATACATAGGTTATAACTCTGAGGTAACCTGCAGAACAGTTCGTTAATAGTTCGGCCCAACGGCCAAAATAACATTGGAAACTGGTTCAGCCTTTGGGAATACTGCACTTCATTGCTCTGATGATTAAAGCTTAAATTTACATTTCAGGAGCATTTAGAAGACTTATTTTTAAAACATTTTTAACAGTGACTCCATTTAAGTTGATTGTGCTGCTCTGATAACTTAACTTTGCTAAGAATGGAATTTTTCTGCTGGGTTGCAAATGCTTATGTAGACAAAGGAATCATTAAAATAATTTTTTGCTTTGTTAGAATTGACTGAGAAAGTACAGAGTTTCCATTTCCCCAGGTAAGCTCTGAAACTGTTTCTTCATTCTTTCTGAAACCAAAGGGAATCCTTCGAAAGGAACATGCATTTCACATGGTTAAAAATTCACAAAAATGAGCAAGAGTGAGAAAGTACTGCCCACATCATGGGGATGAAAAATATAGAGCTAGAAGAGATAAAGAAAAAGGGGGTTTCTTCAGCTTTGATGGGCTGAACAAATAGTCACCCACCTTTTAGTTTGTATGTTTTGTTTCCTAATTAAACATCTTGTAATTTATGCAAAAAATCGCTTCTTAAAATAAAAAAAAGTGACATTGGAAGAAGTGATACACAAAATCACTGGCATGGAAATTAGTCATGTCAGCATTTGTATACATGATTTTGGATTAATGCTCAGGAATATTCTTTCACATAAAGCATGTTCAGAGATGCAGTTTTCTTTTTTCTCAAGTAAAAAAATGTAAAACCAAAATTCACCCAACTTACATACTCCACAAAACCTACTGAAATATGTCTGCAAAACACACCACTCTCATCTCCCCACAGTCTGCAGAAGACTTGGCATTGATCTCTGTAGCTGAAAGATTAGGACCAACTGATCCTGGCTGCATCCAACAAATCATTGAGGAGCATTTTCCAGACAAGTTAAACTAGGGATCTTTCCAATCAGGCAGGTTAAAATTAAAATGTCAACAGAAGAAAATAATCTGAACTATTTCTTCAGGGAAGTATAAAGAGTTTTGCCTTCTGCATAAGAATTCAGTGCAGTTCTACAATTTATTTTCCATTAGCTGGATATTTATGAAGCAATGAAGACATTGTATAAATACAATTAACCATATTTTCTCTTGTGTTCCTGCATACATAGGAAAATTTATAATTGACAGGGGATACCAAACAGCACTTTTTAATGGCTTAATTCTCAAGAGCAGTACTAGATGTAATCTTAGAGGAAGTGTATTATTGATGCAGTATAGTCATATGCTGCACTGATAATTAATTATGCTTGCAGTTAAAGGTAGAGGCTGCCATACTGCCATGAGCAGTGACAAATTTTGATTATTTCAGTAGTCAAAGTCAAACAAGATCCAGAACCTCTGATAAGCCTGGTAATATGTCTTATGCCACTACAGAAGGAAGGGTAAGGTCCATTCCTTTGTCATCTTCAGAATTCCACATACACTATGCCCTTTTTCCACATTAAAGACATACTATAAAATACTCAGACTTGCTACGTTTGTGCTGAAAGAGACCAGTGTGACATCTCTATGGATAAATCTGAGATGGAGGAATTACCACATTTTACAGGTCGATACACTTTGCTGTACCCCAGCAACAGGCTGCACCTCAGTGCAAAAACTAAAAGTGGAGAGCGAGAGAACCAATTCCACAGGTACTAAATGTATTCCATTGAAACAGTTGGTGCAAGGCTGGCAACAGTTGCCTCTCTAGGCAGAATACATTTCTGCATCCTCAAATCCTCCATGCACAGAGGCTTCTACAGTGTCTCATACGTGCATGCTGTAAAGGCACAACAGTCTCTATTCTCCAAACTCTCTTAACTTAAAGCTACTTTTTCATGATATTTGCATTTTCATTTTATTACTATTTTCTCCTCTTCCTTTCCCAGATTGGTTCCCACGTGCCCATCTGGTTTTCAGGAAGAGACAGCTGTAAGACACTAACCCCTTCAAACTCAAAGAGCAGTTGTTCGAAAGCGAAGAACTGACTCCCCGGTGTTGAAATAGCATTGCATGGTGGGAAAAGGGAAGCAAATAATAGCAGCTGTGTCCCACAAAGCAAAACAACTGTGAAACATTTCTGCCTTAACACCTGTCGAAGGCTGGCAGACTTGCGTCTACTCTGCTCTCTTTATTATGTGCTACCGAGAAGAGAAAGCAACTGATGATAGTAGAGAAGGAAAAAGAACATGGCTCCCCGGAGAAGGAAAGCTCCTACATTAAACCCATGTATTCTTTACATTCTTAATTTCCTATAGAGACCTGCTTTTTCTCAGTTTAAATAAGCAGCTATCAGTTCATTATGGCAAGACAGAATACTACATCACCTTAAGACTCATATGCTTTGATTTTCACTTTGGACAATTAGATAAAACAGCAGTTCCTCTTTTACCCTTTTTACCCTCCATAAACAAATTTGTGATAGGAGAGGCTATAGCTGCCAAGCAGTTTGGATTACTGTGAATACTTGGATTTAATATGCGTTTATGATGTGCAGTCTCTCAGCTCATAATGTATCCATGCAGGTCTCCTGTTTCTAATTAACAGCTTCAGTAGAAATTTATGGTGAATTTTGGAATTTCATGAATTTGCCCAGAGAATGAAGTTAGACTGGGGGTGGTATCTGATGTGGAGGAAAACACAAGAATTAAATCATGATAAAAAAGAAGCTGCTTATCAGAAATGTGATGCTTTTTTTTTTTTTTTTTTTTTTTTTTTTTTTTTTTTTTAAGAATAGCTTCAACTGTGTCCCTCAAAATTTTTTTGAAGTGATAGTAAATGGAGTAGACTCCAGGAGCTTCTTGGTGATACCTCCAGTAGAATCTGACAGCTGTTCAGCAAGGATATAGTTCTATCCTTGGTGTAGATCCCCCAGAAATGAAGAGAAATTCATGAAACAAAGAATTTAAGGAAGACATCTTACAGCAGCCTATGGAAAAAAACAGTGAAAATAGTGGTAAGGAAGAAAAAAATCAATAATAGAAGGAGCTTTTCCAGTTCAATCCTAACACTGCACATGAAGCACATCCTTCAGCACATTCTCAAAAGCATCTTTTGTAACTCAGGATATAACTTTTACTCCTGCTTTTTCTAAGTATTGTAGGCACTGAACCAGCAAATACAGTATTTAGTCATCAGATATTTCAGGAAGCTCCATAATAAACTATAGCTAAGATATTTGTTAGTGTCACAAGTGTCATGGGATAGTAGATCAACCAATAAAATAATGAAATGCTTAATAGCAAGAAAGGGCCTCAATTTTATTGTTATGCTTGTGATTACAAGTCTTAAACACAGCTCTCAGTTTTTAGTAAAGATTGATGGTGAAATATAGAGAAATTAACCTTTTTCATGTTTGTGAAGTGAGTCATGAACAAGCTGTTAATATATTTTATAACACATAAAATTAATATATGCCATAAGGACTACACACAAATGTTAATGACACTGAGCAGGATTATTATTATGTCATTCATCATGAGACTGTTACTACTACAACAGTAACTATCCTTCTTGCACTTCACACTCAGGGGAAAACAGTCAAACACCACTTCCTAACAAACAGTACATTCTACTACAATGAAATAAATTTTAAGATTTTAAAACTTCTTTCATCTTGCCTTCATGATCATAATCTAGTACATGGGTTTTTTGCTCATAAGTAAAAGACAATTGTTGCTGAATTAAGGTACGATCAGAATAACCCAAAACCTGTCACTTAGCCTTGACTATGCATGGAAATAAAAACACAACTACGTCATAGTTCTTCCCATCTTAACATATGAAGATTATCTTCTTGCCTCTAGCTGTCACTTCTATGTGCATTTCAGATTTTCCCTCAGGGTATCATTGTACATATCTACTTTACACTGATCAGCACAAACAGACATCCTAATAAGACACACAAGGACACTGAAACTGAAATAAGGAAGCAATAGGCCTCTTGGGAATACAATCTCAGGGTAACACGCTATTATTTTTATCAGTCTTACAATCTGAAAGTCACATTCAGAACATTATTTATTATATCTTCCTATGGATTTTAGCAGCATATGCAAAAGGTGAACTGAGAGGGTTTTAACCTACCAAATCCTTAGTTCAAAGTCTTTTTGCCCTTTAATGGCTGAAAAGAATTTCTGAAACAGAAATCTCCAAAATTTGGAAGTTTGAAGAAAAATGATATATCACTAACAAGGGCTCTCTATAACCTCAGTTTGCATTTCAAAGGAATTCCATTGCTATTTGGGGGCAATCCCTCTCCTTCGCTTTCCTTCTGGTTCTCCCAGGCACACAGAGCTGCACAGAGAGTGAAGGAGAGTGCAAGAAAGAATGGTGTCTTTTCGATAGCATAATTAGCTGATAGATGTCAACCATTATAACAGTTGTTTAAAATTCATTTTCCTGCTAAAGTAGATGGACTAATACAATACCCCACAGAGAAACCAAGTTCCATTCTGCTGTGCTTTCTATAATGGTGTCGAAAATAACCCGTGGCCAGATCATAAAAACTCAAATGCTTACAGTGGGAACTGAAATACCTGCAAATCAATGATCCTCCTGGCTAACTATAAAGGCCTTGTAAACACCATAGGCAGCTGCATTTTTTAACTTATCTTTTCCAAATGCTGACAGTATCACCTTTTCACATACCCAGAAGTGCCTCTGGGCAAGACAGTTCCCTCCTGTTGAAGCTCTTCTACTGAGCATGTATGTCTGCTTCACACTCCAAGGAAGTGGAATTGGCACCTCTCTTCAAGGGTGCATTACTTACAGTGGATGTAGATAGTGGCACTCATTAACATATACTCAGTATTTCTTATTTGCAATGTCTAGACAGTTCCCTGCTCAGAATGCTAACCTGTTTTAAAACAGCGTGCTAAAGCTCCTAGTTCTCCCCACGCATTGCTTATGAAGGTATTTCACTTGGGTATTTCTGAGTTTTGGATTCCATTATGAGCAGGAAGCTCCTAATGAGCTAAGCATCAAAGTGATCTATGCCACAGTGCCTAAGACATTTTCCAAATCTACCTCATACTCCCGCCTCCTCTGTTAGCCAAACCAATTTCACCAGTTAAGGAGATATGGATTACGGGAATGGTTTCTAACAAGCACTTCCAGCAGCTGGTTATTCTCCAGTTACATGTAGTACTTTCAGACCAAAACTGTATTTCAGCGAGCTCCCAGTGCACATGAAAGAGGAGGGAAAAGAGTGGATGGGCTGAAGAAAAATGAGAGTTGAATATTAACCCTTGTCTTTTCTTTACTAATTTACTGGACCAAAGAAGCATACACAGAAAATCCATGGAATGACTTGACAACTTGTTGAGATTAATCCATAGAGGTTGGTGTAGTCATAGATTTTGAGCATGCATTAGAAACTTTTGTTTTGGATAGCAGCTCCAGAACTTCACTGTCCATACTTGAAGAATATAGAATTCAGCAGTATTTACAATTACACATCATTATGCCATGCCAGCCAGTGCATTACCAGAATATCACCACATTTCACAAGCATTTGACGGCAGTCAGACTTTAGTCTTGTTTTTTATGATGCATTTGAGACAAGCACCAATAACCTATTACTGTATCATCTGTCACGGCTTATTTCTATTGAAGAATGCTTCATTACTTTGCATTAAAAGAAACAAAAAGCTTTGTAATGATAGTTTGCAGCTGCTGTACTACATATCCTTCCTTTATGAAATGCAGCTCCTACTGTTTACGCACTCTTAGAATTAACCCTTAGTATTTATTTCCAGGTTTGGTTGCTTTTCCTGTCTCAGAGCTATCTTGTTTTTCTCTCAATAGAAATTAAAAGTATAGCAGATATTTTCAATTTAAAAGTCAACAGATTTGGGTTTTATATTAAAACCTGAGATGAAAATGAAAAAAGGGCCTAGACGGCCCTGGTAAGGGCAAGCTAGCAGTTAGAGAAAAAAGCAGTTCATAACATCTTTTTGTTGTCATAGTTATATTGTCTTCAGTTTATCAAAGAAAAAGTCATAGGTTCTTTGGTTTGGGTTTTTTGGTTTTTTGGGTTTTTTTTACAAAAACATTTATAACTTCAAATGACAACTTTTAATTGAACAAAAAAAAACTTTTTTAAGAATGTCAGCCAACTCTTAAAAAAGGAACATATTTTATAGTATGCTTAGTTAATATGTTAAAATAGTATACAACACAACTGATATAATTACAAAATGTAATTTCAATTAAATAAGCAATGTCTGATTCCCCTTTCTCTCTTGAAGCTAACTGAAAGTGAACAATTTTAATCTCTATCACGTATTGTCTCAAACAACAGATGGTTCAATATTTCTGCATATCTCAAGCTCCTCACTTTGATTCCAGTGGAGGCAATTTACTGAAGAAAAGTAAAGCTCAATTTAAAATAGAAGTCTTGAAGCACTCCATTTAATTACATACAGATGAACTAAATGTAACCTTAATCTAGTAGATATGTGGTTCTCACAAGTACAGTATGGCCCAGCTGTTATATATATTTATCACTTTTTCATTCCCATAAATTCAAAATGATTTCCTTGTGGAAGTCTGAACGACAAAATAGAAGTCTTGGACAGATTATATATGTAGGCACTCTTAGCTTTGAAGAACTAATTCTAAGAACAGATTTTTAGTCATTTTTGAGAAAATATAGCTCCTAATCAACAGAACATACTTCCATAAGTATTTATTTCATACTCTTGTCAGAAGTCATTGGTGCAAGACTTCTTTTGTATTTCATGCTTTCATTAGCTACGGCTGAAACTGACACATAAAACTAACTTGTCTCTGCTTTTCCTCTTATCTGGAGTTGTTCAAATGGTAGTTTAACTTGCTCTTTGGGGAATTTAAATTCAAATGAAATATTCTCGCAGGATATGTTTGACAAAAGCAGAGGTAACTGAATTAATCCTGAATGAGGCTTGTTTTTAAATCATGATGTTTCCATTTGCAAATCAGTCTGATTTTGCAAATGTTTCACCATTAAATTAAAGGGATAGAAATTATAATTAAAAGGATAGAAAACCTGTAAATAGATCATTTGGACTACACCCAGATAGTTGCTTCTGATGCTGTAGTCTCAGCTTCTCACTAGTATAGCTAAAACTTTTTAAGATGAATAACAACAAAGCAATTGATGCCAGATTTGAAATCTGAAAAAAAAATGATAATTTCTGCTGAAATTTATGAACCTTTACAAATATGCAACTATTTTTGCAAATACCCAGTAGCTGTCCAAGGACTTTTGAACAAGAAATAATATAAACTGACAAGCTAGAAGGAACCAAACCCATTGCTTTTCTTCCGATTTTTTTTTCATTCTAGAAAAAAAGGTGTAATTTAGTAAAAGTAAATAGATATAAATTTAAAATTCATTCATAATACCTAGTTAACTGCTCCCTGGATTTTGCAACATGTTTTATATTAAATACAATTTAGATGAAGCAATAAAAGTGCAAGGCAATGAAAACACAGAAGTACTCTAAAGGACATGAACAGAGACTTAAGCAACAAGTCCATGCCATCTAAACACTTTCCATTCAAGCTGTTGAAACAAACACTGCATGATGTATCATTACACTATTTTAATAATAATAAATAAATGACCACTCAAAGTAAATATGATCCCACCATGCTCAGCAAGATTACTATTCTGGTTTGATTTATTCTAGGGCCTACTTTTTGAATATCCTACTCTATCTGGTATCTGCTAAAGTTGCCTTGACATTGTGTGGCCTTCCTCTTAGAAACATGTGAATTATTTTATACAAAGAAAAGACATCAGGTGTCTGACATGAGTAGGCAATACACTTGAATATTCTGTAGAGCATTTTCCAGTACTTATTGATTACCTTCTATCCAAATGTCTCCAAATTAATAGTTCCTTCCTTAGTCTTGTTATAGATTTAGATTTGTACATATGTTAACAGATATCTAGAAAGACAAATGTTGATAGGGCTGGGAACATACTGGGTGCTACCTAAACACAAGGATAAAAGAGTGATTCACCAAAAAGATGGGAAGGTCATCACCAGAGAAAACCAAAGAAATTGATAAAAAATTAGAAGGAAAGATATACTGATCAAAAATCCTGGCAAGGGAGGCAAAAACTCTACACCAAACCACAGAAGTCTTATTGACTTCCATTGCAGCTATAGTAGAAATGGAAGACAAACATGGAAATAGTCTCACTGTGCCCTTAAGAGCAAGTGGACAGACAAGTACTTTCCATCTTAAGTTAAATGTAATGCTTTTACACAGAAAGATGAAAGCTTGATTCAGGAAACTTGAAGCAACCATCAGAAAACTAAACAACAGTGAGATCAGGAAATAATAGCTGTGAATGTATTCAGAATAAATATTGAAGATAATTGTGAAGTATGAAAGATGAAATTAGGTGCAGGAAAACAAAGGGGGAAGGAATTATCCATGCGTTACCTAGAAAGAGGATTTACATGCAAGTAACGAGTGGAGTATTCTTATTATCCCTGCTGCCATTCATTTGCAGGAAACTCCTCTTTATATTCATCTGAACTGAATTCTCAACAAGAGCCAACAAGAGTAAACATTAAGGAGACAGATCAAGATTAGATAGACTGAAACTATCTTCATTTACTATATTATCAATAAGCAAAACAAGTGAAACTTATCACTCATTCTGCATTTCATCAGTTTTCAAAAAGCCCTTGATAGCAGCAGATACCGGTAATCTGGACTTCTTTATGAAAATACCCAGATTTTCTGGAATCTTCAAGAACATACAAATGCACTGTGGATTCATTAATTTTGTCTGGTGGGACTCACCACAGTTAAACAAAGATGTTTCTTCTCATCATTGTCCTTGTTGCCACTTTTCATTTTCCTGAAACTTCTGGCCTAGAAATGAGAAATTGTAGGGATGAAAGAGCTGTTGGAATGCCTGGAGATTTAGACTTTGCTGATGGCACCACCTCTTGCATGTAATGATGAATGAAATGTAGTAAGAGACCCACAGCTTAGTCAGAATTGCTCAAGAATTCTGACTTTATGACTAACAAGTCAAAAGTAGAAGTTAAACTACGTAAAATAACCTCAGATAACTCTGTCTCTAGAAACCATAAACCTGATGGATGCATCTCTAAGTGCATAAGGCAAGCTCCATTTTTGATAGCTCACACTAACAGACAAGCATCAGTATTAAACAACGTACTCAGCACGCATCTATCTCTGTAAATCAGAATCATAGAAAGGCAACAAATCTATCCAACAGTTAAACTGTTTTCACCATGGATGATAACAGCATACATTCAGAGTAAAGTGGCCAGATAGAATAAGTGCTATTGAGAGAATTACTTACAATTGCACACAACGCAGACAGACTTGGTTATTTACCAAAATAAGTGAGAAAACAAATGTAGGCTGACTACAGAGATGCTTTGAGCCACTTAAACTTTCTGAAACAACTTCATAGATTAACAATTTGAGCAAATTAAAGGAATTGATCCAAGATTACCTTGATTAGTGAAGACAGAAATTTGCCTCCTGCTGTTAATGACAGATTTTATGGAAAGTGTTGTGTTGGTACCACGGAGGTCCCTCACTTCTTTGAAGCATTGAGTTAGAGCAGGTAAAATATTTGCATTTCATTCCTACATGTGTACGGATGTGTAGGACTGATGCTCTTTCTATTTACAAAATTTAAAATATCTGCAATACATGTGGTTGAGTTCTCAGCTCTGTAACTTAAGCATTGATTTCTTCTTCTGGTTCTCCGTACCAGCCAGAAAGCAGTATTTACTTGCAACTCAGTAACCAATACTTTTAACTACAGTTCTAGGGCAAAGATAAGTCATTCTGCTGTAAAAAATGTATGTATACATAAAATGAGCCTCATTGCCACTAGTCCTACAATCCCTAATTTCTACTAATGACAAATTTACCATCAGCACTGATGCTCACCATCACCTGTTTAGGGCATTAATTCCAAGCATTGCTGTGCAATACTTCTCCCATCCTTATCCCCACTGAGATGGATAAAATTCTAATGTAGCTGTCCATGACCCATTCAACAAAACTGCACTTCAGTTCAACTGAATACAGCAGAGTAATACAGGTCAGCAAGTACTAATTTAAGGTGAGCTCTTTGACTTGATGCTGAAAGTCATAACAAGACACATGAATGTAAGTTAGAATTTAAAGAACAATCATTTATTTAAACTGTTTAATTAACTATGGGGAAATTGTGTATTTTCCATCTTTCCTCATTAAATTTTATCATTTTTTCCATCTCTTTTGTTAAATCAAGATGCGATGCCTTTTGTTTTCATCTAAGCTAGACTGTGAGCAATCTAGTCAGAAGAGTATGAAATTCAAGGCCTATGACATACAGTAATCAAGGCAGATTTCTTTGAGTCTTATTTGAAATGTAGGCTTCACATTATATCTATAAATTCGTATTTTCATATCTAGCCACTATGTCAGTTCTGTAGCCAAACTCTATTTGTGCTTTCATATTTTGATTGTTTTTTCCCCAGGAAATCTAGTATTTTCAGTCAGCCAAATCATTCTGTGCTGCTTATTTTGTGTCTTTCAATACGACGCATTAATTTCCTGTTAGTCACACACTCCTCTGTGCTAGGGAATGACCGGTGTCACTATGTTTTATAAACCAAGCTCAGAAAAAATAAGCGAGTTTTACCATGTTGGTAACACTAAGCCACTCTCCTTATGAAGACAACTACTTAAAGATGGACAAACGCTTAGGTTATTCTTTAAGATATGTGTAAACAAACTGACTTTATCATACTTATTCCAGTTTCTCTTCTCCCACAACATGTGTGCAAGCTGAGGATCTAGCCTGATTTCTTTTGCTTTTGCTCAAGGCACCAATAAAATCTTAGTCTGCTTATGGGGAAATCTATTAAACTCTATTTCAAAAAAGCTAGCTCTTATATAAAATTCTGAAAAACTTCCTCCAATTTCCTTCTCAGTGCAAGTAACATGAACAGCGTATGGGAAACACCTTTTTTCATGGCTGCAGCATATAAAATATATTATCTGCTGTTAAGAAATAAAAATTTTGTTCATAATCTTTGCAGCACTTCAGTATTAACAGTGGTGACAGTTTAAAGAACTGACTGACTCAGAAACAAAACAATGCAATATCTTCCAAATATCTTGTTTTTCCTGTTTCTTTTCTTCACTGAACACAAAGAAATAAAATATTAAATTGCATCAATCTTCCAAACACGTCTATTAACCAGTTACAACTTACATTAAAATAAAACAATTTTTTGCTTTAAATGTATTCTGGATTTGCAACACACATGCACTTGATTCCTCTAAGAGATAACTTTGCATTTGTTGTTCAGCTGAGACAACAGCAATATCCTTAAAATTGGATTCAAAGGAGTGCTTCAAAGCTCTCTACTCTTTCTGAATACTTTCAATAGGACATTAGCCAGCGTAGAATGTCTCTGTCAGGTCGATGCAGCTGATTTGATGATTACACTTATCATGCTCTGCTCAATAAATTTGTCTCTATCTTTTCAGTCTTACATTCTGTCCATTTAGCCTTTCATTTTTACATCTTTAACATTTATGTCCAAATGTCTCGAAAATTCTTAGGTTCCAAACCATGTACACACACACATGTGTAATTTGGAATCAATTAGCAGCTTTTTTCTTTTCTTTTCTTTTCTTTTTTAAGTTTAATTCTGTTTTACAGTTGCTGTTTATGGAGTACATATTAACCCATGCTCTTTTTAGGTCAGTGCTGATTCATCTAAGAGAACATTCAGGGTAAAAGCATAACACCTCTTCTTAAGGTTTTGCCCCCTCCCCGCACCAGTTAATTTCAGCCTCTGATTTTAATCAGTGCAAATACCAAAATCCTATTAAACATGGGAATGCCATTAGCTAACATCCCAGCAACTCGCATCTCCTACTTGGTCTTCCTTTTGGTTTTACAGTCAGCCTAACATCAGTGAACTCGACTAGCAGAAAGTCACTCCTATCCACATGCTTGATTGAGGAGTCTAGAAGTTCTGTCCTGTTCAATACCTCTCCTGAAAAGCTGTAGGACTTCATTTTCTTTTAGGGAATACCATGTGATTTTACCATAGAGCAACATACTAGCAAAAGCAAGATGTATTAAGACAAACTAGAAGCTGATCAAAAGCCTCAGGCTGCCTAACATACTCGCATCTACACTGTGCTTCTGTAAAACAGAATATCCCAGATTACAGGAGAGGGAAAGTTAAGATCTTGCCCGTCTCCCCTTTGAGTTTCCCCTGGAAGATCAGGGTTCTGCTGCTGTGGCCGGAGGGCGTTCAGCGAGTGCCACTCTGCCTTCCTAAGGTCACTTAGGAAACTCTGCAGTGGTTTTAGGGGCAGCAAGCTTCTCACTGATTCAAAGCTGCTATCCCTTACTTTTCAAACCAGATTAAAGGATGCTTTTCTCAATTTCTGTGGCCTGAAACCACATTTCTCCAAGCAGGCTGACACTATCCAATGAAACCAGTTTCTTGACAGTCTAAAAATGCCCCCCTTATTTGACTCATGCTTATTTTTTGGTGTTATGAAACAAACTAGAACAACATACAGTTTTTATCTCTATAACACTGGCAACTGAACTGATAGAACAGCGCTGAGACCGATAAATTAAGTATACCTATCCAAATATACAGAGGTTCCTATCACTTCCGTGCTAACCCTGGTATAAAATCCAGCTCTGTACAAAACAAAGGAGCAGTGAAGAATTTGTCCTTTTATGACAGACCTTGTATCTAACAGCAGCATAATGATTCAGGCAAACTCCTATTCACTTTCTGGAGATTAATTAAATCTATTTCATGAGTTCTTTTTTGTGGTCCACATTTAGCAAAGCAGCATCTGGACAAAAGATACATTATATAGACAGATATTAGTATGTGTCACCTCAGAAATCTTCAATTTGTTCAGCAGAATAGAATAATACATATTGATGCAAGGGGAGAATATATATATTATCTTCCTTCTGTCCCATTTTATGTATATATATATATATATCTTGTTTAGTCAGAAATCCAAAAGTTCTTGATCTCACTGATTTTATCCTTTCTTCCACTCTCTAATACCCTCATATAGGGTTCCCTAAATACCTATATATCCATCCAAGAATGTTCATTTGTGCTGAGTGCATCGAGCTACAATTTTAAGAAGACAAAAAATACAAATAAAAGAAAATCTTGGGTTTCCTTACTCAAACAGGCCTCATTGAACTCGTATGAAATGGAAATGAGAGGAAAAGCCTTTCTAAGACTTTTTTTTTCATTGAAAGTGCCAGATGGGACTCATCCACAAAAATTTGAATTTAGTTTTGGTAACTCCTTGCTTCAGCTAATGGGTTGCAACAAAACTGTTGAAGTTAAGCTATAAATTATCTTCACATAAACAATATATATCAAATATAATCTGGATCTTTCCCCCCATGGAAAAATCTTACATTACTGTATATTTACCTTATTCTCCATAGACGATCTAGGAGAAAAATACCACCAATGTGGAAAACTGGACAACACCAGAAGTTAAAGTCAGACTGTAAGCATCATGATAGAGCTAGTTATTTAGTTTTCCTATTTTATTTTAATTTGCCAGATCAACACCCTAAATCCATTTTACCATCTTTTAAGATCCTCAATTACCTACTCTGCTGTAGATAATCAAAGCAAAGCAGCCAGAGACTTTAGCTTTAAGAGTCAGAAAGCCTTTGGGATAGATTTTTGAAATGTTAACCTTTTATTTATATTCTAAGAGTCCTAAATTTCTAAGTTCCATTTCAAATAGTTAAATTTAGCACTTCAGCCTAATCCTCCCTTGCTTTGTAAAGTGCATAAATAAAGCATACAGCTAACAAGAATTTTAAGTACTGGGTGGAGCCGAAGGTCGTACTATTCAACCTGCCAAAGAAAAATAATTGAAGAAAAGAATACATTTTTCCATGAAAAAATGATGTAAATTTAGCAGTGAAACAGTAAATTAAGCTTCCTTTCTTTTACTGAGTACTAACATTTCTTTGTTGTCCTTTTCATGGGGAAGGTTAAAGGCTCAACCTAATTCCTCACACAGAAGGCTCTTTATAGCTGTTGGTTTGGTTGAAGTCTAATGGGCCATCAGGGACTTGATAACTGAATGACTGAGTATTGGAGAACGCTGCTCACAGTGGGGCTGAAAAGGAGTGTTTGACTGGGGGGAAAGGTGATCTGCCTTTCCACCTGCAAAAACAGATTTTATGGGAACAAGTAGTCATGCAACTCATGTATTCTTTTTCACCAAACTCTTTCTCCTAAAATCTTCCGTCATTGGTGCACTTTCACTAATTATTGCAATACTAAAATGTCTTTTATAGACAAAAAGTCATCAATCTCCAGCGTTTTTATCTATGATCATGAAGGATCTGTGTCTTTTTAAATATGAAGCATATGCGTGCATGCTTAGGAACATGTAAAACAACATAAAAACAAATCTAGCTCTAATAGACTTAATATATGCCTACTGTAGAAACGTTACAGACAAGGAAAGCACACAAGATACTGAGACATCAGATTATATGTTTGGTTAATCATTATTTACTTCAAGCAAAAACAGCACGGTCATATAAAACTATGACTATTTCCAGTAACATCTCAGAGCACTGAATAGTGTGCTAAAATATGTATACAACTACATTGCTTAGGGCATGTGATAACTGTGACTGTGCAAGTTCCTTGCATTCTTTAATCATTACTGTACTAACTCTCATAATATCCTTCCAAGATGCAGCAATGCCATTGTCCCCATGTTAGAAATGATGTATTGGGGCACAGACAAGCTAGACAACTGTCCCAAGGTCTCAAAAGGCACCTTGTCTCAAGCAAGGAAGTGAGACTACTTCTAAAACTCAGGCTAAAGTCTTACCTTATTGGTCCATTCTTTTTCTAATAGACTAGGGAACATAAATGCCCATTTTGTTGCAGCTTCCCTGATCTGTGTGCTGGGTAACAAGCAAGGGCAGAACACAAACATAGAGGTCACTCTTCAGTAATCAGGAACTGCAGCTGTAGAAAAGTCTATTCAACATTCCTTCACCCACAAGAAATCAGCTGAGGCATGAAGCTATTTGGACATTAAATTAATGATAAGAAAGAACGTCGTCCTCCTTGTAAGAATAAAAATGTGGAAAGAAGATCAACCTTCATGCTTCAGGCATAACTCTCCTTGGTAGATATAATTCCTCTAAAGCATTTTGTATGGATTGCTGGGAGAGATAAGAAACTACGCTAATTGAAGAACTCACCTGATCTGCAGTAGCAGTTCCTACATTTCTACAATTGCACATTCCTAGCAACGTAACGTTTGATTTTCAAAGATGCTGAGTACCTTGGTCCTCACCGATTTGAACTTGAACATTTAGCCAAAGAGATATGTTTTGGCTTATAAAAGGATGTGGTTTCCTGATTTCCAGGCCTTTACATTGAGATGAAAACCTTGTCTCCTCCACACTGTGGTTTGAAACATAGCTTTTATTCATTCTGGTGTATTATCACAACATGTCAAATGAAAGTATCAACTCTTTTGAACCCTGAGTCAAATAGAAGCACTTAAATATGAGTTTATTCCCTTTCTACAGAGCAAACTAATGACCAAAGGTTATAGTACACTCCTAAGCCTATAAGTAAAATGAAATTGCAGCAGTACTCTCAAAATCAAGTTCTGTGTTCCAAAGTATATCTTCCTTTTCACAGCATACTCATTCTAATCCTTGCAAGGACCATTCACATCAAGAAGCATCACAGGCATAATCAGAAAGGGCAGGGGAGAGGAGAGCTCTTTTAACCACATAGAACAGAAAAGTCTAGTTCCAAAATTCAATACTTACCATCAATTTCAGCATTGTCTTACCTAGATTAATATTTCAGCATTAGCTGATAGTTAAAATTATAACATTCTGGACACAATAGAACTGGATCTTCAGTTTATAATTACAGTTAATAATTATTAACTGTGGACTTGATGTGTGTTTGCATACACACATATATGAATTACCTTGTATTGTATTCACTGCAATCTACCTCGTAATTATAATATACAGAATTACTCTTTGTAATGAAGCTTTTGTGTTTGTTTTTACTACTCTTACTGCTATGTACTTTTAAGCATATACTTCTAAGAATAATTAACCTTGCAAACTTAAGTTTTCCAGCCTTTCACACTTAATTTTCCTCAGCATCACAGAAAAATGTCCACATTCTTCTTCTAGAGCATGATTTTTTTTTTTTTTTTTTTTTGCACAAGGTATAAAAAGACTTATGGTTTAGATGTTTCTAATAAAAGTGTTCTTAAAACAGTCCTAGGGCTTTAAATATTAGTTTCACAGTTTTTTTAAATCTGATTTCCCTCTGAGCTTTTAAGCTGAATTCAGGCTTTGCGTGATAGAGTAATCTAAGAAAAAGAATCCTTTCTATAGGCATGGGATATAACGGGTCAGAATGGGAAGGGGGAAAAGTATGGGGTAAATTCACATCGCAGGCACCTAGAGAGACAGACACAGAGACTAGCTTTTAGATGCTGTGCAGAAAATGATGCTTCTCAACAATTTCAGCCACTTAATAGTAGGAATGAAAAGCAAGCTCACTGGGCACAAAGCAGTGAGATCGAACACAGCCTAGATGCAAAGTTTGGAACCATACTCCATCCAGCTCCAAGGGTGCTTGGAGACAGGATTGTGGGTTGGAAGCGAGACAGTTTTCAATTCCAACCTAAAGCCAGTAAATTTCAGGGAATATGTATTTTCCCCTGCAGTTTACTGTTCTACAGAACAGTTGGTCACAGTTACAGGATTCAATATTTGCTACTGTGCTTATTAGGTGAGATTTATCCTAAAAACCTATAAATATATTTTACAGACTGTTTGTCAAACAGTAGATTGAAATAACTGTCTTTAATTGCCCAAATACAGCCATAATGACACGTGGCTTGGGGGTTTCTCACATAACAGGCTGCATACAAACTCACACAAAGCTGCATTCTCTTCATCTGAATAAGGTATCTGGTAAATGTTTCTGTACTTCTCACTTTCTTTCTTTGATTTGTTTTCGAAGTAAGCTTTTGACAGCTTAGAAAGCCTTATGTTTGGAAAGGGATCTGGGGAAGGGATTTCTCCCCCTAGAAGGTGAGGCCAAGAAATGCATCAGTCACTCTTGTTGCTTTCTGACAGTTCAAGTCACCAAAGGCATTTGATAAAATTTAACGGCTGTCGCAACTCTGAAGGTTACCCATGGGACTAGAGCACAGATCAGCTACAGCACTGGAACACGAGAGAAACAGAGAGAGACAGACAGAGTGTGTGCCTGTGTGTGTGTGTGTGTGTGTGTGCCTGTGTGTGTGTGTGTGTGTGCCTGTGTGTGTGTGTGTGTGTGTGCGCGCGCACGTGTAAAACAATGCACTTCACAAAACCTCTATCAAAAAGTAACAGGTTGTTTTTTATTCTAAGAGTAGTTGGAACGTATGAAACTTCTAAATTAAATGCTCTCAAATTTCATAAAGATAGAGATTTGCAATTTGCCTTAAACTGTACCTTGTATGTTTTTAAAATGCCATTTGAAGGTATTGTAATTATGTCAAGGAAAGTAGAGTTAGTACTTTTCACACACCCCCAAATTTATGAATAAAACATATCACACAGCTGTTTGTTCACCCTGCCACATTTGAGAATTACAGACTTGAACAGATAACCTGGCATTTGAATCTATGCCTGTTGCTTAATAATTTTAAATAGTTTATAAAAAGATCAAAATTTTTTTCCCAGATGTTCAAGGCATTTTGCTCTATTAAAATGCTAAGCTGCTTTAGATTACAAGTCTGAAAGTTTCCTAAATTCAAAACCTATAGCATATTTCTTTGCAAAAACTGTGAAGTACTTGAACAGCTATTGCGCCAAGGCTATGTTGCAAACAGAAAGCTCAGGAAAGATACTCTGTACCAGAGAATCCATGCATATTAGTTGTGTTATTCCCAAAGAAGGCTGAAAATAGTGTAACCATAAATTTAACTATTCTTCCTGGAGAGTACATATAGCAAGTAGAACAAACCTCTTTACCTGTTTCATTAGGAAGCTGTATTGCTACTTTAACACAGAGACAAGCACAAGCTACCAGATTCAGACCTACAGCCCAAGCATATATCACTGTGTATGTATGTTGTAGCTTCCACAACACCAGAACACACCCAAACAAATCCATGCAGGTGGTGTTTTTCTTGGAACTTGAAGTACAAAAGGAGAGCACCATCGCTCTCCTTGTAAATAATCCTTGAAAAGCCAGGCTCCATATGTCTCCCAGCCCCACTCTGAGCAGGAGGTTGGACTAGCTGACCTCCTAAGGTCCCTTCAAACCTGCACCCTAAGATCTTAGGAGCCTATGATATTGATAATCTTCTCCTAATTGATAATCATCTCCTTTTTCATCTTCAAAATGAAATTTTATCCATTGTGATTTACTGTTGTTACTATTATTAGAATAGTTGTAATAACGTATCACCTCGGCATCCTAATCCTGGAGCAGAATTCTTGCATACTAAGCACTGTACAAGCAGTAATGTTACTTACTACATAGACAAGTTACAAGATGGCAACAGACCCAGAAATGATGAGGAATCAATAAAACAGTCATAGTCAATGTGGAAGGCAAGATGCTAAAGCTAACCCATAGCAAACTGGTGTCAGATTCATGCAAAGGACAGCAATAAGGAAATTTCCACAGCAGAGCAAATATTGAACATTTGCAAGAACTTGTCATACAAAACCACACACTTCCATTTAAACAAATCAGTTTCTACCAATCAGTTTACACTTCCTTCGCAAAATTGTTTCATTCCATTTCTCTAGGAATGATTTAAAGGTATATGTATTAAATCTCAGCTATTTCTTACACTAAAGACTTCATAAAATCTTGGATGCTGAGCAAGTGAGAGTCAAACAGAGCTAACATTTTTCATTGTGACTGCTAGGTTAGATGGTATCCGAAACCTATGATGGACTGAAGCCAGTCTTTTGTCTATATCTGATGCAGTTTCTTAGTATGAAAATGCTCTTTCTTCTGTTTCAGTAGCTCACTGTGAACTGACAGATTTGTTATCATTAGAAACCCCATCTGCAAAAACACAGAAAACAATCCCCAGATATACTGCACAACACGACCATCTTTTGTTCTGAGTAAGGTCTTTGGTTCAATATGAAGTTGGATTTAAATGCCACCACTACATTTACTGATGCCAAGAGTATAGCACAGGCTATTATAGCAGGTGAACAGTATATTGTTTAAGTGTGTGTGTCACATATTATTGTTAAAAGTCCTATGTGATATAAAATATTTAAGATTTAGTCATAATATTTTTCTTTCTTTATTCAGTGCTCAGCCAGGAAGTTTTGAAAAGTAAATTCAGGTCCTTCATCAGTGGACCAATTGTAGCAACCCTCCTGGCCTCCCTTTCTCCTGACTTTCAAAAAAATTGTTAGCAAAATTATTAATGACTGATCGAGTTTGTACTGTTTGTAAAAATCCTAGCACAGTTAATGGCGTTGTTCACACAGTACAAGGACAGGCTTTGTGGTACAATCTATAAGGTTCAAATGGTCTCGGAGGGCTGACACTGCATATAAGTTAGCAGGCTGTTTTTTGCCTAGAAGTAGTAACAAACTTTGCTTCGTACTGATGCAGGTATGACTAACTTGGCCCCAAGCATAAATGAGTCCCCAAGTTCACATTAAGCATATGAGAAATATATATCACCTCAGGAACTAACCCAGTATACTATATTATTAAAAGAGTACTCCATAAATTTAGTGCTTCCCCAATGCAGTTCCTATTTTTCTAAATGAAATATAGCTTTGTGAGAGATTCAGCTCCCTCTCCCTGCCTCTCTCAAATACCCCTGCATGTTTGGTTTAGCTTACAAAAGGCATGTGTTTGTATATTATCTGAAGAGAGGCAACCCCAGCATTACCAACACTCAGGTCAAAGAGTTCGTAAAGTCAGCTGTCAGATATTTCACTGTTTGAAAGAGATCATCATTGCCTAAAAACTTCTCTCGTGTAGTCAGAACCTCTCTCTAAGTCTTTGATTCAGCACAACTTCAACCTCAGCAATGACAACAGTTCAGATGGCTGAAGCCTTGCAGAGATTTATATTGGAAGTTCTCCAAGGTAATTTTATCACTCCTACTTTAAAATAAAAAAGATAGATATACTATCCCAATCTTTATTTAGATTTTTCAGACACAATGTAATACTCCTCAAGGGTCACTGGGGGCGTGGGGGGTGGGGGGGGAAAGATGTAGAAATAACTTTCAAACCTGAGATCATCAGAGACTATGCACTCCACATTGATTTAACTAGGGAATCATTTTTCAAAGTTTGTTCTGAATTCTTTAGGGTGATCTTCATCATGAGATATATCACTTGAGCACTTTAAACTTGTGACAAAACTTCGAGGTTTTGCAATATAAAAAATACGGATAAGCCCAAATGATCTCACAGCATCAATCAATGGAAATTTACAGCTCTATCCTACAGTGGTACCAAAAATCTGTAAGAGCTGCTGGCTCTTTTCTTCAGACAGATCATCTGAAGCTAACTCTGCCATTCCTAAAGAAAGTATTACGTACATCCATCACTCTTTATTGATTTTTTAAGAAAATAATCTGAAGAAATGTAATAGCAAACTCTAATGATAATGCAGAATTATACATTAAATGTTATGGATGGTATTGTGGAAATCTATTATTAGCAACTAAATGATCATCTAATATTTTACATGCCATCTCCAAGTATTTTGTATGTGCAGCCTTCTAAATGCACATACGTCTCTAGGATTGATGCATTTCATAGAGGAAAAGCAGCCAAGATAACAAAGTTAAGTGTTAAAAAAATGAGGGAAATTAATATCACTATATCTTCAAAGCAGTGATTCTCCTCAGCTGGAAGGGAACAAAAGAAGAGGAGGAAGTGGCAATCTAGCTCTACAAACAGCATCATGGCATAAGCTCCTGAGAAAAAAGATGCTGATTTTTAATCCTTGCTCAGACACAATGTACCAAACTATGTTAGTTTGATATGATATATCATTTGCACCAGCATTTATTTCATAGCTGAAACCTGGATCTCCTCCTCCAATGATTCTAACTTCCAGATTCTAACTTCACACATTGCAAATAAACCCCGCTCCCTGCGGATTGTCACTACAGTGTAGCGTTATATACCAATTTTTCTCCCCTAAGCTTCAAATGTATGAAAAATTCTTCCTATTCTTCCTGCCCAAACCTATCACACTATTCAGAGTTCAGCACAGCAACATTTATGTATTTCTAACAACCATCGTGCCACAAAAAAATTAAGAAAGTTAAATAAAATGCATTGATAGGGAAACTAAGTTTTCAGAAATTCAAAAGCTGTTGTCAGCTTCCTCAGTTTCAATCCTTACAACTTAAAGGGCGCAGAGGAAGTGCACAGCAACCAACAGAGAGCCACAGCTGAGAAAGTGTTATGCTTATTTGCCACAAGCAGATGATCACAGTCTCAGGTGAGCGAATCAGCACACACCTCGAGATCCCCATGACTACTGGTCATGACCAGCTGGTCAATGGTAAATAAAGTTGTCACTATACACGATCTGAGGTCAAGTAAGTCACCAGACCTCATTCTCTATCATACAGATTTAACGAACCAAACCTCTCATCCTGGATTACTGGACCATCAGATTACTAAACCTGCACTGAAATGAGAGTTAGAGGAAGTCATTGTAGAAGATATTTGACCTGGACAAAGATGAATAAATAAAAGTATTTCTTCTATATAATATATACATATTCCCCCAATCTTGTTCCATAAGAAACTGACCACATAAATCTTGCATATCCACGTATCACCACCTAATTTCACTGAATTCCTAGGAGGACTTCTATATTTACCTGGATGACACTTCAAATATACTCACTCCGGATACTACCTGCAACTTGAAATTGTTCAAAATTCACTCTGATACTTTCTAAACTCAGTCATTCACACATTGAATCTGTGTTTTGTTTTGTTTTGCTAAAGTACAGATACTTGAATGGGATGAGCTCTGCTTTTATCCCTACCTGCACAACATCTTTTTTGTGCTTCCTCCAAATGGAAACAGTAAAAGCTGAATGGACATACATTTTTACAGAGCTTTAGAATCAAGAATTACTTTACTCAACACCTACAGGCTCTTTCTCTGATAGAACATTATCATGATTTATTATTATCATTATTTAATTACCAACCCATGCAATTGCTAATACATTGCTAAATGGATTGCTAAATGGTTCATCATGCCTTTCTGATGAATGAAGATAACTTAACCAGATAGTCACTGCAAGGCCACCCAGAATCTAAACTATAGCAGCACTGGCATATCAGAAAATCCGAAAGTGGTTTTAAAGAATGTTCTTTATCAAGCACTCAGTTCCAGAGAACAGAATTTTTTTGGTAATAGTTGGACACAAAATTACCAACAAACTTGTGCAGTACTTTTCTAAGGAGCAATCCATGGCAACTTTAAAACCCAAAGAAAAATAAATCATAGCATAAGGTTTAAAGTACACAATTCAGTTTAGCATGACACGAATCCATTCATCCAAAAAGCAATGATGATAATCATAAAAGTCTATACCACTGCATGTGAAATGGGCACTTCACCTCCTATTCAAGCTTTGTAATCTCTTTGTAATTCAGAACTACCCATCACAACAACATGTGAGGAGAACAACATAACTAAAATTCATACTACATGCCAAAATACTAGGCCTTTTCTTCATGTTACATGTCTTACAGACAAATATTGCTTCTTTACCCGTGCCGTGCCAGGGTATGCCATGATGGGTATACATGGCTGCACATAGAAAGATAAGTTGTGTAGAGGAAGTTAGAATCTTTTATTCTTCAGTTTAATTAAAGTCAATTATAATTAAGGTGAATGACGAATTAATTTTATTATCAATTTTCCCACTGAAATATTTGGAAGACAACAGACAAGTATTTGTACATATGATCCTTTCATCAAGCTAGAAACCTATGAGTAGAACAGCAATTGAAATAAAAAGTCTTAGGAAATTCTTAGTATCTGTTCAGTTTTAGTGGCTCAGAAGAAAGAAGACAAAAAGGAGAATAGGAAAGAAAACATCTGGAGATAAAATGGACAAATTTGCTGTTAATGTTTTTTAAGTTTAATGCTATTTTAAAAATAAACAAACAAAAATACAGACAGCCTCCTCTTTTACTGCTTCAATTAAATTAAATTTCCTAATAAATTGTCCATCCTGGGCATGTATCCATGTCACTTCCTCCCTTCTCTGTTTCTCAACCCACCAAAACATTTATAAATGTAAATACAAGAAAGATCTCCATCCTGAGAACATCCCATTACAAATGAAGTCATATGCCTTCCTGATTATTATAACTCCTCTCTAGCACTCACCACATAAGGTTTTTCTTGTGAGGTCTTTCAATACCAGCCACACACAACCACAGAAGGATGACAACTCAAAAATTACAGGACTATGCCATAACACCCTATAAGGGGTTCTGACCTTAGAATTGTACTTAGCCACTTCTCATATTTGAACTCTTACCTATCAAAAAGAACCTAACAAATTGACATCATGTGTGTGTCTGCAGTCTATAGCTTCTGCAGAATTACATGTTCTCCCAGGCCATTCCCAGGGAACACTCTAGCTACCTTTCCTTGTTTTTTGCCTGCGGTAAGTGGGA
The DNA here is from genome assembly GCF_036370855.1 of Dromaius novaehollandiae. NCBI lineage: Eukaryota > Metazoa > Chordata > Aves > Casuariiformes > Dromaiidae > Dromaius > Dromaius novaehollandiae. Next base: position 46,067,985 of record NC_088132.1, read on the forward strand.
GGTTGCTGCCTTCTCTTTTTCCTCCTCCTCATTTTCTACCACTTGAAAGAAAAGAGATTCTTAAAATCAATTATTAAGAGAGAAGATAGCAATTTCAATTAGCACAGCACTTTTCATGTAACATGATGTTCCAAGGCACTTCAAAATAATATATAGTAAAAGGACTGGGTTATTTTTACTGAAATCTTTAATGGTTGTCACCTACTTTACCAACTTACATTCCTTATGCCCACTTGACTTAAAATATAGATCATGCATAACCTTCTGCAATTAAGAAGAGTCAGAGCAGGAAGATGGACATTGCAGCAGTTTTTAATTCATTAGCCCTTCACCTTTAGAAACCTGTGCTTAATGCTTACTTCATGTCTGCCTGCCCAAGGCTTACGCTGATATATCTGCTTTTCTTTCTGAGCCTGTCTCATCAAATGCAATGCTCTAACCATAAAAACAAAATATGAGGTTCTACAATGACAGAGAATAACTATTGTCTTGTTCGATTATGCATGAATGTGTACTCTAAGAGCTAGGAGCCTAGAGCAAGATCAGGCACTCCTCGCTGAACAGACTTTTCAGTGTTCAACCCTTTTATGCCTATTTTATTCTTCCCTTCTTTGGGAGGAAGTAATTGGGAAAATAGGAGTGGTATATTTGCTCTCTCTCTCTGAACTGACTGCTTTAATGTGTCAGTAGAAAGGAGTGTGTGTGTCAGCAACAGGATCATTCTGTAGTAGCTTTCTCTCCAAATCAGCTCAGAATGATTTAAGGTTTTGTTCTTCATCATGCCAACATATTCTTGATCACACTCAATTTCTACAACTGTAGCATGGCTAGCACTTGTTGATGTTCCTCAGTTGGGGTTCCCATATTCCTAGCCAGGAAATTCCAGAGCAAAAGTGTGGAGCAGGTCCTGGACACTATATGCAGTCCAGACACATGGAGGCTTGTTGTACTTGGCCTTGACCAAATCCAAAGAGCACACCCAGAGACCCAAGAGTGTATGACAGCCTTATATTCTATAAACTAGTTCTGTTTCAAATTAATAAATTAATGGAAAATATTACACATATGAATCCCCTAGCCATCCAAAATGATCTCCTGAAGGTTCTTTCCAGCCCTGTATTTCTGTGATTCCAACTGAATGTGGAATTATTCATTTTGTATTTGCAACCTTCTTTTGAAAAGATAAATAACCAGCTCATTCTTTTATATAACTTCACAACTATCATTCTTCATAGTCATTAAGAGATCTCATCTCCCAATGCCTTTTGAAGGACTATCCCTGTTTTAAAAAACAGAAATTGAGACAACTGGTCACGGCCCATACCCCTAGCGTACACACAGTGGTGAAAGTCTATGAAAGATTTCACATAGCTGAAAGCTATGAATTAAACTCTATATCCCTTTAAACCAATCAGTGCCCTATCTAACAGCCCAGATGTCACCAACTGGTGGTTCATAGTGCGTGATACTAGTGCTAAACAAACTACTTCATAGTGGTACACAACCTTTCTCCTGTCACCCAAAATGACAACTATCCTTTCCCAAGCAGAAGACAGCTATTCAGAAAGTCAATACTAGCCAAACTGCTGAATGACTCTTCCAGAAGTTGCTACCACCACATGAAGCAAGGGAGGTGGTCTGACATATATTGTTTGGCACAGACCAACATATTGCTGCTTGACATTGCTGTGATAAAACATGATTTTGCATGTGTCATGAGGGCAGCCAAGCAAGCAAAGTTTTAGGAATCCCTGCTGTCTTTCCTTCCTATAAACATGGAAAGTATCATGCAGGTAACTACACTGATAAGTTTTCTGAACAGCAAACTCTTTATCTGGGAAAATGCTCCATTTTGTAACCTGTATTAGTTGTACCACAAACACAATGCTTAAAGCAACTCTAGCCAGCTATGAGAAGTTGGCAAAATAGTGGTGTTCACAAAGGCCTCTGTCCAAGTATATATCCTAATAGCCTCTGTTAAGACCCATAGATGTGATGGAGAATGAATGCTCTCCAAATGCTGTGAAGTATTTAACAACTTCAAATAAATGAAAAAGGATCTTTTGAGCTTGAAAGCTTTTGTGCTATAAATTGTTACTCCCACTGTGATTCCGTTGAGATTACCTCTCTAGCTGGACCTGCTATGTGTGGAATGTACTGCTGCTCTTCAACTTTGACTATTTCCTCATCATTCAAACTAATAATTCCCTTGAGCCTTTCTTTCTTTTTGTTAAAAAGAAAAAACCTTCCCACTTCATTCAATGACATCTCAGACAATGAATCTGAACTGATCGTTTCTTGCTAGTTTTTTGGAAAGCTGCTACTTTCAATAGTTGTGTGTGTATATATCATAAAACTGTTCTGGATCCATTCAAATTATTGCCTACACACCTTAATATGCGTGTCACTGCAACTAACAGAGTCTTGAAAAGTAGAACAGCTATATGCCTTACATTTTCCCTGTGTTGTGTAGTGAAGAACACAGCAGTTTAAGCACTTGCTAGCACACTTTCTGGTCCAGCCAAATACCGGCATTTCTCCTAATTGCATGGATGAAAGGATCTTCTATATGCAACAGGTTGCAGAATCTAGGCCATTATACACAAAAGCTGTGCAGACGAAACAACCTCCAAAGGCCACCTGGATTTAGTTATCTAGAAGGATCTATAGATGTCATACGGTTTCAGCATAAAACTGACTAGCTATTCATTTGAAGCTCAGCATCATGAGCTCTTCACCTTTCAGATCCTAGCTGCATCCTAGGTTATGTCGCAATGCATTTCCTCCACATATGCATGGTATAACAAAAACATCCAACAAGTCTAAATATATATCCCACAAGAAAAAATAAAATAAAAACTTACAGAACGACCCTGGGACTGCCTCCAGCACACATACTGTGATCTCTTTATGCACTGCATTTAGGTTTTCTGTTCGGTGAACCTAATGCCTTGCTTTACAACAAGAGTGGGAGTGTTACTATCAGGCTGAACATATTTCTAACCCTTTCTTGTATATTTTTATAGTATCTTCACTGTCTCAAACTTTTTGCAGGGAAAGGGGATCAAATAGCCTTCTAAGTGCAACTGCTCTCCTTATTCTCTTATCTGCAGTCTGAAAAGTAGCTTTGAAAGACAATCCACACTCAAATAGCAACATATCTGCACGCGTTTATCTTCTGCTACAGATGGCCATCCAAGACAGGGCTCACAGGAATGCTTTTACCTTACTTGGCAAATCTCATGTGTTAAAACTTAGCATTAGAACATGACATTAATTGTTTCAGGTAGTTCAGAGGGATAACTTTCCACATGTTCCAGGTTTTAGTCACTAGCTAAGTCTTCAAATCCAATTTAACCAACTCTGTATTTCCACTTAGTTCTATTTGAAGCACTTTGTATTCCTTCCCTTCACCTAGTGGCTATGTAACAATTCAATTACTGAAGTTCCTCATCCAGAAAGTGCACTCGATTTCCTATAATTCTTATTCTGTTTAATTTTTTTTTTCACCAGAGTAAAACATGTCTTTTGGAGTTGACTAAGTTAAAATCCTGAAATAAAGCAGGTGCTGTGTACGTGTGTCAGCTACAAAAGAAAAACAAAAAAAGGAAAAGGGGGTTAACAAAACACACACTAGAAATGGAAAATGAAATTAAAGGAGACTTGTGGTCTTGGGCACTTTCAGGGGAGGGAAAGAAAGAAAGGAGAGACAGCAACAACAAAAGCCAACCAAAGAAAAAAAGAAAATACAGTATAAATTCAAAGATGAAAGAAGGAATGAGAAGAGAAAGATGTGTACTAGGAGGAAATAGAGTCAAGTAGCACAGAAGAGGGAGCACAAAGGGATCAGAAGGTAAAGCATCAGTTAATAGATCAAAAGGCTAAGAGGAAAGTTTTAAAATAAGGGGGTGATAATGTAAACAGCTTGAAAGGATATTAAAATAGAGAGGTGATGAAAGTATGCATTAGACAATGGAGACAGCTGAAAATCTTATAGAGTAAATGAAATCAGTGAGAGATAATAAAAAGGAAGAAAACCTCCAACATTAGAATCTATTTGCAAATCTTTTTCTTATAGAAATTATTTGCTAGCTTCTTAGCCTCTGACTTTTCTTCATATGATCAAGCTTGTTACTGTCTTAACTGCTTTCTTACACCGCTTTTCCTCCCTTGTTCTCCTGTTTTCCTTTGATTGAAAAGAAACAGACGAAACTGCAGTAAAAACAAATTTTAGTGTCAGAAGATATGAACTTTACCCTGTACTCTACCACAGATTTTTTGTTTCATTTGGGTAATTTACTTCACAGTATGTTTTCTATAAGATCTATCCACTGCATTTGTACTTGAATTTTGCACTCACATAAATTAAGTATGAGTATAAATCACTTTACTTTGTTGCAAAGCCAAGTAGAAATGAGGAATGCAGACTTCTAAGAATTTTTTTTTTTTTATTAATACCAAGGTATTCAGTAAGGGCAAGTACAGTGGCAGTAGCTACAGCAAGTCAAGGAGAAGCTCAAATAAAAAGATGTAAATCTACCCTGGAAGATCTCTGCTTTTTGTTTAGAGCTGTATGTTCTATGGCCCAGCACTAACTGCAACAATTGTATATAGGACCACAGGTTCTACAGCTCACCAGAGGAATCCAAAATTATTCTGATTTTCACAACTACTAAGTCACAGTCACAGCTCTTCTAAGCACACGTTTTAGATGCAGGGAAATTAGTGAAAAGCAAATGTGTATGCAAAAAAGAACATCTGCTTTGCTAACTCTATACTTAGGCATAAATGTTTTTTGATTATTTTGTCTTCTTTTTGACTTGTTTGTGGAAGACAGAGAAACACTACTGTCTCCATTTTAGTGGGAATGAAGGCACAGAGAAAGCAACCTCCCAAAACCGAGACAGGAAGTTCGGAGCATCCAAGAAATGTGATTCTGCAATCTTGAGTCCCAGGCTAAGCACTCCAAAAACATGAGTCATTTGAATAACCACACATCTGAAAAACGCCAACATCACACTTCTTAAACAAGAAACTAGAAGGGAAAGAAGTATCCACAAAGGTTCACTTAAAGACTTCTCACAAATACTTTTTAGTCATAGCCCTAAACAAACAATGGATATTCTGCTAACATCAGGACTCTGTGATAAGGACACTGGTTAGTAGTACTGGCATTTTTCCAGTTGTTCTACATAAGTGAGAATCCATTAAGTTACTTTTGGGAGCCCCATAGGTCATATAAGGCTCAAACCAAAGGGAATTTGAGAATATTGCTATCCCAATTGTTAAAGCAAGTAATTAGCTCAATACATACAGAATGAGCAAATGGTAAATGTTCAGATCCAGAGTCCAGGATATAGGCTAAATAGTTCTGTTAGAGAAAAGAGAAATGAAATAGATAGTAATTATCCTTCTTCCCCTTCCACCTGCTCCCACCTCAGCCCCTGAACTCATATGAAAAAAGAAGCAGGAAAAAAAAAATCTAGCAGTGACTCCTTTAGCTTTATCCCACCCCATCCCCAAATTCCTGTATTTCCTACCATTAACATAGAGCTTCTCATGCTGGGAAGCACCATTGCTTCTACAGCCGAGGGATCCTTCATACAAGAGAGGGAATTTGATTTATCTCCAAAGGATTATCATTTCTGTACTGCATGTCTCTCAGATGAGATATGAAGAGTTGTGCAACTACATTCTGTAAAATTCCCCTTTTGTTAGTTTATCTCACACCCAGAAGCAAATTCTGTAGATCCCAGATAATCATCTTAACAAGGAGCTACCACATGCCTCCTAGACTAATATGGGAGAATACAGCTTTGATGATAGAATGTGAAATGTTTACTTCTGAAAGCATACATTACATCTCACAGAGGAATGGGGCGGGGGGAAGAAAAGACATCTCTGTGAAATAATATAGACTGAAACAGCTCTGCAAATAAAGCAAATGGTGAACTTCAGAATTCCTATCTTCTCAATGGATCGCTGAAAAACCCTGTATAAATAAACAGTTTTGATATTCAAGTTCTTGTTGAAAGGAATAGTTGAGCAAATTCTAAACAAATGTGGACCAGGAAGGAGCTATCAACTATTTTTTTCCCTCTCTCAGGAGATGCAGGCAGCCTTTCTGCTGATTTACACCTAACAGCAGCAAGAATTCTAATGACTACAGAAATGACAACAGGCTGTACTGTTCTTAACTGCACTGCTTATTAATGTTGTAAGAAGAAAATAAATTGCCCAGCCAAGATTCCCTGCTATAGCTTATGCTACATGTTAAAGACAGACATGACAGATCAGACTTTTTTAAATAAATAAATAAGTACAAGGGCTTGGAGTCAAGCCCCCAAATGTAAATGTACAAATTCCTCTCTCCTTAGAATTTTTAATAACAGAAAGTAGCAAAAGCTAACGGCCTGCCAGATGTTCACCACAGGGAGTTTGCTTTACGGAAACTGAGGAAGGAACTCAGTTGTGAATTTATGGGATCATTCCCCTCATCTCCTTTACACACTCCTTTCTTTTTTCTCTTGTTTGTCTCTGTCACTCTCTGGTTAGTCAGTGTTGTTGGCCAACGCCAGAAGTGCCACTGGGAGGCTGTATCACTGTTATTCATCTTTACATTAGCTCAAGATGTGTTTAACTTTCTCTTCATGCTTTTTTCTTTCCTTCCTTGCCAAGGCAGAGCCAGAAGTAATAATAAAAGGATCCAGAGAACAACTGATGATTACTCTGTCTCCTTGTAGTCTGATCAATGAATCAATTTAGGAGTTTTAAACACAGCGAAAGGCAAGGGAGAAAATACCCAAAACAATGCACAGCAGTATTTTAAGCTTCTTGAAATAAAATACTGCATCTTTTGCAACATGAAAATATTTTGAGGGTGGTGCAGCCAGACACAATGCTTGTGTATTTAAAGAGAAAATAAGGGATTGAAATGGTGGCCCCTTCCATGTTTGAGGCTGAAGTAACAAGGCAAGAATTGGGGAAGCAAATCTGTTGAGAAAAAAGCAGAAACTCACCAAGCCCTTAGTAAGGGTTTTGGTTTTCCTCTTCTGTTGAAACATTCCAGTGTATTTTTGGAAGAATTTTCATTTCCAAAGAGCTCTGAGCTTTTCACACCACTCAGGTTCAGAAATGGAAGTCCTGAAATACCTACTATTTGCAGCTTTTCTGCTTCACGCTAAAAACAGGTATAAATAGAACAAGAAAAAAGAATTCTAAAAATTTTCAGACCCCATATGCACCATGTGGGCCTGACTTTTATCTTGCATAATTGTAAATTCAAGGAGGTTGGTGATATTATACTGGAATAAAACTGTTCTGAATGAGAAAAGAATGATGCTGAAAGACCATTCAGAAAGGTCTTAGGCAAGCCTCTGGACTAAAACTGAGTCTTTCAAGGTTCCTTAGTTAGAACTGGTAATTTTTGCTCCCTGCTGATGCAAAAACTCAATACAGAGATGACATTTTCATTTGCTTGGGGAACTGAGGACAATTTTTTCTTGTATTTGACTTTCTCATTGATCTTGAAAGCATAAGAAGGATAGCTGCATGTGAAAAGGAGAAACCACCACCACAGAATAAAGGTCACAGAAAAGTCATTGAAAAGTTCATGATCATACATAAGACTTGAGAAGCGATACGTGCATGGGTCCACCACTTTAAACAGAAAAGAGATTGTCCTTTTTGAAGACAGGAGACATTCTGCAGAAGGATCAGTCTTTGAAGTGACGATGAATTTCACCCCATTGCTGTCTAGAATAACACCAGTTTTAAAAAAAACGGTGGCGAGGGGGGAACACTTATAGCTGGAAGAAGTATCATCAATAGCTCCAACTTGTCTGACCTTCCACTTTACTGATGACAGCTATCTAAAATCTTTGGAAGGATAGGCACTAATGCACAAACAATAGGAAGCAGTGTATTACTGCTATTATGCTTTCCAGCAAACTGTAAACAGGCACTAATGGCTTTCAGCAAAAAACACTGGAAGAGTTGGAAGAGATGGCTTGAAAACAGAGTCATATACCACACACCCTAAAATACTTTCAAAAGCAAAAGACTAAAAAAGCTTTGGAGGGTGTTTTGGTTATTTGGCATCTTCACGGAGTTTCAAAAGCAGTAGCTTCAGCCCTTAAGCTCTTCACGACAATTACGCACTTCTCCAATAGCCCTATTTAGCAGCTTCCTACCTCATGGTCAGTATGCATAAAGTTTGGGGGCCAGACAATCCTCAGTTAGGGATGCAGCTGTAAGGCAGAGCAATGCACTGCTGTGCCTTGACCATAGATTCTCAATCCTTGGCCTCCAGCAGCAAAGGTAGCACAAGTATTAGTAAGCTGTGATCTTCCCCCTTCACTATTGCCAGTAACACACAGAACTGAGGTTACATTATGCTATGTAAAACAAGTAGTTTCAACAGATGATTCTACTGCTTAGTGTTTTTGATATGCTAGTTACCTACTGCCTTCATTTTCCAGCCACATCTCTGTGGACAAGATAAAGAAAGCTGTAATATTGGAAGATGACAAACTATCATTGCATATCCTCCTCACTTGAGTCACTACTACGAAAATAAGAGAAGTGCTTTGAGGTCCTCCAGGATGAAAGACTATAAAATGGAAATGATTAAACTATTGTTTTAATAATTATGACAGAGAGACTTGGAAAACAAGCCTTTTAACATAAAATCATTCCACATGGTATGAACTGACCACAGATTTGCTAAGCATGAAATGGAAATGAAACAAAGTGCCCTGAATAGATGTAAAATATAGTTGATAAAGTAAATTATTTCAGTGACCTTTCTTGTATTTCAGAAAAGTGCAATTACTTTCTAACTCAAGTGAGAGAGTCATGTATTTGAGAATCAGGTGCCCTCATCCTACTGACAAACAGCTGAAGAAGCAAGTGCAAAAAGAAATAATTGGTTTAACATTTGTTTCATTTTGATTTTAAGAAGTCTGTGAAATTTAATGAAGTCTAGATTCGTAATATAAACAACCCAGACAATATCTTCCACTGAGACAAATCAGCATAATTCCCCTGAAGTCAACAGATGTACACCAATTGAGGATCTGCTGTACTGTATGCAGTCAAGTGCAATTGGGTGAGAACTTAACTTGCCACTGCAACGATATGAAGAATTAATGAAACACAAGTTGAAAGAGATGTTAATTTGTATTCATTTTTATCCTTGAGAAGACATGTATAATCTTTGATAATCAGATGCTTAAGCAACATAGATAATTGCATTTTTAATAATTTTTTTCTTTTAATATGTGTTAACCCATGAAATCTGTCATTTTTACCATGACCAGGCCATGAAATTTGCAACCATTTTTTTTCCTGAATAACATAGGTCCTAAGGGAATATGGTTTTTAACATGTCCAATGCCTTTTGAAAGCAAAATGTCCTCAAAGTGATTTGTTTTTCATGCTATACACAGCTGCCTCTATTATTTTATCCAAATATTTCAATACAAAGATAAGGAGCCAGATGTTCCAGGTCCTCCTAAATGTCAGAGACTAGAAAAAGGCTCTTCCAGCTCTGCCTTGTACTTAGAATCTTTTTTGCGTGTTTTTATTTAATCTTCCTATATACAAACACATTAATGAATGTAACTTGAAATTTTTACATTTATAAATTTTACAAAGTCTTTAAATTAACATAGGATATGTTCATACAGTGCTTTCCCTCTGACTGTCAACTTTGTTAGGAGTTCAGTGCAGATTACTTTATCTGCAGAGAAGCGGGCTAGACTAGCCCACAAACCAAGCTGCTCTATCAAAACTGCTATTGCTTTCCAAGTTGAGTAGTTTACTGCTGGTCCACCTGTTCTTACACTACACTCCAGTGGCCACTGGGACTCTACTGTAGATATACCTCAGAATAGAAAATGGAACCAGTGCAGAAACTGACCCCGTTATTTTCCTTCAAATATAATTGAACTGTTTTAATGCATAGAAAGTAACAAATTCCCATCACACTGAAGTGACTTGTTTTTAAAGCAAAACAGCAATCAAAAAGAACCAAAATAGAGACACCAAGAGAAAGCAGGGTTAGGGTACTTTCTGTTATGGGAACTTAGAAAATGCCCCACCAGAGCTAATTAATTGCCTAGACAGACCAGAATCTTCTCTTTAACCAGACACACCAGAAGATGCAGGGACTCTTCAATAAGCTGATGCAAGAAATCCTCAAAACTAGACTCATCCTTGCCTGCCATGCATAGAGAATTGCCTTCACAGTTCAGTATCATACACGTGCTACAATGCTTGATATTCTTATATCTCAAATATACACACATAGGGAAAGACCTCATAACCTTTTCTCATTTTATCAGGTTTTGAATGCCATCAATCCATTTCCTAATGATTTCTACAGATTAATACAAGCATGAAGGAAGTTCAATGTAATTAGAAAGTGAGAAAACCAAACTGTTCAGAAATCATGTGCTTCATCTTTTTAATTTTAAATTTTCCACTTTTTAATTCTACTGTCCCCTTCTTCTTGCACTAAAAGCTGTAATTATGCAGCCAAATATTTGCTGAATTTTGCATAGAAAAAAAGAATCTAGCCATAGCCAGAGAGCAAATCTGCTAAAATCCATATTTTATCCTGATTTAAGATTCATTTTACAGCAGTTTATGCAACACCTTCCATTCTTTTTGAAATGTTTTACTCTGAGGTATTTGAGGTCAGACTCTCTTTATATTGAAATATCACACATCTTTGAAAGGTAATGGTTGTACCACTTTGTGTGGTGGCAGAAAAACAATTCACTAACAAATCTAACAACCACCTTTGATTTGATGATTGAAACATTCTAAAACATTTGTTAGACTTGACCACAACTGGGACAAAAGCCTGGCCATACTGAAGTCAGTGGTACCGCTGCCACTGAGGCTTGCCCGTCATTCTGGCAGTAACTTAAGTAAAAGCAAACTAGTGAACCTGTATACTTAACATATACACTGCCTGTGCAGTTTAGAAACAAGAAGTTTCAGAGAAGTTTCTTGCTTGCTCTGTTCTGTTTTGCTTTTAAGTAGTTAAAAATTCAACATGAGCTCTGGAAATGAAAGCATTCTTTCCAGATTGAGTATCATCAAAACAAAGACTCTGAAGAGCCAAATCCTCCCACCGGTTATACCTTTGCAAGTCCACTGACTTCTGAGTGCTGTTAACTTTTAAATTAAATATTGTCACTATATATTCTTGTGGGTTTCACTGGCTGCTCTCGATACCAGCTAAACAGCCCTACTGGCTTTTAAAAATAAAATAATCAGCAGAATTTTCTCAAATGTTTAGAAACATTTAGTGCTTCTTAATTGCAGCAAAAGTTTTATTCATTTTTTAATGGATCTGATTCTTCCTTCCCTAATCATCATTACATGTGATTTAGCAGCTCACTGAGTGAGGTCCAGACTGCTTGTCTATATTTTGTTACAGATGAAAACAAGGCATATTGTAAAGTACAAGAATAGAGACTGGTGGCTCTCACACGTAACTACTGGACAGTTTTAAAAAAACTACTTGAAGCAAGTTTGCTTTAGAGGACGATGCTAATTTTATGACCATGTTTTGAGAGGTACCCTGTATGATGGGGTTCTATTCTCTATGCATTATATTTGCATTTTGCCCTTGTACAACACCATAAAAATCAGTGACAGGTGACCACAAGACCCTAGATCCTCATAACATCTGACATACGACTCTTTTACCTGTGGATTAATCCAATTGTAAACAGAGACTCACTGTTAACTACAGGGAACAGGATTAACAATTTATGATCTCAAGGTAAGCCTATTTCATTTTGTCCAGCAAAGAGAAGGATTAAGGATATATGAATCAGCTTTTGTGACTTCCCAGAGCTGAATACACTGGGAAAGACTTCTGACTGCTCAAATCAAGGAGGGACAGCATATAAGCAAGCAGGGAATCAACTGATCTGGTGAAGTTGATATGCAGTCTGAACACTTTTCATCAATCTGCTGTATTAAATGTATCGGAAATAATGACTTCTTTAGCTCTAATTCTTTTGGGCAATACTTCTTTCGAAAAGCATGAAGTTGTCACCTTTTGGTGTGGAGATGGTGAACATTAGGGACAAAAGTGGAGAAGATAGGGATCAGCCCTCAAATGTTGGCTTGAAATTGATTCATTTAAAACAAACCTATCTAACCTGCTAGGGGTTAGGGCTTTGGGGGGGGGGGGGGGACTTCAAATCATGATGTACATCTAGTGCAATGAAGGAGTCTGTCTGAATTTGAAGAGACCATGGAAGAATTCCAGTAAGAAACTTACAGGCATTATATATGAAGCTGAATCAAATAAAAACAACGGTACTATGAATGTATCGATAAATGTTCATTATTTAGGTGTTCAAGAAAGCTTGTAAAGAAATTATTTCCAAAAAAACCAATATCGCTGTTCCTTATAATGTATATGTGAGAGACACAAAGGGCCTAGAAGATGCATAAAGATGTACAGAAGAGGATTGGGACAGAACCTAGGTTATTCTTCAGTGAGCTCACAGAAGTATCAAATGAACTAAAAAGATCTTGGATTCTCTCCAGGATTAAGGGAAGAAATGAGGAAGAGGACCAGTAAAGAGTAAAAAGATGTTCACTGTATCCTGTTGTGGATGTGGTCAAAAAGCCAGGAGTTTCCAATTCTGACATCCCATCCTTTAGTGCAAGGGAAAACAGAGTAATATGACTGGCTCTAGATCAAAAGGCCTCCCGAACACTGAAATGAGATGTCCGCAGAAGCAAGATTAACCCTTGTACAGTGGCATGGCGTTTCCACAGCCAGATACAAATGTAGTAGTAGGAAGGGCTGTGCCATCCCTCGTCCAGGAGTGTATCTGGGCAATTAGTCAAGGAAGAGGCATGAGCGGTCACTGGTCCAGTGCCTGGCCCCCTCTGGAGCAGAAGCAGCTAAATGAAGGAGGTTTAGTCCAAAGAGGAGGAAGTAAAAGAAGGAGGAAAAGTGAGAGATGAGATGCAAAGTGCAAAGACAAGGGGAAGTCATACAGCAAAACTGAAACAATCCTCCTTTCTCTGTGGGCATTACATTTTAGAAAGCCAGAGCAAAGATGATGTTCTACTAATTTCTACTCATAGGAAAATCAGAAGTCTGAGAAGTCTTCACTCAAATGTTTCCTGAGGGCTTTAACTTTGACACAAGCCTTCCACATGCGCTGTGGAGAGTAGGACACAATTCTGCTCACTGCTTTTCCCTCACTGCTTATCACTTTTTAGATGCAGGTTTTTATTTTCTTTTAGCACCAATGACTAAAAGTTTTTAAGTAAAGAACCAAAATCCTACAAATACAATTAGCTAAACTACAGTGTTTCAGCTAAGACATGCCTGTTCTGTGTCAAGACTCTGGAAGAATACAGATAACCAGCAGAAAATCTTTTACTCTCCATTTCCTGTAAAAAATTATTAAGTATTCTCTAATGTACCCTGACAGCTCCTGCATAAAAATTACAGAAATGTATAGATCAGTATATCAGGTTGCATTTTTTTTTTTTAATCCTGGTAAAATATATGAGAAAAAATAGTTTCACGATATGTATCTTTTGTTGCTTCAGCTAAATTGTGCATCTATGAAGGTGAATGTAATAAAAGAGGTTTCTAAAGATTAGGAAGACACAAGAAATACATCAGTTAATAGTAGTTGCTAAGATTTGTACTAGGAAAGCAAACCAGGCAGAGAATGAGCTAATTGCTATACCTCAGGTGGAAATTATTGCTCATAGTTACTCTTAGCCCTGCATAGTACATAAGGTCAGACAGGCTATTTCATTTTGTCACAAATAACCTGCTTACAGGCTGCTTTGCTAGGATATCAGTGGCTTTTCTCCGCTCCTACCAGATCAGAAGAAATTTCTAAGTTGTAACTGAAAAAATTCTAACACTAATTCTTTGATCCAGGACAGTCAAAAAGATTCTAGCATTACTGGCACATTTAAAATACTTCTGAAAAAATCTGCAAGTACATTACTTATGCTCACAATTCAACCCACTTTTTCTTCCTCATACAAATACTACACAAATCTGGTAGTCATTTTCAAATCAGTTTAACTTCAGGCATTATCACTGCATCTCTAGTGTTGAAAGGCAAAATAAACTTGTTAGGAAAATTAGCATATTCCTGGAGTCTGAAACCCTTGAAATGAGAGAATAGTTTAGACTTTGGTTATAAGCTTTTTTTCTTTTTTTTAACTTCTTGAAATGCTGCCTTATACCACTCGTTTTTCCTAATGCCATTTTAAAACGTACAGTGCTTTTCCTCCCCACATTTAAAAGCAATTTCCACTTTAAAAACTTGTTGCTAACAAGTTACCAGCAACAAAAAAAGACAAATCATACCGTATGAGAATCTAGCATAGCATTTGGCCACTATGATCACTCTGCTACGGTCAATAGAGCAACACAAGCTGAGCTGTGTTTTCTTTCACTTATTTCCACCAAAATAATCAGAACTAAAAACATGTTTTGTTTCAGCTGTTAATATCACTGTCCAGTTCAAGAAACAACCTCCTTTTTTAAGATGCATGGAGAGATCTCAAGAGCAAACGATTGGTCCAAGCACTAGGCAAGAAGATTTGAGTTTCTGCATGGTTATTAACAGAACTGACAAAAAAAACAGGACAATTTCATGTACTTCATTTGTAAAATGAGACTAACATGGCTCAAAATAGATATACAAAAAGTCAGCTTAGACGCATCTTTTTAAATTATTTTTATAAAGCTGCTGTTTAGAGCCTAGAACATTCCAAGGATCCCTGAGTTAAATGCCCACTCCCCAGAACTTCACAGAATTTAGGGCTTTGTGCCCCTTTAAATCAAGCTTTTCTGACTTCAGCCTAGGAAAAAGTTCTCAAGATATAATGCCTCTTGGTTCCTTTAAAAAAGTGTAAGTCATTCAACTGCATAAATACAATTTATACAGTCTGGTAATATGTTTACCTTTACTTTCTCCAAAGGAAGAAAACCACTATATTGCCATTTTACCTGTAAATCAAGAAAGTTTGACTTTTAGTTTGACTTTTCCTATCATACTCATGAACTGCCAACCTTAATCAGGTTTTTATTTAAAAGAGCATTATTATGTTTGGAAATGCCTTTATATTATGTCGATATAAATGTATTATATTTTTTCCCTACTGTAAATTAGGTTTCATGCTCTTGGGCAACCAAAAACAAAAATGTTTTACCACTAGCTACTTATAAAATTACCCAACTCCGCCCCTGCCCCCTACAAAGAACCTCCCTAAATGAGCTAATTTTAATAAGGAAACTAGGAAGATTAAAAAAAAAAATTCATATTAACAGAATAAATTAACAGTTGTCTAATTAACCTCCTTATCTACTGAATAAGTGGGCGGCAAGTCACCGTAAACAGAGATATAACATAACATATTATTCTTGAGAGAAAAAACAAGAGTGATGTGCTAGTATTACAATCCTCCAGACATGCTGAGGAACTTTTTATCCTATTGCATCCTCTGGCTGTATCAAAACACTCTTCCCTAAAAGTTTTGTCCAGCCGCAGCTACATCCTGTTTTCTCCTGAGAATGTAGGAGGTATCTGATGCCCATGGCTGAGACTAAATTGCAAAATGTTAACTTGGAATTTCAATAGAACAGAACAGATGCGAAATCTGAAGAAGGTTTGTAACTGAAGAACCTGGAAAAGTTTGGTCAGCAAAGGACCCCAATGAATAATAACGCATGAGAGAGAAACAGGAGAGAACTTTTAAAAATTCCAAGTTTGAATACATTTTTAATAATAAAGTTTCTTCCTCTCTCTGCTGCTTTATCAGATAGTTGCCTTTCCTCAACGCTCTTCAACAGAACGTCATATACCTTACCTTTTACTTTTTTAGGAAGAGATAGGTACAGAGAAAATCTACTTTCTTAAAAGGATGTTCTTAAGATCAAGCAGCCTAAAGAGGATGTTCTCCTCTAAGCAGAGCCCACATGCACATTTATTTTTCTTGTGCCCTTAACTGTTAATTTAAAAAAAAAACACACACACACACACTATGGAAATGAGAACAAGTTCTAATCTTTTACAAATTGCGACAAGTTTATACAAGGCACAGAGGTACCACCACTGCATTAGGCTGCCATTACATATCACCATTAAGACAGAAGGACAAAAACTTCAGAGAAGTTTGTAAAGTTCCAGTGGGGATGCGCCATGCTACCTCCTGCTCACTCCTTTAAGAAGGGATAAAGTCTGTTTGGACAAGTATATATTTATTGTCTTTTTCCACATCCCACAGGTGGACTATGCCTAGTTTACAATGCCAGAGAGTTCAATCAGCAGTTTTGAAGAGCTGATTCCTACAGCAAGGACAATGGTCTGAAAGAAAGTTTTCAGTCTTGGCCTGGCATATAAGAACACAGTGTTAGACAAACATATGGAGAAAAAAAGAGAGGAAAGCTGGTCCTAATATTTTAGAAAGAGGAGCACAGCACAGCCACATCCAGCGTAATCTCTGGATAACAGCCAAACAGAGGAAGAGAGTTGCATGAGAAGTTTTACAGTCCAAGCCTATTAACAAAATGAAAAACAAATAAAAACCATAGTATCTTCTTAACAGTAGCAGCCAACTAAAAAACATCAAGGGTATTCAGAGTGTTCCCAGACCCAGCTTTCTCAGGCAGTGCACCTGAAATTTTACAGCAGCAGTGTCTCGCCATCAAGTTGTGTGCACACAGCAGATTCTACTAGCTGCATAGATTCTGAACTAAATCCAAACTAAACAAGACCTCGACTTCAAGCAAAACATTTCAAATGGACAGAATCTGATAGATTTCCAAATATAATTGAAAAGGCAGTGTTACCCATCTCAAGCCTTTACTTAAGGTCCACTTTGTCTGTTTATTAGTAACGGCTATTATGAGCCTTTCTGCTAGTTCTGTGGCACCCGCTACAGGTACTGGTGCCATTTAATTTAAAATACATAGTTCACTAGATGAATCAAGGAATAACATGGAGTATATACACCCGGATTGCCTAATTTTAGATGAACTATAATGAAGAAATGTGTATTAGAATAAAATGACTATAAATCAGAAGCTATTTCATTTTCTGTGCTCGTGTAAAAGGCAGAGATCTTTGAATTCATAATTCAGCTGTCATAATCTCTTAGAGATATCATTGACCTTCCTTGGAAATTTCTGTCACATAGAGAAGAATGGTTCTGAACGAATAACATTAAATCATACTGCATTACTGACAGCCAGTTACTTGAAGATAATTTAGCCCACTTTAACAAGTACTTAACAATGAATTGTACTTTTCTATATTCTTATTCTTCACATCTTAATGTAGCAAAGCTGGCATCTCTGTGCTATATATGTGTATTAAAATCAATGCAAAAATGCATGCCCCGCCATGTTTCACTGAATGCAGTCTCCCAGGAGAACTATTAAGATTCTCTTACAGTCCTTCACATACATATTTTCAATCAGTATTGAACTAGAGGAACTAATGTTTCCAAGGAACATTAGAGTAACTTAGATCTATAATTTTCACTGGTACATCTTTGCATGAATTTAGGAATATATATTTCCTTTTGAAAATAATAATTGTTAATAAATAATCAAAAATCAGTTAGCCAGCTACTACTCTAAAATGAATTATTCTTATAAAATGATGAATTTTAGTGTTAGAACTGGAATGAGCAGTAGGCCGGGATCTAAACAGCCAATAGTTACTGACAGATGTGGGAAAGGAATACCAAAAATGTTGTCACTAAAAAGGCTGATTACCCCAATTGAATATTTAGAATACAGTAAATATTTCTGAAAGGACACCTGCTTACCTAAATACTGTCTCATTGATCATTTCTGATAAAGGATGGTGGAAAATAGCAAAAACATGGGAAATTGAAATGTATGACTATTACTTCTTTCCTCATACTCTTCTGCACACAGAAAAACGTATCATGTTGAGCCCAGCAGGTGCATAAGCAATAGTCCTGTACAGAATTTACCTCTAGCATCTGAGATTTGATTTTGCAGCTGTAACCAGAATGGCAGCTGCCAGAGTTATTCCTGGTAGGTGAAGGATGATGTTCTTCCATTTTTTTTCTAGTTCTAGAAATCTCCTTTGTAAAACTCCTTTGCATTGCTCTTGACTAAACTATCATTGTGTTTCTCCATGAATTTGGAAATGACCATTTTCCTTTGTATATTATGAAGAAAAAGAGGGAGGAAAGTAATTCATTTAAGAGGCATTTTGTTCAGTCTCCCAGTTGTCTATCATTTATTACAGATGGTCAGTTGGTCCCCCATATAGTATTATTTAGCAATGGAAGAAACTCAAAATAGAAGAAGCTCAAAATATTTAGGGGCTCACTGGGAAAAGCACATGAAATTCCCATTTATTTATGTAGATTTCTAAGAACAACATACAGCTGCCTTCTTTTGAATATCATTTTGGACTGTGAAAACAAGCTTACAAAATTGGGCCACTTCACTTGCAGTCATATTTTTGGGTTTTTGGTAATTAAAATATCCCTTTATGACTGTGACATCAATAAAATGTCAGCTGACCAAAGCAGTGGCCAAGAACTATTCAGACATGCAGCTGCAGAGAGTACAATGCCAAGCAAAGGAATCGCAATAAAATTAAGATTAAACAACAGAATACCTATGCTCAAGATGAGATCAGGCTAGCTCAAAAGCAGAAGAACCATCGCTTCCTGGTGAAAAAGGCAAGAGCAATTGTAATCCTTGTACTCCTCTATGTAATGGCTACAACACCCACATCTGAAGGAAAGCTTAGATCTTGCTTTGCATTTGGGGGCTAGCCATCAAACCACTGTTTTCTCACACATTCACGCATCCTCTAGTTTCCTTGGGACTGAATTGCTACTGAATTGGAAGAGACACACTATAAAATCAAAACAAATTAAGCTGTGTAATTTCTGCTGTCCACCTTCTTACAATGTCCTAGGCACTCCCTCATCATTCCTCGACAAATACCGTTTCACACATCACAGTGGTGCAGCTGGTAGAGAGCATGTAAGAAATGAGCAACAAATGAATTTGCTCTCCATCCTATAGCAACTGTCTTACAGTCAGGTCAAAACTACTGAGAGCCACAGAGCTGAGTGACATTTCCTTGGGCATTTCTTAGGCAATGTTTAAAGTCTGTATTATTTTCCAAAATACGTGTCTAACTCTCTCATGAAATTGTCCTTTAAAAACTAAAAAGGTATTCTGATTTCATTCATGAAAATCTGGTCACCCTAAAGCAGACTTGGACTTGATTTTCCAGACAAATAGCTCATCACACTGAAACTTTCAGCTTCAAAACTTAAAAGCCAAAGTTCAAAACGAATTTTAAGTTCCCCCTTCCGCTCTCAAACACCAGGCTGATTCTTTTCCTCAAACTGAAAATACAGCAGAACGCTAATTACAGCAAATTATGGCGTCATCAAAATCCTTTGATAGTCTAGGGTTCAAATAGGGAGCACGGCAGGAGAAAGTTGTCCAGAAATTCAGTCACACAGAGCTACTAAACTCCGGTCCCATGCAGGACAGGGCCTAGAAACACAACTATCACAGACACCGCTGGACAACTAAAATTTCCAGTTAAACAAGGTCATGAGATCATGCTATGACAAGTGTTCCTTCTGGGCTTGAAGACATGGCTTTTCAAGCATTTAGGCCTGATAGATGATTTGGATTACAGATAAACCTCTAACATCTAATTTTTCAGGTGTCCCTTGCATATTTTTGAGAAAACTGGACTGCCAATGTTAGCAATTTTTGAAATAATCATTTGCTGTGTCTGCAAGCAAGGAAGGATTGAAGCTGGGTTCAATGAGGCAAGGTTCAAGGAAAGGTCAAGGATGACTGATTTTTATCCTGCTGATTAAACAGCTTTACGGAGAAGTGAGAACCATTGAACCAACATGATTACTGAAGCTGCAGGGGGAAAAATAGAAGACCATTAACAGTAAGCTATGGAAAACATGGAGTGAAAAAAGTAAATGCCACTCATATGGCAGCTAAATGAGATTTTCTTTCAAAACAAGTTGTTTTAATTGATTTTTAAAATCCTTTGAAAAGCTTCTCTGTTACTCTCTAATTCATTTTTTGCAAAGTTCAAGCAAAAGGTGAATCAAATTTTGTCTTCAGTATAATTCACTGTAGTTAAATAAGCATCACTCACCATAGTAGCTTTGTAGTGTACTTGATGTTCTGAGAATAAATAAAAACAGAGGAGAAAAGAACCCTCTAAAATACAAACATTTTAAAGTACTTTGTCATTTTGAAAGATACTATCAAAAGAATTTCTACAAAAGAAAATGGAAACTGATTTAGGTTAAAATTGTTTGAAGAATAATCTTTCACATTTACCTAGCACTTTCCACCTAGACAGATTTTATGCACATGATGTAATTTATCCCACAGTAACCTCAGCTAGATATTACCTCTTTATAGGCCAGTTTTGAAGGTAACTTATTTACTCTGCTTCTTTTTAAGAAAGGGTTGCGGCAAAGAGGTGGTCAGGAAAGAAAAAACCTATCTGAAATGAAAAAAGAAGATGGTTTCATATTATTCATTTTAGGCCACTTGAACTAGCTGACTACATTTTTGTCAGGCTAAAGTATCTACATAATCAGAATTTTCTAAAAGGCTCAGTATCTATTATTATGCTCAGGCTTGCAATATAATCCAGGTCACATCTGGAGCCACAAAAATTATACCTACAAAAGCAGCAGCCTCAGCACAATTCCGACTGAAGCACCTAGGCCTCCATACAATACCTAGAGAGGCCTTGGCATCTCAGAAAGGGATTTACAAGCATCAGAAAATGGAGCCGCTTCATCCTGAGGCAATGTAAATAGCACAGCAGGCCTATTTCTTTTCTCCAAAACATGGAAATACTTAGATCACTTTATTTTGATGTTGCATTTCTTCCCCACACCATTTATATTTCATTTTTAGAGTTACGAGTCCTTCAGGATATATTTATGTTGCATCTAAAGACATCTTCCTTTCGTAAAAATTCTTATTTTGGAGGAATGATGGGGAACAAGCCATTCTCATAACAATTTTGTATTTTCATTAATGTTTTGAAACTAATCACTATCTACAGAAAAAAGCCCAAATGTTCAGAGGACTTCTGCCAACACTGGTTCAGGATAGTCACTTCTTTGGTGAATATCTGATGGCAATCACCATGTGAATTGCATTTCTCTCAGCAACAAGGCTAAAACTAGAATAAGTGGATTATTAAAACTCCATGTTCTATTTAAAAATAGATTTTTCTCTGAGATTTGAAAAAAACACATCACGTGAGAGCTGCAAAGCAGCCCAGTTCTTATTTCATCCATAGTGTTTTATCTATCCATAGTAACCAGAGAACTTCATTTTAGGTTGTAACAAGCTACGATTGTCTAGGTTGTTTGACTTGTATCGAATCAGCTCTGGCACAGTTCAGATCCTTGGAAATCTATCTACAGCCAATTCAAACAAATAAACACCTAAATAAGAAAAGTGGAATGAAGTCCTGCTGGCTTGCACTTAATAGTTGTTTCCTGATGGAGTCTAGAACAGTTTTTGAAAGAATTTTCTGGTGTTGTCAAAATGTCAATTGAAAATCCATCTTTTTTAGCAAGAAAGTAATACTTTTTCATAAATGCAACATAACAGCCAGCATTCTGCTTGGCACCCAGAGGAGTAAGAGCAAATCCTCTGTTGTCCTAGCATGGAATTAGTTATCATTTATAGCGTCTAAGCCTATAAGGAAAAAAGCAAACTGATATTCCTATTGCTTTCTTTTCAGGAATATTATCTCCCCAGTAATGCCTAAAACAGACCTGTGAAAATCTGGATTTTGTTATTTTTCATTAATTCAAAATTGTCATTTTAAAGCTTATCACCTTAAAGAAAGAGTCCCGATGATTAATACTGTTTTATTTCTTTTTGCCATTCCGTACAGAAAAATTTTGAAAACCGGAAGACATTAAGAACAATGTAAAACAGTACTCCCATGGTGCTGTAAATGTATTTCATTCAAACCTGGTGTGAATATCACCTTTTCTTTTCATGTTCTCCAGATCCTTAGACTAGGAGCAGATATCAAAGCTTAGATAGCCCAAATCAGGGCCAATTTACTGCAATTTTGGAATGTATAATCTTGTATACTAGAATACAAGACAACAGTGCTTTCATTTACCATATGCCACATATATTTATCTCATTAGAGTGCAGCAGTTTGTATTGCTTTGCTGTTTCAAATGGGATAAACACCTTTTTGGAATACAATGTAGTTTGCTACTTAAATGGGAAAAAAGCCCTTCTTTTGTGGCTGTCTGCTGGAAAACACTGTTCTTTCAGAATCCACAAGATTAGGAGCCACCCAGGGAGATATATTTATTTCACTGAAGTATAATAATTGTAAGGGTCCATCCAAGAAGAGTTGCTGCAGATGATGTAGCTAGTATGAAAGATTAGACTCTACAAAAAAAAATGTAGTTAACAAAGATAGAGCATATCTTCTTTTACCACTCCCTTCAATTCAAACAGCCTTGTTACAAGTTAGATAGTCAGGAGGGCACAACAAAGATCATTTTGCCTGGACTTAAGGTTATTCAAATCCCCCTCCTAACTACACTGACTCTCTTGTCATTGTTTCAAGTTCAACTTGAGGCTGATCTTTATAATGCAACCTGTGTCTCTTCCTGTGTTATACCATTTCATCTCACTTTACAGGAGGAGGCAAGATGGGGAATGGCAATAGCCTTGACAGCCTCTCTCTCTGTTTCTTCAGCAAGCATCTCCATAATTCCTTTGATGTAGTCACATATAAATAAGCTTTCTTCTCTAGCTAGTTTGCATAGCTTTATCTTGTTTGCGGTTTGAGGATGCATTTCTACACCAACACTCCAGACCGCATGCTCATGCTTGATTATGATGTAATTGTCCGTGCCTGGAAATGGTCCTCTTACCTTTTGGTTCCCAGCTATGAGAACATGGATGGCTACCCTTTAGTCCTTTGCACTGGAGATGTACCCTTTATTTTTCAGTTTGTCTGCTTACCTTTCCTGTTTGAGGGCTTTGGCGCTGCTCCCCATAATGTCTTCTGTGGTTTTAGAGTGCCCATCACCACGCAGACTCTACCAAAACTAAACCATTAAAAAAGTTGAACATACCAAGCCAATTTCAAAGAAAATTACCAGCAACAAAATGTTTTATTAACCATAGGGTTAATTTTGCACTCATTTTTTGACTAGAACTCTCACTGAAGTCAATGAAGAATTTTCTCCTGGGACTATAATTGGATTGTGCCTTTAATTACCATGGAAAAATTAAATAATTGGAAAACAGTTTTTCTGCCAGAGATCGTCACTTTAAACACAAATATGCTTGCTGTAGGATCCAGTCAGAGTTTTATCTGACAAAAGAGAGTGGAATTTGGTGCCGTAAGCAGAAAAGACCTTTGTAAATCCAATACCAGAACAGCTCGTTTTATCCCCCAAGGAAACGATTTGTAGATTTCTTTAAGGACAGAATTTATTAATGAAGTCCCCAGGCTCAAACCAGCATGTTCAGGATCAGATTTATTGTAACAGGGTTAACTGTTCTTTCCGGACCCTGATCTTTTAACTTACGTATATCTTCCCATCTATTTCCACCTTCCAGAGTAGCTTTCAGAGTACAGTTCAGTAGAACAATGTTTCACCTTTATGCAAAATCAGGGACAATTTCACTACGCACACTCCTACAGAGCATAATTTTAGGTTTGCCCTGTTTGAAACAACCCTTCCTCCCAAAATAGCAGCTGAATGTCTCTTCTTCCATGCCCGACTCTGCTTCTAATTCTAAATCTCACAGATTCTAATGTAAACACTACTTATCAGTTGGTGATTTGCTTGCAAGTATAAAACATTTATATACATTTCCATGTATCTAATTATGTTGATGACATTTCCTTATCATCATTGTACTGGATTTCACAAACAGAAAAAAAATGGAGTACTTCTGCCAGGCGAAGAAATGAAAACCCAGTTTCTCACAGAGAAACTGAAACATAGGAAAGGAATTGCCAGTCACTGAACGGAAAGTCTTGCAAAAACAGTCAAGCCCATAGCTTGCCTCTGACTTGCCAAAGTAAGCTTAAAAGATAATGTTCGTTCACATCATCAATGCCTTTGACAAAAGCAGGAGAAATTTGTTCCAGCTCTGATCACAGTATGGACCTTGAAAATATAATATTACATTTAAACCACATAATTATTGCCAAAAGGCGAAAGTAGCCATGGCCCCAAATGCCACCTCAGTGTTCTGTAGCCAGGTAGAACTCAATCAGTTGCCCATTAAAACCACAGTTTGTTTTGGGTCTATGCCCAAAGAAGCACAAAGACAGTATACCAGGAGCGTCTTCCAGAATCTGCCTCTTTTATTAACTACCGCTGGCACTCCAGGGACCTGGTCCTGCTATTAATATCTCCAAAATACATCTGCACATCCAAAGCCCATATCTGACTGATTCTAAATCTGTTTTAGATACAGCCCTTCTACAGACGAGAATAATTCAGCTTTGTCCATCCACAAAGCTCAACTCACTGCTGTGTTCATTACTCTCTATTCTACTTAATGCCAACAGTGATACATAGATAGCACATAGAAAGCATACAACCTTATTTCCAACAGCCTTAGACCAGTAAACGCAAGTTATAGTTCACTTCATATATCCCATTGTTTCCTATAACATACCAAGTATTATTCATTTGATTATTGCCCTTGCAGCTATCACATGTTCTCTACCAGTTAATAGTTTCATTTGCCCACAAAGCACACAGTCTCCATCACCGTTAAAGTCACACACAATGCACTTCACGAAACCACTTGCTTGTGAATATCAAACGTGCACATTTCCCTTTGTGAACATCCCACTGCGCTACATCCTTTCTGTGAATGACAACTCCTTTTTTGATTAATACAGGCTCAGCTTAACTTAGATTCACTTAACCCTTTTATCCAAAGGAGGAAAGCTATTCTTTTAATCAGTTACAAGCAGCTAACCCTTTAGACAACGCAGCTCTTTTCCTTCTATAGCATGAACTCAAAACACAGCTATTCATTATTTCATTTGAGATGATAGCTGAGATAGGCTTCCTGTTTTTCTTTCTGAAAAGATATTTCACAGTTTTTCCTCCTCATGGGGTTTGCCCCTTTTCAGTTTCCTCATTAGCTATTTCAAGGTCCTCTGCTGCCCAGAATCATCACCAATACCAGGCAGATTCAACCCTTGGTCAACGAAGCCTGACACAAACAGCATTTCAGTACACTATTAAGGTTGAACAACTCAGAAAGAGTTCTGTTTTGCGGTCTGTATGTAGCTGACTAATTTTCACACGCGATTGCATCCTCTGTCCACATAGAATACATGCGTACACCAGCAAAAAGTATAGCAGCACTAATAAGACAAGAGTAGGATACAACATATACTTTTGGATAATCATCTCAGTAGAATTTCACTCAAACTTATTCTAGTAAAGCCTTCTGTTCACAACACAAATCTTCCCCTTTCAGTTTATGAGTTGACTATAACAGTGATATTATCAATTTTCTTTTCTTTAATCTGTATGCAGAACCTGTGATTTGAGTTCTTTAAGTATTCTATCAACTGGCCATGTAAGCCCAACACTATTTCCAATTGGTGCTGTTTGCAAATTAGGATAATCTCTTAGCTGTCTTGCTGTAGGACTTGTACTCTGAAGATTTGCTTTCCCATTTCATTCTCCATGGTATTAGTATACCAAACCCTTTGCTGTTTCTGAGTACATACAGATCTTGTTCTCCACATGAACACAGTCATTACACTGAAATATACACCTTCCCAAAGAATGTGCAGATATTCTTTCAACTGTGATTCACACCAGAATAGTTTCCAAAGCATCATTCAACAGTTTCCAAAATTCGTTTCTGGTTTCTTTCACAATTCATAATGCAAAGGGAATCATCTTTCATAATGCAAAAGGAATAATATAGCTAATGCATATTAAAAACACACACTTTCTCTGAGAGAAATTCCAAGAGAAATTCCAAACTTTAAGTAACTATTCTAGAAGACATTTGGGCTAGTTTTCAATACCATTGCTACAATATATATTTATTTCATAGACATTAAAAAGAAGGCTACAATATTTCATTTCCAAAATATTTTTAAGTCCATTTTATTCCCTCATCTCCACAGTCCTCACATTAGACAAACTCATTTTCTTCAAATCTGGCTTTACTCACTTGGTAATGAGTACACTTGGTAGTCTCAGTTTTGCAAACAGCTACTTAAACTAAAGCAGCTATATTGTTACCTTAATTTTTTAGTGGCACTTCTTATACTTACTTCTCATATTTTGAAATATTAGCATGGTGCACTTGACTTCAGGCTTGCAGCCCAGTTTAAACTACATATACTCTTTTATATATCATTTTAATGTTGCATTTGTTCCTTTAGCTCCTATTAAGTAAACATACAGCAATTCATGTATTCCCTGAAAGAATAAATAGAAGGTTAAGTCTCTTTTAGGCTATTCTCTTGAAGGTTTTTGTCATAACTACTAACTTTGCACATTAGATGGAGCATGAAAAATACTTTATTCTCCCCTCTTTCTCTGTTTGAGAATATATTAAACCTAAATTGGTTCCGAATATGCTCTACTCCTAGTGTATGGCCTTGTTTTAAGTTTTTCTTTTACAGAAACAAAGCAAAAAAGATCCAGTCATTTGTTCGCTATGCTCTTATGTCTGATCTGTTTAACCAAAGTGAGAAAAAAGCTTCAGAAAACAGTTGTCACTCTTAAAGACAGGGCAGTTAGTTAAAATGAACTTTGTTAAAAAATATTCATATCTGAAAGTGCTTAATCGCTTCAGCCTTGTTTTATACCACTGTAAAGAAAAACCCTAAGAGGTTAATTACCATTTTATCTGGTTTTCTTCTGGGGCAGGGATGGAGGCGGGGGAGGAATATATTAAATATAATGGGAAGAAATATCCCTAGACTATTGTGACTATTTTCAGCTTGACTTTTAATAGACATTTATTATATGATTTTTAGAAACTAATTATTTTCTCTGTGAAATTAAAACCTTTTTGTATTTTTTCATAATTGAATATCCAGTAGAATTATGCTAGACTAGATTTTTTTACCCCCTTCGTTATGTATCTAAGAATTATGTTAAACCAGATCCTTTTACTCCCTTCCTTACATATTTTACAAAGTTTTCACTGAAGTGAATTGATTTACATTTGACTGTCATTAAAGTAGAGCTCCCCATGAAACTATTTATATAGATGTATTTCTCAGATAAGAAGTCCTTTTTGTTTCAAATGCTCATAAAGGACTTTTGTAACAAAGAAACAATTACAGTACCTTAAAAACTGTACTGAGCTTGCTTTTCTGTAGTATTTCTTAATTTTGAAGCAGGAATATCTTTGATTTTTTGTTTTTCTTTATTCAGTTCTTTTAATCACACTTACTATTTCTTGTGCATTTAAAACTTCACGTCTATATATCCAGCCAGACTTTACATACTTCATTGTTCTCTCATTAAGGAGTACTTTTGAATTCTGCAAAGTTGTTTTTCTTTAGGCAAAAATGTCTTTTACTGTCATAGCTACTACTTTTTAAAAATGTATTACTGAAGATGTTTTACTAGTTCTAGGTTTCATAGTTTATCAGACATCATGCTTCCATTCTTGCCCCTTCTACTCCTTGAATTGTCTGGTTTCTGCTTGCCTAACACTATTATTGCAGAATCCACTGTTTACTCACAGTCTGTGTAGTACTGTGAATTACTCTCATATGTAAAGATGCTACCAAACAGGTGTGTTTGAGCTGGGTAAGACACTTCTCTTACTCTCCATTTGATCCACCTTTCTTTGCTCTGCAAGAACTTGGTGTCTTATGTTGGTTCCTTTATAATTTGATCCTGTGAGCCAGGTACCTACAAAACCTTCCTTTTATTTACTTAAAATTTTCTTTTTTTTTAATCTCAAAATCATTGTGGGTGCCACTGCTCTCCATGGACTTTTTTCTTAGCAAGGGTCATCCCCACATCAAACAAGATTGCCTCATTTCATCCAAACACATAGCTCAAAACTAAAACACCAAAATACACTTGCTGCTTCTTCCAGAGCTTCTGGCATCCCGGAGTGTGAATGCTCATCAATGGGCTACTTTTGATTGCTCCAGAACCTGCTTCTGATCCCAAGTTTTCCAGGAACCACATTCACCCAGATTTGCCTAGCCATGAAGTTCGATTCACCATTAGATTAATCACTCTAGTATCTTCATTAGGGAGAATGGCACATAGCAAGAATACTCATATGCTGCAAATCAAGCACTGCATAAACCGTGCAATCACTGCTGTTTTTATATTGTTTAAACTCTATTAAACCCAAGTCCATTTTTCCTTTTAGCATTTTGTTGTTTCCTAGATCGTATCATGTTTAATCCCAACAGATACCAACCTTCTACTGTGCATCCATCATGCACTATCTACCTAGCTAATTATTCTGTCTAAGCTTGCACTCTGTCTCCAACCATTACTACTAGCATGCATTCAAGTGCATGCATCTGGCAAGGCACGCCAAAGGCATCATCTGCACGTTCCCTAGTCTTCATATCCTCGTTGCGCTACCCATCGCCTCCACAGCTGAAGCATCTTACACCACAGGTATCCTGTTTTGATTAACCCCGCTTCAATTGCCTGCTGTAGTCACTGCCTCGCGTATGCCATCACTCAGTCATTCGTATGAAGAGCAGCTCAGCTTTTTCCAGATAATGTGCGTGCCTCACATGTCAGTACTAGATAGCAGCTGAGGTTGTTAAACTTCCTGCTTTTCAGACCTGCATGGCCCACAAAGCAAGCAGACTGCTGTTTGATAAATGGTCTCCTGATTCAAACACAGAGGAGAGCATGCATCCCCATCCTTTCCTCCCTTCACCCCTCCAATTTCTTCAGGCCAGCAGAAATCCTGGGAAGGTCAGTCACTTGTCAGGTACAGCGTGGGAGCTAATGGCAGAAGCTGGTCTGTCTCACTCCTCTGACTGTACTTGACTAATAGGAAATCTCATCCCTGATGTCTGCTGCTACCACGAAAGAGCCACAACGCAGGAGAGAGAGAACCAGCTTGGATACGCTCACACCATGGTGCATAGCTACAGAATTGCTGTTTCTAGGCTCAGGAACCTGAGGAGCAAAGCAAACTCCTATATAACTCCCAGAGAGCCACCACCAAATCAGAGGTTAAAAAATAAGAGCCAGGCCACGGTTCACATAAATTTGTGAAATAAGGATTGGCTGCCGCCATTAGTAAAGATCATGCCTTAATTCCTGAAGAGCATTAGAGAAAAGTGGAACATAGACATTTACTGATGTTTTATGGCACTTGTATTTCTATTTCCATTAACCCTTCTGTGAAACTTTATTCTGTTCATGCTAATATAGTCGCAAATGTAGCCTGTATCCTGGATGATCTTTTATCTCCCCAAAGAACTCAAACAGCAGACAACCCAGCAATCACACATTTCAAAAAAAATCAATATAGGCTATAAGAACGGCTCATTTCAGGTCATTTCTACTTTTTCCTTGAAATCTTCTACACCTGTAGACATGCTTGCAATGCACACAAAAGAGTGAGAAATTGTACCATTCAGGCTACATGCATTTGTCTTGTTTTATTAGAGGAGTGGAAAAGGTTTTAGCACTTACAGGTCACCTATTGTTTTAAGGATTTCTACTTTTCTTTTTCCACTCACACAGACATAGACGCTCAGTCATGTTCCATTTATGCTAGTATTAAGTAGCCCTAAGCCAATTTCCAGTGTCCCTTGTCAAAAAGAGCTACCTGACTTGTCACATTTCAAATTCCACTTGGCAGCTGTAAAAATTTCCAGCTTACATATCAGATTTTACTGGGGAGATATACGCACAAATCAGAGTTAACCTTCTCTGCTTTTCTTCTGTTTTAACCCTATTTAACTTTCAGTTTAGATGTCACAGAAGCAGATACTACATTTGCTTTTCAAATGTTCACAATTTTTTGATTAATATTAGAATCAGAATTTGTCCCAGAAAAGGAAAGATAACCTATATCTTATGTTCTAGTCTCTCATCCAAACATCTCTCTGGCAGATAGGAAATATTTTTTTGTTGCTGTTGCTGTCGTTCGTAATTGACTAAGGTAGAGGCCACTGCTCCAAGGTGGATGGGCAAACTCAGTCAACAAGTTCAAAGTTCCTGATAGAAGTCACCCTAGAAGTCGGTAACTTTTTTTTTTTTATTATAAGAGTTTGCTTATACTAAATTCATTCAATTAAATATGCCAATACAGATTTTTGTTTTGTGTTTTTTTCCTCCTTTCTGACAGTTTTTTAGAAGCATTTCACCTGGAATATTCTTGGAAAATGACTGCCTAATGGGTTGCATTTGTTTGATGTGTTTTACAACATCAGAAAATCACCTTCCACTAACTAATATGGAAAATGCCCTGATCTTTGGAAAACATATTGTTTAAATTGTATTTTTGAAATATTCATTTTTTTTTCTAAAGCTGTCATTTTTATCTAAAGTTCAGAACCTTATTGTTACAAGCCTGTTAATTACCCAAAGGAGGTCTCTGCTACCAGTGACCAGACAGACAAACACAGCAGCATATCATGTAATATTGCTGTTTGACATGCTCTTCTTTTGTCATTGCTGTAGGCACTGAATTCTGTCAACGGGTAGATGATAATACAACTTCAATTTCAAGTCAGGAAAAAGAGCATCAAAACAATATCTACAATAGGGCTTCATTAAGCAACTCTGAACAGCATTCCATCTACAGAGTGTCTGTCGCCTGTGAAATTCATATGAGAAAGGATGATCTTTTAATATACTGCATTTGAAGTTCTGATGCCTGAACACTGAAATGAAGAAGCATGTTCTTTAAAGGTCACCACAGTTATATGTATTTAATGATTGCTATAATCAAAAATTATTTCACTTTGGCAAACTAGTTGGACTTGATATTTCATCACTTATTTTCCAAAACAGCTGATTTTTTTTGGTTTTGTTTTTTTAACACCACAGTTTTCTATTGATGCAAAATGGCATTGCATTTCTCCTTGGAAAATTTTTTCCTGATTACACCTCTCTTAAGCAGTCAGGCCTGAAAGTTATTGCTAAGAGAAATCAGAAAGTGAGGTAAACTGATGTCTCAGTTGGGAAGTTTTTGCCTGCTTTATGGCGCTTTTGTAATTAGGGATTGATCCTGCTCTCAGATCAGCAGGCCAGCATTTTCACAAATTCCCTAACGTGCCTGCATGCAAAATCACAGTTGAAGAGCAGAAACTATTGGCGTGATACTGGTACTTGCTGTGTTTTTAAAACAAAGGAATAACATTAGGTCGTTGTAAAATTCATCCAAACTCAACATGGTATTTAGTCACTCTTGAAACACTGCTCTTTGTTGCTGAATGTAGAATATACTTAAAATTTATTTACTAGTTTAGAGATCATCAGTGAGGAGCATATTTTCAAATAAATTTGGGCACCTTGAACTCCCACATGACATTAGCAGATTTGGAGCTTCTCTCCCTTTGCAGATCATCCACAATCAATTTCTGACTAAATGTTAATTAGACCCTTATTGTCACCTAATCCGCAAATATTTTTATGCACTATTTAGCTTGTAAGCACAGTATGATTTCAGTTCTTTTACTAGATGACTATAACCTTGATGAAAAGGAGCAGTGCTTAAAGAAAGCATTAAGGCATTGAATCTTTTTGAAAGATGACGACAAAGCACTATAAGGAGAGGAAGAAATGACCTGGAAATGTTAGTACATAAAAATCTTTCCCCATGTTCTTACACACACACACACCACTTGTTTGTGAGGATGTTTTGCTGAATTTTCATGATCTTTACACATTCAGATTTTGATATACAGCTGGCTTTTTTAAAATCATATTACTGCAATTAAGAAAACATTTAACAATACTCATTTAACGCTAGCCAGGTACATTTACACCAAAGCCCCAGTTCACAAAATCACTTCAATACATGCTTAACATTAAACATAAATCCAACTGATTTTAGTCAAACTGAAAGTCTATCGATATATTTCTCTGAATGGGGTGCTGTTCTGAATGAATTAGAGCCTGAGGGGAAGGACAGATAAGGGATTAATTAGCTCCTACCTAAGCTTTATATTTAATTTTCTATTGCCCTGGTAACATCAGAATTGCTACACAAAGGATTACGGCTGCGACCCATTTCATCTGGTACCCTGAGGCCAAGGGTACTAGGCCTTTGCACAGCTGTGCGAGAAAAAGCACAGGAAAACATCTCAATAGCCACCTGTGGGTCGTAACGGCTAGGGCCTGCGTAAAATCCTGAAGCATAAGATTCTACTTTCCATTCCATAATAATTTGATATTACCTGCTAGACCGTGTTATGAGACCAGACAGGCTACTCCTCCATATAAACACATAATCCCTCATTCACTGCGAAACAGGAAGAGCAGAAGTCCTGATCTACAAATTTTAGATTGTTTATTATTTTCTGTACCATGTTCCATACAATACTTTATTTAACATTCGACTTTTTAGGGTAATCAGTTGTACAAATAGGCACTTATCCTCTTCATAAAAATCACTGTAATAGCTGAATGGGCATCTATAACTTTTACAGATCCACATCTGTAATCGGATCAGCATTTTCATAACTCGTGTTCTTTTGGGATTTACTGCAGCCCACCTCCCAGTCATCGCTACCCTCTAAAGCCGAGTCAGAAAATTCCTAGAAACATACATTATCTTCACCAGAATCTACCAGTTTGCTGAAATGCCCTCCCCCCCCCAATCACATTTGATAAAGACAGCTCAATTTTGATTTCGGCATACCAAATACAGGTGGGTTTACCCTAGCTCCCTGCATTTTTGTTCATCGCTGGCAAGACCTCCAGATAGCTACTACACTGCAGCTCTCTACGACCCACCTAACGCAAGGAAGGTATGGCGATCGCCAGGAAGCCCACAGGACTCTCCACCTTCGGAGGTGCTTAGCAGCCAGATTCCTCAGTGCAGAGGCGCTTGCCAAAGCGAGCTGCCGAGGAGACGCAAAAGCTAGGGCTCCCAGGCTGCTCGCTCCCAAGCGACCCGGCTGGCGGCTGCCTCGGAGACAGGCACTCCACGGTGCCCTGGCTGCCAGGCCGGCTGCGCATCCTCGGAGGCAGCTGGCTCCTGGGGCAGTCCAATTTACAGGAGCTGGCGAGCTGGCCTGGAAGTCCAGGCTCTTCTCGAGCTTGCAGACTCTCAGCTTCCCAGCAAACCACTGAGACTGCCACAGCAAGGGAGTCAGGATTTGCCTGTATGACAAAAGGAAATTAAATTTCCTCTCTGTTTATGGAGTCTCAATTCTTGGGAAGCAGCATACTCTGGCAAAATATTTTAGTTCCCCTACGTGATTTCATTTTCCAGATTTCAGTTATTGGAAGTTTCAGCTTCATGGCTTTGTTCCAAACTGCAATTAAACCAACTTTTGAAATTCCCCAATTCCTAACAATACAGAATCACCCTTTTCACCCACTTCTTTTCCCTCCCGTTTCCTCCTCTTTCCCCTTTATAGGCTACTTCATGGCTGCTGCTGTATGAGCCTCCATTACAGCTTTTGCTTGCCAACAGACTTTTTTTCGCCGTGCAATACATTATCAACCATCTGTCTGGATTTACACCTGTGCCCAAAGTCACATTCTGACAGTTAAAATACTTTATGAAATCAGTATTAATTCTTCTCAATAAAGCATTTTTAGGTATGATTTATGAAAACAATTTGGACTAAATGAAACTGGGAATATTAAGGTCATACAGACTTATTTTCTTCTGCAAAATACAATGAACTCTATGAAAAAAATTAAACTCTATAAAAGCAGGTTGAATAATCAAGTTACCTCATAATCTGAAAAGAAATATTACACATTGACCCTCCTTTCAGTTACAAGGCACTTACAGCTGAAATAGGTAAGGCATGTCCCTGAGAACAGCATTAAGCTTATAAGATAACCAAATGGTTGTAGGCTGCCTAACAGTTTAACACAGACGATTTTTCTCTCTCATCTTAATGCAGATTGAGGTAAATAGCTAATTCCTTCCCTTTTCATAAAAAGGCACACCACCAAAACCTATAGTACTCCATCTTTTTTTCCTTTCTCAGCATACATGTCTACAGGTAAGTAGCATTTAAATTAAAAGCATTGTCTTTTATTCTCATTCCAGCAATATTATTGAAAATTGTTGCCCTGCAAACAGCATGCCACCTCTGAAAACTAATGAAATAGAGAAATCACTCTATGAAAGTATACATAAGATATGTTTTCTTGGTGTGCTCTACATGCTATTGTTTCTGAGGTGTTACAGACTAGAAAAATCTATAATTTGAAGGAAATGGTTTCAAATGCAGGTGTTGGTTTAGATAATAATAGATGAAGAACTTTACATTTGAGAAGCAGACATCAATATTGACCCAGGCATTTATCCAGGCTTACGCTGCTCTACTTAAAAACAACATATTATAAAGGTGGCGCTTACAGAGTTCTTCATACTGGGTAACTGGTGGGTTTTTCAATGATAAAACCACAATTCAGGAGACTGGCAAATATCTCAGGGTTATTTTTCCTTTTTAAATGATGTACATTTGTTGCAGGGTTTCAATTCTAAAACACTCCTCTCGAGATGTGGAAATGCTTCTTTCCTCTACCCACTCCTAAATGGCTTTTGGAAAGAATGTATTTACATACACAGCTTTCTTCTTTGCTCTTTGTAATTAGAAGCGTGTCTGTGCTTTTCGTTATTTTAGCAGCTATGGAAGAAAACAGAACATGCGACAGTTGTGCAGCAGGAAGGGATGCTCAGAATAGGCAAAAGATGGGAAAAGACTGACTACGCAGTCTACATGACTACCCATGAGAAAGTCCTGAAAGCACTATGTACAGAAATTTGGGTTGCCTAATGTTTATTTCTATATTAGGAAACCAACAACCACCTGTGAAATAATATGAAAAGTACTACCAGAACTATATCCACTGAACCATATATTTCTCTCACATGTAGCTCAACAATAAAATATACTAGTTTAATTGCTCCTTTATATAAAGACAAATATGGCACACTGCAATGAAAGTACAGAATTTACAAAGAGAAATAGAGTAATAGTGCCAAGGCATCAACTCAGAAAATACCAGCTGTTACCTAATCCAAAGAAACAGCCATTGCAAAATTGCAGGCAATGGTCCCAGCAACGTTCTTCTCATACGTGAAAATTTCGTCATGCACGGATCAAATTTTTCATTGTCTAGATGTACATGGA
Source organism: Dromaius novaehollandiae (assembly GCF_036370855.1). Classification (NCBI taxonomy): domain Eukaryota; kingdom Metazoa; phylum Chordata; class Aves; order Casuariiformes; family Dromaiidae; genus Dromaius; species Dromaius novaehollandiae. Next base: position 46,103,393 of record NC_088132.1, read on the forward strand.
AAGGTATGCACTTTCACACATTATTGAGTCTATATGCTTCCTGATCTCACCACATGCTCACAGTCTGCCATATCTGTTCTTGTTTAAAATATGGTTGTTATCAAACTTCCTTTATCCTGATACTTTTAGCTTTAACTTAATGACTGGAAGTTTGGAGATATGTACTCAAACATAAAAGCTGTATGCATAACAACACATTTCATTCATGATCATAAATTATGCTTCAGCTACCTTTAAGTATAGCGTGTGTGTGTGTGTATATATATATATATATATATATATATATGTATATATGCACTTTAAGTATAAATAAACTACCTCAATACCACGTTGGAAGAGCATACTATCAGGAAACCTAAGTAATCTTACAGATGGTCACAGGAGTCTTGTCTTCTCACCATCTTTCACATGTGGCCTGAAACTGCCTGAGGGCCTTAAACTTACAATGTACAAGAGAAATATCCCCAGCATCTACATATTTTCTCCTTTTCCAAAGCTGTCTTTGGATATGGGACAAGATAAAGAGCAGACGAAGAAAGCCCTTCTTAGTGCGTGAAAGCACAATTTCTTTGAAAGTCCAATATGTAGGAACGATGTTACACAGTCTTTAAAACTATTTGCCAGCACTTCTCTATGAAATCTCTGGAAATATAAATGTTCCCATAATAGCAGATGTGGATGCACGTGTAAATAATAGTGAGAGAGAAACTGCTCTCTACCTTGTGTTTCTGCACAAGGCCATTCAAGTTACAGTTCTTTACATTTACGTTGTTCCACTATTCTAGGTACTGTGTTACAATAAGTACATTCATATTTATTTTCTTTATCCAAATTCCTGGAAATAATACTGAAAGAGGTTTCCTATTGCTAATCAGAGTATTATCATCAACATTATTATTACTCTGCTGTTCTGGAAACAGGCATTGCTGATTATTTTCAGAGGTTTGTGTTATGGAGGATAGCTAAACAAACTGGGTGACCCCGCTAAAGTAATAATAAAATAATCAGTTGAGTAGCACTCTGATAGAGTTACTGTGATCCTTCAAAAAGCAGCTTTGTATTTTATTCTATTAATTCAGGCAAAAACAAAAAAAGGCAGTGATTATTTGCAACAGTCTGAAAAAGCAAGCAAAGAATAGTCAGAGCCCCCAGGCTTAATAAGTGGTAATGTAGCTTCTGCAACATCACTTCAATGCTAAGATATTTACAGAAAGTAGTAATACCAAACATTAATAGTATGAGGATTTTATATAGTTTTTCATTTATAACTATTATTACGCTAAATACTAAAAATAGCAATGTTTACTGTAAGACATTAGTCAACACAGTTGGCATAGTATCAGGATTCTTTCTCCTCCACCTCATGGAGGAAATTGCATCCATTTGCTTTTTAAATCATTTATATGTTGTTTGATTTTCATAGGATATTTTATCAGTCTGCATTATGGTGATCAATGGGTTCTCTAATCGTTCCTTTCAAATTGAGCACTTTTGCTATATGCAACATTTGAAGCTGGACAGTATAGGCACTGCCACATTGTTTCTCTCAATGTTCTGTTTGATCTATTGCATCTCTCATCGAAACTACAAGTCGCCTTCACAGGTATCCCAAACTTTGCTATTTAGATAAACATTTAAATAATATTTAAATAACCTGGAGCTGATCTGTACATTGGAAATGAACCAGACCTGTACGAAACCAATGCAAAATTCATCAGCCTTTACTCAACAGCAAGATGTGACCCTAAAACTACCGGGTTTGAGTTGCAGCTTCACACAGCTAAACTTCTTTCTGTACCTGTGTTTTTTGGTTGGCCATTGGTTTTGCAAACTGTTATACATACTTAGCAGTAGCGATTTAGAAATTACTTTCCTGGTAGTCCGAGGAACAGGGTGAGAAGAACACAGAAGGAAAGAATAGATTATTAATTTTATGACAATGCATAAGTAAAAATGGAAAAAAATCCTTTTTTTTTATTAAGTGCTAATTAAAACAAATTACAACAAACAAAACCACTCAAGCCATATAGTTGCCAGTCTTATAGCATGCCTTTTGTTAATGCATATTAAAATCTTTTCACTGCTGGATAGGTACTGTTCCAGATCATTTCATCAATATGTGAGCATCTGATAGGCTAGTATAGTGTCTCTGGCCTGACATTTTTACAGCATTGCACACAAATGGTCCTCATATATCATCTTTAAAGTTTCCACTCTTTGGCTTTTGCGGATTATTACCTTCCATCCCCTGAGAACCATTTCTCTGTCCATACTGGGTTCACTTTTCTGCTTCTAAAACATTTGAATCTTGCTGGGAATTCTTACTGCTAGGCAGGTCATCCTTGCTCCAGTATCTTGCTCATTCGCCAAGTCATCATCTTCTGCTGATGAATACTCTAATTTTCATTAGTTAGTAACAGCCACTAACAAATTCCTAAATATTACCTGCCCCAGTTTATGTATGTGGTGGTGCTCTCTGCGTGTTCTAAGTCTGCTACTGGAGGGCTACCCAAGTCTCATGCATGTGCTATCCCTCTATCCTTCAAGAGTGAAGCTTTCCAGTCATAATGGATTTTTCAGTCCTGTATTGTGGGGTCTCATTTATTCAGAATACAGGCATTTTAGAATTTGCATATGGGCACACTGTAAGCAAGAATAGACTGTTTCTTAGGAAAGGAGTGTAATTATGCCAAAATGAATGTACCAGACCTCACCAGTGAAGCAGTTTCAGGGAACTGGAGACTCCTTGAAAATCCTGGTTTCCAGGAATGGTGGCTGAACACTCGGTAAAGCAAAAACAAAATTAACCAAAATATTTCATTTGACTAGAGACATTACAATGTCACTGTTTCACTGACAAAATGTTTCTGAATATCAGCTTTCCCACACTCCATAGAAATCTTTAAAATTGTTATAGCAAATCTTTTAATTCAGCTTATACTTTGTTTTTATACTTGCATTTAATTCAGCTTATATTCTGTAGGCTTTAGGTGCCTAAGCAGACATGAAGAAATTGAGTGAGATTTCACTGAAGTGACTAAATACCAAATTTCCATTTGAAATTAATGAGGTTTAACTGAATTGTAAACATATAAAAGCTGACCCTACCTGCTTTATTTAGAAAATATTAAATACGGACCAGCTGCATTTAATCATACAAAAAAGAAAACTGACATTACTACGATTTTTTTATTTTTCTTTTAATCTCCATAGTTTGGCATGACTTATTAAGCAATTAAATTAGTGCAAAGACAGAAAAAAATCTCTCTTTTCACTCTATTGTGAGACCACAGTATTCATGTCACATCTTAATGACTAATTTGCAGCCCACCTCCTTATACCCTCTTTTTCACCCTAGATAAACTCCACTGCTAATTTTATTTTATGAAGGTCAACCTATTCCTGCAGTCCGATTCCCAGGCACGCCAGTACTTTCAGTGCTTGATACAGTCTAGGGACCCAATTAGCCACACCATGAAATTCTAATAGTGGTGGCAACAGAAGCAAGGAGGATGGGTGTGGGTATGTGCGTGCATGCACACATATGTGCGTGTGTGTAGGATTCCCCCCTCCTTTTTTTTTTTTTTTTTTTTTTAAGAAAAGAGTGAAGGGGGAAGAGAGAGTGAGCAAGCAAAAGAGCAAGCGAGAGGGAGCAAAAGTGAGCAAGAGTGAGAGTAAAAAAAAAAAAGAGCAAGAGAAAAAAGAAGAGAAGGTTCTGGTCTGCAATTTTGCTTAGAGGCGTTGTACATCACAGACGTGAATGACAAGTCCAGAAGACAGAGGCAATGCACTGGGACACATCACAGAACAATAGAAGGAGTCATAATTATTGTATCTCAAGCATATGTATTTTTGTCCATTTTTCAACTCTTTTTTTTTTAATGAAGGGATTACTATTTTTAATACTGTGGCTGGATTCCCAAAAGACAGAGGATAATTAATTAAGCAGACCCAGTCCTATAAGTAAATATTTTCCAGTTGCTCTCCGCATTACCTGTGGGCTTTGATGTACACGTGCATAATTCTTTGATAGCATAATAAATGGGACTGCTGCACAAATTAATATACAGGCCAAAATACATAGCTAGTATGCTTTGATGAGGAATCATACTCTCTCTAAAAGAAGTTAGTGATGAGCTGTTACAGCAAATGGTTCTCTTTGTGCTATTAACACAAGTTAGTGCTTAATTTAAAAATTAATAAGTTAGTTTTATTTTGTAATACAATAGCTGTGTTCTAAGTATCTCCCCATATTTTACTATTATGTTTACTGGTTATTAATAGTCAGATTTTACTCACAGTAATTATTTATATAAATAATAATTATGTAATTATACAAAATATCCAGTCCATACCTATTTTGGAGCAGGAAGTAAGATGCACTCTGATTTTAAAAGATTCTAAATCCCTAACGAAATTCCTAACCATTCACTCTCAAACCCCAGAAATTACGGGTTTATGGGAACATCAGCTCATAGCTAAAGACGTAAAGCAACAAGACTTTTATTGACTTGGCACCTACAATTCACCATTTCCTCTGCCAAATACTGCTTTTTCTTTGAACAGGAAAGGGGGGATTATAATTCATATAAACCTAGACGTTTATATTGTCCACATTAACTCATCCTGGAAGGAAAGTAAGAATGAAGTAGAGAGCAATGTCATCTTGTCAATACACAAAAATATTAGGTTAATTTGTTGAACAGCTAGAGAAGTGCCTCTATGGTCTTCCTGGATAGGACGACTGCCAATAAATTCAGCATAATTCCAACTGAAATCAAAGGAAATGAGACTGCACTTCCCTATACCAAGACCGAATTTGCCACTCAGCCCTGAGTGACCTCATTGGCTAAAATATAGCTCAAGAGTGGTCCTTTGAAGACAATTTCCATGACAACGTGGCATTTCCTATAGATTGGCCTTCCCTTTTATTCTATCTGAGAAACAGTAATTATATGGGATATAGAAGTGAAAAGTAGAAGATGAGAATGCAATGGTTTACCCACAAAACTAATGGGATCACAGGTAATAAGGACAGCTAAAAGGTTCAGCTTTCTCTTCATGTCCATTTTCCATATATTCCATTTCTATATGTGCTATACAGAAAGGACAGACATACAAAGGTTACAGGAATGTCAACAGGAAAGGTCAAAGGAAACAGTGCTCAGAGGAGAGCTTCCTCAGTGCGACTCTACACAGCACCTTCACAGACAGTCATCTTGGACAGCCAATATATACTGTTTGTGCATTGTCAGAAGATGACACTGCTGATACCCAAGCTTAACTATCATCATCACTGATCTGTCCTAAACACTAATCTAATGATTAATACCTATTCTAGTCCACCTCTTCAACAGTATGATATGAATAGTAGATTCATTTGATCACATCCAGTAACATTTAATCAGATCATGCATCTCTTCTAATACCTTCACCAGCAAAGAGTGACCAGCACATAGAGCTTCTGATATGTTATTTTTAGAGTTGGAACATTACAGTGCTTCATAAGCTTAGCATGAAAGCCTATATTGTATGTGAGATTGCAAATGTCAAGAGTTTTCAACCATGCACATCTAAGGCCAGAATCGATCCATAAGCAAAGAAAGTCAAGAGTTGATATTGACCTTCATTGCTGCTTTCCATATTCTTGTCAATAAAGCCTTTCCACAGCTTTACAGAAGTCTTGTACTGATGAATGAGGTGTAATCCACTGCAAACTAAAGCAGGCTCATCTTCATAATATGAACAGTATTTGCTACAGTGTTATTGTGATTTCTTCTCACTTGCCCTGTATCAGGCAAATTCTTACTCAATGAGTTTTTCCATGAACTTACAACAATCAAATAATGCAGAAACACAAAGAACCATGAATCAAATACTTTTTAAAAAATTAATGCACTTGTCATTCAGTTCCAGACATTCCAAAATCAACATACATGGTTTAAACCAGATGTCAAGTCCCTTTCAGCTATACTTCTACAACGCAACATGGCAAAGGCAGTCATTGCTGCAAAGGATAGACAGATGTATAATTTTTCTCTATTAAGTATCTTCTGGCCTGGTTTTTGTGACATGCACATGGATAAGACATTTGCTAAAAATATTTTTTTTCTTTTCAGTGAGAAACTGAGAGAACAATCTGAAAGACAAACTACTGGTATATAACTTAAAAGGTACAGCTACTGGTAAACAAATAAAACTTCTAATCACAAAGGGGGAAAAGCACAGGAAATGTTATGATATCTTTCAGTGATCTTGTTATGCAACCTGATTTTCCTGGTAGGCTTTACATTCCATGTTGGCACAAGTAAGGAAAAAAAAAAGAGGAAAGGAGTGGAAAGAAGTTCCTGCAGAATTCCAGGGACAAGGAAATTTAATCACAAATGCCTAAGTTGGCAAGCAGCTGACCAGAAAAGCATGGTCATATTCTATTCCACCTGGCAACATATGGATTCCAGTATTGCTAACAGTCCCCCACTCATCTGAATGATACATTTCAGAAATTAGCAATGGCCATTTGAAAAAAACCATTCCCCTATTAGTCCAGGATCCTTTGAATTAGTTAGGTGAAAAAAGGACAGGGAATTAGCTTGAAACCAAGGAAAAAAATAAAACAAACAAAAAACCACCCTTCTGAAATCTGCCAATTGGAAGTTATTCCAAGAGAGGAAAGTTATTTGGATGAATATTAGATCTGCTTTTAAAAATCTGAGTTTATTTTTGCTGAGTGTTTGGTGACATAATTAAATTCTTTGTTCAAGCTGGTTCATCATTTGTTCCTCTCTGCCTTCCTTTTCAGATATTTTCAGGTTCCAGATCATAGGGCTGTTTCAAAGGTCAAATTATGTTTTGATAACATCATTGATTTCTGTCTCAGTTTCAGAATTGATATTAAGGGCAAGATCCCAAGCTGCAGCAAATGGGCATAGTTCAACTGATTTAATTGAAGCTGAGCTAATCACAGTAGTTGCAAAATTGTTTGGGGCTAGTATGCAGTCTTTCCTCTTTTATTCATCTTCCTTCGAGCTAAGAGCACCTCTGATGGTCTGGTGATTGATACCACACAGACTGTGGCTTTCCCACAGCAAGTTAGGTTTATATATTTGCAGCCTATTCAGGATAAATTTTGCATCCAATTATCTCCAACCGATGCACAGAATTAAATGAAATTAAAATCTGTGAAACAAGAGACCTACTCCGCCATTCAAACCAATGTTAATTCTTTTTCCTTACATCAGTTCGAATTTGGAAGAAGCAGGTTTCCTCACTTTGCATGACACTTTACAGCAGCTCATTTTTCCATTGTTCCCACATCTGTGTTAATTTAAGGTTCTGGCTGAAAATAAACATTCTCTTTTTAAAATTCCTCTTTGAGAGTAGTCAGGCTAACCACTCTGCTCAACGGAGATGCTACGGAGGAAGTAGCAGGAGAACACAGAACAGGCCATAGTGGCTCTGCAGTCTTACCAGTGTCGCAGTGCTGTAGGGAGTAGTACACAAATGTTAGGTCTTCTATATCACCAAAAGGTAAGACAGACAGACCATTTCATTTTCCTCAGGATTAGCTGCATTCCCTTCACATAAGGGAACAGAAGCTCTTTTTGCACTGGAAACTGAAATTGAGTTTTGGCTTCCTCTGACAGATATAGCTCTTCCTGTGTGTTCGAGATTATCTGAGACTAGATTTGCACACCTTCTATATCAAACTACACACTTTCACTAAACTTCAGTTCTGGACAATGTTTTCTCTCTCTACTTAATTTATAATTTAAAAAAATGCTGAATGCTCTGACTCAGAAGATCACAGCTTCACTAGGATTTCCTTCCCCCACTCCCTTATTCTCAGACCTTTCCTAAACACACCCATATTTGCACTATAAAGTAGCAAATGCATGCTACCAAGCTGCGAGGAACCATACGGAAGCAAAAATATATATATATATATATATATATATATATATATATATACACACACATATATATATATATATATACATATATATATATATGTATGTTGCTTAGTACAGAAAATATTGCAGAGTATCTAAAAAAGTAGAACTGGGGAAAAATACAGAAAATTACTATTTAGGAATACATATTTGAATTTTTAAACTGATGAACTCCTGGCAGACATCTGGATAGGTACTGCCTCAGTATTTAAGCAGTTCCATAGCTTGCTCAAATATTCCTGTGAGAAATGAAGAGTTTAAATCGCATGATAAAATGTTGCTGATATATCAGAGCCAGGTCAGAAGAGGAGGTTTTTTTCAGATAAAAAAAAATCCTTTCTTACCCTTTCAGTTCTACAAAATAAGGGACGAAACGTGGGTTTTGTGCATAAATTAAGGTTATGCTTTGAATTGTTTTTGAATTATACTATATTATATTACATATATTTGTATACTATATTACTATATTACATAATATATGTATGTAATATTTATCTTTTATATAATAATATAAATACCATATTATAATCTATAATAGTATATATTCTTCTTCTATTTTAGTTATTTTTGAGCCATTTTTCCACTGAAAGTATACTTTCCTCACTCAGTAGATATTCAACTTATCCTGGCTGTACCTTGAATTGGACTGTTTTACTAAACATATCTTGTAATTGCTCCACTAAAGAAAGCAATAGGATTTTGCAATTTTTTTTGGAATTTGAAACTCAGATCTTTTTAACAGTGAAGAATCAAACATTATCTTTTTCTGATAGTTTGTCTACAGAATAACAACTACAAATCTAATTTATTATTCACCTCTGCTATGATGCATTCTGCTCTAGAAACCAGTTCATAATATTCCTCCCTGTAAGAGTGGTGACAAATTACCCCTTACAGTTTATTTTCATATACATATGTACACACAAACATGCTTACTATCCACGGTACCAAACTGGTTCAAAGAATCACAGATTTAACCCTGTAAACATCTAAAATATATAAAACGAATGCCAAAATACTTTCTATAGCACCAAATTTACTACAAAATACTTTGGTATGACTCTGTAAACATATTAAATAACACCAGTCTGGCTTATCTGTGCTCGCTGCTTCTCACAAAAGCACTCGTAAGTGTTGTTGGCACTGTTAATCAACTTTAAATATCTAATTTAATGAAAAAACTGTATGTTTTTAATACTATTCATCATAGGCATTGTGTAGCCAATTAACTTTAATAAAATATTTGTTAACATTTTATTACATAAATACAGTAATTAATAGGGAATATGTGGGGTATAGTAACAACTATAATGAACGGTCTTTAAAGAGACAAAGCCCCAGCATCAAAAATAGGTGAAATTCCCAAGAATGCTGACTACGATGCCTCTAAAATGGCTAATGTCTACTGATGTCTGCATTGCAGCTATACAGACTGGAAGTTTTCCATATACCAGGTACAATGTCATGTTTTTATAATTAATCAAACTGAAAAGAAATTCAAAAGAAACAATGGGGGGAGGGGGGATCTGTTATTGTATTGTCCAGGTATGAACATTTGAAAAAGATGAAAGAAGGAAAAATATCAAATACTATACTAAAAAGAATACGAAAAGGAATTTGTCACAGTGTCTATGATTCTACCTGAGGTCCTGAAGGACTATATCCATGTGTTCAACATTGCCACAGTCTTCAAAAAACTCTTCCTCCCAAAGACTTCGCAAATCCTATGACAATATATGGACACTGTGCATTTGGCTTATGCCAAACCCAAGACTAATAAAATGCTAGTTTAGGACAAGTTTCACCTCTCCTTACTTTAGCCATCAAAGTTAAGGATTGTAATCTAAACTGTAAATCTAAATGGACTGTAATCGTCTACCCTCCATATCACTCCTCTTCTAGATTTCTGCTTTATGGTAGAATGAATTACTCTTGGAGGTGCCTCCTTTTTCTAGTGACCACAGCAAGGTGACTAACTTAGGCTAGAGGACCAACTTTAACACAGCTTATTTTCACCCTCAGAGGGAAGGAAGTTTGAGTCTGCCATGTGAATAAAATAATAATACAGTAGATATTACTCTTATGTTATTTGGTACATGAAGAACCCTAGAGACTGAAATGACCATTTTCCCTCAAGGAGAAAGGTAACATGAGATGCTGATATTGCCCTTGCTGGTTTGGTGCCTCACCAACATTTTTCAATGATAAACAAAAATGACCTGCAGGACTCAGTTCAAAGACAGATTGGTAAATCATTATCTATTTCCCATTCAGTCCTTGACTTTTCCACTAAAACTACCAGTAAGAAGGCTCATTAATGCCAGTTATAGAGGTAATGTCCACTGATAACTGCTTGTGCACTGGAAACTCACATCATTTAGTCACTGATCAACTATAAGATGGTAATAAGCTCAAAGCACTAATGACCTCTGACAGATTTTAACTAAAGACACGGCTTTGTGTTACCCATTCCCTTGAGAATATAGAGTTTGAATCACTGTAGCAAAAGCCAATAAAATTAGAGCAAAGGCTGGCTGGCACTTTGCCTGATATAAAAGGCTATTCAAAAGCCTTCCTGGCCTTTGCAGGAAGTCACTTTGAAATAGTACAGCTAGGAATTCACCAGACTCTTTAGAAATCCCCAGTGAGAGAAACCGATTCATAAATTGTATTTAAAAACATCTCTAATCCCTGAAAAACCTTTGTGTTTCATTTTTGTAAATTTGTTTTTAGAAAATCATAATCTATGAACTATTTTAATGGAAAACATTAAAATACACTGTCGATCTTACTGCATTACAAATACAGAGAATTATTTTTCTCAGGAAAACTCAGATATCATTGGTCTGACAAGTACTAGTTTTTACCCACAATATTTAAGATAAACAGATTTAGCAGCAAGGAAATGCCTTATGAATTCATATCACTTTCTCCAGAGTTTCATCTTTTAAAGTGTTCTTAACTGAAAGTGTTTTTTCTCAATTTTTAGAAATGAAATGTTTCTTTTTTCTACAATGAAAACAAATTTTTCATTAAAAAGACTTCTATTGAAAAAAACCTTACCCTTCGAGTCAAAAACTAAAATATATAACATATGATTAGGGAAAATATATAACATGATTAGGGAAAATTCAGGGAAAAAATGATTCAGTTTCATTGCAAAGAATCATTCTTTCCTATAAAATGTCCTTTTTTGAAGTAACACTTAAAGCTAGACTGTGGATTCCTCTAAGTATGCATGTAATCAACATGGATCCAAAATGTTTGTGCTGACACCTTTGTCTCCTTGAAATTGCAACTGGGGTCACAGAATCACAGAATGGTTGAGGTTGGAAGGTACCTCTGGAGGTTGTCTAGTCCAACCCCCCTGCTCAAGCAGGGTCACCTAGAGCACATTGCACAGGATCGTGTCCAGGTGGGTTTGAATGTCTCCAGAGAAGGAGACTCTACAACCTCTCTGGGCAACCTGTTCCAGGGCTGTGTCACCCTCACAGTAAAGAAGTTTTTCCTCATGTTCAGATGGAACTTCCTGCGTTTCACTTTGTGCCTGTTGCCTCTTGTCCTGTCGCTGGGCACCACTGAAAAGAGCCTGGCCCCGTCCGCACTACACCCTCCCTTTAGATATTTGTATACATGGGTAAGATCCCCTCTCAGTCCTCTCTTCTCCAGGCTAAACAGACCCAGCTCTCAGCCTTTCTTCATATGAGAGATGCTCCAGTTCCTTAATCATCTTCGCAGCCCTCTGCTGGACTCTCTCTAGTAGGTCCATGTCTCTCTTGTACTGAAGAGCACAGAATTGGACACAGTACTCCAGATGTGGCCTCACCAAGGCTGAGTAGAGGGGGAGGATCACCTCCCTCGACCTGTTGGCAACACTCTTCCTAATGCAGCCCAGGATACCATTGGCCTTCTTGGCCACAAGGGCACATCGGTGGCTCATGGTTAACTTGTTATCCACCAGGACTCCCAGGTCCTTCTCCACAGAGCTGCTTTCCAGCAGGTCAACCCCCAACCTGTACTGGTGCATGGGGTTATTCCTCCCTAGGTGCAGGACCCTGCACTTGCCATTGTTGAACTTCATAAGGTTCCTCTCTGCCCAACTCTCCAGCCTGTTAAGGTCTCTCTGAATGGCAGCACAGCCTTCTGGGGTATCAGCCACCCCTCCCAGTTTTGTATCAACAGCAAACTTGCTGAGGGAGCACTCTGTCCCTTCATCCAGGTCACTGATGAATGAGTTGAACAAGACTGGATCCAGTACTGACCCCTGGGGGACACCACTAGCTACAGGCCTCCAACTGGACTGCGCTGCTGATCACAACCCTCTGAGCTCTGCCATTCAGCCAGTTCTCAATCCACCTCACTGTCCACTCATCTAACCCACACTTCCTAAGCTTGCCTGTGAGGATGTTATAGGAGACAGTGTCCAAAGACTTACTGAAGTCAAGGTAGACAACATCCACTGCTGTCTCCTCATCTACCCAGCCAGTCATTCCATCATAAAAGGCTATCAGATTGGTTAAGCATGATTTCCTTTTGGTGAATCCATGCTGACTATCGGTCACCTTCTTATCCTTCACATGCTTGGAGATGACATTCAGGATGAGCTGTTCCATCACCTTTCCAGGGATGGAGGTGAGGCTGACTGGCCTGTAGTTCCCTGAGTCCTCCTTATTGCCCTTTTTGAAGACTGGAGTGACCTTGGCTTTCTTCCAGTCCCAGGCACCTCTCCTGTTCTCTATGACCTTTCAAAGAGGATGGAGAGTGGCCTAGAAATAACATCCACCAGCTCCCTCAGCACTTGTGGGTGCATCCCATTGGGGCCCATGTGGGTGTCAAGTTTTCCTAAATGCTCTCTAACCCAATCCTCCTCAACCAAGGAAAAGTCTTCCTTTCTCCAGACTCTCTCTCTTGTCTCCCAGGGTCTGGGATTCCTGAGGGATGGCCTTAGCTGTAAAAACTGAAGCGAAGAAGGCATTCAGTATCTCTGCCTTCTCTGTATCATATGTCATCAGGGCACCCGCCCCATTCAGCAGCGGGCCCACATTCTCCCTAGTCTTCCTTTTGCTACTGATGTATTTGAAGAAGTCCTTCTTGTTGTCCTTGACATCCCTTGCCAGATTTAATTCCAAATGGGCCTTAGCCTTCCTCGTCACATCCCTGCATACTCTGACAACATTCATATATTCCTCCCAAGTGGCCTGTCTCTTTTTCCACATTCTGTATACTTCCTTCTTCTGTTTGAGTTTTGCCAGGAGCTTATTGCTCATCCATGCAGGTCTCTTGCCCTCTTTGCTTCACTTCTTACTCATAGGGATGCTCCAATCTTGAGCTTGGAGGAAGTGACCCTTAAATATTAACCAGCTCTCTTGGATCCCCCCCCCCACTTCCTTCTAGGGCCCTAACCCATGGGATTCCTCCAAGTAGGTCCCTGAAGAGGCCAAAGTTTGCTTTCCTGAAGTCCAGGGTTGCAATCCTACTTATTGCCCTGTTTCCTCCTTGCAGGATCCTGAACTCCACCATCTCATGGTCACCGCAGCCAAGGCTGCCCCCAACCTTCACATCTCCAACCAGTCCTTCCTTATTTGTTAGTACAAGGTCCAGCAGCACATCTCTCCTTGCTGGTTCCTCCACCACCTGTGTCAAAAAGTTATCATCAATGCTCTGCAGGAACCTCCTGGACTGTTTGTGCTTAGCTGTGTTGTCTTTCCAGCAGACATCAGAATGGCTGAAGTCCCCCATGAGAACCAGGGCCTGCGATCGTGACGCTACTTCCAGCTGTCTGTAGAAGGCCTCATCGACCTCCTCTTCCTCATCAGGTGGCCTGGAGTAAACACCCACAACAGTGTCACCCATGTTAGCCTGCCCTCTAATCCTTACCCATAAGCTCTCGACTCGCTCTTCATCCACCCCTAGGCAAAGCTCGATACATTCCAGTTCCTCTCTCACATAAAGAACAACTCCACCACCTCACCTTCCTGACCTGTCTTTCCTAAAAAGCACGTAGCCATCCATGACAGCATTCCAGTCATGCGAGCTATCCCATCATGTCTCTGTAACTGCAGTAAGATCATGGCCCTGCAACCACCCACAGATCTCTAATTCTTCCTGTTTATTCCCCATGCCACATGCATTGGTGTACAGGCACTTCAGAGAGGTAATTGAGCATGCAGGTTTCCCAGGAGCGGTGCAAGAGCATCCTCTGTAGTCATGTCCCATGTGCACTTCCCCAGCTGCATGCACCCACTGGAGGCATCCCAACTTCAGCCATGTTTTGCTGACTATGCTATCTCTATAATTCTCCCCTTCCCTCATCTTTCCTGGTTTAAAGCCCTCCTTACCAGGATGGCCAACCTGTTGGCAAAGACATGCCCCATTTAGTGAGGTGACTCCCATCTCTCCCCATAAGTTGTTGATCTTCAAACAGGGTCCCATGGTCGCAGAAACCAAAATCCTACTCCTCCTCCCATCCTTCCCCCTCACTGGCAGGATTGAGGAGAGAATGACCTGGGCTCCCAGACCCTTGGCCACCATCACCAGAGCTCTGAAATCCTGTTTGACGGTTTCCAGTTTGCCCTTGGTATCACTAGTGCTCGCATGAAAGAGCAGCGGAGGGTAACAGTCCAGTGCGTGGACAAGCCTTGGCAGTCCTTCCATAACATCCCATATTCGAGCCCCTGGCAGGCAACAAACCTCTCCGGACAAGAGTTCAGATTGGCAGATAGATGCCTCTGTCCCCTGCAGAAGAGAGTCACCCACAACAATCACTCACTGCTTCTTCCAGGTGTTCGCACAAGGCACAGGGTGTGTTGGCCCAGTTGCTTCCCTTGAAACCATGCCCAGCTCCTCAGCCTGGAGGGTACTAAACCTGTTCGTCAACCACAAGTCTTCAGGACTGACAAGAAGTGACCAGTTTCCAGCCTTCTTGTACAGTGTTATGACGTACTGTTTCACATGGCACAGAGCCCTCTGGCAATTCCACTGCTGTGGAGAGGTGGGACTCCTGGAGCTGGGTGGTGTCTGAGAGTACCCTGTCTCTTGCTCATCTTCTTGGATGCTACACAGCCTACTGACTTCCTCCCATAACTCCTTTATCTGACAACACAACTAGTCAACAGCAGCATGCCTTCTACAGCAGAGCTGCCAGCCCAGGCCTCACGGAGAGGCCCCAAGCACTCCCTGCAGCCTGAGACCTGCATCTGCTGTCAGAGGGTCTGTCTGGGCTGAAGCCTCTGACACAGCTGATGCAGCAACTCCAACAGCTACTGGGGAATGTGCTCTGCAGCATGTCATGACCATATCTGAGGAAGTGTACACTGCTAGGATTGGAGAAGAAGATGCCTTCTTGCACTCTTCTGCGCAAACTGCTGCATAAACTGCTGCGTCTGTTTGCTGTGCTATAGGAGCTGCACTCTAGGCCTGGCTCTTATGTAGGCCTCTCCTTAGCACTGACTCACAGTGTGCTTGACCCACCCTAATCAAGGGCCACCTGGATCAAAGGCCCCAACTCCCTCTGATCAGGAGCAATCAAGAGAGCTCATTAGCAGCAGCTACCCCTAGCTAGAGCTTCTCCCAGGAGAAATTAAGGCCTCCTGTAGGTGTCCTTGCCTAGCTCCCCTTTCCTGTTAGCAGCAATCACCCTCTAGTTCCTCGGGGACCCCCAGAAAGCCCCCACAATTTCCAACAAGGTCCTCAAAAGTTCTAAGCAGAGACCAGACACTGCTGTGCAAACTGCTGCCTCTGTTCACTGCCTCTCAGTGGATATGGATAACAGTTATCCATGGGAAAGAAGGGACCATAGACTTTTAAGATATATGCAAGGTAATACTCTGCTGTGACTATTCTAAAAATAATAAACGTTACTCTTACGTGAGAAGGATTAGGGAGCCACAACATTCAGTTCCCCTACTATTCCTCCAGCTCCCCTTTCACGTTCAATGGCAGAAAGACACAATCTGCTAAGTATCTATCTTGTATCTTTTTAAGCTCAGCTAAGAGCTGTATAAAATTTTTGAATTCTTCTGAACTCCCTGAACACTCTGATCACTTTGATGACAACAACACATCTTGACCAAAAGTCAATTGCCTTATGTACCATCACCTCATCTCATACATACCCTAGCTACTGGCTCTTTAATATAATCAAATTTGAACCTAT
Organism: Dromaius novaehollandiae; assembly: GCF_036370855.1. NCBI lineage: Eukaryota > Metazoa > Chordata > Aves > Casuariiformes > Dromaiidae > Dromaius > Dromaius novaehollandiae. The sequence goes on from NC_088132.1 coordinate 46,119,497, forward strand.
TCTTTTCTTGTTTGTTAATATCCAAGATGATACTAGGGAAAAGAGCTTTAAAAAAAAAATATCCCAAGCAGAAAGGGTGCTTTCTAGGAAAAACAAATGTCCTGCCACTAAAGGTGACAACATAATCTGGATTGAAATCTGCTGATGTACAACTCTAATCAGATTTACTCTGAGCATCAAGACAGGCACTCGGGCAGATCAGAGAATAGTGCACATGATCTTTCCTGTATTAACTCAATGCCAGCCTTGGATGAGAAGCCCTGGGAAAACCTGATCTGTCATTGCTGCTGAGGCAACTACTGGCATGAACACATGCACTGGTTCAGAGCAGCCTTAATTAAGATCTAGTCTTTACCACCAGCATGGGAACACATGTTCTACCTATCTTCAAGGAGAAGCTCTCTCTTCTATGCTAAAGTCAACCAATGTATGTAAGCATGGACAGAATTCAGTCAGGACCTTCCTTTCTTAGGTTGCTGCCTCATTAAAGAAAGTTAAAAAAAGGCATTTTATTTTTATTTATTTCATTTTTACATAATTATGTGTTTGCTCAGATCCTCAGACGTTGCAGAACAATGATGATAATGTGGTACTTAAATAAGATCTGTTCAGTCAGAACACAATGGCAAGTCCACTGCTGCAGCAATGGCAGAAATTCATTCATGCAGCTACCTAACTGGTCTTAAGTTTTTATAAGGGCTGAGAGCTCAAATGAAAGCTTTGCTACTCTCATTCTTTCCGTACAGGTATTCTTGTGCAATTACACTGTCTTCAGACTACAACCTACATTAACCTCTTTAGATTTCAGGGTGGCAGCAGGGCACCCATGTGGCAAAGACTTGAATCATGTCTCTGAATAGGAAATCTCTTACCTTGACTTTAAGAGCCACAAGGTAGGGGAAGTATAATCTTACTTGTAAATCAACAAAACTTGATATGGATAACAGTTATCCATGGGAAAGAAGGGACCATAGACTTTTAAGATATATGCAAGGTAATAATACTCTGCTGTGACTATTCTAAAAATAATAAACGTCACTCTTACGTGAGAAGGATTAGGGAGCCACAACAAAGCGATTTGTTCACTAGGTCACACAATACATCTGAAAAATAGCCTGGAATAGAACCAGATTTCCAAACTCTCATTTCTGTACTTCCTTAAGATAAAATTTTAAACTCCACTCCATTAAGCAACCTAGCAGGCATTACAGATAGCAGAGTTTGATAAACTAGTTCCCAGAGATCAAAAGTTTGTTTTCCTTTTAAAAGTCTCCAGTGATAAACATGGAATATGTACCTAGGAGCTTTCACACACATACACAGACACACATATCCTGTCTGCTACAGAGAAAAAAAATGGAAGTCAGAATCCCAGCCTTTTCCTGTCAAGTTCCGCTTACACCATGTCTGGCCCAGACAAACTAAAGAAAAACATAATAATAATAATAATAATAATAATAATAATAATAAACCCTTATTTCTGCCTTTTTAAGTCAAGTCAGAACTTCTAAAAGATCCTGGACATGGAAAATTAAAACAGTTATACAATGCAGATTGTTCCCTTGCACTGCTTTCATAAAGCACCCCGATTATTAAACAACTGAAGAAGGCAAGGTAACAAGATAGCAATGCCTGGAACAACTCATGTGTCAAATACTCAAGCTATCTAAAGCTGAGGCTCTCTGGCATCCACCTTACATGGACCGAACCGCTGGCTTTTGTGGTGCAGCCTATGTTTTCTCTCTTGCTGTTTGCTCCCACTATCACCCTGGCACTCCATCCACCACATACCAGACACTGCTCTGAGAAGTTTCGGTACATTAACTCAACAGAAAGTTAATGAAACAAACAAAAAAAGAAGAAGAAGAAACAGAAAAGATAATCAGTACACAAAATTTACTTCAAAAAGGCTCTGACAAGCAACAAAACCAGTACAAGAGAAGAGGCAGATACAATGTTAGGTATAAAAGCAAAGCTGTAGACAGGAAAACCCAGCTAGATCAACCATGGAAATACAAGCTAGGCATGGAGAGATTATTAAACACCCATGGAATGTGACATCTTTACTCCCATTTTTTGACTGGAAATCTTTCAAGACCACAGAGGGGCTCTAAGCATGCACCTAAGTTCATAGTGACAGCTATATCATAATTACTTTTTATAAGTTAATGCCATTATTTATGGATTTGGGAACACACACTAGTCAGGGGAGGTACATGTTCCAGGAGATGGATTTTCATAAACTAGGTTGGTTTTGCAGTGTAGCAAATGACAGTTTCCAGTATGCATTTAAACATGCCATTTTCTCCTGAAGAGAAGTTTGTAAAAATATTATTTCAGAGAATTATAATGTTCAATCAAACCATATTTGATCTATGCAGCTCTACAGAGCTTACATTTCTACAGTCCAATCCTTCAATTTGCAACAGCAATTTTTCAGATACTGCATTCAGCTGAGACCATCACATTGCATTTTCTCTCACAAAATAGCAGGAACAAACATACATAATACAATCCCCTTATTGGAATACCCCTTTATGTAGACTTTTGACCCCATTAAGAAAAATCCAGCTATTTTAATAATCATATTACATACAGTGCTGCTGTAGCACTCACCATTTTATAAGACCAATGATTATCTTCAGTGGGGTAAGCCTGTAGCCTGCCAAATACCAGCAGCAAGAGCAGCTGTTAAATACCTTCTAGGAGTCCTATCCAAGTAGCTGGCACAGAACCATCAAAGCAAAAGCCAGGAACAAACTGCAGCAAAGCACACTGTATTTCTTCTATACATTCAGCACCACATAAGCAATAAGCTTTTTCCTGGTAAGCCTCACTTTAAAACATGGACTGCTGGACACTCAGCAAGGATGCTAGGTCAGAAGTACTAGATTGCTGGTCCATTGCTCTGTTTCTAACAGATTACTGCCTGCAGAAAACTGAATACTGCAGAGACATCCGAATGTGTCCCATGAAGAACTACTTAAGTCCTCAGATTTTTATAATCTCCTTATTAGTTAAAAGGAAGCTAAATGTCTTCAACGGAAAGGTCAAAAGCCTGGCTGATATATGTGGTGTAGCAGTGAGGTCATGCTGTCTTTGCTACATGACTCACTTTTCCTTTTGTTTACTCAGGCACTACCTGTTGAGTTTTGGGTTCACGTTACGGAAAAAAATGAGCTGAAGAACCTCTAGTCAAAGTTCCTTGAGTTTGCTAAGCTGTATGTTCTTCATTACACTTTACATTACATTACATCACTACATTACATACATTACACACATTACATCTGACATGAGTCAAAGATTATTTGGCTTCCAGCAGTGCTCATCCAGAAAAGTTTTCAAAGCTGAAGCTTTGAAATAGGCCACACAGACTTCTGCCTGCTAGCAGAACAACATTTATTTGTAATAAAATCTACTTGTTAAAATACAGGCAGATTAAATGTGCCCACAACTAGTCTCTGACTCGTAGGCCAACCGGCACATAATATCCAACATGTATATTATTAAAACTCTCCAAACTTTCAAAGCAGAGAGACCATGTGCAAATGACCAGGAACGGTTCCTGGACTATGCTAACTCCCAAACCACAGCCTGAACTATCTCAGAGAATGCCGACTAGCACGAGCCGAAACCATGACAGAGACCATTCTAACAGCTTAAAAGTAGAGACAGATGACTTCCCATAACTAGAAATGCTCTCTGTCACTGCTTAATTTGCTAGGACAGATGTCACTACGCAACTCTGCTGTACCATAAGAATCTCTGAGATGCCAAAAACCACTGGAAGGCAAGGAGTAGGAATATCCACTGATGTTAAACTGAAATATAGGAATGGAAGAAGGGCTTAAATTGTACAAACTAAGTTATTTCAGTTTTGATTATTCTTTAACTTACATTTCCAAATAGAACGTCATTTCAATTTTTTTTTTAAAGCAGACATATTCCTGTCAAAACTTTTCTTACTTTTATTTGAGATAGAAGAGGCATCAAAACTGATGATTCCCTGCTAAATATTTCCATTTCAACATATTTGCATTTTGCAACTGAAATCAAATCTGTAATAAAAAAAGCCTGACCAGCACAAGAGTCTGTTAGAGGGAAAGAAGGAAGCAGAATATAATGTCATCCACTAAACCATATTTGTGTGATGTTTCTGTGGAGAGAGATGTCAAAGCATTGCCACTGTAATACACTAATATCCAATATGAGTTCCTCAAAACCTCTGTTAAATAAGAAAACAGTCACTCTAGATCTAAAACATAGCCAAAACAACCTTCCCAGGATGACAAAGGATGCCAGTGGCCCCCAGAAATTCTCTTTAGTTTAAATAAATAAATAAATAAAGCAGGAAGGTGTGCAGCATCTGCTGTTCCTCAGGCAAAAGAAAGCCACCAATACGGGATGGAAGGAGGAAGCTTTACAGAGAGCAGCAAAACTCAAAATCAATGCATCACTGAACTGTCAGCCAGCACAAGAAATGAAGGGGAGAAGTGAGGTGTAGATTCAATTTAGTGTCCCTGCTGCAGTGTTTCACTTTAACTGGAGCCTACAAAGCAGTATGTTAGCCTAGCTTTAAAAAAGTGAGAAAGAGAGAGGAAAGAACCTCAGTAATGAGTATCAGAAGTGACAAAAGCGCCTTCAGCTTAGCAATGTTTTGTGAACGGGGCAGGGGGAGGAGACACTGGTGCTACTTCATGAATGGTACTCCAGAAATAACTGACAGCACACGGTCTCAGTATAACCTCACTATCAGAGCATTTCCAAGCTTTTAGGGGAATTTTTTCATGCAATGCTAAATTTCTGCATTACTGTGCTTTGCAAGGTACTGTGCCATATCAGCTGTTGTCACACTAGTAATTTCAACAAGATGAAGATTACTTCAGGCTAGGTTCAAGGAAGAACCTACATACCTACAGGGTAAGCTCCATGACACCCAACTTTAAGTTAGGGAGTCATAACAACTGAGTCAATACATTTAGCACGGAGCTGTCTAAACCACTATCCAATAGGAAAACGGTAAGGCCAAAGCTTCCTAAACGTCCTTTCTTCTGTGCTTTACAACTTCAGAGAGCTGCCTTCATCCACAAAGAGCAAGCCTTCTTAAACGCAGGTATACCTCTTCTTTCAAAGAACTGAGCAGGAATTATTCTTGAAAAAGCCTGAAGACACTGACATGCTCTCAAATAATTTAGGTGGGACACTTACCTAGGAAGTCAAATATCAAAGTCTGATTTTCTCAGCAGCATAGGGAAATAGACCCAGGTCTTCTGCTTCTCAGATGACTGACCAAACTACTGAGATTATACAAAAGGACGCATTAGAACCATTATCTACCCTTCTGGCCATCTCTTGGAAGAAAGGGATGGCTATAAGCACACTGTCTCAGGAGCCCAATTTTGACAGAATATATTTACATTACAAACATTCTTAAGCTACTCAAGTGGAGAAATACCTAGTTCCTGAAACTCTGACAAGCTCAGAAATAAACAGACACTCATTTGCTTACCCCAGTCTAAAGTGGGACATGCTCAAGATGCCAAAGTGTAAGGCAGCTAATGAGTTAAGTTTGAGAGGCAACTAAGCAGGAGTTTCCATTTGTACATAGGCACCTGAAAGCACTTTAAATACCACATTAAGTACTTGATACAAAGAAAAAGCAAGAAGTTAGATAACTGAACTAACAGTTTATGAGTAATCCTGGAGGCACGTGAACTCAGTTTGCATTTCAGTTTCTGGCCTAAAATCCGTAAGGTACTCATAGCTGCAGTCTCACACAGGATCAGTCCAATCTCCCTGATCAGAAGATCCAAACACTCGTCACCTAAATCCATTGAGCAGCATGTTGTGAGCACACCTAAACAAGATCAGGCGTCATCCAACAGGCCTTATTAGTGGTACGTGCTTTATATATTCTGTATGTGGTCAGGGGAGATGGCAACAAGGCCACCCCTTTTATATGTCAGCCTAAGGGTCACAGCATTTCTAAACCTGCATCTGCTACCCCCAGGAGAATACCCTTGGCTGGATGGGAGCATTCACCAATGACATAAAAAGCCCAAAGCAAAAAACATTTCCAGTAAGATTTTATTTTAAGGGATCTATTGCATATGTATTGTACATATATTATTAATGATTATCATTTTCTCTCATTTTTTTGATACTATAAAAAAATTGCTACCTTTGGCACATATGAATATGTCAATACATAGCAGATTGCAACTGGAAGTGACTGGACTCATGGGCACTAAAATGAGTTTGAACTTATATTAATACATATTTATTCAGTTAAGCAGTCACTTTCTGTCTTTCTTTTTTCTATTGATTTAAATATAAAAGTATGTACTGATTCTTTATTTTACATTCACTGTTTTTCACCTGTAAAACTCAAAATTCTTTACTTAGGTCCAACTACTCATTTGTACTTAAGGTAAAGTTGCTGTTGAAAAATAAGGAGAGAACAGGATACAGGGAGCAACTCAAAGCCTACTTGCAGAACAAACCTCAGGCTTCACTGTAACTAACAGAAAAGGCAAAAAGCAGAAAGCAGCCAACAAGCACTGAAATTAGATTAACTGATTGCCATTATTAAAATCAAAGCATTACACAATTGTTAAGTTAAAGAACATCTATTTAAAATGAAGCCCTCAAGCAATGTAGTAAAACAGAATTTAAAAAAAAAAGAAAGAAAGAAAAAAAGACAACATCTTTGGTCTGAAATTGCTGTGCGTTCAGTAGCCAAGAAGTTAGCAAACACCAAAGCGCCCCATCTTGGAATAGGTGCAATACAGACTGCAAATGAGGGGGGCACTCTCATCCTGTTGTTTTTCCAACCTGTGCTATTGACTGCTTGTCTAGAGGAGAACAACAGTAGGTAATTCAGTTTGAATTCATTCTCCCTGGGCAAATCATTCCACTTTCCACAAACCTTTTTGCTAGATTCCACTAATGGCATTATGTCTGCATTATCCATGACACGTGGATTTGGACTTGTCAAGCTAAATTATAACAGTGAAAGCAAGAGCAATTCTGAAGTGTAAAATTTGAAAGAATCCATTAGGAAACACCCAGCATCATCTGAAAGGGCAAATTGAAATAAACATACTTCATCGGGTGCAAGAGCAATTTCATGTGTGGCAAAATACCAATTGTATTGCCAACAAGGCACAGGTGTACACCATACGAGCAGGTGAAAATGTGATTGCAAGGAGATGGATGTTCACTCTGTAATCATCATACAGACATCCAGTGTAACTCACTGTATCTCTCACACACAGTAAAGAAAAAAAAAAAGCTAGAAATAGGCATTTGGGTCAAATTCAAAATCACTTTCATTAAAACTGAGAAGTATTTGTTATTGCTTGAACTTGTATTTCAAAATTGTTTCAGAAAGCACAATCACAAAAGCTTTTTCTACATGCTAATGCTACTGAAATGGCTGGCAAATCATGGAAGAAAACTTCATGCCAATATGGAACAGAGCATTTTTTAATGAAAAAGGTCTCATTTACTAAAGAGGGGCATTGCCTCTTGTACAAAATTTTTCCTTTCTTTTCCACTTGCCTTTAAGTCTTCATGTGAAAGTAAATCAACAGTTTAAACATTGAGAAAATACATACGCACTAGAAAGACAATCATCATGGTGACTGCAGAGTGGTACACAAAGCAGAACATCTTCAACAGGACTCTAAGCAAGAGACTTTTCCACAGTGTCCTTTAGCCTGATACTTAGGATGTTATTCCACTATACAGAAATGGAAACTTTATACAGAAACTTTCCCAGCTCAGTTGGAAAAGTTTGAAAGAGAATTTGAGTCCAGGTGTCACGCTTCCCAGGTTTACTCACTGGCTTCATGGTACAAAGGGTGATAGTACCACTGTCTTTGCAAATAGCTTGCAAGTTTCTGTTGTCTGTCTTAAAATAAATAATCATTTTATTCCTGAAAAATTCAGAGATAATTTCATTTTAGGTTAATCGGAAAGCAGTAGGTGACAGCTTCCAGTTCATTCAACCAAGAAATATAGATTATTCACATAACTTTAGCTGGAAAACCTTAGTCTAGGATCGAGTATGTAAATGTGTATCCTGAGAGCATCAGGAGCGAGAACGGGAGGAAAAAAGCCTTAGCACTGCAGAGTCACCATTGTAAGGAGAAGGAATGTGGACTCTGTGAAAACAGCTAAGAGCCACTGGAGAGATTAGAAGAGAATCAGATGATGATTTAATCAGAACATCAAGCTAGGAAATTTGTTTCAGCTTGAGCACAAAATGTAATAATTCAACTTTGTCTCAATGCCTTTCTATTTAGATTACAAGAAACAATCTTGTGTTGCAGTACAAAACTCGACAGGAAGTCTCAAAAAGTCTCTTGGAAAGATCCATGAGCATCTCCTCTGTTACAGAGGACATTAACTCTGCCCCTAAAAATGGCAGCCTGAAACAGAGGGCTCCTAGAAATTTACAGATGCAGTTACAAATGAAGCAAGACATAACAGTTAAATTGCTAAACACAGCACAAGTATTATGCATGTGTCCAAGCTGGTCTTTAAAAGTGGCCCTAGCTCTTACAGAAGCTCATTTTGTGTGCCTGGCTTGAGGTATCTAATCCTAACTTTGTTACAGACACAGATGATTCACTTCAGTTTTAATCCACAGGGCTACCTAGTTACTTCATTTATCATAGTATTCTAGCTTATCTTGATCTTGGTTAGGACCCTGTATGAAGAATAATCCATCTTCTTTATAATTTTGCCCAGCTGGAGCCCTTGCTGTCTGAAGATACAGGGCCCATGAAAAGCAGTGAACAAGGAGGTGAACTGCAGTGTATTAGCTACTCCACTCTTCCTCCTTATATGCACTTTCTCAGCACACATTCACTTGGAGCATAAGTAGCTTACATTTTCAAAACAGAATACCTATGCCAGGTTTCTAAGAAAATAAAAACTATAATCTATTTTAAATGAAAAACTAAGTCCTTTCAACATCACGTTAACAGGAGCATGATAGAGCTGTGTTATTCATTAATTCCATCTGCCAATAAATAGTCGTATCTACTCATAATAGAACATCAAAAGCCAGATTAGTGCACCAAAACAAAGAAATATTGTTGCTGTATTACTTGGGGATTTTACCTTTCAGGAAGAAATCTTTCTCTTTGTTTTATCAATATAAACCCATACTAAATCTACTGAAGCTGGATTTTGAGGAAGTTAGCAGCTAATATTAATAGGTGATCTATTTTTCCAGTAACCATTACAGCATAGCCACATTTTTTAATTAGTTGATGCTTACCAGAGCTTCTTCCTAAATACCTGATTTCTCCTTCGATCTTCAGTCTCCACTAAGCAAAACTACTGCCAATTGTTTGTTTCAGTGCCTGCATATTTAATTGGACTTCTATGTCCTTTCCCTATGTTCATCTCTAAATTTAAGGGACACAGATGTAGTCTAATGGTCTAGAACTTCCTGCCCTGATTTAACCACTAGACCAGCAGTGCCTGAAATCAAAATAAAGTCCCATGAGTGCAGAAGCCAACATAGTAGTGCATAGCATTGTCCCAGTGTATCACATCAGCTAAAGACTGTTACATTTTAATCTAAGCCAACTTTTAAAATGCCCTAAAATTATAATAAAGAAATCCTTGCACTTCCTTACCTTCCAGATATAGGTATGAAATTTTTAGTTTTACTTGATTAAATCCAAGAAGCTGAAGCATTCAACCATGTATGTTCTTCAGGTCTATTTACTCTAGGGATACGCAGCCACTGAAATTTAATGGCAGTGATCCAAACCATGATGAACTGAGGCAATTTCGTTTTTGTTGACCATTGCTCCAGGTCATTGTAATTTAATGAGTAGTAATCCTATTTAAAATATGTTACAGGCAGCAAGGTGCCTGCTGGGAGAAAGCTGCTACGCATGAACAGATCAATATGCACTGTGTGCATTCGACCATTCAATAATCGATTCACCCTTGTTATGAGAAAATAAATGCTGAAGTCCTAAAAGTTAATTTCTATAGAAAGCTTTTACAAGGCTATCGAATTATTAAAAGTTTTCACGGGTTCTCTTTTCTGTTTTTGTTTTTAAATCTTTGTGCAGCATAAGCTTCATCTCATAACAACATCCTATTTAGTACTCGCTGCTAGACTGAATTTGGTCCTAGGCTTGACAAAGGAAGCTGTAGACCAAAGGCTGCTATTACTTTGAGTGGGAGTGAAAGAGTAAACTTTCTCCTATGTAAAGAAATTGACTACTTAATCTTACAACTACCTTGCCAAAGATTTTGGGGTTTTGTTTTTTCTTTTTTTTTTTTTTCGAACCCCAAATTTTCCTTAAGTCAGCTCTCTCTGGATGCAATTCTTAAAAGGAGTTACTAGAGTTTGAGTTAACATCAGAGATTCATCGATCACCTTTTCTGATTTTACTGTGTGTCAAGCTTCATAAATTACCCTATTGATGGGAGTTGGATGCTACTTAATCCTATAGCAAAACAAGTACTTGCAAATACATGCTATAAAAAGCACTATAAGAATATTTTGGTCTTTTTTCCCCCCTATAACTGTTATAAAAATCTGTACATCTGTAGAATACCTGCCCAGTGTGTTTGGAGTCTTTGGCTATACCTACAAGTAGAGCAGTACTGAGCCTGAATCTGGGGACAAACTTGCTAACTGCATTCACTGGTTACCCGCACTGCTCTCCTGGCCACATCTACCTGCCTATCTTCCAAGAAAGAAAAGCAAAAAGTGCAATAACCTACAGTGCAGGTGGCCACCAACACTTTGTGCTCTGCCCAGCTGCTTGCATATGTATTGCATAGCTTTCTGACAATATTTTGTGATGAACTTTATTTAGGCAACAAGATGGTCCAGGTTCTTCTTAGAGCAATCCAGGCATATCTGCTGCAAGGACAGACACTGCCTTGTGTTCAATGTAATGCCGACTGGAACTGAAGTTCACAAGGTCAGTTTGAACACCTAGATCAAAGTCTTGGGAGCACCCTGAGCATCAGGTCACGGCCAAAGACTGGCATCTCAGATGCTGCTTAACTTCATCTGAAATACCCAGACCTAGCCTTTAATGTGGTGTTTATTGTTTAATGACTGAAATTTTAGTAAGTATTATGTGATGTATATGCTAGAAAACACTACCTAAAACTTTCCTTCATACACTGAGCTATCTTTGCTCAATGTTGCAACATAAGAGTTTGTAAAGGAACGACTCTTTCATATCAAAAATCACAAATATTAAGTTGGCAATTTAATATCTCTCAGCTTAGCCTCTCCACTGCAAGGTGCTAATAGTGTTTTTATTTTTACATTGTAAAACCATAAATGGTTTGCTTAGCCATTAATATTAAATTCTCTCTCTAAACTGTCTTTCAGACGAGTGTCTCTGATGCACTGTTCAGAATTAGCTTTGCTCTCAGTCTCTCTCATTGCAGGATTGAATTCTCTCTCTCTCTCAGATGGAAGTGTTGCTGAAGTCTGTCTGGGAAACAATGTAAACCTGAGGGTAGCTGAGGTATTTCTGTAGAATAATTTCTGTTCTCTTTTTCTGAATGTGGAAGACACCTTTCATATGCTGATAACTCTCTTCCCAGACAAAATGTGTCAGTCACTTCCCCAATCCTGACAGCCCATTTACCAGGACAAGCAAAGACTTATTTCACCAAGCTGTTAGCAATCACTGTAAAACAGAACAGCCTTGAGACTGTTCCAGTTTTTCTCCAGAGGCTGAACCAAGTTTTCACTGTCTTTTGGATTGAGAGCATATGCGGAGTAAAGTCTATCTCAGGCAGGAGTTGGGACTACATGTTGAAATAACATCCTTTTTAGTGTTTCCTGCTTCCCTCTCACAAAACAGAAAATATCAAGAAGGTACCAATCACCATGTAAAAGTATAGTCCTCATTTCTCCTTTCTGTTCAAAATTCCCAAATGTTCTATTCTAACATTGTAAAAGTCTCATTCTGAATCCCACCAGACAAGGAGAACAGCTGTTCTTTTCTCCCCTGTAATTCTACTGAAGTTAATTAAGTTCTTCCTCATAACTAAAACTTGTAGACATCTAAAATTAACAGCTACTTTAATTCTTCTGTGTGTCATCTTTCATTGTAATTTGCCTTCTGGACAGACACTAGTCAGTGACTTCACTTCAGCCTAGAAGACTGGCTCCTTTTTTTGAGCTGATGTCAGTGTTACTTCTCTGCTTGCAAAGGTCAAGTCTCTTTGTTACACCCCAAGGAGACACTCCACTCATCCTAACCAGACAGAGTGTCCAAATGCATTAATCAAAATGATCAAGTACTACAAATGTTTGGTCCTTAACCATTCGTAGAGCTCTACAAATCTGGAGAAAACTGAAAAACAAGGAGGCTTAAGGACACACTCACTAGACCAAAGCTTGAATTCTGAATCTGTCCGTAATGTGTTGAAAGAGAAATGAGCATAGTTTCAGATGTCCATTCAAAATGGATGAGTTCACCCGTACGCACAAAACATATGCAAAACTTCAACCCAATTTCAAGGACTTATATGAGCTTTAAAAGATGAATATACTTTGTGATGGCCCTGAACATGAAGGTGAGTTTTATTAAATGTTTGCTAAATCTGACTGGTGGTTCAGTATGACAACAAAGATGATTTTCTAAAAAGTTTTCACACACACAAATTAGAAGTGTCATGGAGTCTTAGCAGAAAGGGATGAAATCAGTGTTAATCAAAAAAGTGTACCCTGTAACGATGCAGAAATACAAGACCCAGGATAAACTCCATTGGAAAATGTATGTTCATTATTGTAAAATTAGTAAGATCATAATTCCAGCTCTTTTTTGTTTCTTTTGCCACAGACAAATGGGATATCAGGTTTTGTCCGCAGGCATACCTGGGAAGGACTTAAACTTGATTTATAAGAATCTGTGTATTGTGAGTGAAAAACACTATTACCATTAAAAAATATTTTCCTGCCCAGCCATTACTTTATCATCAGCTTTGTGTTTCATAATGAGTTACTAAAGGCAAAAATGCAGGAAAGAGACCAGGGATTTTTATACAACCACTAAGCAATAACATTTATGAAGAAAGAGAAGATAATGCAAGAAACAGGCACACATCACCATGCATGTTCTAGACCCACGAGATGGAACAAGGCATCTGCATCGTCAGCAGAACATGAGACCTTAGAATACAACAGCAAACTGGTCACTGCAGGATTCTTATTACCACTAGTCATCTGCAGTTTTCATGACACGTTTTGCTTGTTAACAGATATCTTCTCATACTAAGGAAGGGTTTTCATCAATTGCAGAGTTGGAGGTGGTACTTTTTACAGAGAAACAAGAAGGCACCATATCAGCACCATACTGATAAAGGAGTTGTTAACATAAAGCCTTCACAGAGATGAAGATGGATGAGGAGTAAGAATCTGAAGAAACAGTAGTATTTTAAAGCCAAAGACTTTGGCAGCCTGTAATGGATCCTGTGATCACTTGGCATGATGTTATGCCACTGGGTATTTCAGATGAAGTTTTCTTTTCTCACACATCAAAAAACAATACCACTTGCAAAATAAAATAGCACCACCCCTTGTAGTTTGCTCTAAACAAGGTCACACACAGAAAATCCATTCAACTTGTTTAACTTGATGAGAAAGCATAAAGAGGTGGAGACATTCTAAAAGGTCTAGGGACTTTCTAAATGGTCTCTTACCCTGTTGAAAAACATATGAATAACCTTTCCACATAATTAATGAATTATTCGTAATCCATGCCAGTATTTCTTCTCTGGTTATTTTTATAAGACACCTGGATCATATTCTGAGGGTGGGAAATGCAAAGCTACTAACAGAGAACCTCATCAGGCTTCCACTCCTTTAAAAAAACAAGTTCTGCAGACAAAGGCTGCAGAAGCTGTGAAGGGGACTGACCGTAACACAAAAATACTGCAAGACTGGTAACATTCTCCAGCTGATATGCATTTCAAATGAATTACTGACAGAAACCTACGCTTCAAATTAAAGGGAACTGAGAAGTGAGTGCAAATAAAACTACAGGAAAGGCTTATTCGATTGCATTTATCAGACTGATACTTTCTGAATACTGTCTTCTGAATACTGTCTTCATTGTCCCTGTATCTTCTGTTTTAGATAAGATACCATTAAAAAAAAATACACTACAAGAACTTTGTCAGGCTTTTTTCTTCTCAAATAGTTTATCATGCATGGAAGATACCTGGGGCTTCAGAGAGAGCTGTAGAGAAAAGCATGCTTCTCATTGTGTTTGCCTTTGTACTTCCTACTTTTTCACTTGAACCGGAGGTGAAAATATCACAGAAAAGGTCTTGACTTCATTTCAGCACTGAATCAATCTCAGCAGCAGCAGCCTTTAACTGCTTTGTGTACTATAAAACTAATTAACAATCAAGGTAGTTACCCTCCAGAGAATGCAATGCTAGTGAACACAACCTGAGTGTCCTCTGGTGCTTTTCTCTGCAACATCTGGTACAAGCCACCAGAAAAGAATGAGTGCTCGTGTGTGTTTCAGCTTCGAACTTGCCTTTTGAGGTCAATGCTACAATTAGCTCGTTAAGGGCTAAATTAGGACTCCTGCAGGCAGTGCAAAACTACAAGAGACACAGGCACAAGAAGTGGCTTTATGATTGCTGCTGCCCTTTGCAGACATAACACCTTCAAGCACACTGGTAGGAATGAAGTATTCTCTAGTGGTCCTCACTCCATTTTTTTTAATTATTGTTTTTATTTATTTATTTTTACACAAATAATATGTATTTGGACCAGGCCTACAGGTGCTATCTGGTAGACCATACACTAGATTCACCTTCTTCACCTGAATGTGGTATCTCCCATATTCAGAGAGCAAAATAGTAGTGGGCAAAAAAAACTCAAACATTATTTAAGATTCTGTAAGACTAGCCTAAATGAAACAAATAAAGCAAGAAAGATGGATAAAATATAAAATGAGAGTACAAGTAGTAATGGGAAATGTAAATAAGAATAACTAAATATGCCTGGAAAAACAAAGTAAATCCTAAGAAAGCTCACTGGGGTCATTATACCAACAGGAGGCAAAGTGACAACCAAGGAGGTGAGAGCTTGCAAGTCAAGTACTTCACCTGCCTATTTTCTGCATACAGGAAATACAAGACAAGGTTCAATTTTTATAATTGGAAGCAGAGGATGAGGAGGAATTCCCTGAGAAGGGACGCCTTCACCACAAGGATATAAGGTAAATATTTTTAGACAGAGAAAGGATTTATCGCCAACTCTAGAAAGCTCTAGTACAAGGGGGAAAGACGGATACTTAATAGTCCCTCTCATTTACAGCCATTATAGGCTGCAGACATTCAGTATCTGCCCGCATTTCTTCTGGACCAAAATCATAACTTGAGATCAAATCTGACTACAGGTTCTACATTCCTCTGATATCATAGGCTTCCTGGTACCTCACCAGAATCCATGAATATTTTATTGTCTTACAATTTAGTCACCTACAATTCTGGATAAAACCACTTCTTAAAGGGATATATCCAACTTACCTGATTAGGATAAAAGGACGTAAAAGGAGGTTCAGATTTATCTACCTCTTCTCCCCTCCAATGCTGCAGCTGCATTGAGCAGACATTGAATAATCCTTTATTTTAAAAATAAATTGAAATAAAGGGTTTAGATTTGAAAACCCTTAATTTGACATTTCTTTCATTGTGCAGCTGAACTATGCGAATATATTTTGTCTTGGGGTGGATCACTTGTTTTTATTTCTATAGTTTGATGGAGTGGATAAATAAAATTTTGGTATTGCCAGAGACAGAGAATAATACCACAGCTGAACAAGTTATTTCATATAAAATTTCCTAGTCAGCTTCTGCCTAGGCTTGATTCATGCATATCTGAATTTACTGACATTCAAAGAAATATTCACATTTAATATAAGTTAGTCTGGAATATGTTTGTCGACAGCTTGTTACAAGTACTTGATAGTTTAAATTTGTATTATTTTTATTGGTCATATAGTTTGCTTAGTGCCCCAATTAGATCAACGTAACTCTGAAATTTAAGCTTCTGAAATGAAGAATAATGTTTAAGATTTTAATAACTATGTTTTATGAATATTCTTTTCATATTGAAAGATGCAGAACCATGAGTGAAATTTAACCTGATTTTCTTGAAATACATATACATTATTCATAGGTGCTAGCTGAATCATTGGATGAATAATTTTAAGTTTGTAAGTAGTCTCTGAGCTGTTCATTTTACATACTATTCATGCTAGTTAGGTTTCTGTTCCTTGATTGGATGACATTTTTTAAGCAATGGAAAAATGAACAGTTAGTATGTCGTAACAACACAGTTCCTTATAATGTCTACTACCATTACATTGACATTCATAAATATTGCAGAGTGATAATCAAAACATACAGTGTATGCAATGTAGCGCCAAGAACAGTAGTGAACAAAATCAGGGCTTTTATTCACTTATAAAAAATAGTCCTTTTTCATTATTTTTGTTGGTGATGTTTAACCATTTGACTAACTCTGATAGAAAGGCTATATATTTAAAATGGATAAAAGGTGACATGGGGGAGACTGCCCCATACTCCATACAATTAATCTGTGGAGTTCACTGACATAGGACATTACTAAGGTTAGTAAGATACAAAAATAGAGTTGACATTTATGAATAAAAACAGCATCTGAATTTACACTAAGCTAACTAGAATAAAATTTCAAGAGCAATCAACCTACATGCCTCAGAGCACAAAATAATAACTAGCTGGTGCTGGGGAGAAGTTTACCCCCCCACCACCACCACCAACTAGAAGCATCAAACAAGAGGAGGTATTGTGGATATATTACCCTTCTTCAGAGGGGTCTTGCATTGACCTCTGGTGGAGGCAATACACTGGGCTAGGAAGGCTATTGCTTATTTACCATATAACAAAACTTAGATTCCCAACAAATATCCAAGATAAAACTAATCAGCACAAGTAGACAAATCTCATTTCGGTAAGCCTGGAATCTCAAAAATTTTAGTCTGATAATTTTCCAAGATAGAGTAAGCTATACAGAAAAAATAATCTCTCCAGACTCGTCAATTTATTGCCTCTTTCATTTTGCTTACACTTTTTGCTTAAATACGGTTTTTAAGATAAACCCCTAAAGTAGAATGTTCTACATCACAAAGTAGATAAATGAGCCAGAATTAAAGCTCTCCTCGTATCAGCCAGATCGAAGGCAGCTTACCTATATGGTACATCTGCAGAAGGAAAATATGCAACACAGTCAATCCTCTTTGAAGTACTCAACTCTTCATTGCCAACCACAGGGCTGTGTAGTTATTTTTTTAATTATGAGATCTTTCTCTCATGGCAGCCTCACTCTATAGACAGATATAGATACAGGTAAATGAACACACAAGGGAGGAAGAAAGAGGAGGAATATACCTAGAGAAGAGATTCAAAATCATAATGAAGTAGTTTGCCTGCCAGAAACAATAGACAAATGACAAAGCAATTTTCACAGCTTCTTAATGAGATCCCAAGGTAGTTTTTTTGAGCTCAAAACTGAAAGCATTGAATAGATGAATTTAAACTTATACTGCTTCCTGAGAACCTTTTTTTTTTTTTTTTTAATGAAGAAAGTGGTAAACAGAGCACAGGGCTGCACTAGAGCAATACTGGACACACAGAGAAACATCAAAATTATCATCAAGGGTTCAGCCTTGATTAACAGCATCACAGTGAATACCACAGGGGCATACAGTAATTCACCTCTTACTAGGAAATGTAGCTACATTTGTTTTAGAATGTTTTGGAGAGTTCAAGCAACACACAAGTAATTATTTTGTTACCTGAAATACTGGATATCAAATATTAATAATAGAGGGTCTTGATCCTTGAAGCCCTTCTGACTGTAATCTTACATACATGCTTTTTCAGGGAAAATGAATAAAATATTTGGTATTTATAAAGGTGAACCTAGCTGAGAAAATTGTACCCATGAATCTCCTGGCAATCTTGCTTTTCGTTTCCAACCGGCAGCACTTCTCCTGTTCCAGTTCAGTCAGGTCAAAGCCTGGCCTATGCTATCGACTCTTTTTGCAATTCCACCTTGGGCAAACGAGCAACAACCACCCTGCTCTGCAAACTTGAGGAAAGAAAGGTAGCACACCTTCCTCCTCCTCCTCCTCCATCACTTTCCCCACAGGTCCTAGAGATTAGACCTATCAGCTTATTGAAAGATCAGCTTATTGGAACCTTGTACTGCAAGCACCTGAGTTGTGATTGTTTCAATGGGAAAACAAAGTGAAACTCCTAATCTCTGGGTCAAGGAAAAAAAATTATATACATATAAAAATATATTTAAAAAAATAAATATATATATATATATATATATATAAAAAAAAAAAATTTAGACTTCCAAAGTGAAAGGCTGGAGGTCTAATCTGATGTCCTAACTTTTACTATGCGGTAAGGAATATAGGCACTTGTACGCATCTCTCTACATGCTATATTCATAGCTATCCTCAGCTATAGGAGAGCATTGAGAGCTCAAAGAGGATTTCAATTTTTGAGGAGGTGCTTTGATATATATTGTTTTTGTTTAACAATGACCTGAGTGAAAAGCAGTTTTGTGATTTCTCTGTAGCGTGACTTGCTGAGCTCTGAACATCCTTGTTTGTTTCCAACACATGTTGTTTGACTTCACCACTGTTTGATCTGCCTTGTCTCTGTTTTCCCTGTAGTTCCTTCTAGCTCTTTTCTGATTTAGTAGTTCTGATCCCTCCCTGCCATCCATATTCTCTAGATTTTCAGGGTATTTCAAGGAAGGATGATTTCAAATGCATACTTCTAGTCCAAGCACACCAAGGGGTAAATTTTTAGTGCAATGTACAGATTTAGATGCACAACTCTTATTAACATTAATGGAAGTCATGCAGCTAAATTCCTTCATACCATGCTGAAAATATAACCCCAGCTCATTCTCTCAATGAAAATTTCATAAGGACGTTTAGCACATGAACTCAGTGGCCACACATAATTACCAACAACACAACAGCGCTTACCACCCCGAAGTGCTCACAACAGAACATAAATGAGTCCACGACACTCTAAATGGGCTGGTATAGCAGGTCAACAATCAACACTTAGAAAAGATAGTACGATCCTTTACCAAAGAGCTTCAAAATAGTATATGATTTCATACATACCCAAGTCCCAAGGGAAACCACAATGGCACAAAAGTTTTTATACCTTAGGCCCATTTTCCTTATTCAAGTCCTGACCTAGCAACCTGAGCTACTTAGTCAAATAACATCTGGTCAATGCCTTTTATGCTCAGTGGACTCAATATGAGCCCACTGATCAGAATCAGCTTTGCCTGCACCTAGCCGTGTTTCAGCAAAATCCATTGTCATTAAAATCTGCACACTGAGGACTAGGATGAAAGTGCCATCCCCACACAGCTCATCCCTGTCTCGGTTAGGCATCAATTAAGTTGTAAGTTAAGTTGTAAGTAAGCATGTTACACGACGCTACACATCACTTTTGAATTTTGCTCCAGTTCATTAAGAAATGGCATTTCAGATTTAACTCAGTACTTTCAAATTTTTTTAATATTTCCTAATTAGCTTTTCTAATAATTTTTCTGAAGATGTTTATTTTCTTTCAATTTCTTTGTTTTTAAATATATTTCAACTAAACCAACCAGGTGCCAACAAGCATCTGTTATTTATTCCTATCACCTGCCCTATAATCCTCATGATTTCCATGCTAAGCTCCAAAAAGCAATCCAGTTCCAGAAAGACAATTAAGTAGTGACCTTATTTCCTTCAATTCCTTACTAAGTAGGGTGCAATTGCTGAGTCATACAGTGAATTGCAGAGAATGTAATCTTTTGAGGCAGGTATAAAACTTATATCCATATTAAAAACAAAATATAAAACCCTGAAAATAAATACAGCTAACAGATAAGCTTATTAACACAGGCATATCTATTTCTAATTCATGATACCAGTTGCACATTTTGAGGAATAACAGCATTCCTCCCACAACTTCAATTAAAAATACTGGCATCCTTTCCCTTCCTGCTCTGAACTCCATTGGACTTCACAGGGCAGTGCAAAGGCATCCTATATACAAGACAATGCTTCTTGCTAGAAATGGCTGCACTGAGGTGTTATGTGAAATGTTAGAAGTTCAGAGTAGGCATCATATGCTTAGTTTGGGCTGTCCGGCAATCCCCCGCTCCTTACCCACCCTAAATTAAAGGGCTCAAGTAGAGAGAGCAAGTCTCCCCGAGATTGGAAAGAAATTCTAAAATTCACTACCCTGCCCATTCACCCACTCTCATCTGTGCACATTGGAATGATTTCTGAAAGGAACAAATAAAACAGTTCAGCATCCTTGAGGTGAAAACACGATAGGGCTGAGTTAATATCATTAAGGATTTGCGTCTTACCTCACACTTGGTTTTAACACATCATGTTTTGCTAACACTAGAACACAGGCATTTTTTGTCAGGGTAATTACTAAATATCTGCAGAAAGTTCAATCTCTGGAGCTTCTCATCTGTTTTTTATTGCTAATGTGATATATGACCCCTCACAGGAAAATATGAGGTGCTCTAGCCTTGATGAGTTTCCCTTCTTCATAAGGTGCCTTCCACATTCGAACCTTGAGGCTCTCAAGGTCTTAGCTCAATAGTTCATGTACTGTTCCCCAAGCAGGTTCTAGGAACGAATGCCAGAAGCAGACTCACGTCTAGGAGCATTCTTTGAAATGGATACAGCATAGTCCAAATGCCTAAACCTTCGAAGCTGATAGCTGTCCTCCCAAACTTCTCTTCTAGCTAAAGAAGGCTTGGCAAGGTGCTCAGACATTCAGTATGATGCAAGACTTCTGATATAAATGTAAATCCCTTGGCCTATTCAAAAAGCAGGCAGACAGTACATTATCTGAGCTTTTGCTCACATGTGTGGAAATTACCAACTAAATGCCAGAACAGGTCATTGTATTTTTGTTGATGATGCCACTGAAGGCCAAACACAATGTATGCAGAACAAATACACATATTTAGCTGTTACAGGTCCACATATGGGAGATATCTTATGCTAAAAATTTCTGAAGTTGACACATTGTGAAAAGAAAATGAATAAGGGTGGGGGATGGAATCATAAATGGTTTCCAAAAGATCTATTTTTAAGGTGATAATTGAAGATGATAAAACAGTCACCTTGATTTACAGAACATATTTCTTAAAATATTCAGCCATACAGAAATGGAAGTACTAATTATCAGATTACTGAGGCTTATATGGATGAAACAGCACTGTAATGCTTGGATAGTGACATATCCAGTTTCACCTTACGGACCAAGCCTTTCAAAACAACAGCTTCAGCTCCACAAAATCACATGCACACAATTCTCTTAAACAGAAAGAGAAAACCATGTGGCAGACCCATTATGATACTTTTTTCCATGACTGTAAGGCTCTCTGATAGTTCCATGTGGAGAGCAGTGGAAGAACTAGATGGGACTATACAAAGAAAAAGCATATGCCGCTGCAGAAAGTCATGGTGATACACTTTGTTCCAGCACCTTTATTGCTTCCAGTTTGTAAACTTGGCTGCTCACAAAGGCTGAGAAGTGCCAGCAGGACAGAGAAAAATATATGTCCTAGATAGACCTGAAGGAAAGATTAGTAAATTGAGGCCCTTGAGTCCCTTTAGCAATTGCTGTTGCAAAGAGGAAACAGTTCTGAGAAAGGAGAGAAACTTCTTAGGCAGGCAGTGCTTGCCTCTATGGACCAGGGTGCCAACAACCCAGACAAGGAAAGGATCCACTAGTTGCAGAAGGAGGGTTAAGTCCAACTTAGTTTTTGGACTGCTGCCCAAAACTCACCATTCAGCCTTCAGCAGCCTAATGGAGCACCCCAGCTCAAGTATTAACTACCTTATGAATTGCTTTGGTGCCATCTCTAGCATCTGAGCAAGATCTGTTTTAAAGTGACTGTCCTTGCTTTCAGTAGGCAGAAGTTGGAAGATTGGCATGATACAACAGCAAGATACAGAAGAGAGGAACAGCTATTTTCACCTGACAGTTAGGTGCTACTCCTTTTCCAGTCTTGCCAGAGGTCTGATTAGACAGCGATACCTGCAAGAATGAGTTTTGACCTACAGTTGTTATAATCACATACTGTACATACTGTTGCTACTGAAAACAGAGTTTTCTCTCACAAATCAAATGGACCTCAAATCTCCTATTAGGAGAGTTTAGCTCTATTGGTAAGAAAGGCACTCCAGCAATCAAACCCTAGACTACTGGATCAGTCACCCTCTGTGATGATTTCTTCTCATGTTTTAACATTCAGTAGCTGCTCCCTTCTTTGCTTGCCATCCCATCCTACTGCCTAAAGAATGAAATCTACTGAAGAAAAAAAAAAAGTCATTGACAGCAGTAACGTAACTTTCTGACAGCATGGCTAGATGTCAGAATTGAATATAGCACACACAGCAATTGATATTTGGCTGTTATCTCCCTTTTTACCCACTCTAAATTACTGAGCTTTATGAAAAGACAACTTTAAGGGATGAGGAGACCAGAGAGATCTTATACAGGGTCCAAGTCATTCCCCTACAAGCATGCACAAACAGTTTTGAGGCATTATTTTTTCTTCTTTACTTTTCCATGTTTAATTCTTCATTACAGGAAAAAGGAAAGAATAGATCCGCATGTGATTTGCTCAGTTCTGTAAAAAGTAATTACGTGCCAGAGATTAGAATTCAAGAGTTCCTGGCTCTCAGTCTTCACTCAGGCTACATGCCTCAGGACAACCATAAAAAGCACTACGAGGAGAGGAAGATCAGATGTACACAATTAAGACCACAGCAGCAAGTAGTCTACAACTGGAAAATGACTGCTGTCTAAAAGTAGCATACAAAGTATTAGACAAATATGAATACTACATAAAGTATGGCTCTAGGGAGTATAAATAATTAAAATAAAGGGACAAAAAAAGCAGTAAAAAAGCTTAAAGGGTTGGAAAACACCTAATTTTGAGTTCTGATGAAACATGGCCAAGTCTCACAAGCACATTACTTGCATCACACACAACTCAGCCAGTCAAGGGAACTGAGACTTACTAGAGGGTGCAATCCTGGTCTGGCAGAGAATGAGCCCATAGGATCTAATAGGGTTTTTTCCATCTTCATTTTTCCTGCGAGTCTATGATACAACAGATTAGCCATTTAGGTAGCCAAGTTAAATAGACCTTAATTAAGGTTAGATTGGCCTTCATCCTGGGTTTCATAAACCCACGAATGGAAGGAATTTGCCAGAGTGATGTAACACAAACTGCGTCCTGTTTAACTTGGCTATATCAGTGACTAATCTTTGATGTTCTTTGAGCTCTCTTATTACTCCTTATGATTATTTTATGAGGCTATCATATTAATTGGTGTTACTTGGTTAGTCAGTCTATTTGCAGGCTCAGAGCATTACTTTTACTCCCCGCCCCCCCCCCCCCCAAGGGAAACTACAAATTTCACCTATGGGGTAAGGAAATGTAATCTAGGATAGGTGAGATTTAAAAATTCCAGATTTGAAGTGGTTTTTGTTACATCCTAGCAAAAGACAACATTTCACACTAGCAAAGCTACACCTTTAAAATAACATTTTATTTTGTCCTCTAAAGGAGAAAGAGAATTGCCTATGTGGACTTTTACAGAACAGACCTCTTGAGTCTCATTTTCACACTAATGTATTCTCAAATCCATTCAATTTATAACAAAGAGGAAAGAATAAACAATTAAGCCATGCATTTAACAATACTCTTACACACCTGCCAACAATTAAATGCTTTAATTAAAAATCACAGGAGAATGTATGGAAGCATAACCTTTTCTACAACCATAGTATGGCTATGAGAGAGAACTTTCTCATTACGTTTGCATACATCGGTTCTTACCAACATTTCCATACAGACAGCACAAGTGATTAAATTGAAAAATCAGATAATACTCTTATCCTATTTAAGTCCCATCACTTACATTGTTTAAGAAAAAACAGTTTGTATTATTACTATTATTTACAAAGCACCCAATATGGGCAAGGAGTTTTTCAGTCAAAACAAAAAAAACAAAAAAAAACAAAAAAAAAACAAAAAAACCCCAGCCTGTTAGATATTACATATAACATACAGAGAACTTAGATTAATAAAAAGTGTGGACTAAGATCATCCATCTTTTTGGTTCCGCATCTTGGAAGGTGGTGATGAAGATGAAGTGTGATGAAGGTGGTGGTGAAGAAAAGCATGTAGAATAGACAATGTACTGAATGAGAAAAGGAATCAAGTTGAGGGAACAGGGTTGGACAATGGAAAGAAAAAGCAAGAACAAAGAGGAAGGAAAGTATAGTAAGTGGAAAAGGCAGTGCTGAGACAAAGAAATTGAGATTAAATAAGATTTAGATGGAGTAAAGCAAAATTAAGTGAGAATAGCCACAGAGACAGTTTAAAATATGAAGAAAGTCCTTATGCATAGGAGTTGTAGAAGAAACAAGAACTTGAGTCCAAACATGCAAGGCAATCAATGCTATGCTCTTCCGACTAGAAACGAAGGAGACGCATCCTCTGGGTGTCTCTAGGAAGACTTATTGGGGAGCGTGCGGGGAAGCCCTAAAGCTCTGCTTAGCTATCTGCTGGGCTAGCAGTAGTTTGAGTATTCCTTTCTGGGAAAGGAGATCCTTGATAGATAATCATAGGTAACAATTTCTGCTGCTACAGGAAG